>NC_135258.1:11117582-11742582 GCF_964204865.1 Styela clava | reverse complement strand
AAATATAAAAGCGATAATGCGTTACAAGATTTAACATATTTGTGAACTTCAGAGTATATTTTCAGAAGTGAGGCAGTATTTATTAGATTTTGATTATTCAATGTAAATTATTAAGGAAATGTAACTGGTAAACTGTTCATGGAAGTACCAGTTTATGTCTGAATACTTTTTTAAACTGAATAGGTCAAGCGCAAATCTTATAGAAAATTAAAAACAAACCATTTTCTGATTGCGGCAATGTTTATTTTAAAATCAAATCATTTTATATGTTGTTTTTGTGATTTTCCTGTATTTATCATAATGATATTTATCATCATATTGACGGTATGTAGCATTAAATGCATATTCATGTGTGGGTGATGTACACCGATAAAATATAGCCAGAAACACAAAACATGTGGCTTAAATTGTTCGAGTTGTTTCAATGGGGTAAAAGGCAATCTATAGAACTTTTATTAAACAAAGCCTGGACGACCTGAAGTATGCGCACCAAGATGGCGCACAACCTGAACTCAGGTTGTACACAAGGTTAGGGTTCAGGTTGTGCGACATCTTGGTGCACATACTTCACGAGTACCCAAAGCCTTATACAACTTTGATTGTTTATGCCTAAATGGCTATGAGTAACTATAAAACTTTTTCCAAAATTGCTCTTTTCCAGTTTCCATTTATCAATAAACATTTCCAATCGTTTTTTTTTTAAATATCGTCACGCTAATAACCGAATTGCGTAAGTCATATTTAGCAGTTTTGAGAAAAACATAAAAAACTTCCTAATGATATTGTTATGCCATTGAGAGTCAATAATTTGTCATGGTTCAATTTTTTGATTGTTGCCGGATTTGAGTTAATTTGTATGACGCAGTTAATTAACGCACTGTGACTTAGTCAGAAATGTGTCAATGACTTGGGGACATACGCAATTTTGCAACTTTACTATATGCACCAGTCCTGGAAACTAAACATTCCAAAATCGAATGTAATTCTCAGTATCTACAATGTCTAATCCCCAAAATAGCTAATCAGTTTCAATTACATTATTTTTTATGTTTAAAAATATATATTTTATCAATATAACACGCTTTGCACACCCACCGAAATAAGACTAAGATTAAATATAAAGAATAAAACAGCAATGCACCCAATATAAAAGCCAACCAAGGTGGATTGGACTCGGACAGTAAATATCACAAGTGCACGTCTTCCTATACTGTAGTATGAATTCAAATTAATACGCGCGCCGTATGCCTGACGACGGTGAAAAATGCATAAATGCGTGGCATGCGGAACTTAGTTTCACAGAAAATGTCTAAGAGAACCTCCTGAAGTAAACCACGAAGAAGATTCGAAATGGACTTGCGACGACTGCGAATCCACAGGGATACATTTCGAAGCTTTACGAAACATTTTCATGAAGTCGTCAAAAAATGAGCCAGAGGAAACGGATAAATAAGTTTCGATATATAAAGACTTCTCAATCGTTTTTATCAAATCTAGGGAGAAAAGGTTGGGAATAATAATACACGAAATGGTTCACGCAGCTGGGGTTTTGATGCATGAAGGTGGAAGTGAACATGGACCTAAATTTCAAAAAAGAACCCGCCGTATGGTCAAACAATTAAAATATCATCAGAAGAAACTCCTTCCAGAGCTGAGACATCTGAGCATAAACTTCAAAGATATAAGCAAATAATTAAAATATGTTATGACTATAAGTGATTAGAAAAAAATATTAATAAATGACAGTTCAAATCTCTTTCCTTTATGTTATGTGTGTGGTATAATTAAACATAATATCATTTTCCACTGCTGTTGTTTTTATTTTGCATAAAGATCGAGGTTAAGAACGATATAATTGCATTCAATTCAGGATGGAGGAAAGTTGAAATCATCATGTGAATTAATCGCACATATTTATGGGAACACTCATAACTTTTTTCTAAAATGCATAGCAGATGTATTAGTAACTTCTTATGCAAAGCCTTGTTGAATGGGATGTATGGAATACCCCATAAAATTGGGGCTACATATCACCGGTCCGAGTCCCAGCAAATTCGATTGCCAAGTCAAGTCGAATTCTATTTAAAAGTCGAGTTCGACTTTATAGATTCCATAAATAATGCTAAATCCTGACTGTGCGTAATGCGCTGCTGCTAATACGGCCTCACTGTGCCTAATGCGCTGCTCTTAATGCGACCACGTATTGTGTCCAATGCGCTGCTCCTAATACGTCTTCACTGTGCTCAATGCGCTGCTCTTAATGCGGCATCACTGTGCGCAATGCGCTGCTCCTAATGCCACCACGCATTGTGCCCAATGCGCTGCTCCTAATGCGATCTCGCATTGTGCCCAATGCGCTGCGCCTAATGCGGCTTCACTGTGCCCAATGCGCTGCTCCTAATACGATCTCGCATGTGCCCAATGCGCTGCGCCTATTGCGGCTTCACTGTGCCCAATGCGCTGCTCCTAATGCGGCCTCACTGTGCCCAATGCGCTGCTCCTAATGCGATGCTCGCAACGAGCAAATTACAGTAACGTATCATCAGCCGAGTTCCAGCAAATTCGAGTACCAATTCAAGTCGAATTACTGTTGCTACTTTTTAAAAGTCGTGTCTAGCTTGTCATTATAGATTCCATAAACAATGATAAAATGGATGGATGAATTGTCAATCCTGACTGTGCGCAATGCGCTGCTCCTAATGCCACCACGCATTGTGCCCAATGCGCTGCTCCTAATGCGATATCGCATTGTGCCCAATGCGCTGCGCCTAATGCGGCTTCACTGTGCCCAATGCGCTGCTCCTAATGCGGCCTCACTGTGCGTAATGCGCTGCTCCTAATGCGCTGCGCGCAATGAGACTTTTAGGCTACCACCACTAATGGTACCGGTACCGATGTACGGTACGGTAACACTGACACCATGCCCTTCACTTTCTCAAACGTCGCCATCCCTAATCTGCTCCACAATTCGACCGCATTTTGACATCCCCAATCTGCCACTACGCTTCGACCGCATTTTGCCATCCCTAATCTGCCACCACGCTTCGACCGCATTTTGCCATCCCTAATCTGCCACCATTCGACCGCATTTCGCCATCCCTAATCTGCCACGCTTCGACCGCATTTCGCCATCCCCAATTTGACTTTTCGTCCCTATTTCGCCATCCCTAATCTGCCACTTTTCGACCGTATTTCGCCATCCCTATTCTGCCATCCCCAATATGACTTTTATGCTACCACCACTATAGGACACATTCGCCACCAAAGATACAGCAGTTTTTTCACAGCTTCCGTGGGTAGCTTTTCTTCATTTGATGTTGCAGAAATTTCGTGTTCAGTTGTTAAAATGTCTCAAGAAGGAACTGATCCATCTGTGGCATATAGACAAGGCCTTACTGCAGCCATTGGTGCAGTGTGTGTGGAAAACGGCTGCGAGTTTGTTCGAAAGTCCGCACTGGAGACATTGACAGAAATTGCACAAAGCTGTAAGTGGATTTTTGTATGTCAATGATAGATAGATAGTTAATTCTGAAAACTCCATAATACACAAAAATGAAGAATTCTGGAAAGCGAGCAAAACCTTTAAAAAAGTTTAAAACAGCACATGCACAAAAAAATTACAAAAAAAAAAAACCTGCTATAGAGAGATTTGGGCCAGACATAAACAAACAAAAATACGCTAATGTATTGAACTTCGGGCTGTTATGTAAGTAAATGCCATAAATTAAATGTCTTGAAAGGTTGGAAATATAAAATTCAATCTTTAACAAACTTAGTACACTGATACAGCAATATATAGATATATGTTGTTAATTGAGGTAATGTTCTTCTTTCCCTATTTACCAGTGGTATTGCGATTAACTGAAGATATTTACATCAAATCTAAACCATGATAAATCGATAATATTATCATAACAATGCACGTAATATACATAACAAAATGGAGTTTTGTTGAATACTATGTTTTGATCTTTCTATAATTCCAAGTGCTTTTATTTATTTTGCAAGTGAACCATTTCCAGATTTCATCATATAATTGCAATGCTAACTATATTAGCTTGTTCTTTCTACAGTTTCACATGTTTTGACAATAACCTTTATTATTGAAATTTTTTTTAATCCTGCCTAATCGATAAGCCGTGGTCGTTTTTATATTTTTATGTCAAATAATGTTCAACTTGGCAACTTATTTCTATAGTTCAACATCATTAACGTTTTCAATGGCTAATAAATCTCTCGACTGAACAAGGTTTTTGAACATCTAAGTTAGTTATTTCACAAAGAGTGATATTAATATGGCATGGTGTAGTTAGTTTTATTAGTGAGATAGGTAAAAAGCAATACATGTTGTCAATATTTGAATAATTTTACATTAAGAAGTGAATTTTACATTAAAAAAGAGATTATTCTTGACCTGTCAGACCAATTTCTCCACACATTTGTAGGGATATTGAAACTCAGTGAAATGGAATTAATCATTGCATCTAAATCAGTGTTAATGATTAGTTATTACATCAATAGAATTTGTTCAATTGAAACTGAATATGTATTTTATTCACTGAAGATTTAACAGAGATAGCCAGAAGTACTCGCCAATACTGCGAAATAGGAGGACGAAGTCTTCCAACACTTCTTGATATTCAAACTGCATTGGCTGATGCAGGATTCAAATTCAATACACTGCCTGACTTTATAAGAAATAAGCGAAGAGTTTCCATTGGTGAAGGTCAGTTAGTTATTTTTCAACTTATTCAAAAATGTTCAAACTCTTTTTTCGGTTTCATACAAAAGGTTTATGATTGTGGAGTAGGTGAATTTGAGTGGGAGTGGTGATTCGTCTACGGCCCATTGAAATGGGCCGCGGCCCATCAAGTTGTGTAATGGGATGAAATAATAAAGACTAATAAATATGTAAATCCTACCCACTTCCCGAACTTATAATAGAACTATAATGTGAAAAATCTGAACAAAGTTTTGTCCTAATTTCCTAACCTGGTACACATACTTCAGGTGTATCCTTTTCTGTAGCTTAGTATTTTGCTTTATTTTTGGACACGTAGTGGACATAGCGATCATTTCAATATTATGTTGTTGTTGTTCTCACTGTTGTTCTTTGACACGTTTTGAAGAAATCGCTTTTCTCTTCGAATACTGGACCAATTGCTTTGAAATTTTTAGTGGTTGAAGATAAAATTTTTCTCCAGAAGGCTATTACTTTTTTTTCACTACGACGTCATTAAAATTATTCCCACTAGGTGGCGCTACGTGTCCATATATTTGAGCATAGCTATCTTGTTATGTAAAGGCTTATCGCAAGAAAAAGGTTTGATGGCATCCCGCGATTTTTTTTTGTTCGAATATTGACAATTTTGTAAGAATTGAAAATTTTGGTAGGACAATTGAATTTTTTCTGATGGGCCGCCACGGACCATGTGGCCCAATTAGATGGGCCGTGGCCCCGGCCCATGGGCCTTAAAGGAGTCACCACCCCTGTAGGTGAATTTGGTATGTCTTTGTTATTCATTTGCTTCTGACTTTTTATATTTCAACACTTATATGATTTGTATATTTGAATTTTTCATATGAATATATCTCTCAAAGCAAGGTAACTAATTATGACCCAAAAATGAATAAATTGCTGAAAGAAATATGTAAATTTATTGGAAGAAAGGAAAAATTGTGCAACACAGAATTATGGTTTGGACCAGTCATATTGAAAATTCTTTTTGAAAAAAAAATTACCCAGTTAATTTGTTAATTTAAGTAGCAGAGTGTTCGAATTTCAAAATGTCTTTCTTTCTAAACATCGTTCACATAACATAACAAATTGCTGAAATTTATTTGCTAACCATTGCGGGATTAACGATATAGAAAGTGTACAATTAATCATTCAATTATCGATCACTACATTTTTAGGTTATTGAATAGACTACTTCATCACCTGAATGAAGTATTAAAGTCTGAAGTCTCACAAAGTATTAAAGTCTTATTTATATGTTTATAGTTTCCAAGACAACATCTTCACAAAATCCAAATGTTCTTCTTGTTGGTGAACGAAGAAACTTTCCAACACATATTCCGGAAAATTCTACTTATCCTAAATTTCCAGATCCTCATACTTATGTTAGGACATTGGTAAGAATACTTTTTTGTAATGATATTGCTAAACACCAAGGCGTGTGCACATTTGAGTAGAGAATCAATCTTTGAGATAATCATTGATTTAAACAACCTGCGATTTGCTAATTGAAATTCTCAAACTTTATAGCAAGTACAAGAAGATTATTCAAAATTAGCCCTCAGAAATTTTCCAAATTTTTTTGGATTTAGTTAGCTATTCTTGGCTATCTGGATTACAAATTTTGTTGATAAAAGTTAGATTTTCTGACTATTGTAATTATATCATAATGATATGGATGATATTGGTATTATTGTTCATCTTGTAAACCATAAGTACAGAGCATTTCAAAATACATAATACTGAATATAAAATATATGCTACTATTTTGTGTAGGTTTAAAGATTTATTGGAAGTTACTAATTTATTGTTTGTAGAAGTTGGTGACTCAATATGCCGAAATGTCGTTTTAGTTTTTTGAATTTGTTCTGTGAATGCATGATTAAAGGGTGTTATTGTCATGACATCTAGTTATCTGAATTTTCTGTTTTCTGGTTATAGTTTACCTTTCTGTTTGTATAGACAGGACAAGAACCTGAAAATAATTATGGTCTATTGCGAGAAAGGGGTTCATCACAGAGATGGGATGTTGAAAGAGCTCTTACAAGATTCATTGCAAAGACTGGTTCAAGTCATGCACTACTTCCTGATGACAAATCTGCTTTTCCATGTAATTTTACTCCCTTTAATCACCTCAGTAGATTTTGTTTTCTTAGAAAATCAGTCCTGATTTCCTGAGAATAATCATTAAAATGTGTAATGATGTCATGAACTATGGTTTCTCACCTGGGAGCATTATAAGGATATGTTTTACTTTAACATTTCATTTGGATAGATTAAGCTGTGATCTACTTGCTACATGAAGAACCTTTATGTTTTCAAAGTGACAACAATAATCTCTAATGTCTAATATTATCATCCACCTACAGATTTAAACCAGAGTCCCCATACGTTCCAACCATCGTGAACATAATTATTATTGCATGAATTTTGAATGTGCATCATTAGCTATCATGAAGTGGATGTCTATGTAAATTGGATTAATGGTTTTTCCAGTCGAGAACTCACATGGACAAATAGTTATATACTTTTTCATTGAGTGACATAGCTGTACAACTTTGTTCGCCTTAACTGCTATTTTTTGTATTGAATAGTGATTGCTGCAGTTCCTCCTGCAATTCCGTACTTATCTGCTCTGCTGCCTTGTGAGAATGACTTGGCTGAGAAATTAGAAAAAGAAGCAGCTGCTGAGGTATAAAAACGATTTTAATCAAGTCATAAAAATATTATTTTTAATTTTGACCTATTCGTGGAATTTCAAATTTTGCAGAATAATGCAGGAAAACAAAATGTACGACAAAACAAATCATCTAGCCAGAAAAGGGTAGCTGATGATTCCAAGTCGAATGAGAGGACTCCTGATAATATTGATAATCCGTACCTACGGCCAGCAAAAACACCTAAATTGAAGAAGAGTAGAAGATGATACTACCTATTACTAATGGCAATTTTTCCTAAAGAGGAAGGAGATAAAATTCTGTCAATGAAGTATTGAGCCAAGAGGCTTTTGTGTGTAGACTCCAATTGTTCGATGCTGTTAAACGACAGCAATTCTTAAAACAATCCAAAAACTACAAAATGTTATAAGGATATTTTCTCACTTTATAGAGATATGCTCCATTGGTTTGATATAAAGTTGTGTGCCTGACAAATTATTCAAAATGTTTACGCTTAACCATTGTCGAGTACAAGCCCAAGTCAATTCACAGCAGAGTTGCAAGTCTAGCTAGAGATGGTAGATTTCATATGCAACATTTTAGTGAATAATAAAGCCAACAATGATCCTCACCGCTTCGCCACGTTCTTGTACAGAAAATTTATTAGATCCCAGTATCAGAAACATAAATTTTCAATCCGCATTTGATAGTGTTATAGCTGTACATGAGGTGGTCGGTGCCTGTTATTTGCATTTTTGATACAAGATATTCGTAAAATTTAATAAAGTTTTCATGAATTGCAAAGGTTGTTCTGTGATTATTAGGACAGCAGCTTTCGTTCAAAAGTATTGAGATCGGATTTTCATTCTTTGGGTCAGGGAGTCGTTTTTAAAAAGCTTAGCACGGTGACCGCAAGCCCGTGCTTGGTTTTGCAATCATTCGGGGCGGGAATAGCAAGTGAGTTAGGTAGATGTTCCAAACGGATGGATACAATATGCCGCTGGTAAACACATTCTGTGAGGGATGATTCTTGACATTACGCACAACCATACATATGCTTTATATTTGTACTTTTTAATTTTGGATTTTTTGTCTGTTTATGTAAAATTAAAATTTTAGTTGACTCAAAAATGATATCTTATTTTGAATAGCAATTCTATTAATCCGTTAGAGTCGTAGCAAAAGCTACAGGGCGGGCCGGTATGTGGCAACGGCCTTTTTCGTCCACGGCGTCACGTTTCATCATGCTAGGTGTGTTGGGGGCGTTTGTTCATCGTGTAGCAGTTTCGAATATCCAGTCTTCGTCGCAGTTGGCGTTTTACGGTTTTCTGTCTGCTGTTGTAAGATTGCTTGGTGTTCACTAAGCCGGCACTCGAGTGGGATTATTCGACGATCGGAAAATGGTTGAGGCGGTCCCCGAACATATTAATTTCCCAGCGGAGGAAGAGAAAATTCTAAAGTTTTGGAATGAACATGATTGTTTCCAAAATTCATTGAAACAATCTAAAGGAAAGCCGAGGTAAAACGCTTTTGTATTTTTTGTCACTTTGAAATTAGTACCCTACATGTGTGTGTTGGGTACTCTAGTGTAAATGTTCTATATTAAAGTGTAAGCACAAGTTTTCGTTACCGATAAACTGATATATATGGTAATGCTGTTATGTGACCTGAATTGTGGGATCTAAGGATTACCTTTTTTTTAAACATAAAAATTATACCGCAATTATTGATTACTGTAAATTTAATATTAAAACATTTTTAGTGTGATTTTCAGAACATGTTTTAATATGATTTTTTTAGGACTAGTGAAGTAAAAGCCGTGGCTGCTTAAATAACGCCTAACAAAAATGTGATTCAAAATATACGTCGTAACTACTCCAAATAAGGCCAAACAAAAAAATGAGATTTTATGTGATGTCAAAATTTTAATTTAATTAAAAAAAAGTCTTATGATGCAGGAAGAAATTCTTACCAAACCTACTCAATTTCAACTAGTCAGGTATGTCTCATGCCGTTTAAGATATTGTGGTTGCACAAGAGGGACTCTTATTTATAAAAAAAACGGGATTTGTGTTATATTTCCACATCACATTTTTGTTTGGTGTTAATTAAGCTCATACAGCATTCAAATTCACACCACATTTGTGTTTGGTTTTATTTAAACCGTTACAGCGTTTACTTGGCGAGACCCGATTTTTTTCATTCTAAATAGGAGATACCGTACATTAGAACCTCATCAAAGGTGTTGTTTAACTCTAAAGAACCATAGTATACTATTCAATCAAGTGTAAAACAGCAAAGTTGGTACTCTTTGCCTATTCATCTTTGAATGGTTTCTAGTGACGAAACAATGGTTCAAAAATTGATCATAATGCTTGTCTTTGTAGATATGCTTTCTATGATGGACCTCCATTTGCTACGGGACTTCCTCATTATGGTCATATTCTTGCTGGTACCATAAAGGACATTGTGACGAGATATGCTCACCATAGCGGGTTTCATGTTGATCGAAGATTTGGATGGGATTGTCATGGTCTTCCTGTGGTAGGTTTTATGTAACTTCTACAATCTCAGTTAACATCGACATTCTATTTTACTTGTAATCGCTAACAATAGCATGTTCATTTCTGAACATTATTGGTTTTGCTTTCTTGAATGGTAAATGATGGCACCCCAGTCTGGTTGTGGGGAGTTTTAGGGCTTTCTGTACTTCGATTAATTGTTTGGTATTTTTAAAATTCAAAAAAATTATAAATTTCCAAGAAAAAATATGCTTTTTTGAAAACATTCGGTTTGAATTAAAGTCCTTGGACATGGCTAGTTGTTTTCAATTTTTATTCGAATGTGACTTTTTTGTTCAGGAATACGAGATTGACAAGACTCTCGGTATTAAAGGACCAGAAGATGTTGCAAAAATGGGAATCGCGGAATACAATAAACAATGTCGATCTATTGTCATGAGATATTCTGCTGATTGGGAGGTAATTGGGTTTTTTATTAATAGAATTACAGTATTGTTGAAAATGAAAGTGCTAGCAGCATATTAGATGAATGTAGTGGCAATATCAGTATGTTATTCCAAATTTTTTATCATTATCAGTTTTTCATTTTCAATTTAGAACATCGTGAATCGTTTGGGACGCTGGATTGATTTTAAGAACGATTACAAGACTTTATATCCATGGTTTATGGAAAGTGTTTGGTGGGTTTTCAAACAACTTTACGACAAAGGTTTTGTTTACAAAGGCTTCAAAGTAATGCCATATTCAACGGGTTGTCATACTCCACTATCAAATTTCGAAGCCAGTCAGGTATGTGAATATTTCCTTGTCATTTATAAGTTCATTTTTGTACATTGACATTTTGTGGCTAAATACGTACGTATACGTATTGTATACATATACGTATACAATACGTATATGCAATACAATCACGTTTACGTTGTGATTCACAAATCACTCAATAAAAACCATATACGAAGTATACGAACATGATATTTTATAGTTTGATATTAGTTTTCATGACATTCGTAGTGATTGCACCATTATTGATCATTCTTTCAGAAGTGAAAAATGATTTCATCATTTTATAATTTATCTTGTTAAGCAATGCAATTTTGTTGTAAAATTAGAGCATAAAGTAAATACTTTATATTTTTAGAATGTGTGTCACATATTTACTCTGACAAATGTTTTCATTTAAACCACTACAATACTACAACTACAATAAACGAGTCTGAATGTAGAGATCTCAAATACTGAATTTATTAGGACTACCCTAATTTAAAAGGCTTGGCATCAAGTTTTCCCACCTTGTGCTAAAGTATAGCTGTATCATTAATAAACCTATAGTATTACAAATTTACAATTACTATAATATAGCATAGAATAATATGTTTTAAATTTATATTCTACAGAATTACAAGGACACTATTGATCCAGCTGTCATTATCAATTTTCCTCTTGATGAAGATCCAAAAGTGAAAATGATTGCGTGGACAACAACTCCATGGACTTTGCCGAGCAATCTCGCTCTCTGTGTTCATCCAGATATGGATTACGTTAAGGTATGTTCAGGGTGACCCCCGAAAACCCTGTACCCTGAAGTTTATGTATTGCTTCTATGAAAATTAAGGAAATTTATTCAATACTTCTATTTGTGTATGATTGCACTCAAAAATTTCAGTTAGTTGAAGAGCTTTGCACGAAAGTTATGTTTTCTTTTGAACATGTTCCAAATGACCCAAGTTTTTGTCAATTTTAGGGGTCGTGTTGTATCGCTATCAATTTTGATTTTCTTATTCCAGTCAAAGACTAATATTCTTTATCTTTAGTTTCGGTCAAAACAATGTTTTTACTAGCGAAAGAGGAACATAGTTTCTTCGAAATGAAAATGTCAAACCACCAATCGTCTTGTTCCTCTTTTGCTGATATTCAATGGTTTTGTGGGTTTTTAAACTATTTCAATACCTGTCTACGTGACTAAATAAGTACATAAAGATGCGTCCTCATTTTGAATGATGCAACACTAAAGCATACAAGGAATGTTTTATGGTTAAAATTCCCCTCTACTGAAAATATACTTTCTCAAATTGACCGCAGATAAGAGATTTATCAAGCCCAAATATATTTGAACAGACTTTATCCCAATGTTGTAGAGCATTATTAACTAGATGGAACATGGGACATTGGTATCTATATTTTCTAAATAAATCCAATACTTGAATAGAAAACATGAAACCCTTCATGTCTGATCTTCATTATAAGATTTTTAATTCACTTTAGTGAAGTCTGTTTTCCGACTTCAGCTTTCCACAGGTTATTGTGATTTGTGCCTCAAGGCTGATGTAATGCAATATATCTAATGCAAAAAGGTCGACGGGGCTTGGCACATCATGCTAGACATTAGAAAAACATTTGCCATCGCTCCTCTATTTACCTTGAGTGGGTTCGCCGGTTTGAATCCTGCGGGGATTATTATATGCGAGAGACAACTATATAATATTTCTCTCATCGCAGAGTGGTTGCTCCACCTTTTACCATACCGGAGGAGGATTGGTAACCAATAGCCCATGGTATGCTATCTTGTCAAATGAAAAAATTTTTTTACCAATTTTACTGCATCTAATTTGCTGTTTGTATGGGCATGCTAAGATTAGGGGTAAAATAACCCTATACAAGTTTGGATAGAAATAAGATTTTATCATTTAGCGCATTAGGTGGAAATTACATAATATAGCTTAATCGAGTTCTAGGGCGCAGTCTATTTAACTATCGAGGAAATTTGTTATTTGCCCAAATTTTTCATCAATAATTTATTTGAATTTCTTCAGGTCCGAGATACAAAAACAGAAGAGATTTACATCCTTATGAAAAATCGTCTTATTTCATTGTATAAAGAAGAAACTGAATATGAAATTCTTGATACTTTCAAAGGGAAAACTCTTTTTGGTAAAGGATATCAACCTCTCTTTCCATATTTTGCTCAAGTGAGTTGAAGCTCCGAATATAAGATAATTTTGTACGTTTTTAATGATTGTTTCCTCAGAATATGCATAGCACAAGTCAAGAAGTTACAATTTTCTTACTAACCTTATGTCTTACAGTGTACTCAGTAGTGATAGCAAGTCGGTCTTAGACATTTAACTTAATGAGGCAATCGTAATCATTTTCTGTTATTGGGTTAATGTCATTGAGTTTCATCAGATTTTTTTTACAAATAATTCTTCATAGTCTGAACTTGATTTTCGATTTTTATGTATTACATCTGTATTCTTGTATATTATTATGTACAGATGAAAAGCACAGGAGCATTCCGTATCATGTGTGATACATATGTAACTGATGATAGTGGTACAGGAGTCGTTCATCAAGCTCCTTTCTTTGGAGCGGTAAGTTTACAAGTCATTTTACAATCTTGTCTATGTCTTTTAGAAACACATTCTAGAGAACTTACTTTCTTTCTCGTGCCATCAAAATGTTATCAAATTTTATTATTTTTTGAAGGAATATGACCATTCCGCCGAGGAGATAGATTCGAAAAATTATATTATTTGAATCTATCTCCTTGACGGAATGGTCATCACTGACCAACCATGACACTCTTCACTAATCGTCGACTTGACCTCAGTTCTTCGCCATCATGCTCATATGAATCTTTTTCAGCCTGAGTTTTAAAGAAATTTGAGCCTGATATGATCAAAAAAGCTTCGTTCTTCATTTCATACTTTCTCATTTCCTAAAAGCCGTTATGCTTATTGTCATTCGGTATATTTAAACAATACTGTTGTTCCTATCTTGTAATTGCTATAAACTACTTATCTGAGGAATTCTGACTTTCCTCAGATAAGATGTTACAGAATAAAATTTGTGAAATTCCCAATCACCAAGTATCTATCTGGCTAGATCTGAGTGGTTTGAAATAGTCCAGCTAGAATAGATGCTAACCTCTCTTTTAATGGTGTATTAATTCTCAAATTTACCAACAATTTAGGATGATTATCGCATCTGTACAAGCAATGGAATAGTGGCAAAGGATGGACTTCCAGTTTGTCCTGTGGATGCTAGTGGAAAGTTTACTGATGAAGTGAAGGATTTTGCTGGAGTATATGTGAAGGTTATATGATTTCCTCTTGAATATTGATTCGTTATTGTTGACAAGGTTTACCGAGTGATAGGCCATTTTATTATTGCGCCTTCCATTATAGCAGACGAGGTTGTGAGTCATTGTTTTCATTGAATATCGTTCACTAAGTTACAGAAATTGATACCAAAATTGTATATAAATCATGGAATATCTTATCTAAGATCAAATGTCTTATCTAAGATTAGATAAGGTAATCAGTTTGGCTTGTGATAAAGGTTAAAAAACAAAAATTGAAATATCAATACCAATTCCAGGATGCTGATAAACTTATCTGCCGTCATCTGAAAGGAACAAACAGACTTGTTCACCAAAGCACAACAAAACATAACTATCCTTTCTGTTGGAGATCTGAAACTCCTCTTCTTTACAAAGCTGTACCAAGCTGGTTCATTAGAGTGGAAAATATTACAAAGCAATTATTGGAGAACAATGCTAAGACATATTGGTAAGTCATAGTTTTATAACCTGTTCAGCAAGCTAAACATTAGAAATACGCTCGCCATCACAACTCTGATTACACTGCTTGAGTTTGCAGGTTCAAATCCTATTGGGGATATCTATGTGCAAAACATTGCTTTGCACATCCTTGCTGTTTTAGGGTTGGTCATGTAACTGCTAGTTAAATATTGATAGCTTCAATCTGGAAACAAACAATCATCCAACTGAAACCATATTCGACATGGAGCGATAACCAGACATAGGCCGTGGTGGTTAATCCATCTTTCAGCTTTTCCCTCCCTTGGGATAAATATGAAAATATTATCATGAATTGCCAATGAAATGTGATGCAAAGTGAAGTTTTTTTTATTTTGTGAGTATTATTGAAATATTTATTGGTTATCTTGGTTAGCTCGAAGAAAAAAGGTGCCAGACGACATACTCTTATGACAAGTTATCAGTTTTTCTAGTTACAAGACTAGGTGGAAGTAGCTAATTGTTGTGGATGCATTGACCGAATGGTGGAAGAAAAAATTATGCGAACCATGGTCATTTTATGAGGTGTTTTCATACCTTCTCTTCGAAGGCCAGTGACTACGTAATTAGATACTGATTTTGATGGATTGGAGCCTTTCAGTCCATTGCTAACCTGCAACATAGGCATCGTACAACATAATTATCTACCATTTTTGATGAATTGAAATCTTTCCAGTCGATTCCATTGCTAATCCAATTACAACACGGGTAGCGAAGTCAGCTTCTGAGATTGAACCAGAAATTTTTGACCTGTGACACCAACATAGCTTAGGCCGACCACTCTCACTACTCAGAAATGCGATACATAAGAAAAATAATATGTCACTTTCAGCTATTTAATTTCACATTATAATTTTCTCTCCATTTCAGGGTTCCTAATTTTGTCAAAGAAAAACGTTTTGCAAACTGGCTTCGGGATGCTCATGACTGGGCCGTTTCTCGTAATAGATATTGGGGTACTCCAATACCATTGTGGGTCAGCGAGGATTTCGAAGAAATCGTTTGCATCGGGTCCATAGAGGAATTGGAACAATTATCTGGGGTCAAAGTCACTGATCTTCATAGAGAAAGGTATTTTAGAGTAATGATGTTTTTATTTTGTCGTATGTCAACGAGTCGTGAGTTGAACATAATTAATTAATATGGCAAGGCATTCTTAATGCTTCTATTGGACAGGGATTGCATATTTTATGCAACAGAAAAATCAGTATTCTCAGAAGAATCACCTCTTTTAATAGGTGGTTTCAGAAGCCATTGCAGGCGAATCTCCGATTTTGAATTTGAAACTTCGGTTCTGAAATGGCTATGCCCCCTGCATTTAGCATATTAACATTTATCTGTGTCATAATTTACTTATAATTTAGTTCAAGCTTTTGAAATCTTGCTTCTTTTGTTAATCATTATCTGATCTTCATCATTCGTTTATAATTATTTGACAAGTTCAACATTATGTATATACATGAAAATTCACAAATTTTTTGCTTTTTAGAGAGCCTTTATTTTTTTTAGCGGATAATCCTTTTGTTTCTGTTTTTAACTACTGTCAATCTTCTGTTTCTTATTGTCTGTCAATTTTCCAACTTCATGCTTTGCTATTTCTCTTTAGTGTTGATGGCATCACTATACCATCACGCCTTGGAAAAGGAGTTTTACGTCGTATATCCGAAGTATTTGATTGCTGGTTTGAAAGTGGATCTATGCCTTATGCTCAAATGCATTATCCATTTGAGGTATGCTATTATTTTTCCTCAATGCCTTAAAGTTCTGTTTCCTCAATGCCTTAAGATTCTGTCCTGGAACTTGATTCACTGGACTGGGCAAGGAAAAGCTTAATAATATATGCATGCATTTAATAAATACAACATATGAGGTGGGTATTTTCGAATACCTGATGATTTCTGAATTGAATCAAAAAATTTTACTCAATCTAATCGAATCTCGAATACTTGGAAAAGGGTAACTGTATGTATTAACTTTTTTATCGCCATATGTCCTTCATACACATAAATTACTGAAAACATAGAATCTATTACTTAGACAAATTGCTGAGTTGTCACCCACAATAAGAAACAGATTTTATCAATATCTCACTAGTAGAAAAAATGTCATACGACAAGATTGCATTTTAAGAATATGGTTGCAATAAAAAAATGGAAAGATTCTTGACCTTGAACGGAAGACTAGAAAAAAGATGGCGATCATTCGAAAGTTTGATCTGAACCATTTAAAAAAAATTATTGTTCAAATATTTGATTCAAAATGCTCAGTCATATTCACAAGTCAAGCAATTGCGTAAATTTCATTTCAATTGTTTCAAGTTTTTGGTTTCTTATGTCTCAATCTATGATGCATTCCAACTGCCAAGACTTTCTTGATTTGGAATTTAGCATGGATTATACCTTAATTTTTGTTTCCTTTTAGGCCTATTATTATTGCTTCACTATTAACCTGCATTGGAATCATTGTTAGTGGTCTGGTCACACAGCAATGAGAGTTATCCAAATTTCCCAAGCATAAAAAATATTCTATGGCAAACCAGTTGTGGTAATTATTCATAATTTTTATGTCTTTAGAACAAGAAAGAATTTGAAGACAGTTTTCCAGCTCATTTCATTGCTGAAGGAATTGATCAAACAAGAGGATGGTTTTATACCTTGCTGGTATTATCCACTGCTTTGTTTGGGAAACCTCCATTTCAAAATCTAATTGTCAATGGACTCGTTCTTGCCAGGTATGGCATCGATATTGTTAATACCATTTTTGATTTATTCATGTTGTTCATAATTCAATGTTGTTAATACTTAATCTCAGCGATGGTCAGAAAATGAGCAAAAGGAAGAAAAACTATCCTGATCCAATCAAAGTTGTACATGCATATGGTGCAGATGCTCTCCGATTATATTTGATCAATTCACCTGTGGTTCGTGCCGAGAATTTGAGATTTCAGGTACTGTATTGCTTGTTTTTTATTTGTTATAAATAGGGAATATTTTTTGCAATATAAATGTTTCTTTTTATTTTTAGGAAAATGGTGTACGAGATATTTTGAAAGATGTTTTTCTACCTTGGTACAATGCATACAGATTTTTTGTGCAGAACGTAATAAGGTAAGTTTTGGACCAATTCAAATTTCAATTTGTAGAAACAAAAATTTCAGTTTATTAAATTTTAATCACTCTTCTGGTTTAATTGGGAATGTGTTAGCATTTCCATCATGTCTTATATTAATGAGAAGCAGCCGTAGTCATTTTAAAGCGATCCTATTTTTATACCTTAATACAACCAAATACTCCAATGTCATATTCACTCCTATTTGTTCAAAATTATAATGCAAATTTCATCCATTGCTTATTTCAATAAAATGAAGTTGCACTTGTTTTAAGGCTTCAAAAGGAAGAAGGCATTGAATTCAAATACAAAGAAGATGATCTTGGAAGTTCAGACAACATAATGGACAAATGGATTCTGTCATCAATACAATCACTTGTACTGTATGTGAAAAAGGAAATGAAAGGTGTGATATCTCAATCGCAGTTGAAACTTTAGCCTATCATCGTATCCATGTAAATTGTGTGTGCAAGCTAAATCTGAATTGCCAATAGTTTGGCCAAAATTCCAAAATTTTCTTTATCAAAATGTTTCAATTTTTTTTATCGAACATATCTCTTCATGATCAAATAAACATGGACTTCTATTGCATATTTGTCAAAACATTTTGAAGTTGAATCCTTAGAGAAAATCATTTGCATAATATTTTAGGATTTTATCTTGAGCATTGCTACTGTATCAACATAAACGAACGAGATTTTAAAATATATTGCAATTGACAACCATGATGTATGCTGTGCAAATGACATTGCATGATAATGAAGCCATGTGGGTCTCATTGTGCAGTGCTACTTTATTTTCATAACACAGCGACTTGCGCTTCTCAATAATTGATTTTCATTAAGACTATCTTATTTGGTGAATTGGATATTTTACTTTGCAGCATACCACTTGTATACTGTCGTTCCTCGATTGGTCAAATTTGTGGATTTATTGACAAACTGGTACGTCAGATCAAACAGGAAAAGATTGAAGGTTTTTATATTTGCTTGTTTTAGTTAAATTTGTGGATGTCCATGATATTTATTGGGAATATGTGTGTTTAAATTTTAGTTAAACACGTTTATCTCTATTTTATGCACTGTAATTGAATAAGTTTTATAACGTTATTGGAAGATAACATTGTGCCTCAATAAAATAGCATTTTTTGCATTCTAATATTGTAGTTTTACTATTACAGAGAATTATTTTACTTTTAAAATAGGTTGTCGATTTTTAATAAAATCTGAGATTTTGTTGAAGGTTTAATCAACATATATCTATTTTAATACGCCATTACTACTCACACCGCTTATTCTGGTATACTACAGCATGTTTACCCTAATGGGTGCAGTGATAAATCACTATTTGTTTGTCTAGATTTTCAATCTTATATGCTTTTACGTCTGGAATTAAATTTCATTTTGATTTATTCGATTTATCAAAAGAAGGGTGACATTTAATATTAAGAAAATCCAATTTTTTGGATAGCAATGCCAATAAAAATCCTAATATTACTATTTACTCTGTATAAAACACTCCAAATTCTCAAAGTAACCTTTGATAATATTATCAGATAAGTAAACATTGTAGGAAATAACCAGAATGGATTACAAATAGAACCTTGTTTGAGCTCCAGGTGAATTTCATTGCCAAACTTCAAAAACAAGTAGTTTTCTGTGATAGAATATGTTTACCTATGACTAGGTCGCCTTTTATGGAAATTCTTTTATCAGTTTTGGATGATGCAACTTTGAATCAGCGAATGTAACTTATATTATTAACGTATATATTATTATAAATACATATTTTAAAGTGTGTTGACTATAAAATGGCTTTTAAAATGGAAATTTTTCTTGAGTTTATTTCTTAATCAATGTTACATGGGGCTTATGGCTACTTCCACCATCAATTCCATTTTTTCAAAAACAAAATATCTGGCTAACAAATCCCATACCTGACATGGACTGGTAACCGGACGAGAGGTAAACCTTTTTGTCGTTCTTCTCTCCCTGGTATAAATATGAAATCCTATCCTTATTACAATTCTTTTTCTATGCTTTTTTATTCTCTATTTAAATGATAAACAATCCTTTTTATATTGATTTGAAGTTGTCTAATTAACTTTTTATATTATTATAGAGCTTCTTCTAATCTTGTTTATATAATATCAGGTCAAAGAGCAAGTTATAGCTGACAATTCACTTGACTCTTTGAATGTTTCAGGGTGACGGTGGACCTGAAGATTGTCAAAAAGCATTGCAAACACTTTATAGTGTTCTGTACACAATGATTAGAGAAATGGTAAGTTTTTATGATTCCAAAACTCTATCTTTAATCAAAATGCAGATCAGCTGCCATTTTACTATAAATGATTTTTTTTATGTGTTTTATTGCAAGGCACGGCTTCGGGGGGGGGGCTTGGGTGGCCTATTTGGGTGGGTGGCCTTGGATTTTAGCGAGTGAATATGTACTAGTTGTTAATGACTTTACTTCCTTGTTTGGAGCAAAAGGCTTGTAAATAAGCCGCACAAAAAATGTCACATGATAACAAAAATACATCTATTATGCAGTCTGTAATCCTTTTTTTTTCAGAGTCCATTTACTCCGTTCCTTACTGAGCATATGTATCAAAATCTCAAGAAAGTTTTGAAATCTAAAGAAAATGCTGAAAGTATCCATTATTTGATGTTCCCAGATGCGAAGTAAGATATTCAAGAACTTAATTTACTCTTTTCATAAACCATTGGAGAAATTGTGATTCATCAATTGTGACCACTGTATATGGTTGCCTTATTTTCACTCTAGGAATTTCCATCATGATCCTTCTTCATACAATCTCATTTTAATACAACCAAATAGACAACAACATAGAAATTACTGATTTGTATTGTTAATTATAGCCAGCGATAACTGAAATTATATTCATTTTGTTTCTGACTATTCATAAATTTCCACGAAACGCAGGCAATCATAGATAATGCAAATACAGTAATCCAAATATTCTTTAGAATTACTGATATGCTTTATCTATGTTATAAGACCAGCGTTTATAGTTTTATATATTCATTGTAAATTATTTATATTTTATTTTCTCAATTTTAGTGAGAAACTGATTAATGTGGAAATTGAGAGAGCAGTTTCAAGGATGCAAACTGTTATTGAATTAGGAAGAATAATCAGAGATAGAAATACAATGCCAATCAAGGTATTAACTGATTTCGACTGCATACGATTCTTCGTTCTTTTGTCATTCTGAAGGAAAAACTATGAAGATTCAGTCCTTTTTCAGACGGCCATTTAAAATAATCATTCTCTGTTAACAAATCAAACTTGGTTTTAAATTTTGTCGTCGTCAACTGCAGGCAAACATTTCATTTCACATGTCACTGCAAGTTTGTGCAAATAGTCTTATTTTGTATTGTTATTTTTCTGTAAGCATGTTACTGATGCCAGCCTCAATGGTATACACAACCTGCAGCCTGCTGGCCGATTGTGGCCCACAAGAAAAAATTGTGTGGCCCGCGGATAAATTTTTGATTTGGTTTAATCTGGTGCATGCGAGGGATTCCAATCCCTTTGTGTTGCAAAGCCTATACTCTAGTCTACTCTAATTTATTATCTATGCATTATTCTCCACTACTATTATCTTACTCATTATTATCTAATTTACTGTCTGCGTCATAATGTCCTAACAGCTAGCTTGTGCGAAGTGAACAACGCATGTCATAGGATCAATAACCAAAATTTTTGTGCAAGCAACTACTAGAAAGCCTATATAAAGGTGCGACCCGTGCTTTCATCCAGTCAAGTCAAGTCAAGCTATGCTAATAGTTTATTGTTTGTTAGGCATGATTTAACTGCAGATCTCTTTCCAGTACAATTATTTTCATGTTAGCTTATATGAAATTTAATTTCTTACAGTACCCTTTGCCTGAGGTTGTCATCATCCACAAAAGCAAAGAATATCTGGATGATGTTGCTAGTTTGGAGCGATATGTTTCCGAGGAATTGAATGTACGCAAGATCACGACTTCTTCCGATAAAGACAAATATGAAGTTAGTCTTCGCGCACAACCTGATCACATGATTCTCGGGAAACGTTTGAAAGGTAATTTCCCATTTTTTTTGTTAATTTTGAAATCAAATTTTCATAAAGCCTGCTACTAAATGTTGCATTTTTACATTAATCCTCTTCTAATCACAAACTGAGAATACCAAACAATCTGGTTTCTAACAAAAATCTTAATCCAGTGGTTCGCAACCTTTTTTAAAACTCCTCCTGGAATTTTGGAACTTATTATTCCTTCTTCGTTATCTATTGCTTCTTTTGTTTAATCTTTAATAGATACTTTACTAAAGTTATTCACAAGTAGCACTCCTGTTTTTGCACAGCTTAAAGAGTTATTGCGTCATTGACAGTTAACAATGTGCATCACTTCAAAGTATTATATAGGCAATATAGCATAACCAAATGAATAATACATCTATTCGTAGCTCTATTCATTAGTTGCTTACCATATTTTTGTCAATGATCATTCTAATTCAGTTTAGGGCTCTCGACGTACTCAACTAGCAAAGTTGTTTAATATACACATTTTACAGGTGAATTCAAACAAGTATCGGCAGAAATAGCTAAATTATCAAGTCAGCAAGTTGAAGACTATTTGCAGAAAGGATCTATCGAGGTCAGTTTAACTATTTGTTTTCTCATTTTATCTTTCACAAGAAATGATAGCTAAATTCTAATTTTTTTCTTATATTTTTCAGATTGGTGGCCATCAACTTGGTGAGGGAGATCTCAGAATTATTTATCATTTCGAATCGGCCTCAGGAGACGCTCCATCGAAGTATGATTAATGATTATTTTCGATTCTCTTCTTTTACTTATATAAACTTTGATTACAAATTATAGTAAACAATGGGGACAGACTGCGGGTCATAGCCTCATAGGTCATAAAAAGTTCTTTCAAACTTGACCATGTTAAGCATAAATTGTAGCACCTTGTGTATCAGCTGCTTGTTCTGAGCCTTTTTCGGAGTGAAGGTATGAAAAACCCAGAAGTCTCTAATTTTGAAATGGTTAGAATCTTGTATGTTCTGCAAAGTTTACTCGTCAGATCTTTAGCTGCCGAGACCAATAGAAATGAAAAGTTTTCATACTTTGTAAATCACTGTTCTCTTTTCTAGATATGCAGCACATTCTGACAACGATGTTCTGGTTCTTCTTGATGTTACCCCTGATCCAAGTATGATCGATGAAGGTGTCGCAAGAGAAATTGTCAATCGTATTCAGAAGTTGAGGAAGAAGGTAGTGATTTATTGTTGTTGTTGTTTTTTTAAATGTGATGGCATAATAAATGAGCATGTAATTTTATTCATATAAATTGTGGTTCTTGAAAGAGTATTTGTAAATGAGACAAATATTGCTTATTATTACCGGTCTTCATTAAAGTACGATGTTTTATTTTTTGCGTCATAGTATGCTTTTTTTAATAGTTTCCCCGTGAAAAATGGAATATTTCTAAAATACTATTATTTGATAACTTTGTGATTATCAACCCAGTAGGTCGAGTAATACCTATCAAATACTTTTTTGACCTGCTTATCAATTCGATGCTGATGAAGGGATTGTTTCAACTATTTCCAACTATTTTAAGGTATTCTGATTGAAAAAAAAACTAGTACTATATAAAACTAGTAGTAAATCTTACCAAATGTTTCATTTATCAAATATAACTCTCCGTTACAGGCCAAACTGGTGCCAACTGATGAAGTGACTGCATTTTTCGATGTTTCATCAACGAATGAATATATCACCAAAGTTGCGAATTCTCATGCAGAATTTATAAGCTCTTTGATCAAATCTCCGTTCATTTCGTACCCTGTACCTGTCATTGCCGATGTTATCATTGAAGAAACTGTTACGGTTTGTACATTCTCATCAACAATTTTGTTAATGAGTTCCATACTATGAGGCCAAATTACTGTTATAGTCTCATTGTCCCCCATAATTTCATGTACATGGTTTGCTGATATTATCCAAATCGCATTGTAAAATTTAGTTCATTTTCATTCGTTAGTAAATGTTATCCTTGCTTAGCTGTTTTTTATGAAAATTTGTAGGGTAGGGTAATGTATACACATAAACTTGGTGAGAGTCCTGATCAGTCTTATGGTCAGTCCTGGTGAACCTAACCAGGATTTTATAAAATTTGGATAGACTACATGGTATTCGGGAGAAAAGATTCTGATTCCTCCTAACTTAGTACCCTATATTGTAGTAGCAGCGGCAGTCTGTGTCGGCCAGTGGTATAGAATATAAATTAGGAAGCCCGAACCACAATTAACGTACATGCTCTACTGTATATGTTTTACCGCCCGATCTTAATTAAGGGCCCATTTGAATAGCCGCCCGTGTGAACAGAACATAAAAATAAATAAGGGCCGGTGCTTGAATACCCGCCCGATGTAAAAGCTGATTTTTTAGTGGTAGAGGACAATAGGAAATAAGAAGCGCTTTTGTCACAACGCTGTTGAATTTTGAGCGCCGGTAGATAACACTCACGCCTTAGGCGTCCAAGTACCTAACAGATAGCATTGATTACGTAACACCGTGGTTCTCAAACTGTGCATCGTTTCAATATTGATAGGGCGTCGCAAAACTTTTCTTCTTATTGCGGATTTGTACCTGCGGTGCGTAGAAAAAGTCAAAATTTTCGTTATTCTCGAATAAATCATACTTGAGAACTGGAATTAAAATATATTAATTATTGTAACGATCGAAAATAACAAGCGCCCATGCTTGAATATGGGCCGGTTCGAATAGGGGCCCGGTTAGTGAGTTGGTTGAAAAAAATATGGGCCCGGGCTCTAAAACGAGCAAATACGATATGTCTTATTTATTAAACATTCAACCAAGATTCAGATTCGATTAATATATGATCAGAAGCCTTTCAATTATTTGCTCGGCAAAATTATTCAATTCGTATTATTGTCTTGCATTATTTTTTCATAATCATAATATTATTGCAGCTCAAAGGTACAGAGATGGGAATTGCTTTAGTGAGTGGTCATGTAGATGCTGAAACTGATGGTTTACCTCAACCTGCATGCAAGTATGTTAATGTGGAAGTTTCACAAAATGGAGTATATGCAGGTAATTAAGTTTTTGTGGTTTCATCTTACTGGGCCTTAAGGACATGTTGATTAACACCCACTCAGAAGTAAAGGAGACTCATTTCTGAGCAAAGATATGCGCACTCACTCAGAAGTAAGAGACTCATCTCCGAGCAAAGTTATCCGCACTCACTCAGAAGTAAAGGGGACTCATTTCTGAGCAGAGTTATCAACACTTTCTCAAAAGTGAAGGAGACTCATCTCTGAGCAAAGGTCTGAGCACTCACTCAAAAGTGAAGGAGACTCATCTCTGAGCAAAGGTCTGAGCATTCACTCAAAAGTGAAGGAGACCCGTCCCTGAGCAAAGTCATGAGCACTCACTCAAAAGTGAAGGAGACTCATCTCTGAGCAAAGTCATGAGCACTCACTCAGAAGTGAAGGAGACTCATTTCTGAGCAAAGTTATGCGCACTCATTCCAAAGGAGACTGATTTCTGAGCTAAGTTACAGGCACTCCCTCAGAAGTAAAGAGACTCATCTCTGAGCAAAGTTACAAGCACGTCGCACTGCTGATTAGGGGTTTGCAGGTTAGAAGAGCATTCTGTGGGTGATTTTGTGTTAAACAATTGTGTGGCGCCTCCCTGAGATAAAAGTGATAATCTTATGCTGATCTTGATTGTTATTTGCAGGAAAGTTGTCTGTATTGCTAGAAAATCCAAAAGGTTGTCCAGTGATCACAAATCCACGACAGTTCAAAACAGTCTTCACAAAATTGTACTTCAACAGTAATCCTGTGTTGCTTCAGTCAGAAAAAGAAAATGGTATTAGCAGTAAATTTTTTTTATTGTCTCGGTAATATAATGCAGTTATGAAGATATTGTTGTGTCTATTGAGATATTTCATATGCAACAGTATTTGGTTGTATTAAGACCATCAAAGATAAAAATGTTCATCAGGATTCATTACTAAATTTGTATGTTCAATTTGCATACTGTTTGCTTTTAGGATAAGATAGGATTTACATATTTATCCCGGACGAGAGGAAAGACGATAAGACAGCTCAATTATATTGCGAACCCTTGTCCGGTTACCAGTCCATGTCGATATGGAATTAGTTAGCCATTTATTTGTTTTCGGAAGCATGGACTTGATGGTGGAGGAAGCGGGAGAGGTGCGGTGCTGTTACGAACATATTCCTAACGCTTAGCATGATGCGTCACACCGCCGAGTTAGTTTTTGGAGAAGATAGAATTTAGATTTAATCTCTTCAACGTTGAACTGCTATTTGGTAGATGTGTTAATTCTCAGTTATTTTGACAGGACCTTTTGCACCAGTGAATGGAGGGATAATAATGGTTGATATTGCGAAGCTAACAAATACTGCTCCTGGTTCTGCGGATGGTAATGTTTTTTTTTTTAATAACCCAATGTATTGTGTCTTCTTTCTTTTTGCTGTTATTACGTATCAGACTAAGTATTTTGAAAATATATCGAAATTGTATGAAACTTTTTTCTTTCTTAGAAATTTGTGAGACATGATTAAACAGCATTTTAACAAATAAAAATAAATAAGTGACAATTTTTTTAACATTTGGAATTTAAGTAGGAATGTTTATATCCAGATCATTATGTGGTCAAGGATTTTATTTTGAATTCGTATCAATTTGAAATATTATGAATGTATGTTTTGCAGCAAAATTAAATATATGCCGAATAAATCATGATTTCTCTTAGATAATTTAGAATCTTACAGAAAATAAAACAGTAGTATTGATAAGCTAAAATTCAGAAAAAATATGAGTTACAATCAAATTGATCTCTTCAGTCAAGTAAAAAGTTGTTTATTGTTTTTTTTACATTGTTTGGAACGTTGAACCTTTTTTATTATATTTTTCCAATGATTAAGAAGTACAGTTTTTTATCAAAGCGTTTGCATTTTTATTGTCCCTTTGATAACTCAGACTTAATTTTTTTAGGAATATTTGCAGCAGAACCCCCACGTGTTAGAGTCAAACTTGATCTGAATTATGCATCCACGAGACCTGAATTACCATCACCAGCATGTTCTTATGTCAATGTCAAGTTCGTTCCGAATAGTAAAGAAGGTATTGCAAACTTCATTTATATATTGTTGAATAGCATATTCACTGAAATTTTATATTATGGGAGCATAGCCAGCCCAAAATTTTTGGATGGGGGCAAATTTTTTTGTGTATATTCTATATTGTCGTAATATGGCGCTCACTCGTGCCTTCTGCTCCAAACAAAGCTAATTAAAAGCAGCCACTTATCTAAGGTATACAAGCGTCGATTTTCATCTATCTCTGTTGGTTCATTTGGTGAAAAGGATTATTGCAAGCTAGTAGGAACAGTCAGTTTCAGAAGAATAGAGTAAAATGGTGTTGGAAATGCCATAAGAATTACGTCTCCCTGCAAAAACTGCAAAAAAATGTTGAAAATTTCGGGGTTCCACATCCCTCCTGACCCCCCTGGCTACGCATATGCTCTCGAGAGCATGTGCTATGGTATATAATACTCAGGTTCAGGGTTGTGCATGCAATTTTATTGCTGTTCTGGGATCCCTGTTTTACTCTTATCTGACCAAGATTTATTTGTTTTCTCACCACCTTGCCCAGGGTGTCATAAATTGGGTAGACAATACCAAACTGGAAATATTCTTGTTCTTTTTAAAAATGAAAGCTCCTTAGTCCTTACATATCCTTGTCTGTATCATGTCTTTGTTTACATATCCTTGTCTTTTTTATGGTAATTTTGTTTTGGTTTACAATTATGCCGAATTAATTTGTGTTAAATTTTATTCACAATGAGCGATGCCTTGAGACACAGGAGATATTTAAAGTAAGAATTAGCACTTTTTTTCATACAATTTTTATTTAGCAAAATCGTCAGTTGGATCAGTTTTACTCGATAATCCTCCTGGTAGAAATGAACTAGATCTCCAACAACTTACTCAAGAATGTTCTCTATTGTTTGGATTGAAGAAGACACAAACAAAACTTTTTGCGGAATCCAAATGCACTCAAGGTGAGTTTTATTGATGGCAATTAGATACAAATTGAACCTTTTGATCGGTTTACTATTTGTTTTTTGGGGTGATTGGGGTTTAAAAATTGCCTTTCTCCGCTACTTTTAGACCAATCATTCAAAGATTCAATGATGAAGTCATTAGAAGGCTATTACTTTTATATTTTTTTCAATCTTTTTGTGAGTTTTGCGATGTTCCGTCATGAATTTGCTGTTATTATCAATTCACAAGCACACCTTCATATGACCTTCGGTACATACATTATGACATTCGGGACAATGGTCTCTTGTTTTTGTTTAAAAATGGTTTTAAAATTAAAGTTAAATTACTTTTGCGTTCTTGCTCTTAGTCCTGAAAAGTATGATTTCATCAGGCCTGTGATACGAATGATTCAGTTTTGAAACATCTAGAATAAAAGAAATATTTGTTTTAACAGCTTCAGTTTCTCTTTCTGTCATTTATCATTCTATTTTCTATTATTTTTAGAAATAAAGGACATGAACGGACTTCATGCATCAACTGTTTATGTCAAGTCTGTTTGACATTGTCAACTTTGAGCTCCAGGTGTATTGTGTCTATAGTTCTACCACAAATGTTCCTTCGCATACTGTAAATTGGTATATATTTATTTTGAACATGGCCAGAACCATTTTACGAAAAATCATCAATAGGACAACTTCTTTCAGATCAAATTGTCAGTTAATTTACATTTACTAGAAATATATGAATATTTGCCTATAAGTGGTGTTCAGGGTGTTTCATGAGGCTAGGTTATGTGCAACTAGACTCAATCAGCATGTTTGTATTAATTCAGACACCGAAATAGACTAGAAAATTATCTTCCAGCTTTAACATATTATCTGTATCAGAGGCGTTCATTTTTAAGTAGTAATATTATCTTTCAAAACTATTATGGTCTGATCTTTGGTTGTATTCTGTTCAGTTTGATAATAATATTTGTTGATAGGCAATATTTTGTGTCTTTTTGTGCTGCAACTCAATTTCTATTCGAATGGTTTCTCAAATATGAATGTGTGTTTGTCATAGGAAAATATATTTGTGGAATTACTGTATTGTTTGTAAATGACAATTTTTGAGTAAATGGTGGAGGTGGACAGCCCTGGGAACTGGTGCGTTTGAAGACCGAGCTCTTTCACACAAGTTTTTTTGCATAACTTCTGTTTTTAATCTACCATATTGATATTCTTGTTCCTACGCTGCTCGGTTTTCTAGAAGTTTATGAGGCGTAGTTTACCGACATTTGGTCGGGATCATAGGATCTTAACCAGGCAATGATAAGAATATTTAGCAGTTTAGGCTAGTGACGATGTGATGGTTTTTTGAATAACACATTGTAACGTAATACGCCAGAGGTGAAGTTATACTGGGTCGCGACCATGTCTTTGTGTATCAAGCGTTGGTATAGCCGTAAAATAAATAAAAAATCGTTTTTGATGCATAACATAAGCATAGTGGATACGAGACAACGCATAAATTAAAAGGGTAATATATCACAGAAAATAGTTCCGTCCTAGGCGCCGATAAGTGTTCATGCGTTCTAATGAGTTATAGTATCACTATTTATAAAAAAAAAAAGGAAATGGCCGATGGTACCAATTTATCCCGTTAAAATGTGTGTCGGCGTTCATAACATTCGTTGCTAAGACAGTGGTCATGAATCGTGTGCATTCACTAAATTTGAAGTTTTCTAGGATTTATTTGTAAGCTTGATAGCGGATGCCGACACGGGATCAATGAACGATTTAATATTTTGTGGGATAATAATATTCTGTGTTATACCCCAATCAAGTCATTTGTAAAATATCGCCTTCCCCTAAATTCTACCAGGTCAGAATATTGAGCCTCCTTTCTTATTTACCATTTCGTACTTTCGATTGTGATGTCACTAATCTGATTTTAAAGTTTCCGTCCGTGTTGCAGCAAAGTCGACTGTTCAGCTTTAGGCATAATATGCTGCACATCTAGTTGTCGAAAGACGATCAGCTAAATGAATATATGCAGCCTGCTTCACACTTTGAGAAAATTTATGTCCAGAAAACCATTACTCATTTTGTTCAGCAGTAGGATATGGGAAGTAGAGAACAATCGTGTGATAATATATAAATTCGAGGCAGGAAATGCGACGCCCTCCTAGGATTCCAATTTTTTTGGGCCTGTGTACATTCAATTTAGACAATCGAAAGATTTAATTGCTCAGTTAAAACCCCTACCATACACCCGTCAGTAGCGAGAAATCAAATGTCTTGTCAAACATGCTTTTCGCATCTTTGCGCTCAACTCGGCAGCGGCGCGCGCTGTTGCAGTTTGTTGATTGCAGCGCAGCGGGAATCCCGAGGCCTCTCTCCGTGCAATCTGAAAGAACAGTTTGATCGTCATTTCTTGTTATGAGTTTGTAGGTGATGTTAAAATTCAATACTAGACTACATCTGTATTGAGTGGACTGAAAGAGTAATACTTGGGGAGTAATGTATGTACAAAGAGTAATGTTTATAGAAATGAGCTCACTTGTTACCGTATATTTCAGTCAGGACAGCGTTACTAATTAACAATCACTCTTTTAGTTTTACTGTGACTTAACTGTATTACGTTCGATATAACTTACATGTTTAGACTACAGTTATTGGGTTAACGGTAATCCAGTAATAACTAATATTTCGTGCGTTAAAGTAATTACATTTTCGTCTTTTTACTCCATTACCATACTGCCGTGCTAATTTGCCGATTTCAATTTATGTATTTACAAGCATTATATCGGTAGGTACGCGATGCTGTGTACTGAAGCTAACCGAGCGGGTGTGTGGAACAGTATCATACTTCCATATTACTGTATTAATTTCATTATGTATTCAGTGTTTGACTGCAGGGACATTATAACAATTTTGCAAACCCATTATATGTACTGAAAGTCGGGAGGTTCACAAAATTTATTTGTAGTTTTGAAAATTTTCTAATGGTGTGTGTTATTCTACAATTACAATATCAGAATATCCTGACATGTCTAGGCTATTTAGTTTTTTTAATGATACTGCATTATGACATTTTCAGATCAGTGTCCGCAGTTCACTCTTTTAGTTCTGTAGTTATGGTATTTTGGGGGATTTCAGTTGTAAAGCATGAATGCTGGCCTGAAATACTATTTTTTGAATAATTGAAAAATAAGAAAATTTAGCACACAGGAAAGTTCTTTAATATCAGAGATTGTTACAGAGTTATGTAATATACCAAAGTATTGAAATAACTGAAAAATACATGACATTTAAAGAAGAAAGAAAAATCAGGGTGTCATGATCTTTATTTTTTTTTATATCTAGTTCTCAGTTATAGGCTTTATAGTTTAAGTTTTATAGTTTTATAGGCTTTATAGTTTAAGATTTATTATAATAAATTCATCTAATAATGCGTTGGGAATAATCATCATTCTTTTTTGTTTTCATTTATAAAATTGAATTTGGATTACTGGTACTGGTTTTGATAATACTGGTCACCCACTCTCTACTCCCATCTATGTCACGAATGATATGGGGTCAGAGGTCAGATTATGTAAAAAAAAATTCAAAGGTGTATTATGATTTAGTCATAATGTAAAACTGTTTAATGTAAAAAAATAAGACTGTACATGTATTGAATGTTTCCACTTTTTAATTCTGGCATATGTGTGCGATACACTGAGATCCAGATCAATTATCATGACCGATGATGCATGGAGTGTAGGGTGTTTTTCATTATAGCCACATGCCATGGATTTTTATATACAAATAAGGGGGCCAAGTGGGGTTTAGGGGTTATAAGAGTGTAAGATGTTATGAAAACAATTATAACATTGTTTTCAAAGTATAGAATAGAATGCCTCACCGGACAGAAATGCTGTAGTATTTTTACCACAATGAAAAAAGTTCATTTTGGTGGTTTTGTTACAGCCACCATAACTTTAAGATTAGTTCAGTCAAATAGAGTGGGGGCCTGAGAGCAATTGGTATCGCTTCTCGGCCTTTTGGCTAAGATCAAGTGTAGTATCTGTTCTTTTCAGATTAATACCTGAAATGTGGGGTACTCCCCCACTCTTGTATTAATTTGATTTTTGTACCTCAGGGTTTGGCTTTGTGGCTTGCCACACCACTCCCACGGGTTGTCCTGGTATTGCAGTACCTCCAGGTTCGGCCCACTCTCCACATCGTGGAGATTCTTTCATACAATAAATAGTTAATTAACAGTAAAAAAGGGCTGTGATGACGGTGGAAGCCATAACCGGACATCAGTTAGGCAGTCCAGCAGTCCTTTCGCACTTGATTATCCTTGCATAGGATTCCGACTTGCGAACCTACGCAGGGTAATCAGAGGTGTGGTGGCGTGATCATTCCTAATGCTTAGAATTGCTTTCAGAATACATGAATATATTTGGAATAGCAACTTAGTCTTTTTGGATCAGAGAGAATTGAGGAATAACTGACAGCCAAACAAGATCTGTATACTGTTCCATAGATAGGCTAGATATTACACTTGCAATAACAATAATAACATTGTTTTCAAAGTATAGAATAGAATGCCTCACCGGACAGAAATGCTGTAGTATTTTTACCACAATGAAAAAAGATCAGTTTGGTGGTTTTGTTACAGCCACCATAACTGTAAGAATAGTTAGTCAAATAGCATGGGGGCCTGAGGAGCAGTTGGTATCGCTTCTCGGCCTTTTGGCTAAGATCAAGTGTAGTATCTGTTCTTTTCAGATTAATACCTGAAATGTGGGGTACTCCCCCACTCTTGTATTAATTTGATTTTTGTGCCTCAGGGTTTGGTTTTGTGGCTTGCCACACCACTCCCACGGGTTGTCCTGGTATTGCAGTACCTTCAGGTTCGGCCCACTCTCCACATCGTGGAGATTCTTTCATACAACAAACACTTAATTAGCAGTAAACAGACTTTGATGATGATGGGAGCCGTAACCGGGACACCAGGTTAAGTCAGCAATTCTAGCAGTCCTTTCACACTTGCTGTGAACCTACGCAGGGTAATCAGAGGTGTGGTGGCGTGATCATTCCTAACGCTTAGCATTGCTTTCAGAATACATGAATATATTTGGAATAGCAACTTAGTCGTTTTGGATCAGAGAGAATTGAGGAATAACTGACAGCCAAACAAAATCTGTATATTGTTCCATAGATAGATATTTCACTTGCTGACTTGCATATTACATAGCAACATGCTGATATGCTATTCCTGTCTTTATGACCTCAAATCAAAAAGTCTGGAAAACTTTTTTTAATTCATATTTATTCATTGCTGGTAGCTTAATATCTAGTGACATAGGTGATATCAAGAATCAAGGATGTTTGCAAATGAAGTCAAAACTCTCAAGGATAATTTTAAATCTGGGAAGACCAGGTCAGCAGGATGGAGAAAGACTCAACTGTTGGCTCTTCTGAGAATGTTACGAGAAGCTAAGAAAGAACTCTGTGATGCTGTGTATCAAGATCTTCACAAAAATCCAGCGGAAACTGATATAATGGAAATAATGGGGATTCATAATGAGATTGTTCGAATGTTAGGGTGTATAGATGAACAGGTCAAACCTCAAAAATGTTCTAAAAGCTTATTGGCTATTTTGAATACAGTGCATATAAGGAAAGAGCCTCTGGGTGTGTGTTTAATCATAGGGGCTTGGAATTATCCTTTGCTATTGTCTTTGCAGCCCATGGCTGGTGCAATCGCTGCAGGAAATTGTATCCTCTTGAAGCCGTCTGAACTAACTTCTGCAACTGCAAGTTTATTGCATAAATTAATTCCCTTATACCTGGATCCTGATTGTTATAAAGTAGTCATGGCTGGACCGAAGGAATCTAGTGATCTGGTCAACAATCATAAGTTTGACTTGATTTTTTATACAGGTGGATGCCATGTAGGCAAATTAGTTATGCAAGCCGCCGCAAAAACCTTGACGCCTGTTATTCTCGAACTTGGAGGAAAAAATCCCTGTGTTGTTGACAAGAGTTGCGATCTCGAATCTGCTGCTCGTCGAATTGCTTGGGGAAAGTGGACGAATTGTGGTCAGATTTGTGTAGCTCCTGACTATATTCTATGCGAACAGCATATGGTAAGACCACTAATTCAGAAGTTGAAACAATTCATTGAGGAGTATTTTGGGGAAGATCCTCGGAAATCATCAAGCTTTTGTCGAATTGTCAATGAACGACATGTAAAACGCCTTGAAGGGCTTCTAGAAGGTGTTGATGTTGTTTATGGCGGAGTCGTAGATGAAAAGGAAAAATACATTTCTCCAACAATAGTAACAAATATAAAAGAGGATGCTCCAATTCGCAAGGAAGAAATTTTTGGTCCCATTTTACCTATTTTTACGGTGGAAAACGTTGATGATGCCATCAGAGTAATAAACAACGAAGAAAAATCTCTGCAGATGTCAATCTTCGCCAGAGATCGACGTGTGATAGATAAAATTATCGCTGAAACTTCAAGTGGAGGAGTGACGGTAAATGAACTTTTGATGCAGCATAATGAGGTTGAATTACCTTTTGGAGGTGTTGGTGGTAGCGGGATGGGAATGTATCATGGTAAATTTTCATTCGATTCATTTTGTCATCAACGTTCCTATTATGAATGTGGAACACCAGAAATGATTAACAGATTGCGATACCCACCCTATACTGATTGGCAGCATTCAATTCTTGGTTTTGTAGGATTCAAAAAAGGTCCAGTTCCTGCTGCAGTGAAGTTTGTTCTCAAGTTATTCTTGCTGGCTGCATTTGGAGCTTTGGTTTCATACTTTTATGGCTCAATGTAGTAAATAACCCGCAGCATTTTTATATCAAGTCCGAATGTTATTTTGTTCGTGAACTATTCTATAATAAGCCTTATTCATTTTATCGACTGGTAGTCTGGTATTGATCAATTATTATCCAAACGTTTGTGGTTTTGCTTTATTATGCAATATAAAACAAACCAATAAATAAATATGTTATATCATTTGTATAGTGGTCAATTGATCAAATATATTAGTATTCAGTAAAGCCAATCCTGCATGGCATCGAACTCCTTTTAAAATATGTACTTCTCCATTGGCTATTCATCTTTCAAAGCAATTTAGTTGTGTGTGCCTTTCATACAAATATGAGAAATTCGTGCATAATAAATTGCGTCTCACCATACTAAATAATTTGCCCTTTTCAATAATGCCTGTATGCATCAAAGTCACATGATTTGTAATATTGTATAAAAGATCATTAAACTATGTAACAAGTATTTATTTCCCATAGTCTATAGTTTCGTTTCATCATTGCATCATTGTTATTTTTCTTGATTTGAATTCAACGAATTAATTGCATTGGAATTATGTATTTTTATAAAATAACCTGTTTTCAACTAAGTATCAGTCATGATATCACCTATATTAATGTTCTGCAAAAATTTGTTGGTATTCTGGATATCTGTCGTCATTTTATATTTTCTGAATTTAAATGGTTTCATGGTTTTTTTATGGTAAATGGTTTTTTAATTTAAATGATGTTGATGTTAAGGAGAGGTTTTTCATTCCATTTAATCATATTATACTCAGGAACATATTTTTTCGTATTCAACTCTTGCCATATGAATCATGTTCCAAAAGCATATAATTTATATTCTGACTTGGAGTATTTTTTAGGTAAATTTTCATTAGAAACACACGCACTCATATGCTACTGCTTAGCCTGTAAGTTAAATGTGGTGATTATTATGTGCGAATAAATAACTGGAGTTACTGTATTTTATATGCTACTCTCTACGCTATAATTTTTTATAGTCTCGGTAGATCCTAGCACCTTAATTGTAACCCGTCCATAACTTTGCTCTCTTTATTTCCGTGTGAGTGCGAGCGATCTTTCTTTCAGAACATTTCTTTAAAAAATAATCTACACAGGTGTGATCCGGTCATGGCTTTCTCCACCAACTATATCCATATGTATAGTCATCAATTTCCATACCTAACCTGGATTTTAAGCCAAATTGTATGGTTTGCCCTCTTTTCAGAACAAAGTTAAATTTCTTATCTACATTGAAAATTATACTTACCTACTATAATCCTGTTAAAATTACTCCCAAATTTCATTTTTCAAGAAGTATATTCAAAATGTTGACGTAAAGTTTGAACTTCCTGTGTATTCAACATGAGATTATTTAGAGTGTATACATATAATACTGTTTTTTTTTTTATAAAAGCATTTGTGATTATCATATTCATGATATGTACCATAATTGTTCTTATCTTGAAAAAAGTACTTAAACATCTATGCCACGATACCAGACAGTTTTTTTCTACTGAAGTGCATCTTTTTCCATGATAATAAAAGTTGTATTATATGATTAATTGATATTGCAAACAATTTGATTAATTCAGAGAAGATAAAAATTAACGTAGCCATTCCCACGAGTTCACCAAAATTTTAGACACTCATTTATGTGTATATATAATATTTAACGGTATAATCTTTTTTTAAGATATTTAATTTTTCAATTGTGTTTAATTGATGATTGGGTTATGATTTAATGGCTGCTTCTGCAAATGTTCTTTCGTCATCTGGTCAAGATATAAGTAATGGAATATTTCAATTGTTGAAACCTGCTGTAGAACAAGTTGACACTCAGGTTCAAAAAGTCAGAGAAAGCCAAGTATGTGGTTCTTAATGCCTTGTTTGCATGTGCCTTTTAGTAGCCTAGCTTCAATACCATCTACCCATTATGTTATTTCTGCCTGGGCACAAATGTACTGAGCAAGTAAAGTGCCACAGGTCGTGTGTTATCAAATATTCGAATAGCAAATGCCATTCAAATATTTTAATATTCAACTCAAATATTTTTCCTTGCTTGTGTTGACTTTGTCAACAGTGTCTTTTTAGCGTTCCCAATGTTCATGTTCCACAATTATTGTAGTGTGCGTTATTACTTTCGATAGGGTTTTTATTTTTTAGATAGGCAAAAAAATGGGATACATTATCGGTACTTCCTTGAAATAGGGAAATATTTTCGCATAGTAAAATATATGTTCGCATTGTAAAATATAAAACTAATTTTCATTATTTTCTATTATGTATATTTTCAGTTGGAATTGCGACAGCAAATAGAAGCAGTAACAAACGAATTGCAAAAGATCAGCGAAGAACATCAAGTTAATATTGATCTTGAGCCTTATGTACAACGCCTCATCAGCACAAAAAGAAGAGTTGTTCTCATAAGTAATATTGTTCAGAACGTTCAAGAAAGACTAATTAAACTTCACAAGTGAGTTTGTGAGTGATATTAGAAAAATGTTTTGAATAAGAATAGCTGTAAAATATTTATGATTTGTCTCTATCTCTTCCATCAAGCCTATTACCTAATAACTAACAAAGTTCCACAGCTTTATCTGTGTTCATGTTTTTCAATTAGATTCGTGCTTGTGTTTTATTCGAGCTTGAAGCAATATTTAAGAATAATTTGTCTTTATCTTCTTTGCTGTATGGTGAGTGCAAAAAATGAATAACTCTCATGTCTCCCCACTCTTATTTCCTAACATATGCATTTTATAAATTTTGTCTTCAAATTTTATAGGAACGCAGAAAAAGAAGTAATTCGTCACAAAGCCCATTCTGAAACGCAAAAAGCATTGTTAGATCTCAATATTCAGACTCAAAGCACCTCAACTCAATCAAATCAACCATCAACATCAGCTGAATCGAAATAATAAAACAGTCGAATACATAATGCCCAAGAAAAGAAAAAATGTTTCAGTCGAAGATCATCCAGAAGAAGATGACTATGACACTCAGGCTTTACATTCGTTACTCCCATGCCGAGAAAAACAAATTAGTGATCTTTTGACACTTATGGGTGAACCTTATCAATACACTGTTTCTTCTATATTTATGTACGGTCATGCATCTTGTGGTAAATCCGTTGTTCTTGAAAGTATAATGGAATATTACGAGGTAAGTGCCTTCAAATTAATAAAAACATTATTACATTTATAGTTATTTATTTGAATATTTAACTTAAATTTAAATTCGAATAATCGTAATTTTCAAGGAAAAATTATGTCAGGTGCAACTTCTTACATAAGAATTATGTTGTTATCCAGTTTGGGGTCAATTTTTACAATAATTTTTTTTTATAATATATAATGCATAAACTATTGGGTCTTTGCACAATGTACAAATAAGAATGGTAGAAATAGTTATACTGTAGTATATCAACGTTTAGCATTTTTTTTTCAATAGGAAAGTATTATCCATACAATGTAATGATGTATTATCCTTTATATCTCTTCCTGATGTTTATCGTTTGTTATGCAATAGTGTCACATGCTTGTCATGTCACTGTAATCTGTGGCTGTGTTTTAGTTTTATTTTGTCTGATGTCATTTTTCCTGATATGTTGTCTATTGTAATATGTGTGCTAAAGTCCATGTTATGGATATCTATTATATTGATTGATATTAAAAAGTACAATAATTGTTATCTGCATTGAATGTATTTGATTTTATATTGAATAATATTTTTTGCTTGATGATTGATTGACCAAACTAGCAATCCACTGATAGCTAAAATTAAATGTGAGATTTAAACATTGGTATACTGTTTTTCTATAATCAACCCATTTATTTATTTACTGGTTTGGCCAATTTTCCTAAACTCAATGTAAGGAATAAAGATTTTGTATTGTAGTAGGAATTGGCTCTCTTGACTGAGTGCTTTAGTACATTATTATGATTTAGCTAAGCTGCACTCATGAACACAAAAAGTTAACTGAATACTGAAAGTAAGATTTCAAAAATTCATCTTTTTGGTTTTTCCCCATTAGGCACGAAATCATAATCCTACAGTTTATATTTGGAAAGGGGCTCACATGGATAAAAATACATAATGTGTTCTTGCTTTTGTTGCCGCGTTACTAAATCTTTTGCCATTTTATAATTGTAATCAAGGCTAAGCGATAGCCGCATTCATTCTCTTCTCTTGCCTTTCTCGCTAAATCTTTTGTGTGGCTGGGCTAGATGTCTGAACTTTCGGTAGTTATATAGCTCACCCACAAAAAATGTTGCATACCTCTTACTTAAACCATTTGAATTAAGTTTTAATTTGATAGCAAGTCAATCTCCTAATTATATACACTATTACCTACCCATTTATTTTTATAGCTTCCTCATGTTGTAGTGAACTGTGTAGAATGTTACACAACCAATATCCTCTATCAAGAAGTGTTGCGTGGCTTGTATTTTCATAGTAAAGCGGATGATGCAAGAAGTGAATTTGTACCTCCAAAGAAATGCGAAAATACAAATGACTTTGTTCGATTTTTGAAGAAAATGTTGACTTCTTTTTTTCCGAATGAAACAACATATATTGTGAGTTATTACTATTAGTGTAGTTGAAATGAATGTGCTTATTGGGAATTGGCTAAAATGGCATATCTACGTCAACAATGGACATAATTCTTGATATATCATATTTGGTCTTGCTTGAATCAATTTATCCATTATTCTGGTAAAGGACTTTTCTTGCTGGAATGCTAATTTTTAAGGCAAGGTTGTTATATTCGGAGAATCGCGCTTTTTCTATTTCGTCATTTTTAGATTTTGAGCAAAGCTGATCGACTGAGAGATCGAGAAGTAAATCTCATTCCTGCATTATTGAATTTGCAAGAAATTGTGAGTATATGAATTTTCTCATCAGTTTGTTTAAAATTTCTTAAACACTTATAGCTTATACAAAAATATAGCTTAAACGTGGAAATTTACTTTGTAACTTGGCCACAGGTTGTAAATTTGGCCATTTTTCAAGACCATGTGGTTATAGGGTTCCCAAACATTCTGAGGGTACATTCTGAGATGCCGACCTGCTTGCTGGTTTAAGTCTAATGGGTTATAATTAAATGCAACAGTATTGCTGGGCGTCTAGTCACCACCAAAGAAAGTCGTGTGTAGCCACTGATCAGTATAATTCTATGCATCTGAAGCAAATAACTGGGTAAGTATTCCGAATCTTGACATGGATTTGTAACCAAATGAGATGTCATGGTTGCTATATTATGAAGTCGTCATATCTGTTTATTTATCTCGGCAAGTATAAAAATTTCATCTTATGACAAATGCCACTTACCTACTAGCGGATACACATTTTTATTTAGAGTGGCTGTAATATATGTGTCATTTTTGAGAGCGAAGTTACCTGGGAAAAATATTACAACGGTATTGCAGGGAAGAGTCCTTTCATCATGTTTTTCCCAGACTATACCAAAGGTGAAGTTATATTTGAGTTGTATAATTATGAGTAATTGACATGAATTTCAAGTGATGTGGTTGGTATAAATTGAAATAATCTAGATTTTCTGTTTAGGGGTTAAAAAATTTTAACTACAAAAATTTTGGCATTAGCCAATCTTAATCGACTTCATTTAAAATTTTGACTCCTGTGCTGTTTTAGGAAGTGTTAATTTTAACAGTAGGCCGCGGACAATTTTAATTTTTACCACCAACTTTGGAGAGTTGGGAGATAACGATTCGCACTCAGACCCTTATGCAAACTCCACTTTTGTTGTGCTACATTCTCAACAAGGGTAATCAACTGGAAATAGACTGTTTTTCATACACTTTTGTTAATATGTGTAGTTTATTTTATTAACAGAGGAACTACAAAAGATAATTACTTTATTGAGGCCTCCAGATTCTTCAGAAGAATTTTACAAGGATTATATAGGGATTGTATTGTCTGTGTTTTACACTGCATGCAGGGACTTGAGAGAGTTACGTCACTTGGTATGTTTCTTACTGTTCTTCAGTTGAGTTCTATTGCAGAATGCAGATTATAGTACTGTGTTATAGGTTATGCTTATCAGAATGAATGCGATACAAAAATGATTTTCCATTGGTATTCAGATAATATTTGTAGCGTAATTGTAAACTGAGCTATCATGGTTGCTGTTCCAGCTTTAACATGATGCGTTTTTTATAATTGATTCTAGAATATCAATCTTCACACAAGTGTTCTAAAAAGCATCTCTGTAAAAGTTGTGATTACATGAGCGTATATAATTCAGGTTGTTAAGCCCGCTGACAATCATTTTGGCACATCTTAGAAATCTGGTTCAAATACCTATTACACAGAATAATATTTAAACAATCTATTATTAGCCGTGGATTTGATCTGACGTCAATATGCTGTCACATTTTTTTTTCCCTATATGGAAAAGGAAAAATATGAATGCCAAATCAGTACCTATATGTTCTAGGGCTTGTTCTATAGGAATCTTTCTTATTGCAGGCAGAGATCAATTTTCCTATTTACTGTGAACCAATTAAGAAAGAAGAAGCAACGGAATCTGATAAACATAAACTATGGAAGAACATTGAACCATACTTGAAGAATGCATTGCATTCATTATATCTCAGAGAAATATCAAGGTTGGAATGAAATTGTTCTCTTTATTTTATAGATTGATTTGATTCCTGTTGAGTATATAATATGGCACTTTCACATGGCAATTATTTATGCATAATTAAAATAGATATTATATTTGAATCAGTTCAATCTGATGTTGAGAAACTATGTTAGACAAACTTACTTCAATGTATAAAAGCATTCAAATACTTCAATTTTTCTAGCATGCCTTCAACCTGAAGTAATACAAAGTTATATGTTTAATTTAGTTCTGAATGGACGAAGTTGCATGTAAAGTCAACAGAAGATGAAATTAGTTTGCCAAGCAATTTTAAAGATTTAGAGTCTGTGACATCAACAACACCGAAACGTGCCAAATCAGGAATTGTTGAATTGCCTTTCTATTCTAAATTTCTTGTCATTGCTGCTTATCTTGCTTCATATAATCCTGTGAAAACTGACCTTCGTTTCTTTGTCAAGGTGGGTGGTTCTGATTTATTGAGATGGTTAATGCTCTGATGGGTTTTATCCCTGAATTATTTAACACTTTGATTTGGGTGATATGATAGAATATATGTGGTGTGATGAATATGTCAAAATGATAGAATATATTCAGAATCTAGTTTTAAATCATAGGTTGGAGGGTATAAGCCAGCGTTTCTCGAACTGTGTGAAACAGAACTTACTTCGGCGACTTTGGGTCATAAAGCTGTCTCCCAAATAGCGACAAACAGGTGGACAGGCCTCGTACTAGTATGGAAAGCATGGAGTTTTCATTAACCGTTCAATTTTGTTAACCGTCGGCCTAATTTTTTAACTGTCAAGTTTACATTGAACATTTCATTTTTGCCATAGGCGAAGTTTTTTGGAAATCACTGACCAATTCTACATTTTAATTTCTTGGTGTTTGTTCCGCAAGACGACATAAAAAGGGTGTTTTGGGGCAAAAAAATCTAGGCTTAAACTGTAACTTATCATCTAATTAAGTCGAAACATAGTTGCCTGCGGAATTATGGCCTTAGTCGGATAATATGTCAGAAATATAACTTGTGACAGACAAAACAAAAAGACTTCAGAATCACTTCTTCATCCTTACTCTCCCGAAGGATCCAATAGAGCAATAACATGAAGAATGACAACTAGTTACTAGTCCCAGTCCTGCTCGACCCAATTAGTCTAATTAAATAAATTATGTTTCTGTTATGCTAGTTATTATATTTACTTCATGCTCTATAAATAACCACAAAGCATTCTGAGAGAGTTTTTTTTAACAGAGCGCTGGAAAAAATAAGAAAACTTTGAAAAGCATGAAAAAAGATGAACAGAAAAGTGCTCATTTACGAGGACCAAAAGCCTTCCCGCTTGATAGATTGATGGCAATATTTTACTCTATAGTAGATGGAAAAGTTCCTCCTACTGCCAATATATTCTCCCAGGTAAATTGTAAATGTATGGTCAAACCTCACACTCTATCATTTACTCAACTTGCTCATAATTAGATGCTGAACAGCCTGACGAATTCTTTTCATTGACATTTTATTGGTAAATTTATTCAATAGCACCACCTATCTATCTACATCTACGCTCTCAGATAATGACAGTTCGTTTGTACAATACAATCTCCCCAACACCTTAGTTTGTTCTATCACCAAATATGGATGCTAAAAACTTTTGACATAATATTTCCGAATTCATTTATTTTATATAAATCATCATATATGTTTGTCGTTGGTGTTAATATTCTTCAATAAAATAACTCCTTTCCTCAAGATTTGTATAAAACGTTCTCAAGTATCATAGTTCAATATTCTTTCATTTCTATATGTAACGTATATACTGTTTACTGAGGTGATTTGTAATCTTTCTCTCCTTTATTTTTCTGTTCAGATAACCTCTCTTGTTTCACTACATTTACTTTCCCAAGTTGGGCATGAAGACCAAATTGATTCTCCAAAATACAAATGTGTTGTTTCACTTGATTTCATACAAGCAATATCAAGGTGAATATTGTTTTCTTACAGTTTATTTGTGCAATTTTATATTTCCCAAACTTCTGGTTCTATATTGCCCCAAGTCTCTTGAACAATAAAAAAATTTGAATTTTTAAAAAACTGTAAACTCATATTTCAAATTACTCATTTATGGGCATTGCTTGAAGTCTACTCTTATTACCTATCGATTCTAATCGGTAAGTATGTTGATAGGTATTTGTCCGTCTGTTTGTTTGTCTGTTAGATGCACGCGATATCTCACGAAAGCGAGATTGAATCTGCTCCAGATTTTGCATGTGCATTCATCTTATCTCGGACCAGAAACCTATTGATTTTGGGCGAATTATGTCATATAATTAGCGAGTTATTAATTAATTAGTGATGGGACACGAGGTGTCACTATGGAGTAAGAGCGCTGTTTTGGGGGATCCCCTAACTTCCGATCGATAGTCTTGTTTGTGTGTTTGCTCAAAATTATTTTAAAATTTGTATTTATTCGGCTGCACATCACTGATCAAGTGTGACCATTTTTTGTTCAATGCTTGGACGAGTGTAATTATTGTCGATGATTTTTTTTGTTTATTAATGGATGTGATGAAATCACAAGTTTATGAAATTATTTATAAACATAAACATTGAAAAATAATGGTAAAATTGATGTATTTTGTAGTTAATATTGATAGTGATAGTTTTGTTTTGAATTCTTTTGTTTATTATTATGTGCTTCTGTATGAATATAATAAATGCTTGAATTTCTTTCAATTATAATATTGTTCAACTGCTTTTTCAGGAGAAATCTTCATGTGTTATTTAATTGCTATTTTATCTAAAACGAACATTTAAATAAATAAAACCATTGTTGCTGCATCTCTGATAAATATGGCAGTTGCACTGCACCAAAATATATATAGTCAAGGATGACAATTACCAGTAACACCTTGATACTTAGGAACTATTTCTAATAATGAATCCTTCAAGGATGAAAATGTTTTAAATTATGGTATTTTTACCCTTTTCAGAACTGTTAATTTCGATGTGATCAGATATCTGTATGATTTCGTATGAAGAGTTTTATGTGCGGCAGACTAGAATGATATATATTCCATATATGATCAAACGTGATCAAATAGATTTCCGGATTTCGCAAGATGTAGGAAGTGATTTCTGATCAAAGTTAATATTTATAAACAATAATTTGAATACATTTATGTGATGTACGATTTCTCAAGATTCAAGTTTGATCATTGAAAACTAAACAATAATAATCTATAATCGTTCTATATAATGAACAGGGTTCCCAAATTATCATTGGTTTAATATGGCTCATCTATGAATTTGTGATCAATTTTCTTTTGTTCATGCTTAGTAGAGAACAAATTTTGATCAATTATGAGCGATGTTTTGTTTATGTTTATTTTTCATCATGATTGAAATAATAAAATGATTACACTGTTTTAACGGATGTGATGATATCATGAGCTCAGAAATGATTTAAACTTTGAACTTCACCGGAAGTAAAAGTTTATAGAACTTTTTCAATGTTTCGTTAAATTCAAATATCGACGTCCGCCGCCGGTATGTTATATTTTGCGCCGGCGTGGGGTAGGAAACGGTCGAGTGTAAAATATTGTCGGAGAGCGACGAAAGGGATATTTCTGGGTGGTTGTAAAATCGCGTATGCTGTGTTTGAGTTCAGCCTGTTAATTGAAGGGGCTCGCATACAGCAGTGTTATTGTTATCAAAATAGGATTTTCTCCAAGCTCGTTTATTTGACCATTGTAAATTTTTTTCGGTACCATAGCGCTGGTTTAACATGATTTATAATTCAGAGTGGTCCAAACTGCGGCCCGCCGACACATTCCGTGCGGCCCGCAGAACAATATTAGCGTACACTACTAAACCATTGGCCGATTTATCATCAGAACAATTTCGCTTTATTTTTAAACTATTCCAATTGGGATTAGTCCTTTTCCTACTCCCGACGTCGGGATTGGGGTTTGGTAAAATTTTAGTCAAAACACTGGACTCTATTTCAAACGTTGGCCTGACACCAGTGGCGAACCGCAGAGCTAACTTAGCCCCGCGCGATCCAGTTTTTTTTTATCGAGGTCCCAACTTGGACGGAATTTTTTTTACGGTAGCACTAGCCCTGCTCATGCTACAAGTAATAAATTCAGCATACAGTGAGTATAGAAAAAAAGGTTACCGAAGTAAACTGAGAGCCAACGCATTTCCTGACCCACAACAACGTTAAACCACAGTGTCTTGTGTGTTTTCAAGTAATATCTGTCACGAAATAACTAAAGGATTTATATAGTTTCCATGAAAAACTAACTAGAACGTTAAACTCTCATTCTTAAATATATTTAAAGTGAGTAAACTCGCGATCTTTTGATCACTTTAGGGTTTTCTCCGACTGCGGCCTGCGAGACCTCAAAAAATTTTGCCGCCCGTCAACTTCGCAACCTTGGACCACCCTGATTTATATAATTGCTTCGGTAACAAAGACCACAGCGCTGGTTTCAAATGATTTAAATAATTGCTTCGGTGACAAAGATTACTACAAAAAAGTTCGTTCGATTAGGCGTTTTTCGCTATTAAATCGTTTCTTGGATGTAAATACTTGGTTTGGATGAAACTGTATGAAAAACAGAATCGATTTTCTTCCACCCTTGGAAGTATCGTATGCCATTATGATACGCATTGAAGAAAAAGACTGTATCGGAATGGAGAACCTAATAAATGGGTGCATCAAATAGTAACTTTCTTTAGCATCTTCTAATCGAGTCCTATAATCATTGATTGGTATTGTGTAGTTCTGTGTCTTACACAAGCAAGACTTCGGCGAAAACACGGCTTCGCAAACATATGAATTGCCGAAGAACGTTCATAATGCTATGGGGGGATATTTCATGATTTTTAGAGTTTGAAAGGGAATTAAAGTTTAAGCGTTCCAGCTCTATTGATATTTCATAAATGAACAGAACATTTTTACCATGCCATAAACCGCGTGACAGCATTGTTGTCTGCAGCTTTCTGAAATACTATAGTAGTTTAAGTTCTGTTAGAGTGAATTAAAGTCGGTTGTGTTATCACGAAAATGTTACTATGTTTCCTTTGCGTTAATTCGTGACATAGTTGTCGGAAGACATGGTGGTTCTTCTTATGACCGATGGGTCAGTGGATCGCCATGGTCTATAACTGTAGTTGTAACTTCTTTGAAAGTTATGCGCTTTTTGGCCGAGAGGCGATCAGTTATAGATGCGCTACACGCGCTAGTTTGGTGGAAAAGTTATCAAAAACTCCAATTCTCTTTACAGTGTAGATAAGTGAAGTTTAGAAAATGTGTTTAATCATAGATTCAAGCAGGATAGGTCAACACCCTTTTAAGTTGAAGAAATCGAAACTGAAGTGGGGTATGACTAAATTAATTCTCCATATGTCAAGAGCATATAAATGATTTTATCAACTATACAACAAGTCCTATTTTTGTCTTTCTACGTCAATTTCACGCACAAACGTAATAAAAGTTACACTCAATAATACGGCCATTAAATCAAGCACCTGTCACTGTCCGGCCCTTGCTTACCCGGGAGTAACATGTGTCCAGAATCTTCAGAGTCGGAAATCGATTTCCGCATACACATGCAAAATATTATGCCAATGGCTTGCCGGACGTCTGGAAAAACAAATCGTTTAAATCGTATTATTTCCCTTAATCCGTACTTGTTCTCAAAAACTAGAGTTTTCGTTATGCTTCACGGAAAAGTACTCGTAAAATCGGCGCCTTGTGTTCACAGGAAGTATAGTTTATGTTGAAAAAATATTCGCTGTTTGAAAGAGAGGGAGAATCTGCAGCGTTTAGTGGAGCTTTTCAGCAATGTATCTTACATAATAATTTATGGTCTATGAGGTAAAGATAGATCCAAAGTTTTAAATCAGAATGCGTTTACGTTGCATAACTTGACATAAGCAGGTTCGACATATGCATCGCTTTCTTTTTTTATGCCTACTACAAAGATGATCAGTAAAATATCAATTGATTCAGTTAATATTTATCAATTATATAAATAAGTTTAGTGAACAACCGCAGACAATAAAAGACTATTTTATTTGGTTTATTATATTCTGACAATTAATTATCTGTAAAAAGTCAGTATTTAATTGTAACGGGCGAATTCGGTGACAACGAGAATTAAATATGCCGAGATGTGTTTATATGCTCTTCTTCTTATTTCAAGCAAGCTTATTATTCCCTCGTTTATTAATGTTTAGTTGTAATGACAATGGAGCGATTCCGGTCGTTTGCCCATCTTAGAAGTTCGTCATTATTTATATTATTCACTATTTTAACATCACGATGGATTGGTGTGGAATGTCTTTCCCCACACTTTTTCTTGTGCAATTATCACGGAAAATTGGATCCAATGCCGCACACACACGATAAATTACTTTTATCAGTCGCGTTGGATGGAAATCCAACCTCATATGAGCCCGGAGAAACATACCGAGGTAAGGCGGAGTGTCACCATGCTGCCACGATTTCAACAAAAGTTCGAACAGATAAAAATTGCAGTTGTGCAAAAACGAACATTGAATTTTTATGACGTATGGGTATTTGGAATTTGATTATATATATTTGTAGATAAACATGTGTTTTTATTATAATGCTCAACATAAGTAATGCTATACGGAAAGTATTATCAATATCCTATTGTTTGCAGAATGGAGAAAATGGATAAATTAACCCATATGCAAGCAAATGGTGGTTTCTGAAATAATACCACATAATCGTGTAAATTTTGATCATTTAAGCATCGTCTTCAGGTCTCGTTTAATAGTAAAAATTGATTGTTTTATTCAGATTTTAACCGCATCATGAAATAATGATAGTGAACTATTTCCGTTTTAGTGAGAGTCACCAGTAGCAAAGATTTCAATGGCCTTCTGATCACTGGGTTATTTTCATCTTTACAACACAAAGAGAAACTATTACCATCGTCGTATGGAATGACAAGCATCGGTGAGTTGTCCCAATTTATCAACAAAATATGACGCGTGCGCTATTGTACCTAATCAACGCCAGGCACGAGATTCGCACTACTGTATATCAAATGTGGTAAACTATGCGATTTCAAAAGCTGATTTGATTGTTCATTACTGCCATCTTAATCGAGTATTTTCCTTTCGGGCTTGTGACATTTGCTTTAAACTATACTTCGGCAAAATACGCACATAATTTAGTCCTCGTTGCGGCATTTATAGTATATATGCCATTGATACCAGACTGTCAGTCACCCCTGGACATGTATATGCAAATGTATGTAAAGGGTTAACGGAGGATGTTATCAAGGTTACTATATATCATTATATTTTTGTTGTGTAACATGGTGGCAAACTGTCCAGTCCATAGCTTGAACTCTATACTGCGGTTGCCTGATCCTAATGGCCAACAACGAACATAAATGTCACAATGTCAATTATTGTCAACTTGATCGTCACAATTCTTCAATATCTATCTTATGGATATATATTGTTCCTTACGGGTCTGCGACAAGAATGGCGCACGACAGCTAATAGCCGGAATTGCCAAAATTACTGATATTCAATCAACTTTAAATGAATGTGCCTACATTATTGCCGCGATCTCGTTATTGCATTTTCAAGTTTTCCGTAGTGGCTCCGTAGTTTTGTGCGTATAATTCCAGAATGCGTGATCAGTATATACTTCAGGGTTTAGTCACCATCATCACGTCTCATCTGATTTTATCTGCGGATTGTTATACTCTGATATATCTCCTTACAAAAAGCCAACCAGTGAAGTTACATTTTCATGGACTGCACCAGAGGAAGGGACAGGCTGTGTCAGTTTCCTGTGAGTGTTAATATTCCTTTCTAATGCGAAAATCCCGCTTTTACGGTTCGGGCAATTTTGATTTTTGTAATAAAATTTCTTGATTAAAATGGTAGATTGTAGCTATTGAGTTTTGTAGCACAAAGCTTACACATTTTTAAAAATTTTACTTCAGGCTGACGGCTTCTTTGCGAATGCAAATTGTCTTCCAGGATGTTGTTGCTTATCAAATATGCGAATCTGGCCAAGACGTGAAAAACCTGAGACCAAGTTTAGGTATGTGTTCATTGTACTTGATGGTTAAAAAACTAGTGTTTTTACCAAGAAAAAACAACTATGTAGTGAGTAAGAATCAGATAAAATCATTAGTAGAAAAATCCAAGCTTAATTCTTTCTAATGCCATCATTCTTTAAGTAACAAATCCACACAGTCATACATAATTAGGCTGGGTGGCCTAGTGATTAACGCGTTAAATTTAAACCTAGGAAGGCTGACGTCATAGGTTACACATCTCGGATTCGAATTCCATGCCTACCACCCTGCCCAGGGTAACGCCAATCTAGAATGAATCAAATCCTTCCAAAAACAGTGGATCGTTATATATTGGCTCTTGCTCATACAGAGTCTTGTTCAGAGCGAAAGGGGTGAATAACTGCCCTCCATAAATGTTATTTGTTATAGGTTGTGAGACTTTTTTATATTTCCTATTCATCTAGTTTTAATTTAAAGAGGCAGTAATGATTTCCATATTAATGTTTGCAACACAAATAGTGAGTTAGACACATTTGTCAACAACTTTTCATCACTGAGAGCATAAACTTGCAACCTTGACTGATGATATATTTTTTGAAGGGATGTTTTCATCATTTGTTCTCAATATAATTCTAACCTTGTTTTAGCGGATATCCATTCTGATGGAGTGATTATTCGAGATGATTTTGATTCCAGTGAAGATTTGTTTGATATTTGGTAAGAAATATGACTATAAATTAATTAGGAGTCATTATATAATGTACTTCTTATACTGGTGTTTTGGAATATTTAAATAACTTAAATGCACAAGTCAAGCTAGTTTTTTATTGAGTTCAATATTACCGGTAATAATATCAGTATCTTGGTAGAATCACTGAAAGGCAGCTTGAGCCCTAGTGACTTTGTGCTTTAAATTCAGGTGTATTTAATAGCTAGTACCATGCTCTGCTAATCAAATGTCATCAAACTATATTTTTCCAATAACAAGGTCCAGAGAATCACATGGTGTCGAAATCAGTAATGAATGTGGTGAAATAACTCATGGAAATTCTGCTGTGTTCTGTGGAAGAACTGGAACTCGACAATTGATCAGTTCACCACTTAACTTGACATCTGCTTCTGCGATACAATTTACTATTGGTATTGAATTTTTTAAGAAGCAGATTTCATGTTGAAGTATAACTTTGCTAAAAATCTAGTTTTCAATTTATAGTATTCAATAAATTCAGATTCAATCATGATTACATCTGGATTATACGGAACAGATTCTTGGTTAAAATTGTTTTTCGTTTATTGGTCGATTTATGACACTCTTTGAATGGTTTTTTCACTTCACTGCATATACAGTATTATATTTGATTTCTGTATTTTTTATTAGGTTTTCCAACATTTCTGAGTTATTTTCTTTCAATCTAGGATCTGGAAAATGTGAACCAACCAAGACTTTTGTGACTTTATCTTATCGTTTTCATGATGATGAATTCTGGAACTTAATTAAAGATATAACGTAAGAAATTATGAGTATTTCATTGTTGATAATTCCAAGATTTTTTCACTTATATTATTCTCTAAATGTTTTTGAGGGTTTCTCAGCGGATATACACATCCTATATTTTATGTAGCACCTATAACCAAATTAAAAACAAATTGAAAGATTCTTTTTTTTTCAGTGTTTCAGTGTAAGTGGATGAAGATATAGAAACTAGTAAATTATATTGTGCTTCGCCTTGATAATTTCCTAATCTTATTTTACAATATAAGATATACTGTCTATCATCTCAATGCCTTCATTTGATAAAATTCCATCACTCATGTTATTTTCACAGGGTCACTCAGCAAAGTAAGATTCATATAATCCATTTACCAAAAGATATAAGAACGGAAGACGTTTTGTTACAATTTTCTCAAGAAGTTGTTGACAATGGCTGTTGGGCATTGGACAATGTATTAATTAGCGAAACAAACAATCGACCAAGTTTATTTCACGAAAACATGGATCCAAGTGACACAAGCAACTGGCTTTTTATGCCTGGTGCAAAAATAAAGGTTTGTGGGATTTTGCCCTTTGTAAGCAATTGTATTATTGGAACTAACTGTTTTAATAACTGTTTTAAAGTTAAATATTGTTTGATTTTGGAAACCAGAAGATTTTTGATTGTGGAAATAACTAAAAGGTTTGTGAATTTCAAAAACTACAATATTGTTAAGTCTGTTAGATATTTTTGTGCATTTGAAAAACTATTACATTTCTAGACTGATTTATTTTAAGTTGGTACAAACAATGGACAGCATTTAAATGTATTTCAAAAGATGTATATATGTATTTACTTTTGTAGTTGTAGTTGGCGTATTGAGCTAATGTCTTCCTGTGCTTCGATGTAGTAATATGATATCATGTTTTTATGATATGCATGATATGATATTGCATATATATTCTTTCATCTCAAAAATCAACTATTAGAAAAGTTTTAATTTACAGGGCGAATGCATGTCTCATGGAAATGCAATGGTATTCAATGCAGAAGTTAATGATACAAGTCCAGTATATGCTGTTACTAGAGATCTCGATTTATCTGGTGCATCTATCGATGCAGAACCATTAGAAGATTCAGAAATTGAGTATGAAATAAATATTTCCTTGCCATGTTTTATTCTTCTAATTTTTTGTCATGCAAGTTCTGAGTATATATTTTATTACGGAATATACAACCGTGTCGACCTTTTTTTAAAGTGCAATTTAGTATCTTAAGACAACATTAAGAGTAAATATTATATACAGTAGAATCTTTTTTTACAAATACCTATCAACGGAAAATGAAAATATCAAAGATTATGATAAAATTTTGTCTGGGTAGAATTGTAACCATGTTATATAGGGCGAAGTCACATAATTATATAAGCAATATGAAAAAGGACAAGTACCAGTATTTTATCTGTGAGGTAAAGTTCAGCTGTTTTTGGGTAACAAGTTATGTATTTATGATACAAAGACATGCTAAGGATCATGTAACAAATTATCAGCTATGGGAACTGCAAGAAAAAATCTGGTCATTTCTATAAAATTTGAAAATGCGACCTCCCTGCCAAATGATCCAGTGAAAGTCCCGAATGATCCAACTTTATAAGCCCTGTGCTATTCATAAATATACCTCATGTAGCTAAAATTTAGAGAGTACAATGTGAAACCACACAATGATAGCCAAGCTAAAATATCATCATAATACCAATTCCATATTGCCGTTTATCACAGAGGAGGCAGATCAGAGCGAGGGGCATGCGGACATTCTCATGAAAGTTCAACATTTATTTTTGATGGGGCCGGACCTCGTAAATTTTGCACAACGGCAGCTGATAATCTACGACTGAAAACAGCTATTTCTTTTGTGCTGAGCATTGGTAAAATTTTAGTTTTGGTTCGTTAAATCATAACTAGTACTTTAGTTAACAGATCATGTCTGGCTATTCAAGAAATGGAGGCAATGCCTTTATGGATACTATTACATAGCAATAACAAAGTGCATAATCACTATTGAAAGAAATTCATATATAAAGGAGAAATGATACAAATAAATGGAAATATGGAAATACTTCAATTCAACCCTCATTGAATGAACCCTCAATCCTAATGAAAAATGACTCGCACTCTGAGGGATGTTTCAACCCCATCCTACACATTGAGATAGTTATTTTAACACTCCAAGATTTAATCGAGTTTGCTATTTATAAAAGATGTGCTTCATTATATTTGTTAGCATTGTTCAAGACCAATTTAACTTTTAATTTCTGTAAAAACATATCATAAACAATTTCAATAATTTAAGGTGATCTGTCATTTTATTCACAGGTTCTGGTAATTGTCAGGCAAGACATTCCACTGCTGTTGTTGTACTTAGTAGTAGAGTAGGAAAAAGTAAAACCGTTCTTCGTGTGTTTGATCACGAGGCATACAAAGTAAGTAAATTAAGTTTGCTAATAAGTTTGGTTTAAAAAACTAATAAAAGGTTTCATTATTGTATTTGTTTTCAGGAACCAAGAAAAACTATTGTTCAGATACCAGAGTCTGCTAAAGTTGCTAATGCTGTTTTATGCTTAGAACAAGGCCAACACAATGGCCATAACACTGACGTTTGGGCAGTTGATTCTGTTGAACTTATTGAACGACGAAATGAAATTCATCATTTTATGCAATTTTCTCTCAACATGCAGTGCACTGATAACCATGTTGATTCAAGGTTTAAATTAATATTTTTGAATTAGATTTTCCTTAAAATACTCCTGTAAATGGGGTAATGCTTAAAGAAAAATGTTTTATAATGTTTGAAAAAAAAATGTCTTACCAGGTTTAGGAAAGCATTCATTTTTCCAAACATTTTGTGTATATTGACTGCCAGCAATTTCTGTCACAGTAACACTATCAACACCAATTGAATGATTCCAAACTGTCAACTGACTATTGTTGTATTAATATAATTATTGTACCAAGTTTTAGAATTTGGAAACAAAATATATATTAAGGCTGTCGCAATACCATGAATTTTGTAGTGAAAATGTTTTTTTGCGACAGTTCATGTTTTTAAAGAATTCAAGCATTTTTGCTATATCAAGATGCGCAAGATATTTAAAACAGTTCTAGAGCATTTATATTTTTTTACGTAGAATGAATGTGGAATATTCAAATGATTTTGGAAGATCGTGGAGTATACTTCAGGAAGAATGTCTGCCTGAAACATGTCAAGGGATGCATTGGCCTTTCAATTCCATATATAAATCAGGAGTTCACCATGGGTATAATTAGGCTATTATGACTTTTGTCTTCCCTTACAGTTATTTTATCAAGTGTGTCATGATTGTAGTACTTAGATCAAATTATCCATAAAAGGTTATAAAGTCATATAAACTGAATGCTCTCAACAAAAAATCAAGCAATTGCACTATGTAAAATCTGAATATAGTTTATAAGAAGGTGTGATTCACTTCACACCATTCTTTGAGTAAGGCATTACACTCCAGGTTATATGTTGGTAATAACTTGGCTTGGCAGTGTTGCGCATCGTGCTGAGCATTAGGAATACGCTCGCCACTGCACCTTTGATTAGCCTGCGTAAGTTTGCAGGTGCCATCCCATACACAACATAAACTGGTACCTGGATGAGAGTCTGTGTTCTGTTATATGATTGAGCTGTCTTATCGGCTTTTCTCTGCCTCAGGATAAATATGTAAATCCTATCCTACAGCAATTGAATGTCTGTAATGTTTTCCAATTTTATCAATTGACTCTGGTTTGAATATCAATAAAACATATTGAAAATTTATGGTAGTGCTTTATTACCTGCACTCAAAACCAGTACCAGCACCAGTTCCGTCTTATAGCATGGTGCACTTTATGTATGGACAAAACCCCAATCTAACCAAATTTTTGACGGGGCGCCTCAACAATGTCTAGGGGCACCGTGTGGTCCCTAAAATACAATGGGTGAATCAAAAATATAAAATCATCATTTTGAAGCGAAATGGAAAGTTTTTACTAATATTTCTTGGGAAATATTTAATACATCACAATAATTTAGTTTGGATAGACATTGTAAGAGTGTCATTTACATGTTGCATCGGGTTATTTTGTTGCTAACATATTAAGAGTGTTCTAAATTTTTGCTGAATAATAGATGGGTACGATTGACTTTGCCACTGCCAGAAGCAGCTTTGACAAAACACACAAGATTTCGATTTATTCAAGATGGATATTCAACTGTTGAAGAAATAAAATGGGCAATTGATAATATTTTTATTGGAATTGATGAGCAATGTCCTAGGATGTGCAGTGGACATGGAACATGTCTACACGATGGTTGCAGGTGCTACTATGTTCAAAATACTATATATTTTACCTTATTGTGGATGTTATTGACTTGAATATATACTTTTCATTGATTTAAATTATAATACCTTTTACGGTTGTTATTTGTTGTTGCTTTTAAATTATATGATACTTTAAGAAGTTTCAACAAATTATGTCTTTGAACATCTTAATTCGAACATTTAAATATGCAATCAATTTGTTTAGATGTGATGTTGGATATTTTGGGATATCTTGCAATACTACTTCTGATGATTTACCATCTTCGCTAGCTGCTGATTTCAACACAAATAATTACTTCACCAATATGTTTAAAATGGTGAGTTTTTTCATCAGAATCTTCAATTAAAATGGTCAACATTTTATCTTTAAATATATTCTGAATCCCACAGTCATTCACTGACATATTTTAGCTTTCTCAAATTTCCTTAAAACATTTATGTTTGTAAAATGAGACTTTTTTCTTATCTACATTGTCGTGGTATTTAAACTTTGGGATCTTGTATTATCAGGCAACTGGTTCTGAGATTGGATATGATTGTGGGCTATTGGGAACAGGGAAAGCTCTTGTGTTCAATGGTGAAGGTGACAGGAGATTAATCACAAAACCGTACAATGGAACTAATTTAAAGTATGCTGAATTAATCTACTATATTCGGATATTTATTTATTTTCCTTGAGCCAAACGAATATTTTTGTTGTGTCAAACCAATATGCAATATGAAATAAGAAAAAATGAAATACATGTCATAAATTACAAAAACTGATATCGGCTTGATACAGTTGACGAGGGGTTGCGTAAATTTCAATGAGTCATCTAGTCAGCGACACCTTGCAGCTAAATAGAAGCAGCAAATATAGCAATGGAACAATTCAACATCAAATTAATTAAATTTTTTTTATTATAATTGTGTTAAGTTAAGTGTGTCATAATTAAGTTTATTCAGCTTTACAAATTTGACAGTTTTTAATTTTTGTAACACATTTTATAATTATCACAATTGAATTAAAATTGTAGGATTATTTTACAAGAATGTTGGTAACCATTTTCTGACTAAATTGACATCTGAATAATTCATCTTTTTACTATCTATGTATTTTTCATTAATTGTAACCAGGTATCTACAATTTGCTATACTGATGGGACGACACTCAAGTGTTGGTACATGTCAATCACCTCAAGTTCCTGGTGATGGAATCTTAGTTCATTATACAACTAATCATGGCGTGACCTGGAATCTTATGGAAGTTATTCCATTTGATGCTGAGAGAAAAACCAGGTTATTTTTTTTATGAATTCAGTAGTAGAGATGAGGTAGAACGGTGGTTCTCAACCTTTTATGGTTCGTGGCCCCCTTGCGGCGCCTTTTTGCTATCGTGGCCCCCTGTACGCCATTCCAAAAACTAAACGTGTTGGATCGTATTGTTTTTACAACCTTTTATGGAATGCGAAAACAAACCACAGACAAGAAAGGCCAAGCTTTTTAGTATACAATCAATGAGAATCTTGCGCTTGGGATTCTGATATTAGGCACCATCTTTGATATATCCAGATGAATGTCACTGTCAACCTTGAGACAGTTCTGATGCTAACAAGATCAGAAAAACCAGATTCGCACAAATAGATTGTGACAAATTGAACAAGCAGAAACGAATGTCATCGTCTTTTACCTGCGTAGGATTTTTGTCACTTCACTTTTGGAGTTTAGATGGGCTTAATGATTCACTGCTCATTACATACGAGTAATACAGGCATTGAACACATTCTCTATCATCTCAAGTTACTTTGGTAAAGGCAACGTAACTGTCGTTCAATTTTCGTATTTTGGGCATTAGGAATTTACATGTGGGATTTTGCGTCTATAATGCGATAGCGAAGGTTATCTCGCAGTGTAGTAAAATCGCCCGTCTGCAGGTTAGACGACCTACCAGCAAACTATTTTGATTGGTGGATTCCAAATTTCATTATGATCAAACAATTCATGCACAAGAAAATAAATACACCCAGTGATCGCAAATAACCTAGTTAGGTGATGAAACTGCGGTGCGCGCCATAACGGAGAATTTTAAAGGGAAATTATGCAAACGATGTCGCCTAATGATCAATTATTAGTTTTGTGTCGCGGCCCCCTTTGAACTTCTTTGTGCTGGGTTGGGAACCACTGAAGTAGAATCTCAGTCTCAGTATTGTATTTTGATGCAGTGTGTGATATTTTCACGTCCTTATGACTTAATAAGGGTAATTTGTGTATCAAAAAATAAATTTTGGTATTTTGTAGAATTAACATTGGGCATTGTTCATTCCAGCAAGCTCAAGCAAATATTACATATTCTTAATTCCCTCTGTTTACAGGGTTGTATCAATACCTCTACCACATGAAGCATCTGTTCCTGGGCTTCAAATTCGATGGTGGCAACCCAATGAAAACCGACAAGGAAAAGCAGTCTGGGCATTAGATGATGTTATTTTAACCAGTGACTTGTACAAATCTATCTTTAGTACTGCTGAAAATTATCAGAAAATTTACCATGCTTCTGTTAGTTTTCATACTGGGTTACTCACAAACCAATGCAATGGAACAAACATACTTCTGTAAGTGTGAGAATCGAATCAATTATATTGTTTTGTAAAATTATATTAAACCAATTTTTTACCAGTAAAATTTGGCATTGTTCGTGATTGCATTAATCTTGTTGTACAAGATATAAAGTGTACACATATTCATTTGAAGATTGACGAAATTTTTTTGTATCTCTAATAAAAACATTGTGTAGTTGGAAATTCTTATTACAATCATTGATTTAGCAAAATGCTACCGCTGAATACTTTGGGTGAAGTTCTGTATATGACAAAACTGTGCCAAATAAGTATATTTGTGCCAAATAAGTATGTGCGTATGGGGAATAAATTGTCATAAGTATATAAGTAATTAATTGAAAATAATTTAAGGTTTTCTCCACAACCGTCCCAGTATATTGATACATTGAGATACGCTGAAACACAGACAATGGAAACATCGGAAGGTTATGTTTTAGAAGCCGATATTAATCTTGGATGTAGTTTAAATCCTTCAAATAATGATATACAAGATCAGAATCACGAAGTTTTATTACAATATTCCAAAGATGAAGGAGTTACTTGGCATCTAGTGTTGGAGGTTAGTGTAAAGTTTATTTGTAGTGATTTCAACTTTTTCTCAGATAGATCATACCATAGTTCAACTTACTACATTCATTGCATTTGAACAATCTTTATTATGCAGGAGAACTTACCAGGTTCAACTAATGAAGATAGCTATCATTCAGCTTCTGTATATCATATCAGCGAATATAATACATGGAGAACAGCTACAGTACCAATGCCAGAAAATACATGGTATCATAATGTATATTCTATTTATAAAACTTTAATAAACTTTAAATGAAACTTTTCTGAATTGTATTTCATGCTAAGCATTAGAAATATGATTACCCTCACATCTCTGATTACCCTGTGTAGGTTCGCAGGTTCAAATCCTGCAAGAGGTTGCTAGACTCTTCGGTGCTGTGGAATGGTTGTAATCAATCGTCGTTTACGGCCTCTTTCCATCATCAAGTTCATGCATCTTAAAACAAATCCCTGGCTAATTAACCCCATACCCAAAATTTGGGGTGTAACTATAAGTTGGTAGATTGCTTCATTTCAAATATTTCAAAATGGGGTATGTTTTCAATGAGGTAAAAGTACAATTTGAATTACTGTAACTCTATTTTGTTTTCATTGATGAATTCTAAGCCACATTTTCTATTCACACTTTGTAGGTCATCAAGTTTACGATTGCGTGTTGTTCAAAATGAAAAATCGAATTCTGTTTGGGCTTTGAATCATGTTTACATGGGACCTGCTTGTTCGATGCATTGTAGAAATAGAGGAAGATGCAGGAATGGAAAATGCATGTACGTTTAACTGGATAAAATTGATATAATAGATTTAATTTGCCTTTTTCAGTTTAAGCAATCACAATATGTTCTATCGATTTGATGTTTTTTGAATCCTCTATAATACTCTGTTGTTCCTTTCCTTCCTTGGTCCGAGCTGAGGAGTGAAAAACGTTATACACGAGTGCGTGTTATACTCAAATAAATAGTGTAGTATATTGACTGGTTGTTATTTTGTGTCTAGTGAAATAAAGTTCATTTATTTGAAACTTGAATTTTTAGATGTAATGCTGATTCTCAAGGACCTTCTTGCTTGTCACGGAGTCAGCTACCTTCAGGAATAAATGAAGTGTTCAATGACGTCCATCGATTGTATAAAACTGGATGGAATTTACTCGGAGGATCAGTTGCGTCAAGTGCTGTAGACAAAGCAGGATGTGGGCCAATGTCATCTGGTTTTTATATGCATTTCCACAAGGTTCGTATAATTGTCTAATTAAATATTTCATTAAGAATGTTCAAAATCCTATTCATTAAAAATTATAAGGTAAGTCTACCTTGTCTAATGTACAAATTCACTAAATTAAAATGATAATAAAAAACTGATTAGCTTCTCATCAATGTCAGACTTCCTGCCAAAAAAAAAAATTATGTGTTCAGAAATCATTTTAGTACGTGTGTTTAGATTTTTGTCTTTATCTGTGTGTTCCTCTTATCCATGCATACATATTCACCAGCACAAACCCATAGATGATGCATGGGTAGCTAGTCTCTGATAATACTCTGATGATTATGTTTTGTATTACCAGGCTGGAGTAAGAAAATTGTCAACACCAGATCTTGATACAAGTCTCGGGGGACAGATACAGTTTTACATCAGAATTGGTGGAGGGAATTGTAAAGTTCCAACAGAAAGAGCAAACGGTATGTTGATTGTTTTATATATAGTTATATTCAAGTCACTATGTTTTAATTTTATTTACTTTCATGTTATAATGTAGGTGTTCTTCTACAATATTCAAATAATGGAGGAGTGACTTGGCATCTTCTTGATGAACTATACTTTAATGAGTATCTAGTTCCAAAATATGTTCATAGAGATATTCCTGCAGAAGCCAGAACAAAGCAAACTCGATTTCAATGGTGGCAACCTAAGAATGAAGTAAGAAATATTTGATTATGAACTACAGTTTTACTAAAATTTGATTGTAATCCTAAAATTTTCTCGTTTTCTTGTCCAGGGATCTGACCGGGATGAGTGGTCAATCACAAATATAATTGTCGGTGAACCAATGCTTTCTGACGATGAATCGATCCATGTTGATCATTTGAAAATTAGTAGTAGAAGATCAATAGTAGACTACAGAAAAGCTATGGTAAGTTGCTAAGCAACTTTAGTAAAGTGTTATTTCAAAAATGTGCAATGAATATTTTTAACTATCAGTAGAGGTTGCGCGAGACTAACTCCCAATCTTTCCTTAATTCCTATTACATTGTTAGTGTGCAGCAGGACTCTTGAATTGCATAGTAGAAAATTTTTAATATCTTTATATTCTTGCACTCGCCTTTTACGGTTGCTTTGTGTTAATAAGCTATTTGAGCATCATGCTCTATTTTCTACTAATATTCATACTGTGTGTGTAAAAATCTGTTTTTCTTAGCCCAGAGCATTCATACTTTTGTCTAACGATGGAAATGAAGAAGATTTTTGTGATCCGCGAACCAATTCTTATGTGTTCAACAAACTAAAAGGAGACAGATTTGCAGTTACTGATGAACTAATGTTAAGAGCAGGAGATACAATTCAATTTGAAGTAATGAAATCGATTTTTGATCATAATTTAATGTATATAAAAGAAATTGTTGATAACAAAAATAAACTATTTTTTTGGAGGTATAAAACCATATAGCATAAAATTTTATGCTGTAACTTATTGTTAATATATTATACTTTGATGTATCGGATTTAGAATTGACTCTGGGATTTTCTTAGTCAGATCAAATGATTTGAATGTTCAAATTTGTTTGATTCAATGTTTGTATATTTTTGAATCAATGAATCTGAAAATTTTAAGAAAACAAAATATTTTCATATACAAATCAGCATCATTATTGATAAAAAAAGCTTTTGATACAACTATCTTTGACATCATGTGTAAAATTAGGTAACTTGTATTTTCCATAACATTCCATAAATGTCCAGTTATGCTTTTATAACTATACATTTGATTTGTAGTCTTATCAATATATTGTTTACATTTCAAAAATTTTGAAATAATCGATTTGAAAAAAAAATTGATTTGAAGTTAGAGCTTACCTTATTGGTTATCTTAGTTGTATTCTACAATTTACAAAAAAAAACGGCACACAAAATGTGGGATTAAAATGTAGTTCACTATACAAATGTAATTGTATTCAATGTTCGAATTAAGCACTAAAATTGATGACATTTTTGTTCAGATCAATATCGGATGCTCAAGAAATTTTTCATGGATATATCCAGTAAGATTAGAATACAGTCATGATGAAGGTTATTCCTGGGATCTACTGAAAAGAGCTTGTTACCCTAACGGAAGACCTAGATCACAGATGATGATAAAAAATCCAATCGATAAATTTTCTGCTCATGATTGCACTGGAGTTGCCAGAGAGCTTACTGAAGCATCAATTTATCACCAAGGGGAATTTCCCCAATGGAAAAGAATTATTATTTCAGTTCCTGAGAGAATTGCTGCAACGTAGGTTTTTTCTCACAAAGTGAGAGTTTCGCCAGTTTATAAAAAATGGTGTGTTACTATCATTCATGATGTTTTGGTGAATAGGATTCTGCTAATGTTTTAAAACAGATTTTCTTACTCTAAATTTACTTCAAAGGCACTAGATTTACTAAAATTATTTGTCATCTCTTTGATTAGAATATATTCTATATTCTTTTCGTTTCGTTAATGTGGAGGAATGAGTTAAGGAATGAGTACTGGTGAAAAACACCAGAATTAAAAAAAGTTGTATTTGAAGTATTTATATTTTATATAACAATTCTCTTTTTAGTCAACAAGTATGATAATGATTCAAAACATAGTAATGTAATTTCAGCCTCAATCCAATATTCCAGTTTAATTTTAGTATTGGTAACAACGTATTCATGTCAACATTTTATATCTTCTGATACTTTCCAACATCTTTTGATCTATTCATGAAGTTGATACATAATATTGTTATACTAGTCTTAATTTTGTTGTTACAGGTCAGTTCGACTGCGTCTGTGGCAACATGTTCCTGTCAACTTAACTTCTGATAATCTTCCCCCAACTTGGGCTGTCCGATATATTCATATAGGTCCGAGTTGCCCGGTACAATGTTCTGGTCATGGGACCTGTACAATAGGATTCGATTCTGAACAGATGTGCATTTGTGATCCAGGATTTATTGGAGGTATAATTCGAATTTTTGAAGCAAAGTCTCTGCATAATGGGATTTTCCTTAAAGCGTTTTGTAATGGTATATTTTATACTTGTTTAAACAAGTGTAATGTTAGTCTAGTGAGTGAGCATACCAAATTGGTTCCATTACATTTGAACCAACGTACATTTGAACCCATGGCAATTGCACCTGTATGCTATTGCATCTATGGAATTTTTTTTATTTTTCAGATAGTTGAACCCACACTAACCCTGACCCATGGGTTTTAGCACCCGCATATAGATTGAACCCGTGGATATACACATGGGTTCAAATGTACGTGGGTTCAAATGTACGGTCACCTACCAAATTAACTATAGAATTTTTTTGAATACAACAAAATGATAAAATTAGGGACAATTGATTAAGAAAAATGCTTTGCATCCTTTTACTTTAACAGTTTTTGTTTTATACTTACATGTGATGTGTTATAATGTGTGATTATTGAAGCTTTTGACAAAATAGTATAGTTTGACACAAAAACAAACACACCTTCTTACAAATACCATAATATTATTTTCTTAAACATTCCCACAGAAAGTTGTATGTTAAATACTGCACCATTGACATCATTCTGGGATCATTTTACATCAACATCAATACAAAATAAATGGTGGAAAAACATTCTTGGCAGTGGATGTGAACATAAAAAGAAATCTGCATCATTATTAAAATTAATGAGCACTTATTTCAATGGGGTTGAAGATGAGAATATTTGTGAAAACGTTTTTGAAGGACGATCATTATGTTTTGGAGGAAAAGGAACTAGAAAGGCTGAAACTGTAAGCATGGATACAAGAGGAATTAGGTATGTTGTAGTGAAATACAATAATGCAATAAATATGATGATTATTATTCAATTCATTATTTGATTTACTTTAGATTGATTCAGTTTTACTTGAGAATAGGAAGTATTGATGATTCAGAAACATGTCTTGCACCAGAGCACAGAGATGAAGCTGTTTTATTACAATATTCTAATGATAATGGAATATCTTGGAATTTGATCAAGGTAAATAACTTAATTTCTTATTTAATTTTTATATTTTTTATATAGATGTAGGATTAAGTTTGACTTGTATACGTGTCTTAAACACACACTGAAAGGTGAAAAAGCTAAGCATGGTTGAACTTGAGAAATCGAAAGTACAATACTGATATTTTAACAGCTGAAGTCTACTTAATGTATTATTTGTGTGAAACAAAGGAAGTTTTGCAAATCGATTACTAATAAATATTATTGCAAGCTGTAGTTAGTCAGTGGTATTTCATTTGCCACATCAGAAATCGGAACCATTTATTATGACATATTTTAAATGTAGGATATAATATTTATATTGTTTTCGATACATTTTTGCTATGCTATTTTAGTTATTTGAATGAGGTCATTGTTCATACTTTTATAGGAACTCAGTTTCGATGCCTACAGTTCACGGAGTGAAAAAGTTACTGCTGATATTCCGTTCCGAGCTAAGACACTGTCAACATCATTCAGATGGTGGCAACCACTGCGTGAAAAAGGTAATGCAAATTTTAAGATTTCTCTTTTTTCCATTCGTATCATGTTTTTTTAAAATGGAGTAGTAGTAATATGTAATTGGACACGAAGTAGACCAATGGATCGTCTTGTATTTGTCTTCTTGTTGTTGTAAAAAAATCAGTTTTCACATGATACAACTACTGAATTGCTTTGAAAATTTCAGTGGTTGAAGATTATTGTTGTCCCTAGAAGGCTATTTTTTTTTAGATATGGAACTCGTTTTTCTATTTAAATTTTTGTGCGATAACGTCATAAAAATTTGCATTGTGTCATGGTTCTGTGATTGCATTTCAGCAATCTTGTGGTAAGACTACTAGTACTCTAAAAGATTTAGACTACTTTGTTTTGACCTTCGTGTTCATATATTTGAGCATTGCTCTCTTGTTTAGGAATCAACTAAATTCAAAGTTCTGTTTTTTATGATATTTTACCACTTCAAACTTCAAATACATATCTACAGAAGAGCACAGATCACAGTGGGCACTAGATGATATTTTCATTGGCGTTCCTGATCTTCTTCCCGAAGGATTTTCCGACAATTTCGAAAGTGGTTTTTTATCTGATAGATATTGGTACAAAATTAGAGGAGAAAGAATTGGGAATTTCATTCACTGTGATGGAACTAGTGACAAGGGCAAACATGCTTTGATTATATCATCCGCAAGTGGTGAGTAAAGTAAGATAGGATTTTCATATTCATCTTGGAGAAAAAAGCTCAAAAAATAGCCTAATCATACAGTGATCTACAAACTCTTTTTCGATCACCAGTTCAGGCTGGGTATGGCAACCAGTGAATCGTTCTGTATGCATGGACTTCAATGGGGGAGAAAGTCGTAAGCAAATGCTTCTACACGAACCAGTAATGGCTGAGAGTCCAGCAATCTTCTCTGAATTAATTGTAATGTTACTGAATTCAAACCTGAAAACTCATGTAGATTGATGTGATTAATAGCAGCTTTATTCAGCACCTTCACACACTTTTTTAGTTATATTTTCTATTAAACATTTGACCATTTACAGGGGTTGTTGAAACATGGGATTTTCATCTTCACTCTGGAAGTTTTCTTCAATTTGATTTGATAATGAGTTGTCAAGGACATAACCCAGCAAATGATGTTTTGAGCCTGGAATATTCAACTAATATGGGATTATCTTGGCAACTTGTTATTCCTTCATGTATTCCTAGTAAGTTTAAAATTCGTTCAATTATTTCAGCTTTGATATGATTTATAGTTTTGTAATCATTGAAGTCTATTTGGATGTACCTATATATCTGTATTTTTATGTGGTTCCTAATTATATTTGGAATTATTTTAGATTTAGACATTTTATTGTTGGTTCAAATACAAAACTTGAAACAACTTCAATATTTTTTTGACAAGTACAAATTGTGGTATTGCTGACACAAAATTCAGCACTACAATTTGAAAAAATCAATTTGTTATTACCAACATACAAATTTAGATTTGGTGCATTTTATACAGCAATCAACATAATTCAAAATTTTGAATTTAAGTAAATTATATTACAATATTAATGTTTCTATTATATTTTTTGCAGGTACATCTTCTGGTTGTGACCATGGTTTTGGAACTTTATTTTATGCTGGACTTCATCAAAAGTGGACAAGACGAACAATATCTCTTCCTGAGTCATTAACAAGGTATAAAGGGGTCTGATAATATTTAATCTATTTTTACTGGACATCACTCTTTGTTTTCAATGGTGATTAGCTCTTCACGCCAAATAATTGGGAATGTTTAATTTGAGGTCAGAAATATATGTTTTTCAAGTATTTTAAAGCCTTAACAGATTGTTGAGATATTGATATGAGTTATTGCTTCCTTTTCTTCTCAATGATGGCAGTTCTCAAACTTCAATTTCTATACCGTAGAAAATTTTTGTATTGAAAAAATAATGTTTTGAACTATTATTTTCAAGGTATTAATTCCAATTTATCATGGTATACGAGCCAACAACTATTGTTTAATTCAGTAATCAAAATAAGTTTTACAAATGATAATTATTTTATTCAGATAAACAATTTGTGATTTTTCATCTATGACACATATTCATAAATGCTGGAAAGCAAGCCCCTGCTGTATCTGTCGACATAATTTTCAAATTAAACTATACAAAAAAAGTTCCCCTTTTTCTTCAGTTCTCCTAAGATTCGTTTCCGCTGGATTCAATATTATTTCACGGAGGGTTCGTCATGTTGGGGAATAGATAACGTATATCTAGGAAATGACTGTCCTTGGATGTGTAATGGACATGGCAGATGTTGGCCTAGCCGAGAAAACGCTGAAGCCAGTTGCATGTATGCACAATTTTATTAACTTAAAGTAGATGAAATATGTATTTATGTACCTTAACTACATTATCTTTACAAGAATCATGAATATGTCCAACATTGTTTTAATTAAGCAGCATTCAATGATTTTTAGTACACACACCCAGAAGGTCATTAATTACATGGGGTCTGCAAATTTAAATCTGTGACATATATAAATGACCTAATATCTAGAACTTCAGCCGAACAGCGTTTCACTAGGATAGAACAGCATGATATATATACAAAGTGTCAAGCTTATTTGAAGCCTCATAGAAATATTGTCGAATTTTCTTCCATATTTAGCTTTATTATCTTGGTTCCTTGAACAGTCCAAAAATAAGAAGTGCAAATTCATAATTTTTGTACCTATAGAACAATTTATTTTGTGCCAAACTCTGGGTCTACTATGTATTTACCTTATATTTCAAAGTTGTGATCCTGGTTACAATAAACTTTCATATTGCCAACCATCTGTGAGTTTGTCACCTGAACTAATGGACACATTTGATGAACCATGGACCAGTGAAAGTGAGTTGGTGTTCAGTATGTTAAACCAAGGAAAAAAAAATTAATCGTATTTAAAACTCGGGCCGCTCAGCTAGATACAAGTCTAGATTGCCAATATGTAACAGCTAAAGTGCCAGCAATCTTCTAGTATATTCTTGTTCAAAAAGTTATTTGGAACAACACGTATTTTTAATGTACATTTCATTGAGATATTCAAACGTTTGTTCTTGTTCCAGACAAGTATTCTTTGATAGTTGGTCAAGATTCGGAGTCTACCTCTGATATAATTGTAAATGAAGAGAACATTCAGATGGGTTCTGCAGGAATCCGTATGATAAGTACTACACCTATGAACACGACTGACACTAAATATATGCAGTTTCATGTAACATATATTGGAAAAGGTGAGAATTCATTAGTAATTCTAAAATAATTAGAAGTACTAGATGTACTGTTAAGTTACTGTCTCTCAGCATGTTACTTCAGAAGAGTATTTGCGGAAGAACACAGTGCTCGGATATGCCTGTATCACACTTTCACCAGTAACTAGACCAGAAAGTTCTCAACTTGAGTACAATCATACCTGAGGGGTTGGCAGAATTTTAATTTACAGTATATCAAGTTGTGGTTCATATACTGTCTCTAATTTTGTTAGTTTTCTTTTTTTTTGTTTTTGCTTCATTTTTTGTTTCATTTTGTTTGTTAGTTTCATTTTTTTTTCTTTATCTAACTTTGGGGTTCAGATTTTTACAGCTGACTTATATTGAACTAGGTCACTTTTTGACTTTTATTAACTTTTATTTCTATAAATTACAATTTATATAAGATTAACTTCTTGACTAATTAAATACATATTGAAATATTTCATTTTAGCAGTAAATCCTACCAGTACGTTGATAATACAAAGTAGCAAAAATGGGGGAATATCCTGGTCAACTATTCATAAGTTATATGGAAAGGTTGCTGATGAAAAATCAAGAAACTTTGTTCATATTGCTTTGCCTGATTATGCTCGACACGAAGCTGTTACTTTCAGAATTTGGCAAGCCAATGCAGGAGCTGGTATGTGTATTACTCTTCATAATTTATTTTAAATAGAAATTACATGTTTTTGACAATATGGTTCGTATTGTTTTGTTTGTATATTTATTTTATTGATTCAATTATGTCTCACTTGTATGTTTATGCCATTCAAATACTTCATTTAGATACAAATTATTTCTTTTCTGAATTTGACTTTGAAGGGGTTATTAAATTTTGATTCAAACTTTAGAGAGTATATCGAAGATAAAGATAAAAAAAAGTTTCGTAAATTTCAGAAAATGATTTGAAATATTAGTTCCAATAAGCTATTTAGATAATGAAATCGATATGAAACACAAGAATCTTGTCTTTATGCTATAAGTAACAGTGTTTTTAATCACTTTTTAGCATCTTCGATATTTGAAGCAGATAGAGATGTTTGGGCAATAGATAACTTATTTATTGGCGGCCATGAGTCTGGATGTGAAGCCCACTTTTTGGAAGATGGTTTTGACAGGAATGAGCTCAATAAAAATTGGTTGTTAGAAACAAATGATACGATTGTAGATTTTTGTAAATCTGATGCAAAAGCTGCTGCAGTAAACCATTCTATTGTTGGCCAACATTCTGTTACTACAAAAGATTTGTGTATTGCAGAAAATTATGTTTTACAATTCAAGGTAGGAGTATTTCTCATTTGCAATCTTTGAGCTGTCAATGCATCTGAAACAAATAAGTAGCTAACTAATCTCATACTCAACGTGGACTGGTAACCGGACGAAATGCGGGGATGCGCCATGTGGTTACGTTTTTACAAAATGCAGTGATACATATTATATAGATAGATCTTAGCACATCATTGCTTGCCCTAACTCTTCCATCAGTATTTTTTCTGCTTGTAATTAAGGACTCTTTGTTTTTGCTTTTAGCATTCTTGTAAATTTTTAAATAGATTGATTTTATTATATATAAAATGTGATCAGTGACCTCTTCGACCTCATCTTTTTATTCGAAATGAAATAACTAGTTATCGATTTTTCGGTCTGAGAATCAATATTTTTCAAACTTTTTAGATTGCAGTTGGATGTTCAGCTGCAAGTTCTTCCTTGCATGGAGTCCAACTTGAATATTCAACAGATCATGGAATAACTTGGTCCCTTTTACGATCATCTTGTCATGGGAATGAACCATTACCAAGTGGCTGTTCAGACAAATTCTACCCTTCTTCTATTTATTACCCTGGAACTCATCCAGGATGGAAAAGATATACAATTCCATTGAGTAAAGATTTGTGTGGGTGCGAAACTTATTATATTCTCACCAACATTTTACACATTTGCAAAAAATATGTTTAATTTTGCAACCATTTGAAATTGATTTTAGATGTTTACATATTGTTTCGATAGGCATATTATTTATTGTCAGATCTCCTCTGTATGCTATTATATTCTATACAAAGTCATGCTCCACATTAAAATTTTACTGGATTTTCACAGATCTGTCAGATTCCGATGGTATCAAGGGTTTTATGCTGATGCATTTGCAGCAGCGAGTGCAGTGACATGGGGAATAGATGATGTTTATATCGGACCTGGATGTGATCAAATGTGCAATGGACATGGTGTTTGCACTAATGAGGGAAATAAATGTATTTGTGATAGTGGATTCACAGGACCAACTTGCTGTGATTTGAATTTAGCAACACCGACCTATTTTATAGAAACTTTTAACAAGCCTGGTGAGTGATTACTTATCGATTTTAATCGGTAAGTATGTTGATAGGTATTTGTCTGTTTATCTGTCTGTCTGTCTGTTAGATGCACACGATATCTTATGAAGGCGTGGTTGAATCTGCTCCAAATTTTGCATGTGCATTTATCATATCTCGGACCAGAAGCCTATTGATTTTGGATGAATTATGTCGTATAAATAGCGAGTTATTATTTAATTAGTGATGGAACACAACATGTCACTATGGAGTAAGAGCGCTGTTTTGGGGGATCCCCTAACTTTTGATCGATAAGTCTTCGGTCTCTGACCGATATTCTCGTTTTTTGTATTGTTAATCTTCGAGTCAATGACTCAACTTCAGATGTCTTTTTCAAAGATTCGTTCAAAATGACTTGAGTTATCTACTTAACTTGGAACACAGAGAACATTTCAACTAAGTCCTCAAAAGCAAAAATAATGAACCAAATACGATTTACCAATAAGATTATTGCTATATTGGAAAAATTGAAAAATTCACTGGCTTGTGGCAGCAATTACTTAAAGTAGACCAATGTAACTAACGCTCTTCTAAATTGCTGTTTATGAAATCTACAATGACTGAAAGTTGCCTTGTGACTTGAATTTGTAGTGACTCTGAGGTGTATTGACTTGTCTCGACTGGGTACTCAAACTTTAAAATTTGCTGTCAGACTGGGTTCAGAAGCTCGTTCCCAACACTGGTTATTTTCATCATTGACATTCCATTGCTATTACTGGTGAAGTTATATGCCTCAATTTAACAAAAAAAACATTTCAACAAACAATATTGTCATGTTTTGTACTATATTTTTTTAAAACATATTTTCTCCAATATTGTTGCACTGTAGGATAAGTTTTTAATAGAGCCAAGTTTAGGATTACATTTGAGTGGCATCAGATGTTTTATTGATTAGGTGTTCACCAAAATATTGGCATTGAAGGTAAAACACCTTTTATCTTTTTAAAATTGATATTACATAGGTACTATAAAAATATAAATAATTTTAGTAATAATAAATGTATTTGTCACTATTTGCACAGAATTTCAAAATGAAAAATGGAAAACTTTGTCTGGAGGAGATATTATTCGACGCTCAACACAATGTGAGGAAAAAGATGAAATAAGACAATGGAGCTATATTGTTAATAAACCAGGAGTTCGGATGCTTGAAACACAAGATATTGACATGAGAAATGCAGAGTAAGTTTTAAAACATTATGTTTTTAAAGATTATTTAATAGGGAAAAATCTCATTATCAAGTTAGTAAGCTTTGTTAATTTTTATTTTTGCCTTCGTATATGCCAGTATGTGTATTTCATGTATACAAAAAAAGCTAACAGGTTGCAATCATTTTGGTGAGTGTTGTTGAAGTTGTTAATAGTGTTGGACTTGACCATGATGGAATCGCAGGGTAAAATATTGGGTTTAAATCCCATGGCCACCACCTCACCCATGGTGTAATAAATTAGGTTAGGCAATGTGGAATCGGAATTGCTTTTTTTTTGCAATAGCTGTGTTTGCACAGCCTTGTTTAAAGCAAAAATCATATAAATACGTTGAATATAAAATATTTCATCTGCTGTATTCACTATTGTGATAATTCACCATTGTAATAATTGCTCATCAGGATAACCGATGTTTTTTGATTCAAACTATCAATATGAAATACTGTTTGTTCGAGAAAATAGCATTATTTTTGAGCCTATGAACGAAAAATTCATCAATTGTATTTATGTTTTATAGGTTCATCCAGTTTTACATGATCTTTACTCACGAATCCAAAGAGGATACAATAAATGGGAGAAATTCAGGTATTTTGTCTGGATGGACTTCATTCCTAAGTTTTACTTATAGTACAGGGCATTTATAATAAGGGAGTTGAATAATCTACAGGTAATAGTGTATTTAAGACCGTTGACAGGGAATTTACAAAAAATTATGTCAGATTACTAAAACCTAATGCATTGGTCAAATTTGATGTCATAATGCTCTTTCAAGGCACAGCGGGAGAACTTTTCGGCAAATCATATATTATATTACTTCCATTCATGAATCAATCATAATATTTTCTGACAAAAAGGTTCAAAACAAGTTTTTTCCAAATAAAATAAATTCAAAAACTGCTGATATGATCGAATTAGTGTTTATTTTTGTCCTTTCGCTCGAAATTTTGTCTCACTCAAATGATGTCTGTCATAATGAATAATGTTTTCATGATATCAGAACAAATAGCGGAAATTCATCCAGTAACTGAATACATTTATCTGCAATACTCAACTGATGGTGGAATAACATGGATAAAGTTGGAAGGTTTTCCATTTTTATCAGCAAAAATTAATGAGGTATCATAATTTATGGTTTTATTACGTCCATAATTTTGAAGTAAATTTGAACTAAATAAAAACTTACATACAATTAATTAAAAAATGAAGTTTCAGAAAGTATAGGTATCTAAACCACATCTTCAAGACTTCTAAATTATAAAAACATCAAAAAAGTCAGCAGGTTCATTTCAAACTCAATTAGTGCAAAATATAAAAATTTAGAACTGCAATTTTGTTGAGATTAATTACAGATATAGAATGAATTTCAAAAGTTCAGGATAGTATTTGATTTGAATATTCAACTTTTTCTTTGTTCAAATTACAATTCATCTTATATTGTTTATTTTTTGTAATGTATTCTAATAATTATATGATTTATTGTCAATCTAGACTCAAAATGTTGTCCTAAAAGCACCTGAAGGAGCAAGATCAAATGCAACAAGATTGAGATGGTGGCAACCTATGTTGAGTAATGGAAATGAATTTGGTTTTATAATTGACAACATTGTCGTTGGTTACCACCACAGGAAAATTGATGATGATTTTAGCAGGTTAGTGATATAGTTTTCAAACCTGGTATATGCTGATAATATTTTATCACTAGATGTACCGGTACATATTTGGAACCACATGTTTGCCTGTAAAAATTTTGCTCTTATTGTTTTGTTTTAGTACTATATCTGTAATTTCTGTAGATTTTAAATTTTATCAATCGTGAGTAAGCAAGCCATTGCTATTGAAATAGTGCAAAATGTGAAACATACCTTTTGCGTTCAGTTACATTCCTTTCAACTGGATTGAGATGTCAGGATCAGAAATACAGCCAAGCGTTGGAACCAGTTGCTGTAAATCATCTTCTTCTAACAAAACGAAATGTGACCTTGTCGAAATTGGAAGTAGCGGAACTGATAGAAGAGATTGTGATACAAATTTCATTACAACAAATGGGGTTCATGTTGGTCAAGGAAGTTTTGTCAGTTTCAATTTAAAGATGAATTGTCCAGTTGTATCCAATCACTGTGAAAGTAAGATCTTATCGAAAGTTCTAATGTCATTATTAATTAGTTTGTTCAATATCAATTTTTTTTTATTTTAAAATTAATTTGAATTTTATTTAGGTAATTAAATATAATGCTCAATTATATTTATCAATTTTTACAATTTGAAATTTTCTACTAGATTTTATTGACATCCTGGACATTTTAATGGTATAAATATAGGTCTATATGTCTGTACTATAAATGCTACTGACCATTTGTATTGTAATTTCAAGTTATTTATAGGAACATTACATAAAAGAAGGTTGAAAAAAATACAATTATCATTATCCAGTCATATTTATTATTATATTTTAATAATAAACTAAAATTCAATCTAGATACTACTGATTCTACATTCTGTATACATTTCAGGTATTGAGTTGCAGTATTCGATAGATTTAGGTAAAACATGGCTCCAACTAGTTCCACCATGTTATCCAAACAATGCAGAATGCACCTATTTCTACCAAGGGAGTTCTTATTTTTCTGATGTTTATCCAGCTACTGATAGTGATGAGAATAGAAATAGAATCATTGTTCCCATCCCTGGTTAGTACATATGTAATAGGTTAGCGCATTTCTTGGTTATTCAGTTTGTTTTTAAGTTTTAATTCGGGTTTAATTAATGTCTGAAATGTTTGTGATGGGTATGGTCATTACAGTGTAGTACTAAAATATGCTGAATATTGTATAAAATCATCACTTTTATATGTGGATGCAGTGCTTTTCAATGTATCACGCTGTAAAACCCTTCGAATTACGCCTAGTATGCTCTCCAGCTTCCCAATTCAGGGGATGGAGTTCCTAAATTTAGGGGGTGGTTAATATTTTCCTATCAGCGATTAAAATATTTGAAACTTATAAAATTTTAAAATGTTTTATGTATCTGACTGGCCATCTGCACTGGTATATTCTTCTGGGTATTCGAATGAAATTATATTCGAGTTAGAAATCTAGAGTTTGGTGTCACACCTCAAGATTAGGTGGGGTGGGAGTTTACCCCTGTAGGGGGATGTGGGGGAAATCACTGATTATGCTATATAATATTGCATACCACTGAACTTGTTGAAATCTGCCAAATATGAAACCGCTTTTTGTATTATCTCTGTGATAATTGCAGAATTTTGCTCGTCATATTTCCATAATGTATTTTTACTCACCGGTTGTATCATGTTCAACTAAATTAGGTTCCACTAAATGTGTCTGTACATGTTCGAAATTAACATAACAATAAACAATTGAATAAACATTGCAACATTATTTCAGAGCATGCATGGTCTCCATCAACAAGATTTAGATGGTTGCAAAGGATGAAAGCAGATTCAAAACTATTGTCGATCGATAATGTGTATATAGGAGGAGTTGAATGTCCAGGAGCTTGCAGTGGACATGGTCATTGTCATCATTCCAGATGCATGTATGTTTATGTAGATTTATTTCAATCAATTTTTGATAAATGGAAAAGTAGGAGAAAATTTTCATAGGGAAAAGATGAATTGAAGATTATACAATTTTTCTAATGAGGAGCATTGTTTGTTCTATTGTGTAAAGTGATAGAAAAAGATTTTTCTTAAGCTTAGTAATATCAACTCGTATAGATGGTATTAATATTCAAATCATTGGAAAACATGCCCATTCTTTTCGCCGATTACAGTTATTTAACGACAGTACAGTTAATGTTGGATGATAAATTGACATATTAAACATATAATAATTATGACATAACAATATGGTAGTTCTCAGTGAGTCTCAAATCAGTGAAAAATGGACTTCTAACAAACCAAAAAAAAAAAAGTTTTTATTGATATTGAATAAAAAACTAATTATGACTGTCATACTGCATGACCGGGACATTTAAGTCTACTGGGCAGGACGCTGGGATAGCTTGTCAAAATTGTGACTGTCCCAGCTAATCCTAGCCAGGTTTCATAAATTGAAAATTAAGGTATAAAGTGAATTAATGTTCAATTTTAGCTGTGATAGTGGATGGACCGGTCATATGTGTGAAACTTCTACCAAACAGATGCCTAAAGAATTGAAAGAAATATTTATTTCGAAATCTAAATTGTCTATGTTTTCGAAAGTAGTTGGAGCTAAAATTGATGAAGTATGCGGAGAAGTTGGATATGATACTTCACTTCACTTTTTTGGGGTAACATGGAATTTCCTTTTTGGTCGTTACAGTTTTCTTCCCTCCTTGTACAGAGCTGGTAAAATAAAACTTTTTTGAACTACTTCTATTAGAAACATCAAAATGAAAAAAAAAAACGATTTTATTATTAATAGTTTTTTATTATCATACCTCAAAATATAACAGGCCTAATCGTAATTGCGCAATAATGATTTTGAGCCATTGATTGTTTAGGGTTGCAGTAGATTGCTTGAAACAATACAATTGAATACAACAAAAGCTGATTTTGTACAATTCATGTATCGCACTGGTTGTTCAAACATTCTGCCGAAAGAAAGAAACAATGGTATTTTAGTTGATTACACAACAAATGGAGGAGCAGTCTGGCACAATCTTGCAGAACTCTATTTCAAAAATCATAATAAACCCAGGTATATTAAAGATATAATATTCATGCTATAATTAATATAAGGATAATAATATTTTACTAACGACATTAGAAAAGATTTTTGATCAACATAGGCCAGAAAATTTTATTATGAAATTTCTTTCTAGTAGAACAGGTATAATGTTTTTAGTAATTTGACACATCATTTTTTATTTTATGCTCATATTATCTATGTACCTTATTAATTACTAGTGTAAAGTTGTCTAAATTATTTTCAGTTTCTTTTTTACTTTCATTGTTTTAAATAGTTTCCATATGAATTAAATTCAACCTATTGATTCAGCTTTATAAACATTCTGTTACCCGAGGCAGCAAAAGCAGTTGGTACACAATTCCGATGGTGGCAGCCAAAACATTCTGGTCTCAACCATGAAGATTGGTCAATTGATAATCTATTAATTGGTGGGAAAAGAGAAGAGTAAGTTCTATTGTGACTGGAATAATTTATCATTCAATAAAATACAGACTTATTCTCATTTAGTGCTTGACCTTGCTTTATATTTGTTATCTATTGTGCATGAATTTTTGTTTTTATGATCAAAATGTTTCTCAATTAAGAATGAATTTTTTTTTTCAATTCTGTTCATTTCAGGAATATCTAGACAATAAATTTTTCACTTTGACTTTTTTTATTTGTTTTGTTGCCATAATGTTTCTATATATGGGAGTTTCCCTAATTTCTTTCAATATAATGCACACATTTTCTTTCAGAAATATTATGGATTTGTTTTTGCATGTTTTGTTTATTTCGCATGTTCTTTTTTGTATTTGATCTCAGGAATAAATACACATTTTTTGCATGTGTCATTTTTTTTACTGTGCTGGGTTAAAACGAAGTATCATCATTGTTTAGGGTCATGCTGAGTGATGATTTCAATGTAGTAGAAAACATTGGGCCTGCAGGACTGTGGTGTAAGTTTGTTTTTGTTAAATAATTTATCGATAAACATATTCTCTGCCCATGACCTAGTTGGCTATACCTATGAGTAATCGTGAGTGGGCATAAATAATAAATAATGCACAACACCTCACCCAGAATGTAATAAATTGGCAATACTAGATCAGAATGAATTTAATCCTTCAAAAAACTAGTAGTTTTCACATATTAGTGGCAGCTTGTATACAGCCTTGTTTGAAATGAAGGCGCAAAAATGATGTATAAAAGGTTTTTAGTCGAACAAATAATTTCTTTATATAAACAAATAAATATTTTAACTTAGTTGATAGAGGTGACAAAGACATGTGGCAATTTTATGATAACACTCAGCCAAATAGTTTCTGTGGAAGAGATAATGTAATATTAGCTGGAACAGTACCAGGTCTGGACACTACAGTTAGTACAAAGGACTTCTTTCCTGAAGAAGGTTTCATGATGCAATATACAGTAAGTAGTGTTTTAAAAAATTGTCACTGTGGTTAACTCCAATAATGCTCATTTCCAAAGTATATTCAGTTGGAAATTATGTGATCAGTCTGTGTACAAAAATATTTAATATCCATAGCCGGAGAATACATATTGTGGAGCTATTGATTGAATTGATATAAATGTGTCAAGTTCATATCTGATCATTTTGGTTTCGTGTAGTTCTCTTCTAAAGTTTATTTCAACCTGTTTGACATTGTATCAACAAGATCTAATTTTCTTGATAAGATGATTTTTTAATCATAGCATTTTCAAGTCATATTGCTAACAAATAGCTATTTCAGAAATACTTGATATATGTATTTACATCTTACTTTGACTTGAGTTATCATAATTTAATATCTGACTTTACATCATATTTATATCTTTCCCATTTTTTAATGAAAACATTCACATTCAAGATTGTGGTTCTGTGTGAAAATGTACAAAAGAATCATCAACCAGTTCACGTTCAATATTCAACTGATTTTGGTGATACTTGGCAATACTTGGTTCCACAATGCATTCCTTCTGATCGTGATTGTTTTGGAAAGAAAATGGAGCAACCATCAGCTCATTTTATAAGTAAGGATTGGAGGAGAAAAACTATATGGATACCGTCATCTTTATATGACCAGTAAGTGTTTTTATGTTCACAATATCAATGTATCGTCATTCCATCTTACAAGATTGTTGTAACCAGAGAATAAATTACCGATGAATACGATTTTATTTTTTCAGACCTGTCAGATTCAGATTTCATCAAGAGGAATCTGATGTAAAATGGGCACTTGATCGTCTTTTTATTGGACCTTCATGTCCAGATGCATGTTCAGGTCATGGTGATTGCGTTGGAGTTCCGCAGGATGATATGTTTAAGACTGGAAAAGTTAACTATGATCTGAGAAGATGTTTATGTGACCTTGGATATGAAAGACCCAATTGTTACCTAAATATTGACAGAAACCATGTGAGATTTAATTTTATTCATTCGCATCTTTTGTGATAAATTTAGAATTTTGTTCATTTTTTAACAAATATTTACCGTATCTTGAAAAGTTATGGGTAACAAAATATTAACTTTTCAAATCTCAAATTTTAAATACAGTTCAGAGGAAAGAATACATCTTAAAAATTTGTCTCAATCTGTAATATTTCCATTCAGTGATGAAAGTTAATTGCATAACTATCTGCACCAGGCTTATGTGATTGATCTTTTCCTACTTTTTATGTAAAATGTAGTACATTGTAATGTATCAATGCATGTGCCTTTGCCTATTTTGACAAAACTTTTTTACGTAGAAATATCTGAAAGATGATTTCAATGCTGGAGATCACATTGGTAACTGGTTAACAATTGAACCTCATATTATGGATACACATTGTGGAGTGTTAGTTGATGGAAAATCTATGGGATTCAAAGGTGTTGGACCGCGACAAGCTGAAACTGAAGATCTTGACTTGAGAGATGCTACGTTAGTTAAATTATCATTATCAATTTGTTTATTTTATCACACAAAGTCAGATTGTTGACAGTCATTGGCCGCCGATTAGAATTAGTATATAAACCAATTTGAAGATGTTAATACACTGATTCTATTATTCATACAATCACAGATTCATTGTTGGAAGAGTAATCTGAAAAACTTTCTGGGGGTGATAATCATACGTATCTTTTCTCGCTTGTCATTTCATTTTATATTGCTAATTTGACAGAACTAGATACTGTCCATTCAATATTTAGATTTGTACAACATAATGCCATCATTGGACATGGTTCACACACTTGTTTGCCAGCTAAAAGAAGAGAAGATGGTTTGTTACTGCAATATTCAACTGATGGAGGTAAAATCGTATGATCAGAGCACTGTGTGCACAACAATGCTTTGTTAAATTTGTATCCGAACAATTTCTGCTCATGTTGAGTAGTGAATGCACCGTAATGTATTTGTTTGGCTCCTGAAATACAGCTCTATTGTAGTGTTATTAAAAATATCACTGTATTGCACATTTGCACTACAGAATATTAATTTCATCACAGGAATTACATGGGAAATGCTACATGAACTAGATTACACATCATTTTCCAACTCAACTCATGAATATGTTAGTTTGCCTTTAAATGCCAAGACGAATGCAACAAGGATGAGATGGTGGCAACCATTTACCATAAACCAAATTACAGGTATTTTAACTATGCTCACGAATAATAAATGTTTTTTTACAGTGACTTTTCTCTTCTGACCTACTGAGCAGATTAAGCATCTCTCATCTTTGCTTCTTACAACTTTTGAGTGGGTTTTCACTCTTTTGAGTGATTGAATGTGATCTTTCTTTTAGTAAATACCTAAGTATGAAAATCATTCATATTTTAATGCAATTGTCTTTATAACATTTGTATAATTCATTCTTGAAACATAATTAGATGTATCCGTTGAAATACAAGAATATATAATATACCTTGTTATTCATGAGGAATTATAAAAGTGAAAAATTGTTGTAAAATTTTCTAGGTTTAGCAGAAATGGGTGGAGAACGAGCAGGCTGGGCAATTGATAATGTTTACATCGGAGGTCATGAAATTAATTCATACTCATTTGAAAATGGATTTGAAGTACATCATGATGGACATGGCAGTCGTGGTAAATTGAAGTTATTCTTTCTAGCACCATGCAATATTATAGAAAACCTTGACAAATTTGTATGAAATTCACACATATGGATAAAAAGAGTTTATGTTTCAGTTCTGTTATACAAATTTAGAAAGAAATAACAAAAAAGAAACTTGGCTCTTGATACTAGATTGCATTTATTGTGTATAAAAGTCAGGTTTATGACCAGCCCTTATTGGACACGAAGTGAACCCATGGAACGTTATATTATTACTTTGTTGTTGATCTTGTTAATCTTTTTTAGTTCATTGTTGTGAAAAGTTGGCTTTGCTTTTCAACTACTGGATCAATTGCTTTCAAATTTCCAGTGGTTAAAGTTTGTTGTTGTCGGTAGAAAGCTTTTACTTTCCTAATTTCTGTGGCCTGTGGGCTCTATAGGATTCGTTTTTATGTGTGATGATGTCATCAAAATTGAAAGTTTCGTAACTTGTGGCGGTTCGGCTTTCAGAAATCTTTGCGATATGATCGTCAGCCAAAGTCATGAAGACCGCAGTAGTATACCAGTCTTGTGAAAGATTGGATAGCTGTAACACTTCTTTTCGTCCTTCATATCCATATATGCTCGGTATGAGCATTATTTTGTTGCTAACATGATGCTTCATCAGTTCAATTGTTAACTTCACTACAAAACTATCTTATTAGGTTCTCTTGATGAGCAAGAGTTTGAGTTTTATCCAAATGGAAGAATCGGAATTGGACAATGCTCTGGTGATAATACAAGTCACATGATGTGGCATGGCACTCATGGATTATTCATGAAACAAAGTTTAACTACCAGGCAGTTAATTGTTACTCCAGGTCATCTACTGCAATTCAAGGTATGCTGGTGTGGTTAAAGTATTTAATTCATATTTGAAACGAAATATTTTATATTGCAGAAAAGGGAGCAATCACTTCTTTACCTAAATTAAGCTGTGAGGGAAGAGTTTTTAAATATTTTTCTTTCAGATTAAAGTTGGATGCACTGATGTCCATGCATGCTCACAACATTTTCCAATAAAATTAGAGTATCGAGAGGACCCAAGGTAAACAAAATGTTTATGATAATATTAAAATATAATACACAAAAGTATATTTATCAATATTTCATTCAAATTTTGAGAATACAAATATGAATTGATAGAATTCTAATCCCATTCCCATTTTTAATCTTGATATACAAAAAAGTGAAGTGAGCTGTGTGTATTTTGTCCAGGGTTTTTTAATGTCTAAGTTGCGATAGTACCATTTGTAAAGACTGATGGGTTCTTTTTGATATGATCTGTTTTTTGTATGATAGCATATTGTTGACTATTTCATTAAATAGATAATGTAAATAGGTTACATTAAAGTTTGGGGTTAAAAATGATATTCATAAATATGATTATATTTGTCAAAATAATACATATCTCATAACAAAGCAGTATCTCAGATAGATCTGGAAGTTTGAGGTTGATTCAAATTTAAGAATTTGTTTTTATAATGTTCCAGTAGTGAGAACTGGATTCTGGTTAAGCCTGTATGTTTCCCTTCAAATAATCCTTCACCAAGATGTCCGCCATATATTTTCCATGATGCTTCAACATATACACTGGAATATAAAAACATTTGGAGAAGAGTTACTATTCCACTCAATCATATTTCTTCTGGGTAAGCCATAAAAGTTTGTGCCTTTTTAATTCTATTAACAACTAAAACTGGCAAAGTTGATAAATTTGTTGATATCTAAACTGGAAATTAGTTTCTCAGAAATTCACATTTGTTTTAAACTTGTTCAGAACTACCCAATTCCGTTGGTTTCAAGATGATAATGCATCTAAGTTACATTCATGGGCTATTGATGACATTTACATTGGAGAATCTTGTCCTGGTTTTTGTTCAGGCCATGGAAAATGCACGAAGTCACAACAATGCATTTGTGATAATGGATATACTGGTATGTAGAAATTTATATAAAATTTAACAATATTTAATAGAACTTTGTTACAAGAAGTAGAAATAAATATAGGTGTCAAATTACACTACCAACATCACTGATAAAGATCGAAACAAGATCTCAATTAGAGATATTGGTATAAGTTTAGTAATGAGATATGAGGGATTTGGTCGACTAAGCCAAAATAGAGGATTTTTGTTATTTTCAATACATTATGTTCAAACGATGCTCGTTAGGAGTGTGTCAGACGTAAAACTTTATTAAGAGATATGATGAAAAGAGTTTTAGTTGAATTACTATATAATAGTGAATTGCTTAATCTTCATTTATGAAACACCTTGCTAATTTTTTCTTAATTTTCCACTACAGGAAAAGACTGTAGTCGTCCAAAACGTCGTCATATTGTTCCAATATTTCTTGATAACTTTGAAGAAGAATTTATTAACAAAAAACTATGGAAAGATATATCTGGAGGAATGTTAACAGCTGGTGGATGTGGGCCTTTAAAACCTTATGGATTCTCACGATCCGCATATTTCAGTGATTGTGGAGAAAGGCAAATTGTGTCAAGAGAGATGGACCTCACAAGAGCATGGTGAGTGGGTTAATATGAGGTAAACCGTTCACTTTTCATTGCTCGTGGAATTTCTTTGTTTTAATTAGTAAATCCCATCTCAACAATCCTTTTAATTAAGAAGATGCTTTGCAACCTTCACTTTTCAGGCAAATTCAGTATGTTCTACAGTTTGGTTCTGTGATTCCAAACAAAGATTGTAGAGTTGAAGATAGAGGATTTTATGATGGAACACCGATGTCAATGATAGTTCTGCAATTCACTACAAACAACGGTGTTACATGGCACACTCTCAGAGAACATTCACCAGCTCACTATGGTATACCACGTCGCGTGGGACTAAGATTACCAGCAATGGTACGTTTTTTTCAGAACTCTTCACTCTGTTATACTAGAATTTAAGCGATCTGTTGTAGAATTTGAAATCACAAAAAGAATTTTTGAAACATACAAAAATTCAATTCCTGGATGGCAAAATTCAATCTTGAAACCACCTCATGGTTTCGACAGAAGTCGACCTCACACTAGTTCCTGTCTCACGCATTTACGGAACCACCTGATAACAACGAGGAGTTCAGAGTCTAGCATTAACCTGACACATAATTTTTTTCCCCACGGGATAACTTGCAACTCATCTTTCAGTGAGTCAGTAATATTTTTTTCATTTTCAGGCCAAATCTCAAACAACAATATTAAGATGGTGGCAACCAACCCATGGAGGGGAAGGTCGTGATCAGTGGGCGTTAGACAACGTTGATATTAATATGTGAGTATATATCATTTGTTTCTCAAACGTTTGCGTGTTTTTGGATACATAAATAGGTGTAGGTTACAGTTTGTGCATTGTGCATATCTGTGCTATATTGAAATAATTGCCTTTGAAGCATCTTAACCAACGTGTACATTGACCATTCTCTTAAAACAGAATCATGTTTTTTCTTTTATAAAATCGTCTTCTCGTCATCAGTATATTGAATGTCACGCAGCTTGGCATCTTCCACATGAAACGATCGACGAAATTTTAATGTTGAGAAAATATCAATAGACGACCAAAGATCTAAATTCGAGATCCAATATCTGTTATAATATCAATCTTGGCCTTCGATTGAAATACATTGTAATTTACAATGTACTATGCATATCCCTGGGCATCATTAATTCAAATGTTTTTCATGCAGGAATCGACACCAAAGGCATCATCATTTGATAGATTACTGGGCAATGAGAAAAAAACAAGAAAATTCAGAAATCAATTTTCCAAATATCCCAAGAAAATCAGTAACAACAGACTTGAAAGCATCACCTGGAGACTTTAATTCTCACCCAGATGTGCAAGCTTTAAAAAGTATTGAAATACCTTCATTGGTTTCAGGGCAAGAACGAGTACCACCAGATGATGAATTACCATAGTCTTATAAATGGCTCAAAATTATTATTCCAAGAAATATTACATTTATAGCAAAATTGGAGGCTATTTAAGCCAAATATGTGCGGTCGAACGAACCTGTCATAAATTATTCTTACACCTTTAGGTATTGTATTTAACTGTTTACTCAATTTATTGTACTCTGAACTCAGTTATTATAGTAATAATTCAAGCACTCAGTCTTTGTTCAGCCTTGAACTCTTTCTCGGAGGAACAAAAATAATCATAACACCATATTCAAGTAACAGATGTAAATGTAATAAAATGTACAAACAAGTACCATAATACTGAAAATGCGTTTGTTTACAAAACAAGAAATAAAAATAAACAAGCTATTTTCTCTGATTTGTGTCAACAGTGATTAAATAACATCGATTATTACGCATCTGCTCATATCATAAAAATCATATGTACTGAGGTTATATTTATGGCATTTTAAAACGGCGTTTTCCTGATGATTTTGGTATATTATCAATTAAATATTTTGTAAAATGTAAAAGGATTTTTTAACCAAGATTTTTGAATATACAACTTACTAAAAACATTATTGAACTGAATACTGATTGGACGTATGTGACCAGCTATTTCGATTGTGCCCGTGAATGTTGGATGTCGTTAAGACTAAAAAAACGACTCATGTAAGTACGAAAATCATGTAGGTTAGTAAACCGTGAGCGGGCTACCTCCAACACGCAAAATTCCACGGTCCTATTTTGCTTAGAACGCCATTACGTTAAATGATTGTTGAAATCGTGTTAAGAAAACTCCCAAGTTTTTATAGAATAAAAAGTGCCTCTGTGTGTAATTTGGATTTATTTCAACCGCTCGGGTTTATTTCAGTCACCCCCACAGTTTCAATTAAACAAATTTTCGAAGAAATCGACCATTTCAAATGCCTCCTATTTCTAAACATTATTTTCCCCTTCGCGTCTGCATGGTGACGTCATCGCAAGAAACGGCTGTTTCAGAATCTGTCTCCAAGTTTCAAATGATGAAACAGCCGCAATGACGTTTATCAGTAAGTCTATATCATAAAATACTCTAACAATGTACTGAGGTATGTAACTTGGAAGTACTGTACCCACCACCAGGAAAGTAGTCATGTCAGAAACGATTGCAATAACCGCCAGAAAAAACGTTCGCTTTATAAGCCTGTACAACTTCGCTGAAGTTCTCACAGAATTGCTTCGCTTGAGTCCGGCACCTCTTTGGTTTTCATCACTTTTAATACTGAATGTTCTTAAGAAACTTGGACTGCTTTTCGGTAATATACAGTGTTTAATCGAACTGTCGTGGCTTCGTGGAATATTAGTGTCAATACAGCTCTCCTTAAAGTTTTCCGTCTGTGGCGGTTCATTTCCCGTATAAGATTCAACTCTAAAAAGCACGGTTGCGCTTTTTACAGGAGCGGAGTCCACTAACGTGACTTCTTGATTTACGTCAGCAGCTTCAGGCTTTTTCAAACTAATATCTGATTGCATTGAAGTCACGTTGTTTACAAATGGTGTTGCCGATTGCGAATGTGTATTTGACCTGTTCATTCCATGTTGCGATTTGTGGTGAAGAAGTAACGGATACAAGAACAGACTGACTACCGTTAGTTGACAAGTTAGTAGAACACCGGCGTACACATAGTGGCGCGCGTTATAGATTTTCTCTCCGTTTCTGAGGATGCACCCAACGGAACTAGCTTCATATTCATCTGGATATACAGCCAATGGTATCATAATGAAACCCATGGAAATGAGAAGTGCTAGACTTATATTGCTAAAAACGCTGATACACCCACCAAACCTGTGAGACATAGCTGGATTCATGTAAAACGATCTCTGCCTTGTCCAGTAAAATATGTAAATAGGGGTAAGAGACAAAACAAATAAGGCTTTACCAATGTCAATCATAACTTCACACGCAAAATCGTTTTTGCTATCTAGTGTGACAATGATTAAGCAAAACGTTGAAATATACCGACCAAACGGTACAACGACCGCCGCAATTGCTGCTTTGTGAACAGTCTTTGCATATTTATCGAGTTTCTTTGTAGTCAAAATAAACTTCACATGCTTCAGATAAGATAATACAATCCATGCACTTGTCAGTATAATTGTGCAACTGACGATAAGCGAACCTATCCAATATCCATGGGATGTGATTGGAGGATAATAGCGTGTTGTTGTTTGGAATACAGACGGCGTCGAATTTTGCACTACTCTCATCTTTTTGTTATGAATTTCTTGTTCAAGGTGCTTGTATTGGTCAAATAAGTACATATTTATTTGATAATGTTTGTAACTAGATCACAATTACAATAATGTTCTGTAAAGGAAAAGATAAAGGTAAGTCACGAACGCAGTTTAGAAATTCCCGTTGATCATTTTTTTCGCTTGCGCAACTACATGTATATATTGATTAAAAATCAACTCCGAGTTATTAATCTGAGTAATTCGCAAACAAAGACTTTATTAAATTGTTGGAATCTTGAAAAAACATCCAAATGCCGGATCTGGTCACTGTGTGCATCTCTGGTTGTCATTCAGTGGTTGTGGAAAAGCGCTTGTGACATGGACTTGACAAACTAAATCCAATATTCAATTCAAGAGTCTTGCAGCACACTAACACAAATGTATTTCTGTAACGTTTCGTCTGACCGAGGTCAGACTATTTCTGTTACTGTGCACCAAGACTCTTGAATTGAATAGAATAGTCATTTTCACTCCTGATATAGCATCCTTGCGTTATACGCATACGGATCCACCTGCGCAAAGACATAGACTATAGAGCAAGGAAGGTGACCGTACGTACATTTGAACCCACGTGTATTTGAACCCATGTGTATATCCGCGGGTTCAATCTATATGCGGATGCTAAAACCCATGGGTTAGGGTTAGTATGGGTTCAAATATCCGTGAAACAAAAACAAAAAAATTTCCATAGGTGCAATTGTCGTGAGTTCAAATGTAATGGAACCAGCAAGGAAATGTAATGAGTTTCACGTAACCCCAACTGTAAATCCAATATGATCCTTATTTCATACAAATTCGTAGCTATGCAAAAACTCGAAATTACGCGGTAGTTCTTACTCTTCTTACGGCAAGTCTATACAGCGCACAGTTACAGACTCCTTTTGTACCTGCTTTCCCTGAGTGACTAATTTTCAGCTCATGTCGTCGAAATGCTTACAGTCACACAAAAATATTTGTTTTCTACGAAAATGAACACAAGTGTGTGCCAAACGTGACATTGCTAAATTCTATAACGCCAAACAGTTTAGGCAACGCCCAAATCTGTACGATCATCTGTTACCATCGTCACGACTTTCATAAAATGACGATTGTTGGCTTATAACAATTGAGTCAAATGAACGAAAGATGTAAACTCATCCGATTCTCATTATTATCCTTTATTTTACGACCAAGTCATTTCTGGTAACGACGATGAAATGTAAATAGCACAAGGTCTACAAGGAGGCGTGTTTATTATTATTGCAAAATAATTAACCGCGGTAAATTTTATGAACACAGCATTTGAAGCGCAAGATAAAACCGTCAGTATAAATGTTTGAAAACGAAATAAATATGAATAAGCATAGATCCGTGATTATTCCTGTAGTATGAAATGTGTGTAAAAATTCTAAAATGTCAGTAAAATTACAAAGAAATGGGACAATAATCATGGCCATTGTATAGTCACCTCTAACTGATATAGGCCGTTTCCCAGTTGCACCCTAAAACAATGTCATGACGTCACATATTAGAATTATGACGTCGCCATGATTTAGTTTTTTTTTTAAATTATATGTCTCGTAATTAATACAGATTGATTCGTTACGGCTTTGAATATGAAAAAGTAAACAAAATAGAATATGAATTTTTTTGAAGATTTGAAAGTCGCACAAATAGGTAGGGTAGTGATAGAAAAAAGTCAGTTGGTGTCATGTGCTTGGATCACGTGAGTTTATTCACGCCGCCATTTTGGACGGAAAAAAAGTCGCGTTATTCGTTTCCATTTTGCCGGGCTGTTAAAAATGGGTAATTCGTATTGTGCTGTACGTATAAACAACGAAATAGATCTTCAGTTATATTCCATTGTTTTCAAAAGATCCAGAACGTTGCGCAAGGTGGATACCGGTATCATCTATTGGGAGAACTGGTTGGTGACTTCGTGTCCCAGCCATCTCGCTCGTGTTTGGGGACAGCACTTCGTTGGTGGTGGGTGATAATGTGCCGTTATTGATTTCTTTAAATATTCATAAGCTCCGTCATTTTAATGAAAAGCATATGACAAACTACCGTTATTGGTAGGCATACTTGCGTTTCAAATCTTCATCATCATAGCGACATCAATTCATTGATACACAAACATACAAATAATTGATTAGTGCGTAATTTTCGTTTAGGAAAAAAGGATGATAAATCATTATCAGCTGATTATGTCCCATCAATATTGAATTTTCGTCATTCCCAGAGAAGTAAAGAATAGTTGGAAGGTAAAAGGTGGATTTTAAAGAAAGGCAAAAGGCAAAGATGAGGTGTTGGAAATTGAGCACATTGTACCGTGGCTAATCTTAGCAAAATGAATGAAAAACAGGAGGAACAGGAATTTGTGCAACAGAAAATCAGTGAAAGTGATAAGAGTGAAGTTAGAAAATTTGTCAAATTGGACAGCTAAAGAAAAACTGAAATTTTGTAATTTGCCATGGACTGGCTTGCCCAAAGTCAAAATTTTAAAGTTGTGGTTGATATTCTGAAACTATTTCGTACAGAACTTGCGTCGCTATCACCATTTCAACAAATTCTGTTAAACTGGTGTGCGTTGCAATATCACTTTGCATTTGTTAGCATAAATATTTAATGTGTTTTTCGACTAGACCTACCGCTTGAAATAAAAGCGGCCGCCTAAACACATTTTCACTAGTAGCACCATAACACTGTAAAACTTTGATATAAATTACCCCTCAAGGCATCCTATCTTTCATTTGAAAGGGATGTAGAGGTAGATACATTTTGACCCTAAATTATGGAATGTTATATCCAGGTGATCTTACCCTTGCTGATACCGATTTTGATGTCAGTGACTCTAATTGGCCCATGCATACCATACTGAAAATTCCAGCGTTTACCAAAGAAAAAAGTTGGAGCTTGAAAACTGTCTTATAATCAAAAGATTCATGTGGAACACGTAATATGCATTTATAAGCACAAATATCCCATCCTAGGCAGTACCGATCCACAACCTCCTGCCTATGGAATCTAAACATTAGACAAATTGGTGAACTGTGCGCACTTACAAAACTTTGCGAATCAAGTGCGCCTTTTGACTAAGGATGTCCAAATCAGGAAAATTTAGCTTGGAAATGGTCAACCTCAACCTGGCATCTGCAGATAAAACCAATTGTTTTTTTTAAAATACATTTTTGATGAGTTTTATTTTTCTAATATTGAAGTCGCATTCTTTGGACACTTTATCTCTACCGATTCAAATCCACAGCAATCACAAGATACTTGCCATCACGATTAGCATCAAGAAATGGATACTGAGGATGTATTATCAAGTCATACAAGCTGAGGTCTTGTGCCACTGTGGTCTTGTTGCAACCCTATACTTACCCATCCCATCTATTTCATGGTCACATCCATATCTGTATAAGAATGCGCGGCGGTGTGGCTCAACGGGCTAAGCGTTAGGAATACGCTCGCCACCGCACCTCTAACTACTCTGCGTGGGTTCGCAGGTTCGAATCCCATGCAGGGACGGTTATGTGCGAGAGGATTGCTGGACTCCTCGCCGTCGTTGGGTGGTTCACGTAACCGCTGGTCGGTTACGGCTTCCTCCACCACCAAGTCCATGCTTCCGAAAACAAACAATACAGTAAAACTAATTCCATACCCGACTTGGAATGGTAACCGGACGAGAGGCCGTGGTTCGCCATATGGATAAGCCGTCTTATCGGCTTTCCTCTCCCCCGGGATAAATATGTAAATCCTATCCTATCCTATCCTAAGAATGGCTACAGATTCATTCAATATCCTGACCCTGTACCAGCTTTGTGATGATTGTGGGGTTTTCATAAAATCTAGCAATCAAGTGGTGAGATTTATATCCATGTCCTACCGCCCTAACACATAGACCAGTGTTTCCCAACCCGAGTCCGCGGTCTCAAATGAGTCCGCAGAGCGTTTAAATGAGTCCGCAACGAGTCAGATTCACTGCGGGCCGCAAACGTTTTGCGAAACTCAATTTACTATCAGCCAAGTTAAGATTTGCGTTAGAATTTACAAAAAAAAAACATAAAAAGTCTATTTATTCACATGACATTAATCGCGTCAATGATTACTGGTTACTGAGTAGGGCTGGGCATATATTCGAATATTCAACTATTAGAATAGCACATTTACTAATCGGAACTTTGGTAACACGTGACGCGACAGGTCACTTGCGAGTCGCTTAATCAAACGATTGGATTTCACAACTCACTTGTGGATTTCCGACGAAAACAAGAGTCTGTACACGCTTCGATAGATTCGTAATAGGTGTTTCTCGCGAGTTCGAACAACGAGGAATAAATTATTTTTCTGGTAGGTGTAAATGGTGGCAACCCAAATTTTCTAAATTGAAAAGCGGTCCGCGACCGATTAAAAACGCTTTTTTAGACATTGCAAATCGCAAAATTTCAGTGCTACCGTGGTATACGTACCAGGGCATTTTCCTTTAGGCTTCTCTGCTTTACTGCCTCTACATTAGTAATATCGCACAGTATTAATGTCGAATTCACTTAATACCAAGATACCAAGAATCAAAACAAGATATGATCGGGCGCTTTACCACGCATTTTCGCGTCCAGGGTTTGTCATGGTATTTTCTGAGTAGTATTGCTCTTATTTCGTCAACACAACCGCAGATTAAAAGAATCACACAAGTGGATGGATTAAATATTTTATGCAACAGAAAAAATCCTTGAAAAGTCGGCTCTTTTAACGAGTGACGTATAGGCGACGATTACTTCAGAAGTTGTTCGCAAGAATTTCAAGGCGATGAATATGTATTTTCGATTTACTAATATATATACTTTAAATATATTTTTAATAAGTACTAAATTAAGTTGTACATTCTGGAAATTTATAGCAGATAGTGTGATTTTTTCTAACAGCGATAACAAATTCATAAGAACGCAAAAAATATGTATCAAAGCTGAATATAATCAGGCAATATATTCTCTCATTATTATGTTCGCAGATGGCAATGGGTTTTTAAAAAGTAGTGCTTTCATCTTGTCGTAAGTCGACGCAACCGCGAGTTACCATGATGAACACAATTAAATTAAAATAGAAAGACATTTTAAATTCTCGTCATTGTCATGGATTGAATACTGTGCTACAGAAAATTCCATTATACACTAGAAAAGTCGGCTCTTTTAACGAACGCGTAATTGCGTCGAATTTTCGATTTTGAAATTCGTTAAATTTCTGTTGTGTTTAGTTTTATTGCTTCTTTGCACAGAGCACGGTTGCAATGAACGCACCTTGAGTCCGCAAAGGTTTTCGCCGGTGAGAAAATAGTCCGCGACCAAAAAAGGTAAGTTCGTCTCTTTACTGAGTTCGCTATTTTGTTTTGCTTGTTCGTGACATCTTCGCGTGGAATTGAAATCAACTTACTTATTTCAATCGATATTTGTAATTCAGATGGTGTGTCGTTACTACGATTTTGTGAAAGTACCAATACTATTTACATCAATATATTGTATATGTTAACGTAACTAAGTACGTACGCAAGGAACACTTGCATCAATTTATAGAGATTTCTTTAGATGTTGAGTTGTGTTCAGACACCACCTTCCAATAAACGCATTCATGTATTCTGAATTTGCAATTATTATTATATTGCAATTATGTCACGGAATCTTAATTCCAAACGAATCTTTCCCGCTAACTGTGTCAGATTTGTCGATACCATAATACAACTTGCATACATAATGCAACTTTTCCGCAAATAACATAGGTACATCATTAATAAGGATTCTGGCAACCACCCATCCAATATCGATGATAGCCGTCTGGCGATAGCGAATTAGAAATCGATACATAATAAATTTTATTTACATAAAATCAATCAAGTAAATGATTACTCGTCAGTATATAGTGCTGTACAAAGAATTCCAATCTGATTCAATATAAAATATTCAAATGGCATTTTACTATTCGGATATCTGCTAACACGAAACCCTTGCGACTTTACGCTCGCTTTTCGCTGAACCAAACCCTTGGATTTTACACAGCTCTCGCCTGATCGCTGAGTCATTCCCTTGAATTCTCGCCGACTTCAGAAGAACACACGAGAATTTGCACGCTTTCCGTTGTTTGAATTTTACAACAGCGATAAAATCGATCTTAATCGATACGAAGAATAAGAATCGGAAATAAAACATTTTGAAAATTGCAAATTCACTCCTATAATACTATTCTTCAATGTGTCATCGCCGATGATCGCACAATAACTTTCAAGGTCAAATGTCAAAAACGCGTTCCCATTAAATGGACTAAAACAGAAAATTTGTAGTGAAAATATTGGTACATGTGGGCCAAAAATAAAGAATAAAATGAATTAGCTCTATAGTGCCGTCTTCCCTCTTAAAGCACTGAAAATTTGAAATGGTTCATTACAATTCAGCTAAACGATCCATAAGTAAGCCTAGTGTTCAATAACTACAACTACCTTATTTCAGAAATAAAACCAACCATGCACAGGTTATATTCAATATACTGAAATATTAATCAGTAGGCTAATTGCTCGTCTGGTTGAAATTGTATCATACTTATGCGGCGAAAACCAGAAAATTCCTCTTTTCGCATCGTAGCCATACGTTGCATCCACCCCATTGATCAGGGCAAACTTGTCAACAAACCGGATTTTAACATTTGTCACACTTGTCTTTCGGTAGAAACGGTTTTACTCTTCCGCTTCCGCATGAAGTTATTGATATGGAGTTAGTTGATATAAATAATAAATCACCACCGTGATGTGGACTATTTCACAGCTATATATCACTATTTTCAGCTATCACGAGACGTGTTTCAAAACAACTTATTATGGTTACTATCGTTGTCACAGTTTTGTGCCTTTTGATCACTTTGAGGTAAGTTGGTTGTTACTATGAAATACATTTATAAAGATTTTAGTTTTTACAATTATTCGCTTTAAAAATATAAAACCAAGAAAACTGATACTTGATAGTAAGTAAGCAAGCAAGCTAAAATGGCGTTGTAGAAGAATGCTCATACTGGCAAATGAGGTCAAAAATACCAGATTAAATCATATACCACTGGGGTTAGTAGTAATATTCTCAATTCCAATTATGGAAATGAAAATATAAAATAATGCGTTTCCATCTAAGTCTTACGTTTTCCTATTTTCAATTTTTTTCTTATTGTGCAATCTTGTACCGTATGTAAATGTAATTTTGTCATAAATATAAGAATTCTTGATAGCACAATATCATATTAAATGTACTATATGATTTCATTTCAGCTCGGTCAGAAGCGGACCACCATAGGTAGGCAATGGTGAGTAAATAGGTCTATAATGATGAGACACACAATACGATACTATCATAGTTTAGTAACCGAATCCTGTTATTCTAATTCTAGTGATGAACATTTTCGAAATGCCTGGACAAGGAGGCGCCCCATATGAAGATCCAGGAGCAGAAAGAGGTCGTGCGTTGGATGAAAATCCCGACTTACTTGAACTTCCAAGTAAGAAAGTTTTTTAATTGTTTTTTAAAGTTTTTGTAACCTTATTATTATCGAAGTTTACCGTATGGTTCGTATACTCCTATACTTTTAAATCGCATTCATTGCATTATTTGGTACAATATTGGATTTTAGATATAGGACATTTCGAGTATTTCTTACATAATAATAATAGATATTGCTTACCAAAAAATCTTCAAAACTTTTGATCATTCACTATAAATTTTAATCAAATTTATATCCTATATGTCGTTTTTTAATTTCAGTTTCATAACGTTTACTTTGTTCATAAATTTAGAGTCGTTTTAGATTTACACCATCCTGAGACGTTGTTTATATTATAAACAATATATATATAATTACAATATGTTCGAACATGCAAACATTTAACCCACTGACATTTAATTTTGAGGTTTCGAAGATAAAAGTGAAAAGATGTCATATTACGGATTACCATATTTCGAAGTAAAGCCTGGAGATTCGCTTGAGATTACTGGTCGACGACCAGGCTTTAACGAACCACGAGAATGGAATGAATCTCCTATAAAGAAAGGTTAAAATCCAAAAAAATAAATACAGAAGAAGATTTGTTTTTGAAAAATTGACTCGTAGTATTTTATCTCCACAATTGACGAATATAATCAATCTATAGAACACCAAGAACTGTCGTCTGAAACCCGTAGACGTAAATAAAGAAAATGATAAATAACATAGCGAATTATTCAAACACCAATTGTTCTAAAATATTAGCAAGTTGATGTCTTACGAGTTTTTTCTGCGTTAATATCCATAGACTTATGTAAATGTATTTGTGATTGAATAAACCTGTGTGAATTTTTTAATGTTGAAAAAGAATAAAGAAAAGATTTAGTGTTATTGGGTTGGAGTTCAATTATAAGGGTTCGATTGATAATAAATATTTACAATAATGTATATGATTTATTAGGTTATAGTAGTGGAAACTGAATAATAGACCCGAAGCTCTTATGTTTTGGTGATCAATCGTAATAGTTACCTTGAAGATTCGGTTAACCAATTTACCGGTTAACCACCGCCATGATTATTTGTACATGCAGGGTCATGCAGAAAACTTAAATAGATTCTTGCACAATTGCGGTATTTTATTATGCAGTGTTCACATTTGTTCAATAAATCTGATGTAAACGCCGTTTCCGTGTAAACTGTAACTCATTCTAGCAATAATAATAGCCTCACGGAATGCCGCAGGCTGACGAAGCTTATTTAGGAAGGAAAATCAGATACATATATATCGCACGAACTTTGGCCTATAAAAAATTGCTCCAGGATCCCAAAAACACCTGCCTGTCAAAATTTCGATGTTTTGTTACAGAAAGAAGAATTCATAGACATGCGTTTTCAATAAATTTGACGTAATAATAACAACTTGGTTGATTGACATCGTATCATACAATGGCACAACATTTTGGTTTCCTCACCTTAACTTGATAACCTATACCAGTGATTCTTAACATTTGTTGTACTTTTTTTCTTTTACCAAAGCTGGTTACTAGATTTACATCCAACGCTCGTAATGGTGCTCAATTATTAAAAAATGAAATTAACCAATTAATTCATTATATTCATTTAATGTGACGGGTGCCTTTGTTTATTGACAACTAGCTGTTCAATGTTTCCTGGAGCAGTAGATAGTGCACAACAAATATCGGTTTCAGCATCGGATTTGTGCTTTAAATTCGATTTTTTATTTACTTATTTACCCTTGCCTGAAACAACGAAATTTTTTCCAGGTTTAAAAATGTTGGCCTGCTCCACTGTCTATAATAGGCAACCCAGTAGTTCGTGTTGCAGAAAATTAATCAAGGTTATTTTGTCAGTGAACCGGACTTTCACATTTGTCACACTTGCCTTTTGACAGAAATTTTCTGCTCTTCCGCATAAAGTTATTGATAGGAGTTAGTTGATACAAATACGAAATTTATTGCAGTGATGTGAATTGTAACGACTGGAGCTATCGGGTGGCGTGCTTTGAAAAATACTTACCATGGTTACTATCGGTGTCACTATTTTGTTCCTTTTGATCACTTTGAGGTGAGCTCGTTTTTACATTGTAATAAATTCATAGCAATCTTTTAGTTACGATAAAGCATACTCGCTGACTTTGAAAGTTGTTTGAGATTACAAATTAGGAAAACTGATATATATTCTAAAACAAGTAAGCATGTAAACTGATTACCGTATGTAAAACAGAACACTGCTCATGTTGGCAAATAAGGTTAAAAATGTATTCCAGATTTAATATCCGCATAACATGGGATTTACGTAGTATCAATTTCGAGTCGATATTTGATTAAGTCTAACGTTTTTCTTTTCCTGTACCATCTGTAGCCGAAATGACTTTTTTTCATAAATATTCAAAGAATATTTGACAGCACAATATCATATTAAACGTAACATATGATTTCTTTTCAGTCAGAAGCGCCCCACCAGGAGCTGCAGGCAACGGTGAGTGAGCGGTCGATTATAATAAGACACACAATACGATAGTATAATAGTTTAGGTAACCAAATCTTGTTATTCTCATTCTAGTGATAAACATTTTCGAAATGCCCGGACATATAAAAGGAGGCGTCCCATACCCATATGAAGATCCAGGAGCAGAAAGAGGTCGTGCGTCGGATGAAAATCCCGACTTACTTGAACTTCCAAGTAAGAAAGTTTATTAATTAACAGCCCATGCCCCATTGTTTTTGTGACCTTGTTATTATTGAAGTTTATCATATAGTCAGTACACAGCATAATTTTAAATCGCATTCATTGGGCACAATATTAAATTTTAGATTTAGGACATTTACAAACTTTTTCAATCCAATTTATATACTACACGTTGTTTTTTAATTTCCATAGCGTATATTTTGTTCATACATCATCCTGAGACGTTGTTTATTAGTGAAACAATATATTCGAACATGCAAACATTTAATTAAGCCACTAACACCTGACCTTACATACAGGTTTGAAAGATAAAAATGGAAAGAGGAAATTTTGAAGTAAAGCCTGGGGATTTGCTTGAGATTCCCGCACTACGAGGCGTCAACGAACCGAGAGACTTGGCGCGGGAGCTCCGAGAATTAAAGGTTAAAATCTCCGAAAAATACAGATAAAGACTTGTCGTTCGTTAAAAATTGACTCTTTCATTTCCACAATTGACAAATATGATCAATCTATAAAACATATCAGAAACTGTCGTCTACAACGCGTGGATATAAATAAAGAAAAATGATAAATAACAAATCGTCACGCTAATAACCGAATTGCGTAAGTCATTTTTAGCAGTTTTGAGAAAAACGTAAAAAACTTCCTAATGATATTGTTTTGTCATTGAGAGTCAATAATTTGCCATGGTTCAATTTTTTAATCGTAGCCGGATTTAAGTTAACTTGTATGACGCAGTTAAGTGACGTCATAATGGCGCACTGTGACTTAGGCAGAAATGTGTCTATGACTTGGGGACATACGCAATTTTGCAACTTTACTATATGCACCAGTCCTGAAAACTAAACATTCCAAAAACGAATGTAATTTTCAGTATCTACAATGTCTAATCCCCAAAATAGCTAATCAGTTTCAATTACATTATTTTTTATGTTTAAAAATATATATTTCAATAATATAACACGTTCTGCGCACCCAACGAAATAAGACTAAGATTAATTATAAAGAATAAAACAGCAATGCACCCAATAAAAAAGCCTACCAAGGTGAATTGGACTCGGACAGTGAATATCACAAGTGCACGCCTTCCTATACTGTAGTATAAATTCAAATTAATACGCGTTAAGCTAGAATTCGAGATGCAAAAACTCGAAAATACTTTGCCGAGGTTATTTTGCCTTTGTGACGTCACAATAGTCCTACGGCACAATGATAATTCATTATGACGAAACAATTGTACAAATGTGCATGTTATACTAAATCTCCATTTTTATGGGTTTCGGAATTCTTAAAATAAAATCTGAGTTAACAGACAGGTGCGCAGCATTACATAAATACCTATTTTATAAAAAATTCAAAATCGCCAAAAATGACTTACGCAATTCGGTTATTAGCGTGACGAAATGCAAAATATTTAAAAACCAATTGTTCCAAAATATTACCAAGTTGATGTCTTACGAGTTTGTATTTTGTCAATATCCATAGACCTATTTATACCAATGTATATACATATTATGTGATTGAATAAACGTGTGTAAATTTTCAAAATGTTGATGTAAGATTTGGTAATATTGGATTGGAGTTTAGTTATAATGATCCGTTTGGTAATAAATATTTACAGTAATGTGTCTAATTTATTAAGTTATAGTACTATCTGGATCGCAGCCGTGAAGCTCTCTCTCATTTTGTTGGTCACTGTTAATTGTAACACTGAAAATTCGTTCAACCAATTTACCGGTTTACCGGTTTACCACTGCCATCTTTACTTGTACATGCATGTCATACAGAAAACTTAAACAGATTCAGATGTGCGATATTTTATTTTGAAGTGTTCACATATGTTCAATAAATGTGATTTAAAGGCTTAGCACTAGTCGTAAATGAATTTGAATGAATTCCGGGTAGCATATACTTTTTACGGTTCCATTACATTTGAACCCACGTGCATTTGAACCCATGACAATTGCACCTGTATGCTATTGCACCTATGAAATTTTTTTTGTTTCGGGGATAGTTAAACCCATACTAACCCTAACCCATGGGTTTTAGCACCCGCATATAGATTGAACCCGTGGATATACGCATGGGTTCAAATGTACGTGGGATCAAATGTACGGTCACCATTTTTTACCAATGACAATAAAAAAGGCTTGCTGGGGGGGCATCAGTGGAGAAGATTGCAGGTGAGGCGGCTTCATATGACGAACCACAGATTATCATTCCATGTAGGGATAGTTAGCCAGTTATTTGGTATTCGGACTTGATGGTGGAGGATGTCGTAACCGACCAGCGATTACGTGAAGCACCGATAAGAAATTTATCCACTTTCAGCAGAACTGGAGATAACCATGCTTACTATTGCAGTCACGAACAACTTTATGTCTTTTGATCATTTTGAGGTGAGTTCGTACGTAAATTGTAAAAAATTTATGTAACTATTTTAATTACGATTTGGGATACTCGACGACTACGGTATTAGTCCAATAAATATAATAAACAAATTAAGAAAACTGGTACTTTGCAAAAAGCAATGTTGTTGTTCGAAATGGTTACATTTAGAATACATTGAACAGGCTGGTGAATATGGTCAACTTGGCTTTCGGATTTTTTCTCTAGTCTAGATTGCATACCACTGGAATTCGACTATTTTTTTGTAGTATCGCTTTTTAATTCCAACTTTTTATTATTAAAAATAGTTTTTGAATAATGTGTTATTGTAAATCCGAAGAAAACGAATTTCTTAGATACCTAATAACCTAATGATTTATTTTAGTCCAGAGATACTCAGAGGGTTACCACCTCGCGGGGGAAATGGTAAGTAAATTGCTGAATTTGATATGAATACTTCAATGGTTAATGTAACCAAATCTTGTTATTCCAGCCATGAACATTTTTGCCTAGAAATTTGAAAGGAAGATCCGGAGAAGAAAGAGGTGATGAACCGAAGGAGAATTCGGCCTTAGTTTAAACTCCCAAGTATACTTTTCAACAACTCATATGTTCAATATTGTAAATTAGGTGCTCCCGTAGTATTTGTACCAAGATGGCGCGCAACCTGAACCTAGTATGTGTACCAGGTTAAGGTTAGCAGGTTTTGCGCCATCTTTGTACGAATAATATGGGAGCGCCGAAAATTAAACCTCTTGTGTCATCATCTAATTGTGTATCAGACATTTTTAATAGATGCAAATGAAATCTAAACTTAAATTTTACTTTCTACTCGCTACACAACTTATCAGTTTTTTCATCGGCAGATGTTGCTGATCAACAACATAAACATAACCGGTTAACATATTCGGAAGAAGAGCCAGGCGATATTCTTGAGATTCCCCAACGTATGGTGTTTCATGGCGAATTTCCATCGATATACCTAGGTAGGCGAGCTTGAGGAGGTTGAAGAATGCTGAAGAAAGACGGATTTGTCATTGATTCGTCAATCATGTTCATTTAATATAATACATTGTTTTGAAGCTTTTTGGATCCCTTGGCTATATATATTGCTGAAACGAGGAATCCCTGAGCATCCTTGTTTACTTCCTTAACATTGGCCAAGCAGCACCAAGATATCGATGGTGACGTAACGTTTGAATTTTTAAAAACCGCTGAGAAACTTTTTTCATTCATACAAATTTTAAGCTTGATGATATACAATATCTCGTTTTAGTAGATTTGCTAGCTGTTTTTTTTATCAGACTCGGCTATGCAGCGCATCGTGCTAAGCGCTACGAACACGCTCGCCACAGCACCTCTGATTACCCTGCCTGGGTTCGCAGGTTAGAACTACTATCAAGTCCATGTATTTGAAACAAATATCTGGCTAACGAATCTCATATCCGATATGTAATGGGGCAAGAGGCTACGGTTCTCCATATGATTAGGAAGTATTATCGGCTATCCTCTCCCCCGGGATAAATATGTAAATCATGAATCCTATTTCCATCTGTAGGTATAAATCAAATGGTTCCGTCTTTGATTTAGTTTGAGTATTCCAAAATAAAATTAGTCTCAAATAGCTTCGATGTATTAGATTAAAGTTAGTTATCAATACATCAAATGGCAGGTGATGGGATATTTTGAATCAAAAGAAAGGTGCGCCATCTACCGAAGATGGCGAAAGGAAGGAAAGTGTCTTCTTTTGCTGATGGATGACATATATGTTGTCGGAATCATCTTTTTTCATAATCACCCAAATAAACCAGAGTATTGGAATGAAAAGCCTGTTAATTAAACTATATAGACTCAGAATGAGGCTGGATTTTTATGTGATCCACTGTATGGTCTCGAGAATCCCAATACATATATAATGTTATTCCTATGAATGAAATTTATCTGCGATAATAATAACACGCAATTTCACGCGTGCTTCGCACGTCTTAAACTAAAAATTTATTTACAGTTTTGTCTCTTTACTGAGTTCGCTATTCTGTTTGCTTGTTCGTGACATCTTCGCGTGAAATTGAAATCAACTTACTTATTTTAATCGATATTTGTAATTCAGATGGTGTGTCGTTACTACGATTTTGTGAAAGTACCAATACTATTTACATCAATATATTGTATATGTTAACGTAACTAAGTACGTACGCAAGGAACACTTGCATCAATTTATAGAGATTTCTTTAGATGTTGAGTTGTGTTCAGACACCACCTTCCAATAAACGCATTCATGTATTCTGAATTTGCAATTATTATTATATTGCAATTATGTCACGGAATCTTAATTCCAAACGAATCTTTCCCGCTAACTGTGCCAGATTTGTCGATACCATAATACAACTTGCATACATAATGCAACTTTTCCGCAAATAACATCGGTACATCATTAATAAGGATTCTGGCAACCACCCATCCAATATCGATGATAGCCGTCTGGCGATAGCGAATTAGAAATCGATACATAATAAATTTTATTTACATAAAATCAATCAAGTAAATGATTACTCGTCAGTATATAGTGCTGGACAAAGAATTCCAATCTGATTCAATATAAAATATTCAAATGGCATTTTACTATTCGGATATCTGCTAACACGAAACCCTTGTGACTTTGCGCTCGCTTTTCGCTGAACCAAACCCTTGGATTTTACACAGCTCTCGCCTGATCGCTGAGTCATTCCCTTGAATTCTCGCCGACTTCAGAAGAACACACGAGAATTTGCACGCTTTCCGTTGTTTGAATTTTACAACAGCGATAAAATCGATCTTAATCGATACGAAGGATAAGAATCGGAAATAAAACATTTTGAAAATTGCAAATTCACTCCTATAATACTATTCTTCAATGTGTCATCGCCGATGATCGCACAATAACTTCCAAGGTCAAATGTCAAAAACGCGTTCCCATTAAATGGACTAAAACAGAAAATTTGTAGTGAAAATATTGGTACATGTGGGACAAAAATAAAGAATAAAATGAATTAGCTCTATAGTGCCGTCTTCCCTCTTAAAGCACTGAAAATTTGAAATGGTTCATTACAATTCAGCTAAACGATCCATAAGTAAGCCTAGTGTTCAATAACTACAACTACCATATTTCAGAAATAAAACCAACCATGCACAGGTTATATTCAATATACTGAAATATTAATCAGTAGGCTAATTGCTCGTCTGGTTGAAATTGTATCATACTTATGCGGCGAAAACCAGAAAATTCCTCTTTTCGCATCGTAGCCATACGTTGCATCCACCCCATTGATCAGGGCAAACTTGTCAACAAACCGGATTTTAACATTTGTCACACTTGTCTTTCGGTAGAAACGGGTTTACTCTTCCGCTTCCGCATGAATTGATATGGAGTTAGTTGATATAAATAATAAACTACCACCGTGATGTGAACTTATACAAAATTTCAGCTATCACGAGACGTGTTTCAAAAACAACTTATTATGGTTACTATCGTTGTCACAGTTTTGTGCCTTTTGATCACTTTGAAGTAAGTTGGTTGTTACAATGAAATACATTTATAAAGATTTTAGTTTTTACAATTATTCGCTTTAAAAATATAAAACCAAGAAAACTGATACTTGATAGTAAGTAAGCAAGCAAGCTAAAATGGCGTTGTAGAAGAATGCTCATACTGGCAAATGAGGTCAAAAATACCAGATTAAATCATATACCACTGGGGTTAGTAGTATTATTCTCAATTCCAATTATGGAAAGGAAAATATAAAATTATGCGTTTCCATCTAAGTCTTACGTTTTCCTATTTTCAATTTTGTTCTTATTGTGCAATCTTGTACCGTATGTAAATGTAATTTTGTCATAAATACAAGAATTCTTGATAGCACAATATCATATTAAATGTACTATATGATTTCATTTCAGCTCGGTCAGAAGCGGACCACCATATGTAGGCAATGGTGAGTAAATACGTCGATAATGATGGGACACACAATACGATACTATCATAGTTTAGTAACCGAATCCTGTTATTCTAATTCTAGTGATGAACATTTTCGAAATGCCTGGACAAGGAAGCGCCCCATATGAAGATCCAGGAGCAGAAAGAGGTCGTGCGTTGGATGAAAATCCCGACTTACTTGAACTTCCAAGTAAGAAAGTTTTTTAATTGTTTTTTAAAGTTTTTGTAACCTTATTATTATCGAAGTTTACCGTATGGTTCGTGTACTTCATAATTTTAAATCGAATTCATTGCATTATTTGGTACAATATTGGATTTTAGATATAGGACATTTCGAGTATTTCTTACATAATAATAATAGATATTGCTTACCAAAGAATCTTCAAAACTTTTGATCATTCACAATTAATTTTATTCGAATTTATATCCTATATAATATGTCGTTGTTCAATTTCAGTTTCATAGCGTTTATTTTGTTCATAAATTCATCATCCTGAGACGTTGTTTATATTAGAAACAATATATATATAATTACAATATGTTCGAACATGCAAACATTTAACCAACTGACATTTAATCTTGAGGTTTCGAAGATAAAAGTGAAAAGATGTCATATTACGGATTACCATATTTCGAAGTAAAGCCTGAAGATGTGTTTGAGATTGCTGATCGACGACGAGGCTTTAACGAACCACGAGAATGGAATGAATCTCCTATACAGAAAGGTTAAAATCCAAAAAAAAAAAAAAATACGGAAAAAAAAAATCGTTTTTGGAAAATTGACTCGTAGTATTTTATCTCCACAATTGACGAATATGATCAATCTATAAAACACCAAAAACTGTCCTCTGAAACCCGTGGACGTAAATAAAGAAAATGATAAATAACCTAAGCGAATTATTTCAAACACCAATTGTTCTAAAATATTAGCAAGTTGATGTCTCACGAGTTTTTTCTGCGTTAATATCCATAGACTTATGTAAATGTATTTGTGATTGAATAAACCTGTGTAAATTTTTTAATGTTGAAAAAGAATAAAGATAAGATTTAGTGTTATTGGGTTGGAGTTCATTTATAAGTAGGCTTACCATACGTCCCGCTTTAGGCGGGACAGTCCCGCTTTTTAGCGTCTTATCCCGCCGTCCCGACAAGTCAGTCAAAAGTCCCGCTTTTGCGTTCAGCCATCCAGCATAATACACGAACATGTTTTTGTTAATGTTGTTGCTGTGTAGCGCAACGCTAGCCTACTTATTGGAGGTGAATGCGTAATTTTGTTTGTTTCGTTGTTTCCCGCTAATATTGTTAGCGAACGTATCCCATGTAAAATCAATTCTAGTTGGTCCTGTTCGGACATTCACGTGAATGTAACATTGAGCAACGTCTTTTTGAAGGTGTTATCTACAGAAAAACATGCTCAGGGAATAAGTAAATTCTCAATGCTTGAAAACGGCAGTCTATTTCATTATTCTTTATTCCTTTTGCTGTACATAAAAAAAATCTAAATTCGGATCATTTGTATCGTTAGCGTCTATTCCTTTCTATTTTTCGAACTGAACCCGATATTTAGACAGAGAATATGCGCATGAACTCTCGATGACAATATGTTCAGTGTAGACAGCCGGGATGGCTTCGAATGTAGGCCTATGTAGTAAAATCGGAAACTTTAAAGTTACAGGATCACAGCTAAGGGATCGTGTCTTTGGAGGCGTCCCGCTTTGAAGTCCAAAAAATATGGTAACCCTAGTTATAAGGGTTCGATTGGTAATAAATATTTACAATAATGAATATGATTTATTAGGTTATAGTAGTGGTAACTGAATAATAGACCCGAAGCTCTCATGTTTTGGTGATCAATCGTGATAGTTACCTTGAAGATTCGGTTAACCAATTTACCGGTTAACCACCGCCATGCTTATTTGTACATGCAGGGTCATTCAGAAAACTTAAATAGATTCTTGCACAATTGCGGTATTTTATTATGCAGTGTTCACATTTGTTCAATAAATCTGATGTAAACGCCGTTTCCGTGTAAACTGTAACTCATTCTAGCAATAATAATAGCCTCACGGAATGCCGCAGGCTGACGAAGCTTATTTAGGAAGGAAAATCAGATACATATATATCGCACGAACTTTGGCCTATAAAAAATTGGTCCAGGATCCCAAAAACACCTGCCTGTCAAAATTTTGATGTTTTGTTACAGAAAGAAGAATTCATAGGCATGCGTTTTCAATAAATTTGACGTAATAATAACAACTTGGTTGATTGACATCGTATCATACAATGGCACAACATTTTGGTTTCCTCACCTCAACTTAATAACCTATACCAGTGATTCCTAACATTTTTTGTACTTTTTATCTTTTACCAAAGCTGGTTACTAGATTTACATCCAACGCTCGTAATGGTGCTCAATTATTAAAAAATGAAATTAACCAATTAATTCATTATATTCATTTAATGTGACGGATGCCTTTGTTTATTGACAACTAGCTGTTCAATGTTTCCTGGAGCAGTAGATAGTGCACAACAAATATCGGTTTCAGCATCGGATTCGTGCTTTAAATTCGATTTTTTATTTACTTATTTACCCTTGCCTGAAACAACGAAATTTTTTCCAGGTTTGAAAATGTTGGCCTGCTCCACTGTCTATAATAGACAACCCAGTAGTTCGTGTTGCAGTAAATTAATCAAGGTTATTTTGTCAGTGAACCGGACTTTCACATTTGTCACACTTGCCTTTTGACGGAAATTTTCTGCTCTTCCGCATAAAGTTATTGATAGGAGTTAGTTGATACAAATACGAAATTTATTGCAGTGATGTGAATTGTAACGACTGGAGCTATCGGGTGGCGTGCTTTGAAAAATACTTACCATGGTTACTATCGGTGTCACTATTTTTTGCCTTTTGATCACTTTGAGGTGAGCTCGTTTTTACATTGTAATAAATTCATAACAATCTTTTAGTTACGATAAAGCATACTCGCCAACTTTGAAAGTTGTTTGAGATTACAAATTAAGAAAACTGATATATATTCTAAAACAAGTAAGCATGTAAACTGATGACCGTATGTAAAGCAGAACACTGCTCATGTTGGCAAATAAGGTTAAAAATGTATTCCAAATTTAATATCCGCATAACATGGGATTTACGTAGTATCAAATTCGAGTCGATATTTGATTAAGTCTAACGTTTTTCTTTTCCTGTACCATCTGTAGCCGAAATGACTTTTTTTCATAAATATTCAAAGAATATTTGACAGCACAATATCATATTAAACGTAACAAATGATTTCTTTTCAGTCCTGTCAGAAGCGCCCCACCAGGAGCTGCAGGCAATGGTGAGTGAGTGGTCGATTATAATAAGACACACAATACGATAGTATAATAGTTTAGGTAACCAAATCTTGTTATTCTAATTCTAGTGATGAACATTTTCGAAATGCCCGGACATATGAAAGGAGGCGTCCCATACCCATATGAAGATCCAGGAGCAGAAAGAGGTGGTGCGTCGGATGAAAATCCCGACTTACTTGAACTTCCAAGTAAGAAAGTTTATTAATTAACAGTCCATGCCCCATTGTTTTTGTGACCTTATTATTATTGAAGTTTACCATATAGTCAGTACACAGCATAATTTTAAATCGCATTCTTTGCATCATTGAGCACAATATTAAATTTTAGATATAGGACATTTACAAACTTTTTCAATCCAATTTATATACTACACGTTGTTTTTTAATTTCCATAGCGTATATTTTGTTCATACATCATCCTGAGACGTTGTTTATTAGTGAAACAATATATTTGAACATGCAAACATTTAATTAAGCCACTAACACCTGACCTTACATACAGGTTTGAAAGATAAAAATGAAAAGAGGAAATTTGGAAGTAAAGCCTGGAGATTTGCTTGAGATTCCCGCACTACGAGGCGTCAACGAACCAAGAGACATGGCGGGAGCTCCGAGAATTAAAGGTTAAAATCTCCGAAAAATACAGATAAAGACTTGTCGTTCGTTAAAAATTGACTCTTTCATTTCCACAATTGACAAATATAATCAATCTATAAAACATATCAGAAACTGTCGTCTACAACGCGTGGATATAAATAGAATAAAATGATAAATAACAAATGCAAATTATTTAAAAACCAATTGTTCCAAAATATTACCAAGTTGATGTCTTACGAGTTTGTATTTCGTCAATATCCATAGACCTATTTATACCAATGTATATACATATTATGTGATTGAATAAACGTGTGTAAATTTTCAAAATGTTGAAAAAAGAATAAAAATAAGATTTGGTATTATTGGATTGGAGTTTAGTTATAATGATCCGTTTGATAATAAATATTTACAGTAATGTGTCTAATTTATTAAGTTATAGTACTATCTGGATCGCAGCCGTGAAGCTCTCTCACATTTTGTTGGTCACTGGTAATTGTAACTCTGAAAATTCGTTTAAACCAATCTACCGGTTAACCACTGTCATCTTTACTTGTACATGCATGTCATTCAGAAAACTTAAACAGATTCAGATGTGCGATATTTTATTTTGAAGTGTTCACATTTGTTCAATAAATGGGATTTAAACGCTTTCCCGTGGAAATTGTAACAACTCATTCAAGGAATAATAATAGTCTCACAGAATGCCGCAGACTGACGAAGTGTAGCAGTACGACTTTACCGGAATACCGGTATGTGCTCGCCACTAATATAGTCTATTAATAATTAGTTTAAAAGATCCCGTCTGCTGCAAAGCCACATAAAACAGGTTCGAAGTTCACGATGCAAACAAATAGACTTTATTATACAGTGTAAAATCCACGCTTAAAGCAGATAAAATAAGAGCGACAAAATCGATGCTTACTCTAGGACAGCAAAGGAGAAATACTATAGAGGCCGACGCTGTGAACCAACAGCACAGTCCACATATGCAGTGGTGGTTGGAGTCGAGTAACTGGATCTAAATATCGGGCGAATTACGGCTCAGACTCCACACACCAATGCTTATGCAATACCTTGACAAGAAATATAAATAAAATAAAAAATAATAAAAAATAGGACAACCCAGTCCCGCCACACGAAGCTTATTCAAGAAGGCAAATCTAATCAATATTTCACAGACTTTGGCTTATAAAAGTTAAATTGGTCAAAGATCCTAAAACACCTGCTTGTCCAAATTGCGATTTTTTTGGTACAACAACACGTACAACACACTGCTTTTTATTTTTAAACGTTGTTTATTTTTAAACAAATCAGATGTCAATTAACGACAGATCTGCCGCAAAAAATGGATGATAAATTTTCAACATTTACCTTAAGTTGACTTAAACAGGATCTTTCAATTTATCACACTTGTCTGGGGAACGGAAATATTGTTTCCTCCGTAAAGATATTCAGAAGTAATAATCTGTTTATAATGAAGTTGTGAATTTCATTCCTGCCAGTGCATTTCTGGTGCACTTCGCTAACAAGGTAGTTGATAGATTTCATCAAGAATTCATCATGATTACTTTCATCGTCACAATGTTATGTGTGTTATCCAATTTGAGGTGAGTTCTTACTATGATATATATATATATATTGAATTTCGCAAAAGATACTAATTTTTTAAATAATTTAAATATAATTTAATATTTACTAACCGTTGAGAACGTTCTGAAACTTTGTACCGATTTAAAAAAATCGTTTACTCCAAAAATAGAGATTATTATAGGCATCATTATTATAGTCGAATAGTTGGTTTTTCTAACTCTAAACCGATTTTAGTGGAAATAATCAGCGATATATTAGAATTATTTGATTAGTGGCTTCTTGGTATCAACGCTAAATTAAATAACAAGATATTTGTTGCAGCCCATCCGCATCCAAGAGCATTTCACCCATTCCAGGCAGTGGTGAGTAAAATATCTAACGTGTTATTGTACACAATATGATACTGTAATTTTTCAAAATAAAGAAACTTTTATTTGAACCAAGCAATTGACATTTATGCAATTCCTGGACATTTGAGAGGAGGTGCCCTTTATGAAAATCCAGCAGTGGAAAGGGGCGGTGCATCGGACGAGAACCCCGCCTTTACTAAAACTCCCAAGTGAAAACATTTTCGTATACAACGCCTGACATTACCATTACATTTTTAATGTATTTCACACTGATGAACTGTTCAAAATCGTGAAAGCAATATGCAATTTCACCATTTTAATTGATGCAAATGGAATTCAAACTGAAAATTTTCATCAAATATATTCAAACATTTCATCCATTCAGTCTCTAAGCACTAACACTTAACCTTACATACAGGTTTAGAAGATAAAAGTGAAAAAATGTCATATTACGGATTACCACATTTCGAAGTAAAGCCTGAAGATGTGTTTGAGATTCCCGGAACATCACGAGGTTTTAACGAACAAAGAGACTTGGACGAAGCCCCGAGAATAATTAAACGTTAAAATACAAAAAATACAAATGAAGACTTGTCGGTGAAAAATTGACTCGTAGCATTTTATTTCCACGATTGACGAATATGATCAATTCATAAAATATATCAGAAACGGATGTCTACAATGTATTTGTGATTGAATAAACGTGTGTAAATTGGGTTAATTGTTGCAGATTTGAAATGAAACACTTTTGTATTTTTTTTTTTTTGAAATTTGAGATGATAGTCAGTAACAAAGAAGAGAATTTCAATATATCAATGTATTGATATCACAATATTTGTACGTTTTTTAAGTCAGATATTCGGTTATAGAGAGTAGCTTTATGACGTAGACTCATGTAATCTTAAAGAGACGAAGAAAAAGATAATGCAAACGGAAAAATTGTTCTTTTATGTAAAGTTATCGATAAAAATTAACTGTTGATGAAAACTGCGTGACGCCTCTACAAGACCTCTAATAATTGTGATATTAGATTTTTCACCATATGTTTATTGCATCAATATCAGAAATTGGTTGTTTTGAAAGGATTGGTCCCTACTTGGTCCACGGTGTTTTACTGTTGGTAAGATATTACGCCTTGACGCTAGGATAACTCAGTTTTCGGAGGTTGAAATAACACCTTCACGCATAACATTAAATATTAATTTATTACAGACGTTTCCATCATCTTTGAAGTCATGTGCATTTTCACTTCACCTGCTTCTTTTTGCATCAATGAGCATTTGCACCCACGAATATTTGCACCCATAGATTTACCACCCTCATACAGTTTACTCCTATAGCGCGTTTGCAAACATGTTTGTGATTCAAATAGAATTTAATTTGTTTATTTTATCTGTTTCCGTGGGTGCAAAATGCCAATAGCTTCAAAAGCCAGTTGGTGCAAAATTTCGTGGGTGCAAAGTTCATGCGCGAAAATGTACAACGTACAATCTGTGTGGGGGTGCTGAAATCGTGGGTGCAGTTTATCGTTGCAAATCATATGACTATTGATAAGACTCGAAACTAATTAAAACAAAAGATGCAAATGACGAAGTAAACGCCATAAAGCAATTTATATTAATTAAAATATACCTTTGTATATAACTCAACTCAAGCATCAAATTCTAACTATGTTATATATTTTATTAATAGTAAAATCACACACAAGTTATTATAATATATAACATTCCAATGCTAAGGTGTTATGGCACAGATTTTACAGCACTCTAGGTGGTTTGAACGTGATATATTTACATCAATCAAGTAAATTTCACCCAGATATAAAAATTTATAAAGTTACAATAATTAAACGCTGGACACGTAGAAAGCTATTAATAAGGTTATATGGTTGGATACACACAATACGGTATACCCGATTGGGTAGTGGGGCACCAAATACATCCTCTGTTCTCACATGACCACTTGGTGGCGTATGGCTGAGGATGACAATCAATTTTTGTGTTACAGTTGGCACAAGTTGTGCAACTAGCCGTTGTCACTAAAAAAAAAAAAATTTGTGAACATTGTGAAACGTGGAATTGGAAGTAAATAAGTAATCAGCTTTTGATCATTAGAACAAAACATCTTTAAAGAAAAAATTGAAATAAGGGTGTTAAAATTTGACAAGGCCCGCCGAGGCATTTCGAGTGGCCCGCGCTGAATTGTTAGATTTGAGTAAAAAAAATTGAGTAAAACTATTTTTCGAGTGATGTAGTTAGTATACAAAGTATAGTAAAGTAGTATACAGATGGCACCCCCATCTATGGTTGGGAAACAATAGTTTTATTGTTCTAATAATTGTGAAAGTTTGTTGTGAGAGTATTTTTTTTTTTTATTAACCTGTAGTCAGTATAGCAAAACTACATCATAACTACCATGTAAAGTGGCCCGCGCAATAATTAGTGAACCACATGTGACCCTTCGGCCAAATAGGTTGGCCGACCCTGAAGCAGACTCATACATGGAAATTTCTTACCTGTAGTTCCACCGTATACACACCAAGGCTCTCCAGATACCGAAGATTGGCACCACATACACCCACGAGACTCACACACTGTTTGCGTAGCGTCGGGCTCTGGATGACAGTCATATTTCATTGTACAAGTGCTGCATGTTTGACAGTTAGCTCTGTATTGAGCTGGAGCTAAATAGTAAAGTCAACAAGTATTGTTAAGGTAATGTTTCCGTTTGCAATATGTAGCCAATTACCTAGACATAAAGTTACTTATAATGCGTAGAAAGCTTGACTATTTTATTAAAACCTTTGCGGAATAGAGATAAATGGATAGCTCATGGACTTCAACCCAGATTTAACCCAATAATATCAGGAACATAGATCTGTATACAAAAACACTGGGTCGCAACAAAAATGCGTACTGTGCCAGAATAAAGTCTATGTGATTAAAAAAACTGCCGTAGTTCATTAACCAGGCTATTAAAAATAAAAAAATTCTATATATACTAAATGAATCTAAACCTGGGTGTGACTATCTGATAATCTCTTTTCTTGTTATTTGCGAATTTCTGAAATTCCCTTGATTTATATAATATATATGTTTCTTCTGTGCACGGTGTCTCTTTTCACCATGTTGAAAAATAATCTACTGATAACCAAGCTGGATTGGCGAGTATCACCTATCCCCCATAAAAGCTGCCATCATACTTTTTCAAATATATACCTGTTATGTTTCCACCGTACGTGCATTGTGGGGTTAAACTTGAGCACCAGAGACATCCTCTTGCCTTGCATTTTAATTCAGTCGGCGAAGATTCATCTGGGAGACAATTGACTGGATTGCATGAACTGCACGTCGGGCAACTTGCTCGATATGTTTCAGCTTGAAAATAATATCAATATTTTGTTTGGAACAAATCTAATCAGAAAAATAGGAAATTGCAGTAGGGGCATTGAGGCATCAGAAAAAATATTTGTACATATATATTCGAAGAAGAATATGATGTTAAGAACAAATGAGCAAGCAGATATTCAAAAATTGAAAATAAGAAAATGTCGAGAGGAATCTTTCAAGAGCTGCTTACTCAAATAGAGTCCGCCATATATGCACCAGGGTTCATTATTCCCTGCTTCTGGACACCATAAGCAACTTCTTGATTGACAAGCTTCGGCATTTGCACCTGGTTCGGGATGACAGTCTATTCGTTCTCTACAATCGCTACATGTGGGACAGACTGATCGCAAATTCACTGTAATAGAAAACAATTAAAAACTCTTGTTTAAAACAGTATCATAATGAAATCAAACTGTAACGCAACGAATTGGATGATGCATAACTCGGCTCACATTTTAGAACATGTTTGATTTCATGTTTTTGCTGTCAGAAAAAATAACTTACTTTGACTAATTAGGTCGGGTTCACTGTTGTGAAAGCACCAAGGAACGCCAGCAGTAGATGAAACACACCACTGACATCCTCTACATCTGCATCTTGCCTCTGTTGCTCCTGCTTCTGAATGACAATCTACTCGAGCAGATTCTGCGATTGTTGTTACACAGGATGTCGAACCAGATTGAGAACAGAAGGAGATCATCCCCAAGCAAAGTAACGTAACAGATTTCATCTTAAATAATATATTACATTGAAAGCATACGTAATACTATACAGGCGAATTAGGTTATTTTAAATCCCAATTTTCAATTCGAATAAGTTTAAAAAATCCAATCCAGTTGTGATTTTGATATTGAAAAAACACCGAACTCCAATTCCAGATATCTGTATAAATTGGAATCTTGGTTAGATTTGCTTTTATAAAAAATAATATTTCACTAAGCCAAGTCCAAGCCAAGTATAAAGAAAAATCAACTAAATTTAGATTATTCATGGATTGATTGTAGGCTCGCTAAGGTGCGCTTTGAATAAATTAAAAATATGATATTAAAGACATAGAAACCATTGAACAAATATATGCACGTTGATGCCTCTATTTGACAGCCAATTAAAAAAAACGCAATGAAAGTTTATTGTACATTATTGCAGACCGTTGGTTGCTAGTATTTTTATATTCGCGATTGAGAATGTCCAAGAATATTAATTTACGTAGTACATAGTATCTCCAAAGATATATCTATCAGGAATTAATCTGTTTTTGTAAAAGACATATGCAGAGTTTAAATATCCTATTCAAATAAAAAAATAGTAATATAAATCTTACCTTTCTTTTATATTGTTATATCAAAATCAGACCGCCAGTGCAACGAATATACAGTATCGTTCATATGCTATGGGTTTCGTTTTTTGGTTTGCGTTGTTATCTCAACAACGAAAAAGAAATTTTTTTTTAGCTTGGCCGCTGATAAATATCTTTTAAACAAAATCATTATTCAAGGCCCATGTTCGATTTTTTATTTTTTTTATTAATTATTTTCAGCGAAAGCATAACATGGATATTGACCTTGTAACTCATTTGTGAAACAAATTCAGCATTTCCTCTGATCCGGATTTCTCGCGCAATAAACCGCGTTATCTTGGTCTTTTAATTTATTTCCATTGCTTTCATATTAGAAAATATTTCTTTTTAATATTTTCTTATAATTTGAATGCAATACATTCATTGATTTAGATATAAACAAAGTTGACGAATCCAATGCTATTTCACACAAAAAAAATTATTATATGTATATTATAACGACTTTAATTATAAATTTATGCACAATAATAGCATTAAAATAAGGTATCTCTCATTCATGACATTAATACTAACATTGTGAACACCTTTGTCTTATATGACGGTTACTATGTCTAGGCTTGTCCATGGGACATATTTTTCTGTCCCGTGGTAATTCATGCTTGTTCCATCCCACGGGACCTTTCCTATGAAAATGACAATTCTGCGGCTAAGCCTGGAAAAAAAATCTTAAATAAAAGGGGCTTTGAGATTTGTGTAGCAATGATAATCTCAGGGTCAAGACTGTCTATATTTCTTTAGTAATAATTGATCTCAACCACAATTCTAGTTTGGGCCTCGTTCATCGAGTCTGGGTACGATTAGGCTTGGGTGTTTGTTCCAAATCCACATACAAATTTTTTTTAATAAAATAGCATTCGCAGTAAAAACGATAAACGTTAGCCATTTTCAATAGTTATTCCATAGGACTCTTAATTTCGTCTTTCGCTCCGAACAAAGACCTACACAAGCAGCACTGATATCTCACGATACGTTAGGAATTACTTTTATCTGGGCGGACCGGAATCTTTCATGCACCCAGGTGGGGAGCGTGTGATTCGAACTTGAGATGTGTAATCTCAAAAATTTAGTTTTCTATGTATACAACCATGATAAAAAATAATCTACAAATTACCAAGTTGGCGATTACCAAAAAATTCTCACAGGCAAAATTTTATTTTTAACATATATATATACTTGTGGGACACTTGGAATTTCGAGTTACAACATTTGTTTACAAGAGAAGGAAATGCAGCTATCGCTTTGCCTTACAGTAATAAAGCCCGCGCGTAAATCGGCGAAAGATTTAACGCAGCAACAAGAGAGCAAGAAACTTTATTTATTTTACCCATGTGAGCGCCTTTTCATCAACTGTTGAAATAGGATTTTATGCTTGATGGGGAAAATCTGAGAGTTGACAAGGGCCACACGCCCACACTAAATGGCTTGGCAGGCGGTTGTGGCCCGCGCGCTGCCTGTCGCACACTCCTGTTCTAAAGCTTCAGCAGCAAGATCATCACTCCGCTCTAGTCCTTTGAAGCAAGTATGATCCAATTGATCAACATGTAGCCAGCCGTGTTCGGGATAGCGGAGTCGAATTAGGTTGTATATATTTTGTCAACAAAACATATATATTGCAAATTTGGTTTAAATAAATATAGAATAAACTAAAATTCATTATTGAGGTTCCAGTGGTAAGTCTATTCTGAAATCACGAGTAAGACCCGTCTTTGTTTCTTTAAATCCATTTTATTTTTCCTAAATATCCTGCCCACCCAGTATTCTGTCTGCTTGTATAAATTACTTTGTTGTTTCCAAGTTTATTAATTTGTTTCAATGACAACTAATTATTAAGTTTTGAATGATATATTTCGATAAAGCACTATGGAAAGACTTTTCACCACTGCACGTTGAAAGACGCTGACATAACTTCATTGATTCCATCTACCTCGATGACCTGATAAAATGAAATAAAAAAAACATGAAGGTTTTTTCTGATCGAAGTCTTACGTTTGGATCTTGTGTGTTTATGATAGTTTTTTGTCGAGAAGTTGGCAGTGGGAATTATGTTACTCACTTGATACAATGGTATTCAATAATAATGTCAACGGGAGAATTTTCAATAATTCGACTATTAGAGATGACATATTTCACTAGTCGACAATCAATAAAAGCGTTTGGTAGTATGGCTCCTCCCAAAGTTTTTTTTTTATGAATTTTGTGATTGAGTGATCGTAATTCTGCATTAATCAAAATTGTATTACTCTTTAGTAGAATGATTTAAAGTTGATACGTTAGCTGCTTTTTTAAAATAATTACAGCTAGTGATTCTGATTCAAGCTAAGGATAGAATGATAATTTAGACATGATTACTGAAAATATGCTGAATTTTAGGATTCGCGTATGTATTCGCATGAGTGTCTGCCATAATATATGTCAATACATTAAAATTGCATACCCCGTTGCTGAAACTGAAAGGTTTAGGCATTCCGTTGACATAAAGAGTGCTTGGATTCGATGTAACTCCAAATATTCTGAGTGATCCCATTACCATACTATTGATTATGTTGTTCGGGTTGATTAGTGCTGTTGTGAGTTGTCCCTTTATAAGAAGAAAAGTAATTTATGAATGAGGGAAGAATAAACCAAAACATTTCTTTTGTAATTGTGAATTTTTTGAACGAAAATATATCGTTTTTATGTAGAAACTGAATAAAAATTGTAATTAAAACATTTTATATTATTTTGATCAAATAATTGAACAGACAATCGACTGGAATCTTATTTATCGCTGATGAACTCTATAACATTTTAAAACGATTTTGGTATCAATTGATATAGCTTTGTAATAATCATAATCTTCACTTACATTTGAAACTGAGAATCTGAAAAGAGCATAGTCTCCATTCTCTATTGTTTCCATTGTATCACCATCGTCCCAGAACAGTTCTCCATTAGCATTACCACTGTCATCCAAAGCAATGATGAGACCGAAGGGATTATTTCTTGACAGTACCGTATTCACTGCTGGATCCTAATGGTGAAACAAAGTAAAATTATTTATGAAAGAATCTCCGATCCGACATAGTCAATATGATAATCACAGCTTGCGCTAAAATTGAAAAAATTGTTCAATAAAATGCATATCAATCGGTTTGTAGAACATTAATAATAATTTATTTATAACAATTAAATGAGAAGGTGAACGGCACATCATTAGCCAATTGTATCACATGATATCATAGGAAATATGGACATATTTTTGTCACTTGCCCAGTCTTTGGCAACTTACACTATTGTGTTATTTTATACGTATAGTTTTAGTATAATTTACTCATTCTACTGTAGTAATATACTTACTTGAGTGGGCAGAATTGAGCCTCCGCGAACATGAATAGGAATAGTTCCCAGAGGAGCAGGGACCGACATTTCTCCTTGTCTCACACCAACTTCGACACCATTGTAGTAGTCGTACCTTCAAAAGAGTATAACAGCTGTTTAATCTCGAAATAAACGACACATGATATAAAAGTAATTTACACATTACTTCAGAAAAGATACGGCGCTGCGCAAAACGATAACATATTACTACTGTATATAATATTTTTGATTCTGCTCTTTTCTAGCAAGGCGTTAAGTTGAAAAACACTTCGAGACGGAAGGTTTTTCAAATGTGATTTTGGGTTTACTATTTTGTGGGACAGATACAAGCGCTTTCAAAGTTATTGAAGACTATTTTATTTATTGGATTATAAGATCTTGGTCCTAACTCAGGATTTTCATCGGATAATATTCGGGGCTCGAGTGTATATTCCGGGTGATGTCACCAAAAGTGCGAGGGGTTATTCGAAATGATTAATTAAAGAGTGGGCACTTCCTGGAATATATGTTAGAAGAATATTCTCCTATAAGCAAAGAAAATGTTACCATCTGGCATCTGGGAAATAGGCATCAACAGATGAAAGTCCTTCGTATAACACGGGTGAAAACAACAGTCCACTCCCCCACATAAATTGTTCATCAATTGTGTGCGTTGCTGCATCAGTTGGAAACTCGAAAGATAGAGGGCGCACTACACCACTACCTGTTGAAAAAAATCGAGCAGAAATTGTATGACATGCTCACTGAGAACCTTTCTAAAAATAAAACTATAGGTAAACATACAGACGCGGGAACCTTTTTAAGTATACAAACCAGGACGATGACACCTTATTTCAATATAATATCAAAGTAAATTAGCCACATGGGTTTAAATTCTTAAAATGTTATGCATTTTCAGTTTGATATCCAACAAATCCCATAAAAGTTACGGGCCAAATAAAAATATTGCGGTTTATGTGTGAGCAATGTGAGTTGTTTGTTCAAATTCTTTTGGCAGGTATGAGCATAGCATATGGTTGCCCGTGACGATCGTAGAAATAAAATATATATTAGATTTACCGCACATGCATTGACTTGACATGGCACAATTCATTGATATATGTTCTTTATTTTAGACAAGTCAAGACAAGTTTCGTTATATCTTTAGTGTAACTTGTAGTACCTCATGTACCGCTCGCAATTTGAATAGACGCCAAAAATGACAAAACTTGGATTGTCCATTAATAAATATCTATAAAAAATAATAGAGACCCTTCACTCCAAAGAACAAAAATGAGAAACTAAAGTAATAAACGAGAATATCGGTCAGAGACCGAAGACTTATCGATCAAAGGTTATGGGATCCCCCAAAACAGCGCTCTTACTCCACAGTGACACATTGTGTCCCATCACTAATTAATTAATAACTCGCTAATTATACGACATAATTCGCCAAAAATCAATAGGCTTCTGGTCCGAGATAAGATGAATGCACATGCTAAATCTGGAGCAGATTCAATCTCGCTTTCGTGAGATATCGCGTGCATCTAACAGACAAACAGACAGACAATTACCTATCAACATACTTACCGATTAAAATCGATAAGTAATAAGATAAATTAATGAATTCGTTTTAACCTTTGGTTGCAGCTTCGTAGAATAGAGTGTAAAGGTATGGTAGTAAGGTGTATCTTGTTTCGAGATTGTATTTTGCACGAGCCGCAAAGGTGTCACCAAATGACGCTGGATCTTGCTCGGCATACCCTATACCGTTGTGATTACGAGCGTATGGATAAAATGATCCTAGTTCCATCCATCGCTCGCATAGATCTTCATTGACATTTCCATTAAAGCCACAGATATCAGCACCAATCTGTGAAAAATAGGTTGTTAATTTCAAAATAGTTTTCTAATGGAATGCAAAACCAAACTGCGGATAGTTTTTCTCGATTGATATATTGCGTCTTTATTATTTAGATTTTACCATCTAACACTTACGTATGGAATTCCAAAAAAGTTGAATTCAAGCATTCCGATTACGGAATTCTTCAGATCGGACCAACCCGAATTATTGTCACCCAACCAGTGAGCTGCCCAAGTGCCCGAACCAGGGAATGTACTACGAGATACAACAAAGGGTCTTTTATTTGTTGATTGGTATGCAGCACTGTAAATACAAAGAAAAATTAGGTCTTATCACTTCATTGATTACTCTTATAGATTTATGAGAAAACCTCAAATGCATAGGAATATGTGTTTACATTTTATGAATATCTTTTAATTTAGGTTGATTTTTTTGGATAAAATGTTCGATATTTTGATTTGATATTTAAATCTCCTAAATTGACTTCCACATTAAAAGAAAAAAGGATACAAATATGACATTCCTTTTACAATATCCAGTCAAATTGTAAATACATTTGATTCAAATTGACAGAGAAAAAACTTAGGCTGAAAATCCAACTGACAACTCAACAATAGGACTATAAATATTCGATTATAGCTTCAAAATAATTTTCGAGGTACAAATGTATGATTAACATTCAAAGAAAACTCTCACTTATATGTAGCGTAAGCTTCGCTCCATCCATAAAGACTGTGTGTATCATAGTGGGAGCCCATGAAATGTTGTGCATCCGGACACATACTTTTGTCTGCCAGTGTGTCACCCCAGATCACTAAATATTGAAATATCATTTATTATTATTACAAAATTAATCAAGGGCCAGGGACCGATAATGAAATTGTGTTGTATCGTCGTTTACCAGATTGACTATTTCCAATCCGCTGAAGCAGTTCAAATGGGCTGTTTTATAATTACAAAAAGTACATATATAAATATAATGAATCTTAATTCTTACGGGGGTGATAAGGAGGATAGTTTATTGTATTGTCATTGCATCCCGTCACACTTCCTGTTACGAAGTTTGCTGGTTCATTCATGTCCTTTAAACATAAACATAATGTCTATAAATATGTCTGTTTGGTACACTGGCAGTAGTCGGATGAGTGCTCACAGCCAGCCAAATTATACGACTGTACATTTTTTGATAGTGCGAGTTCTGGAAGTTCAGAAAAGCACATTCCACAGCGACGAAAAATTTTGTCTGTGAGAAAGAGTTTTAAATTCAAAGTCCATCGAACCTTTTTGGAACTAATTTTGGATTATTACAACTACACTGAAGCTCAGCGGAAGACATAATGACATTCAAATATTTACAACTAATTTTTGGAAACACTCGTGAGTCGTGAATACTGACAGATAATACACAAAACCACGAAAATGAAGCAATGATTACCATGCTTTGCTGAATATGCGAGCAAAAATGTTTCTGAGAGGCTGCACAGTCTATTAAGTTTAGTACTAAACGAATGGACGGGCCCGGGCACATTTGATCTTGACCTAAAGCGGGTGTACTCTTGGTAATTAAAGAAGATGATATTGTTTTCAGCAATTAATTCAAATATTTTCCAAGTGTAGTTTAACTTACAATCCACAATCCATCAAAGCTGATCACATCATGGAAACGTTTGCATTCATCTGTCCACCATGCTTGAGCGGAAGGACTGGAATAATCCGGGAATACGCTGTTACCAGGCGGCCATACCTGTGAAGTTGATCATTTACATAAGTAAAATGTGAATAAAATCAGAAAAAGAAATTGGCGTGAAAGCGAGTAGACAGCTAGCTTTTCAGTAGGCAATTGTTTCAACTCTGAGCTTAACTCAATTCGTTTATTACTTCAGACCGCCAAGGTCCCTATCAATAAACCCAAGATATATAGGCTATATATTATGAATAAAGGTAAAATACAAGAATAAAAAATACCCCGATATCAGCAAAATAACAGCTAACAATCTAACTTGAATTTAAGGATTATTGAAGTGTATTATCTTAGCGATACTTTTATATACCACTTGTGTGAGTTTGTAAATAACGCCTTCAGTTCATACCATATTGGTGAAGCCATGACAAAGAAAAGTATTTTATAACAATAGAAAAAACAGGTGTCAGAAGTGGGATTCGAACCCACGCCTCCATTCGGAGACCAGAATACCCAGACCCGCTTTGCGCAGGTAAGAGACAATTCTCTTGAGTCTGGCGCCTTAGACCACTCGGCCATCCTGACGTCGAGATCGGAGGTTCAATATTTGCAACACATTGTTGTTAGTCAATATTCTCTCGTTTTCAACATCGCATGCTGGCTATGTAAATTATGTACAGTATACCGGTATATATTTTGCCAGATGGTACCTTCCCAAGCGCGTCGGTTCCGTCCGCATTTTTGACATAGGCGTCGGCAGCTACACCTCTTTCGTATGGAGGATAAGCACCGGGTGGGTCGTCTGCGGTCAAACATGGATCCTAAAAGACAAAAATAAAAAAGCTTTGTCAGCACGATAATTTCTGAGCAACATTCGAGTAACTAAAGTTACTGGAAACTCAGGACGGAGTTTGCAGAGTCGTACAAAGTAGCAAACCATGCCTATGTTAATCTCGATAAACACGAAGATTTTTAATTTTCATCGATTTGCCACACATTTTAATGTTAGAAAATCACAATTTTTAAAATAATCAAAAGCTAGCTAATCTGTTTCCAATGTCAGTTTTAGTAAAATCACACTGTGGAACTGCGGGTGGAATATTCGCAGAAAAATAAGTGCAAAGCGCCTTGGTTAAAAATAATTTGTACTAGAATTGTATGTGATTTTACAATCGTGTTACAACTGAGAATGTTACCATACCAGAACATTAACTGAGGTCTCGTTTTTAATGGGAATAGTTAGAGAAGGATAGTACTTTGAACTCATATGAAAGTTTCGTTCCAGGCATTTCAAGTTCAATTAGTTTGCAATGAGGTATGGAATTGTAGCTAGGCCAAAATAATTGCTGCAACACGATGGTCCCATTAATCATTTTAAATTTTTACTTGGATTGGCATTGGCATGATATCCAATCGGCGACTTTAAAATAGTACATAGACAGCCGTCGAAGGTCGCAATATTGAATAAATAAGTATATAAATAAGTACATCATAAATAATTAGTATCAACCAATTAGAATACAATTACTTACCAGAATTATGACATAATGTTTTCCACCCGCCTGTAGCTCTTTAACGTATTCTGGCAATCCAGCGTAGGTGGTATGGTCGTAGGTGAAATCGCGTTGTTCGTCCATGTAATCGATGTCGCCATATTGTACGTCCTATCATATATATATATATGTAACATGCAGAATAAATATTTGAATATATATTTTGTCATGACGAAGCTATAATACATCAGTCAAACTGCAATCATATATACACATATTTTACATAAATTACACCAAATATTACTTTAGTTACAGAAGTAAAATGGATGGATAAAAATATGTTATATGCTGCTGATCATCGTGCTCACATCTGTAATAAGTACGATTTAAAAAAACTGATATTAAGTTTTGTCATAAAAAATGAAGTAAAAGCTAACCAGAGGTATTCCATAACTATCCATGCGTTGGACTGTTTCTTGTACAATTTTTAGGCTTCCATATCCATATCTACATAACTGAAAACCAAGTGACCAATACGGTGGAAAAAATGGTTTTCCGATTGCTTCATTGTATTGTTCTATTACGGCCTTGGGTTCAGGACCAAAAAACATATAGAAATCAAGAACGCCGCCTATTGTTCTGTAAAGAAGTCCAGGTGCAGGGGTGAATGTGATGTCTAAAATATAGTACAGGAATTAGCAATTTTCAAACTTAAGTCTGGTGAAATTAGCGCAAGTGTCTGTCTTCTCTCCAATTCTTTCAAGGAATATGCTTTGTTTGTACGGATCACTATTCGGCTCACTTTCAAGTATCTCTCAACACGATTCATAATTGATTTTGGATTTGCAAACCACTGAAACGATTACCACAACAGTGCTCAATTATTCTCCTACAGTCTAGTCTAGTTTTTGCATTATTATTTTCAGAAAAATACCTTGCGCAGCGGAGTTTAGAAGAAGCACTCCGTGAGAACTCGCGTCTTGTTCAATCGCCACGTAGAAAGGGTGTACACTATACAAGTTCCCCACTCCGGCTGGTGGTTGATCTCGAGAATACATACCCCATGCACTCCAATCAAATTTGTGCTAAAGCATAAATTTGACCTTTACAATCAATTTTATAACAGTAACATAGGCTACATAGAAAGTAAAAAAATACTACGAATCACCTTCAGAGTTTCATGTTCCGTTTCTCCAAAGCCATACACGGTCATTCCTTCGGGTACTCTGGTAGCAATTTGTAAGAATTGATCACTGAAAGTCAGGCCACCAAGAGATGTGTCCCACAAAACTGCACCAGATGATTTTCTTACAATCTAGATTTTTTTCAAATTTTGGACAGATGATGAAGATTTTATTTCAACGTTTCATTATGCGTTAGTATGATTTTAGTTTTTAAAGTTTTGAAGTTCAATAGAGCTTGTTGTTAAGTGGTCGTTATTTGATATAAATAACATTAATCATGGCGCCGGGGGTAATACCTGGAAGCTGAATACGGGATTATTTGTGTAGGCGAAGTCGTACAAAGTGTTTATAGATTTCGTTCCGGATGCTCCATTAATTGTCAACGGAACTTCAAATCGGTCACTATTAGCAATATCAGTAAATTTCCAGTGGATTCTGTAACAAAAATTAGTGCAAAAATTGTTTGACCTATCGTATGCATATGTCAGTCGGAATCTACTTTAGCTGTACCTGTAGTCTGTGTCATAATCAATTGTCAAAAGCAAATTTTCGGCATCATTTCCATACAAAGAACCAGCGGACACTCTTGCGAGCGTTATTTCAAATCCTGTGGCAGTTGATACGGGACTCCCAACCATTTGATATCCGTATGTGTCCTGTAATGGTTATTATATATCAAGGTAAATTACATGCAGAAATTATATTCAGCAATCGAGCTTAAAATCGTTTCGATGATTTAATATATGAGTTCTCACAAAATTAGGTAAAGCTCACTGGGAAATAGCACATCGGTGCGGCTTGCGATCCTGCTGAGGCAAAAACACAGCCTCTAGCTTCACATTCATTTGGACTGAATCCTCCTTCTGGTATGCAATTTATTCTTTCTTCGTCAGGAATTCCTTCGGGTAGATCGGTGGTATTGAAAAAGCACCAAGGAGTGTCAGGAGTATTGCTTTCGCACCAAATGCACCCCGAATCCTGAAGTATATATAAGATATCGGTTATCATATGTTCCAGAAACAGTCATATCGAGAAAGATGGGTATTGGCTCACGCGATGTATGGTTTTGTGATACGATATCACCTCTGTTATGAGTTTCTTTACTTCTGTTGTTATTGTGGCATCTGCGAGCACAATTGTTATGTGTGTAATATAGCAATTTAGTATAAATTCAACGACAAGTACAAGTGTAGTTAAGAAGCTGTAAAATTTATTTTACAGTATACAGTAGTGGAATTGCTATGATTGTACACATGTTATAGAAAAGTCAATTCTCACCACACATCCTCCTGCACTAGCGCCACCGCCAGGCCAACAATCAATTCTATTGGATTCAGGGATATCAGTTGGACACACGCCACCTCCACCGCCTGTTCCTGGTGGTGCGGTAACTCCGTTTGCTAAACAATGTTTTAATCGTACCGGTGAATAACGTATATTAATAATTTTTGGCAAATTTGCGAAATACGCTCTTATGTGTTATAACATGCGTGATTATAACGGGCAACCTTTAGACTCCAAATGCATACATATATATTTTGAAATAGACAACAATTCACTGACTAAAGTAAAATTGGCTTGGAATTGAGCAAATCACATGGCAACTTCAACAGCTGTGAATAAGCAGTATGTTTCGAATAAATTTACCTACATTGTTTTTGCGAACTGTTTTATGCTTTGACTACTGACTACATACTTACAAGTAATACACCAAGGTTCTCCTTGGATACCACTAGGACACCACAAGCAACCTCGCGATGCGCAACCTTGCTCAGACGACCCCGGTTCTGGGTAACAATCGATCTTGTTGGAGCAGGAACACGTAGTACATTCTGATAAAAATCAAACGTATGTAAGCACGAGATATATTTTACGTTGTGCATGAACACAAGGAATATATATAATGATTATGGTAGTCGATAAGTGGGAGTGATCCCTACTGGTTATGGAGATGTTTGGAATAGGTTCGCATAATAATATATATATTTGATTATTCTGTAACTTCAAAATTAAATTAAAGTCGAATGAAGTAAGCGTGATTGGGGGGCTCACTAAGAAGTTTAGAAGTAGAATACAATTTGTACCAAAAAATCACATTCTAAAAAATATTGCACGCAAATATTGGAATTTCAGTGAAGACATGCATTATTATGATTACAGCTTTGCATCAATAACACAACTCGATAATTACCACCGGGAGACTGTGTTGCTCCAGTAGCCGCAGTCGCAGTGTTGTCACCTGTAAAAAATAAAAACGTTACGTAAAAATTCTTCACGTATTCAACTCGACTCGCAACTATATTACAGAAAAATCACTTACTGTGGAAGCACCATGGTTCTCCTTGTATATTGCTCTCGCACCATAGACAACCCCTTGCAAGACAACCAGACTGCGAGGATCCAGCTTCCGGGTAGCAATCTCTCTTATTTTGACATGAGCAGTCGGTACATTCTTAAAAAAACGGTAAACACTCAATCAAAAAGTTCTGCAATGTTGCGTAGGCAATCGTTGTTCAGTTTTTACAAACTTATTCTAATTTCACACACTAGCTAAAATCATACGTTACCTCCACTTGGAGTTTGAGTTGTTGCAGACGTGTCGTAGAAACACCACGGATACTGATTTGGGTTACTGTAATCTGCTGTCTCGCACCATAGACATCCTTTTGAAATGCAACTCGATTCACTTGCCCCTCCGCTGGGGTAACAATCTTCGCGGGAAAATTCTGGAATGTTAGATGGACATGTTGCAGCGCTGTATGCGTGAACCTGGTATATGGCGAGAAAACTTGCCGAAAGTAGTAAAAGAATACGCATGACTACAAAACGGTTCTGACAAAATTTCATACGGATTGGCGTGGAAGAAAACCGACGCGTATTTATACTGATTGGATGGACTCTGATAAGAAAATGTTCACACCAAAAATTATATAGCTATTTACGTCTGCAAGATATGAGTCGTAGCAATTGAATGCATGCGCAAGTATGAAGTAAACATAAATTTCCTGTAATAAACCATTTTGAAACAACGTTACATATGGTACATACATAAAGTATGTTTTGCTCTTTATGTTGCTGGCGAAGCGCTTGCAACTTGAGCTGGTATCTGTAACATTTACCCACTCCAGAAATAAATTAACCAATATAGCATGTGAAGAAAACATCTGTCGGTTATGTAAGTTTTTATATGTGTGTGACAATCGCGTCATTTCAACATGGGTTGCTCATTACGCAATGTAGTTGATTTTCAGATAAAAATGCGGTATAAAAAATCTGCGCAAAAATGACGCTATTCGTAACACATGTGCTATGTACCATTTTCATCACACATTGCATCATCTGCATCCAACATTTTCGAATCGGCGCTCCCGAAGTAGGTGCACCAAGATGGCGCGCATCCTGAACCCTAATTTGGTACACATACTATGTTCAGGTTATGCGCCATCTTGGTGCACATACTTCGGAAGTACTTTTAAATCTAAATATAACCTGGACTCTAGTTTGATGAATAAAGTGGTCCTGCCTACCTCTACGTGCTCCCAACGTGTGACAATTCTGGTTCAATTTGGCATTCGACTTCAACTACTGTATAATCAGCTATATATTTTGATAAATATTTTTTCATTACTGTTCACTAATTCGGTTTTCAATTTGGCAACCCTTACAAAATTATTGGTATGGCGTGAAAATATTTTTTCTGTTCATTTATTTTTTGTTTACCAAGTAATTTATCTCAATTTTCTCTCGTTTTTTTTATTGGACACGTAGTGGATATAACGATCGTTTTGTCGTTCTTGTAATTTCTCGATGGTTGTTCGTATGAACTGATTTAATGCTTTTAGGTGAGTGAACAAGTACCACTTCTTTTGGTGACACTTTTTAATTTACATTTTGTACGTTCCAAATCTCACTTGAAATTTTGTTCGCTCTTCTAATTCTGTTATCAGTTTCATTTATTTGTTTTTGATTATTTTATCGTCTGTTGTGCTGCTTGTGAATTCGAAATAGAGATAGATTTGAAATAGATTATACTTAGATGGTCCCAAACAGCAAGCTACGAGGGAGTATGCTATTCATCTTTTCCACATTTTCAGGTGTCTCGGGCCTACAAAACACCATATTTTATGTCGTGTTACCATTACCACACACGCAAATATAAGCCACAATGGCACATATTGCTTTCAACAACACGAATTAAAGAACTTCGAAAATCCTCCTATTCGCAAAAGTATTACTTCTTAAATTTACACATCTACAACGTCTATAACAGTTGAGGTTGCGTGAAACTAACTACCTTTCCTTGCTCTCTATGCCTTTGCGCAGGTGGATCCGTATGCGTATTACGCAAGGATGCTGTAGCAAGAGTGTAAATGGATATTCTATTCAATTCAAAAGTCTTGCTGCACACGAACACAATGAATTGAATAGTACAACGTCTATGATGTGAATTCTTTAATCAATAATATATATATTTATCCACCCGCATTCGTTTTTGCGGTGGGGCTGTTTTTTAAGGTCAATATTTCGGTTAACAAATTGCTTTTATACAACCACAACACGACGCCTCGTTTTGAAACGCAAATGAGCATCGCTTCCTTCCATTCACTATGTAACATGTCCGCTCTGTATTTATAATTTACTTAGCGGCCAACTTCGCAAGAAAAAATTTTAATGCATGAATATGACGAGCGGAACGAAGAGCTAACTAATCGGGAAACTAACAGAGGTGTTTTTTACTGCTTTTATAGGTGAAAAAATAATATAGCAGGGTTCTGTGCAAAAGTTCAGAACCCTGGCTATTGAGAGGGAGATCTTGTGAGGGAGAAATGAATGATTCTTTGATGACAGTAATTTTAAAATATATGTTTTGTAGGCCACATGAGAAATTGAATCAAAACCGTCAATAAATAAAATACTGCAATAGAAACAAATTTTACAATTTCTTTATTTTCATTGCCAACCTTATTACAGGCATATATATTTCAATTCTCCAGCTAACGCTGGTCAAACAAATAATAATATTTTACAGACATATGTACAAGCTTATATCTTATAACATAATTATAAAGTTGATATGATTTATATTGACTGAATAATTCTGAACTCTTAGTACATACAATTGCAAAATATCCGAATATGGATCAGTATGGTATTAATTAGGGGGATAACCTTCCACATACCAATAATTTCACCACTAAACCTACTTCAAATGCTTTCTATAAATTCAAAATTTGCATGAAGTTATCTCAAACCCAGAATGTACCAACAAATAACATTTGCCTTTTAAAGCACCATGCTTTAAAATTGGTTCCAAAAAATTTCTACAAAATGCCATTTCGTCGAAACCCTACACGCTAAGCCATATTCCATCCATGACGAGTTAACGGCAGAGATCAATTTCTAATCAATGAGAGATAAAATTATTATATGTCGCATTTAGAAAAGCTGGAAATGGCAATGTCCTGTGTTGTCAAATCATATGTGGCTAATATTGCCCACATATACTTATAAATTTGTCATGACTAAAGAAAAACATAATGAAAAAAATAGGAAAACTAATGAACAATTGCCTCATTTAATACTATCTAACAGCAACCGCAAAATAAAATGAACAAAACATGTGAAGCGAAGATTAAAGAAATGAACATAAAAATGACCAGGTAAGACTAATTTACAACGCCAGGTGCTTCAGTAGGAACCAGTGAAGAGAAAAATGAACGAATGAAGCAAAAAGCGGTGGCAAAAATACTTGGTGGTGGGGGAGGGGTATTATCTTGTTCAGAGGTATTTTGTTCATCATCTCCTGATTCACCACTGTTATTATTATTATCATCACGTTGCTGTTGTTCGGCATTGTTAGGATCAGCATTTTGTGGTACGCGAGGCCTTCGGTTGACACGAAACACTCCAGCTTGGTATAAATAAATGACAAGCAGTAGAGAGACTGCTATAATAAATCTGTACGTCGACGAATAGAAATAGATGATGCTCAACATGAGACCGAACCTTGTGAATGCAAACATAACATCTAACCAGTCTTGACCATTATCATCATCTGCAATCATGGGACGCCCTTGCGCATCCCTGATTTCAGCAGGTTCTTGGGCAGGAGCAGCAACCTGTGGTTGAGCGTTATCTGGATTCACATCAGGCAAGGTTCCCGGATCTTGAGCTGGTCTGGCATGCATTGGGTGGTTCTGTCCAGCATAAAACTGCATGTAGTAATTATATTGCTGGTGATAGTGTTGCATCCACGCTGCATAAGCATGATGTGTCTGGTGGGTGTTTCCATGGTATGGATGCGTAGCTTGGTTTTCCACGGGATTTGAATGAATTCTCTGACGTATCTCTGGAGGTGGCGGTGAAGGCAATTCAGTACTCGTTGAAATTTTATTTGTTTCATCCACAGAATAGACCAGATGAATGACGGTGTTGCTCTCTTTTATCACAGTATCAATCTTATGATGGTCAATTAGCATTCTTCCATTATAAATCAACCTCTGGCGATCAATTTTCGGGGACCCTGGATGATCACATTGGATTTTTCGTTTCAGTTCATGAATTGTCGAGCTGGAATTCAACTGAATACTCATATCTTTACTATTCGGGGTTCGAACTACTATCGTGAAGGCAGAAGTATCCATACTTAATGCAATGAGTGAAGAAATCTTCCTAAATTATGAAAGTTAGATATGTTGCCTATAAACTGAAAAGATTTGCAAAAGAATTATTAGCATCAATCAACTATCCTTAATTATTATCGTACTGCTGGTTGAGAACAAACAGTATAGCGTAATACCACAAAATATAAAAAAATTGGCGCACTAATATCTGGTGTCAACTAGAGATGTACCGATACCACTTTTGTCGCTGATATCGATACACCAATATTGCGGATACCGATACTATGTAATTATTACCTCAAGTGTGCAGGACAGACGGTTTAAAACAATAGTCCTTGAGCATTATTAATAGTTCACATTATTTCGGTTTAAAAAAGAGAAATATCACACATATATATATATTAAGTAGATGTTTGGGATCCAAATGCGTTAATTGATTCAGATGCATTGGTCACTGGCGCTAGTAATCTCGATGTTCAATTAGAATACTAATAGGATTTGGCCACTGTTGGTGGTAAAATAAATAAATGTTTAGCCTACTTATCGTATAAAACTGATACATTGAGTTACGTGCCCAGGATTTTGTGCCAATATACTGTCATATTTTATATTTAACATATCGGAACATCCACTAATATTCGATTGATATTTTTCTTTATAATTACCATGTAATATTAAAAATTTTAATAATTAATTTTAATAAAAAATTTGGCAAAGAAAATACTCAAATTGATTGAGCCAGTTTGGCCGATGAATTGCTAGAACAGGCCAGAATACGATTCCCGTTTCTACTAGCGGGGGTGGGGGCGTGCATGGCTCATAGTGCACAATCTATCCAAGAAAAAATATGTTCAAGATCAGTATTCTAACCTAATTTTTAAAACATTCATTCAAACCGCTATAAAACAAAAACCAATATTTCTAACCCGTTAATTTTTTCACAGTAGGTTGCATTGGCATTTATTCTACACGCTGAACTTCGAATTAACTTTCTACGACCAGGGGTTAAAGCTATACAAAGCACCGAAGTACGACACTCTGAAGACGTATTTGCGACCGAACGACCAGTGTGCGATCACGAATTTTAAGCCTTGAACATCGTTTCTGCTGCGTCGAGACTAGCGCATACGCAGCCATGCGTGAAAAAATAGGCTTCTAATTGCATTTCTGACCGTCATATATTTTAAGAACACGGTTATTTCGAACAAAATTCTCCAAATTATAAACAAAGCACCGCGTCACAGCAATTAAACAGACAAAAACACGGTGGTCGCAAATTAGTTGACAAAGATATTATTGACATATTGGAAATGCGCACCCCCCTACTCCCCCTCCTTTGAATGTAGAAACGTGAAACTTTAAAGATGGTTAAAAGAAACACAACTCTACTCACCTGCCAAGTTTCATCTCTTTATCTCTTATATTTGTATAGATTTTTAAGCTTTTTTAAAGGAACAATGAGTAGTTGGCGACATGGTAAAATGGTTCGTTTTTTTTCTTCGGTCAGGTTTTCGGTCGTAACTTTTATATTAGTGGCTGCATTTTAGTGTAATTTCGCAGAGCTACGAGGGATAAGTGGACGATAACGCGTGAGAAATATAGTCGTGGTTCGTTTATTTAACATATAACATTTTCCCAACAAATATGGACAAGACGTTCTGGGTTCTAGGTATATTATTAATCCGATTCCCACAACAGTTTAAAACAGGAGATACTAAAAATAAGTATCCTAATACAGTACCTACCTTGGGTCACACCAGTAAAAGAAAAATATCAGATAGAACTTGAGTGCACGCTGCGCACTGATTATTTTACCCATACAGCTAGTACAGTAGTATGGCACTAAGATATATACCGGTACTAATACAGTAGTGGCGTGCAGTCGGACTGTAGACTAGTACCGGTACCGTACATTCACGTCAAATAAACCTGGGCAATGTCTGAATTTACAGATATACCGGTACGGTAAACTCGTGAAGACAGGCAATTTAGGATTGGCCTATGTTCAATTATTGTTAAAGTTGCCTATTGTTTGAAAGTTGACAACACTCAGACTCTGAAATCCATCAAGGCGAGCCGAATACGGTAACGACATCACCCTCTAAAGATCGAAGAGAAACTGAAAACTGGATAACAGGAACAGATACCGAACCGAGGAGCGACTAAACCCAAATCGGATGATGAAAGGGAAAAATAGAGATAGCCCCGTTGCCACATTAAACCATTTTGAACCAAAAGTCTACGCGTTCAATTCCGATGCTGAACAATTATGTTCAATAATATTAATATATTTATAGTGAAATTGGAATAAATAAAAACTCCTTAACTTTATGGTAATCTACCCTTTCATATAGAACCTTATAACGGTTTTTACAACAGAAAAAAACTGGCATCCAGGAAGACTTGGCCACGGGTCAAAATATGACGTAATACGCAGTAAACAATACGTAAAATGAGAAGACCTTTCATTCAAATAATGAGCATATATACTCATTGATTCAATCATTAATGTCATTGATTCAACACAAAAATAATATTAGATAATGATAAGTTGATCATTACGTGTGAGGTACAATATGAGTACCGCTGTACCACAATTACTGGTACCAGTAGTATGTCGAATTATTTAGAATTCGGTAACATTTAGGGCTTAGGCTACTGGTATGTTTGATTTTATGCGTCAGTTTACATTTTCAACAAAGCTATCATGCTTTATTAGTCATTTATGCACTTTTTGTTCGCGCGGCGCCAAATTATCGGGGAGGGGGGGGGGGAATCCCACCGACCGACCGGTTGGGTAGGGTTAATGTGTATACATTTACGGTACTGTATGCCTTTTGCCGTTTTTAAACATGTAGCCCCATGGAATACAGAGTACAAACAAGAGGTCAACTCTTCTTCCTCATCTCTGCCTGATTTTCCTTTGAAATGCTATAAATATTATTCATGCTCGGTAAACTCGGTTCATCCGATAAATACCGCGAACACCAGCAAGTAGTGTTTACCTCTATTCAGTCTATTGTTACGTTTCAATAAAGCCAAACAGTACGCAATAGAAAAGGAAACGACATAGAAAGGTGAAATTAATTCATTGATTCATATATACTGTACAGCAGAAACCATAAAATAAACACAATATCTAAAACATTCAATCTTATTTTAGGAATGTTTAACACAATTTTGTTCATTTTCGCGGTGCACTTAGCAACTCGCACCCAAAACTTGGTATATACAACCTTTGCTCACACCCTTTTGGAACTGCTGTCCTATGGTATTTTTTATGGTTTCACCGTGGGAAATTAAGAGTTCTGTGACATAACGTGTTTCCCCCCAAAAAGGCAGGGTCTAATTTCAATTTTCTCTCGAAAAACTACAATAGGGCCTATTTTTGAAAGAAGTCTTTAATTTTCATTTATCAAAATTACACAAAGTAGAGAATTGCGAGATTTTCAAATTTACTAAATATGAAAAGCTTTATCCATTTACTTATAACACGTTTTTATTTAATTAAAAAAAACCTACTAAACAAGGATTAAATTATCATTCTCTGGAATGTCTTGCAAGACACTAAATTCATAAATTTCAGTAATGATCTCATTTAGTGAATTTTCTGACGAATTTTTGCACCTACAGCTTCATGTCGAGCTATCGACTAGGTCTTATTTTAAGGGGTGGGCTTATATCAAAATCATTTTTAAAATTTAGGCTATGTCTTATTTTGGGGAAAACACGGTATAAATAAACGAAGATGATAATGATAGATACATAATATACACAATTACATATGAAAAAGAACGAAGATTTTAGTTGTTCCATATGATTATCCACTATTTTCAATTAATCCTTATTGTTCCATCCATACAGTTTGTTTATTTTTAGTTTTTCAATCAGATTCAGCAAATCTAAATTGGCGCGAAAATGAAAACCCTACCAATTGCTAGAACATTATAGCGAGATGCCAAGCGTACTGATAGCTCTCGCGAATTGATGATCTCCTCAGGGTCCTGTCTGCATTATTTTGTGGCGGAGTATATCCAGTTGGGACGAGAGTAATTTTGCTGTCTGACGGTTTGTATATTTGTTTTGTTATTGCATGTTGATGTTGAGATAAAACTAACCTAACCCTTGTCCAAAACAATAAAAACTTTTGGCAAACCAGACCAATCAAAATAACTAGTTAGAGCTTCGGAGCATCCTATCGACGACGATGTTCGATTTGATTCCAAAATATGGAAAATTTCCCTTCAGATGTAGAAATTTATTTCATCAGATTTTTTGATTAAAATTTTTATACCTTCTAGTGATAGTCATAAAACACAATGTGACGATAAATTAAAATCTACAAAATTAAATATATACAAAGCTATATGCACCTTCCACTATATTATAGCATTCAGAATTTGAAGTTGCTGCACTTGCATAAGTACAGTTTAACCACTTAATGCCGGAATTATGATCCGCTGAGAGAAAAAAATCGCCGCTTCGGTTATTTGCTAATTCAAGGCCGTAGAATACGAATTTATACTTGTTTTTTTTATCTTACCCCCCACTTGGGAGAAAATTTTTTGTCACGAAATCGATACACTCGTCCACGTGATGAATTTATTGTGTCGATACTCACACGTATTGCGACTGATACAAATGGAAATATAACAAATTCAATTCAAAATAAACGAAACCGGACGACCGAAAATGGTCAGTAGACCGTACTGTTGGTCATTAATATACGCCATGGTACCACGCAAAGCACTTTTTGGCTTTGTCCAGGCATAAATATACTCCGCATTTGGTACATCTGATTACCGACTTGCTATCACACCCAGGGAAACGACATCGCTGTCTCTTAGCTTCTACCAATGGCCAGTGGCGTCGGTTCTAACCTCATTATTGGGGTGTGGAGTAGCTGTGCTTCTGATTCGTGGTGGGGTAGTAAACAATGGCCTGCCTCGCTTGAGTGGAGTGGATGTTTTCCTAAGCTTGCAAAAAGATTCTGCCACAGAACTTCGAAACGATAAAAGATCTCGCTGCTTGTTACTCGCAACTCCCAGGGACTCACAATCTCTTCTGTATAGGATCCAGCTGTTTACAAAAGCCAAATCAACCAGGTTGAAGAAGATCCTCGGGTAGTACTTTTTTGGACCGATTGCGTATTCTATAGTAGGCTATAGGCGCATCTAACAAGTCTACGCCTCCCATGCTATGGTTATAAAAATTAACCATAAAATAACGATTCACCATTATGTGCTGTTTCGTGACGTTGTTTCATCTTCGAACTTCTGATGTCGGCATGGCGCTGGCAAACGAACTGGCAATAGTTACACTTCGTTTAGCATGCCACTTCACAACTCTTATTTCAGTGTCCTCAGCACATGACGTCTATTCCTAAAAACATCCCCGTCCTCTCTTTTTTCAAATTTTTGTCAGATTCCAGCTCGCATCCTAATAACCGATTTTGTCTCGCCGTCCCTATACAATAGATCTTCCTTTTGGCGAGAACGGACATCAAATATATGGACGTAAACCAATTGTCAAAACAGAGTATGTGATTTACATCATTCTCCACATTATCAGTCAGTTTGATGACTATGTTAGCACTAGCTCCGAGATCAGGGTAACCAGACACATGATGTATCTTTCCTGTATATATTTCAAAGTTGTGTACCAAACCATCTTTTCCACTTAACATAAAGATTTTATACCCCCATTTGTGGGGCTTTTTGGGAAGATATTGTTTCAGCACTGATCTCTCAGTAAACGGAACCATCTGCTCGTCGATACATAAAACTTGCTCTTGATGCAGTGGTTTGAATTTTGCTTTAAGCATTTCTAACGGGGGTCTGATTTTGAACAATCGATCTTGTTGAACATCAGAATTGCCATGAAGTAAATCGTTGTTATTGAAATGGAGCATCTTTTTTTTATGCTTTCCCATCGATCACGGGTCATTACATTTGCAACGCAGTTAACCTTTGTTTCCACAGCCCAAAACATACGTTGACTCGGTAGACGAAAAATAGACATGTAAACGACACAACCAAGAAACTTCTCCATTTCTGGAATTGTAAGGTTTAGTTGTTTGGAGGGATCGCTTTGGCTCGCATAGATATTGGTTTCCGCAACTATTTGATGCATTACATCCGAGTCAAAAAAATATTTGAAATATTCAATTGGTGATCGCACTGTTTCCGATTCATACTCACGGTCTTTCCATGCAGGCAGTTCTCGTGATGATTCTGGGTCACTTTCCAGCCAGTCAATATCGGAAGCAAAACTTGATCAAAATATTATCAGGTTTAGAGGAAAAGACATTTTTTAACTAATTAAACATCACTATATATAAATTTATATAAACAGAGTTACACATACTCAAAACATATTAGTTTATGTTCCTATTTCTGCTCTTTACTTTCAAGTGTCTTGGTTTATGAAAGACAACTTAAACTGGAAAACATGGACGGATGGGACGATTTAGTGACAGTTGGGAAAACTGGCGTCAGCAGTAAACAACAAATTGTTCGGCAAAAATCTTTTTACCAAATGGAAGTACACATAAAGGCCTCTTACTGTGATTTTTTTCGACTCTCTGGTGTAAAGCTTTATACCCAAAAAATCCCGACAAAATCCCACTGCTACCGACATCACATTTTAACCGACATCAATGTAAACAAAGATGGCTGACCTCAAAATATGAAACATTTGGTGGCGCTAAATGGGCTCAAACGAGAGAGCGGGTACAGACGATTTCGGGACAATCGCGCTTTCTCTCTAGCTATTCTGGTTTGTACTATGGGGTGCAATAAAGTCAATGTCCCGAAAACGACCCCGTCGTCGTTAAGTGGTTAAGAATCACAGACCAGAAGAATATCGCAGTGGCAGTACAGACATGGATGCTACAAAAATATACTGCATATAAAATAGTGATGAAAAGTACGCTATGGCACGGCACGACAATACCCATTATAGAAGTTTTCATGAATAATATACTTCTTTACAAATTATTTGACACGGATAAGTCTAAGTAAGGCAGGGGTTCCTAAGATTTCCTCAGGACGACCCCAAAGACAACTTTCAAGTGTCCAGTGCGACCCCAGGTCAATATATATATTTTTCATGAAACTTGAGAGCTTTTTTCATTGGACTTTTGAGTTTGGTCAAGTGGTGGTATTAAGTAAAATAAGCTAAAACCCAACAGTGATGTCACAATAAACACCTACATTTTCAAGAACATATGCATAGAGTGATGCCCATGGGCCTATTTTACATTTAGCCATGGTACAAACTGCTAAATTCAACATGGTTTGTCAAATCTTAGATGAGTTGTACATCCATCCTCTACCATACCTCAGCGACCCCATGACCTGGTTGCGACCCTATCTATTTATCACTCCGACCCAATTTGGGGTCGCGACCCCTGGTTTGGGAACCCCTGGTCTAAGGCTTAAAAATATAAACATTTGCAACTCCATAGCAATACACTATCGATATAGTTGCCACTACAAAATACATTTGATTTAGATACACATAATATATAAGAAGTATTTTGTCTCAAAACATGTGTTACAGATCTTAATAATACTTCCCACTCAAATAGAAACAACTTGTAGTAAAAGCTTTCCTACAAACTGAGAGAAGACACAATGTTGTGGATACAAGGGATTCATATGTGGAAATGTGAATATTTTGTTATTGCTATGGAACAAATATGGAAAAAGGCAAAGGTAGGAATGTATCAAAAGGGTTTGTAACCACTTCCTGCAAAAGATATGAAAATTCATTGATTCAACATTTCCTAAAATAGACATAGCATAAATACGAACAAAATACAGATTGATTCAACATGGTTGGGTCAAGGGTTTTCGCTTTTCTAAAGCCGCATTGTCTTCCAGTTTGAAATGAGTATACAGGAAAATACCTGAAAAATAGTTTATATAATGAATATTATATGATTTCCCATTCACTGATATTATTTCACATTTAAACCGAAATTTGTGGATTGGAAAAGACTTTTTATTCAATGATATCATTTTATTGGACACTCGGACACTCATCATCATAAAAACATTCAGCTTTTGACAGGTTAACAGAAAAATGACAGTATGATCTAGTTGCACAAATATGCCAACTCTGTACTACAGTATCATGTAACTATCAATTTATTATCTGATGAACAATTTTTCTCAGTTTTTAAATTCCATGAAATACACTCCCCGGGTAACATTGTAAAATAATTCAAGTCAAAATTTAGTTGCATTGGGGTATTCGTATAGATTATTCGATACCAATCATTAAAACAAATGGCTTTACCTACTAGATGAATACACACATACCTGCCAATGTGATGAGAATACCAATGAATTGATTGAATTGTACAGGATCAAGAAATATAAAATATCCACCAAGAAGTGTGATACAAAACTTGAAGTGACCAAACATATTGTATGTGACAGGTGATGTATTTCCAATTATCCAATAAATAGTAAGATTTACAAGAAATGCAAAACCAGCAGTACCAGCAATAAGTCCCATAGCACCTGAAGATTGACCATTAAATGCATCAGTTTCAAACAACTTACCGGATATATTTACGGTAATTCTTTACAGGTAAATAATTTCAGGAGTGAATTAGGCAATACAATATAAAGATATGTTTCAGTTTGTTTGTATAAAAACAAATTTAACTATGAAATATTAAAAGTGCATGTATGATAATTTGTGCTAATTGAGACAAGATATTTTCATGAGTTATCTCAAATGTGTGATTTATTGAGTCATGAGTGCAAGGAGAAGTAACACCATTTGAAGAATATCAGCCAATCTCAGTTATATATCAAGTACATTTATAAAAAAAATTACTTATTGTTGAAAATGCAAGCCCACATATAACTTGGTTTATCATCATTATTAAGCCCATGGACATGCATGAACATCATCAAAACTTATATGATTGTCTAGGAAATTCTTACCTAATGTCCACTTTTCACCAAATATACCGCCTGGTGAAAAAACAGGTTCAAAAAATGGAATTATAACAAGTAACATGATTGAAGAAATTGGTGCTTGATAATATAACAATTGCATTGAATTTGCTTGAAGTTCTTTTTGCTTTGCACCAACCAACTGCAATACAAATGGAATTTTGAACAAAACCTTGCTTGAATATTGTATTATATATATTATACTGGTACTGAAAACTGCTACTTATATCACATATTTTCCTAGATTGGAAAATTGTTATTGATAAAGAAATCGATATCGATTTTCAAAATCAAAAATGGATTTTTGTGCATCATCTATTTCTATATTTTTATACTTACAATTTGATAGGCAGAGGTCACAAAAACACCGAGAATGGCAAAAACAGTGCCTTTAATATTGAACTTGATATCATAGTATGAATTCAAAAATACACCGAACATGATAGGTATCTGAAAAAAATTTGAAATCAGCATTGAAAACTTGCACACCTATTCAATACACTTTCTATAATACTTACCATTGTATCAATATACATATGCATACACACTAACATTTTTTTATGCTCATATTTATTTTATTATCTAAATTTGAACTTTCAATTATTTTGAACATATGCTAGAATAAATAAATATATCATAATAAAACTCACCAAAGTTAATTTAATTCTGAAGCTGAATTTTTTGCGATAGGCATACGACTGTATTGCAATAATTACCGGAGTTGTTAAGACTTTGAAAAGCTGGTAAGTCCCCACTGTGTTTGCTTGAAGTGAAAGATTAGTGAAGACAACAAATCCACAGAATGTTAAAGATAAAGGTAATAATTGAAGAAGAGGGAGGTGCTTCGGATTGAATACATTAAATGAATGACATACAACCAGGCCAAGAAATGTTGCTGCAAAATGTATGCATGTTAATGTCATATTTGGGAAATGCACCATGGTGTAAACCCATTTATTTAGAAAAACAATGCATATTGAGCAACATAAATTTAAGGTAAGTCCAAATCCAATCATGCTGTTGGATGTAGTTTGTTTGGTTTCCTTCGGTGCCATGATTCCTGCCTTTTAATCCTTTGATGATTTTATTCAATTTGAAATAACATCTACGCAGCAACGCAGGTATGAAAAATGTAAATTCCTCAATCCATGGACACAGTGATTTGAATAATTGCAACTAGCTTATTCAACTGTTTAATGCAGAAATGATTATAATTGAGATCTAAAAATTAATATAAAAGCCTCATGTCTGTATGTATAAAACACTGGGCTGGTTAGCAGTCCGCTTCATATGATAATACGACAAACAAATATATTATTTTCAACACCAAGGTGTTATATTAACCCATTGACATTGTTAACACTTTTCTTCATAGTACCATTACACATTTATAATTCAGTCTATAGACATCTATATTTGACCCACATGAATACTGTATAATACTGTAATATGTAATTTTTTTTTATCTTGACAATTTGCACAGACAATCATCGATTAGTCAGTTAGTGAAGCATGTTTCAGCTTCAAAAACTTTCCTCACTAAAAGATGTTCGTTACATGTAAAATATTAGAACATAAACGTGTTCAAACTTAATATTAGCAAGTTTCCACCTCTAGCGCCATAAAGTCGGAAACAGTAAAGCGACAAACGACCAGTAGCATGTCCAGTTTTACTTTGACATGCTATTATTCTAATCGGCAGTGTCTCAATGACTCCAACTAGTGGTAGAATCGCAACCGTACGGTACTGAGCTTCAGGTTCCATTTTCTGAGTATTAAATTTACAGATGTTTTATATACATAGATCTGTTTAAAATATGTACCCCTTCTTTGATTTCTAGAATCTACCATAAAAATAAAAATAACAGAGAAAAAAATCATTGGCGCCTCTGCCGGCCATTGTTTGCTTAACTAGAGTTTGGTTCGGAGAGAAAATAGTGAGTGATTGCCGAAACACAAATACAGCACTGTACTTGCGGTAGCCTACAGCAGTATCGAAATCAAATCGTAGCCACATCTGCAGTTTGTTTGAATTTGGCAAAGTACGGTATAGTAAGCTGTTATATCTGTATATAGATAAAAGCTACGTGGAAATGTATAAAGCAACGCATCCTTATGAAGCTCAGCAAGAGCACCTGCTTTCATTTTCAGTTGGTGACACCCTCTGCATTCTTGAGAAGAACAATGAATCTTGGTGGCTAGCTTCAAACAGCCTGGGAAAAGTTGGCTACATACCACGAACATATGTTACTAAGGAGAAGGTAAATGATTTTGTTAGATGCCATGCTGCAGAAATAGTAGTCTATATGCTTTCAAAGAAAGTGCATTCCATGTATTTTTGCTACCTATTACTAGTAGTAGGTACTACAGTACTACCAATTATACTATATCTATATCCCTGTATGGCATAAATCTTGTTTTTATAATATCCAGTACTTACAATTTTATGTCAAGAGAATTTTTTTTCACAATTAAGAATGACTCGTCAGATGTCGTTTTACGATCGGTTAACAATGCCATTGAAGAACTCATCGCTTCAGCTCCTGCTGGTATGCTCAAGCCACAACAGCAAGCTTTGCTCAAGTATATTAATTTTTATTTTTCTCATGAATTTGATAGTTTTCTCATGAATCTGAAGATTTTTACTCTGAATACATCATGGAGTCCAAAAATTGAAATGCAAAAATTGAGAGAGCAATCTGTTCAAGAGGCTAATTCTTTTCTAAAAGGAACGGCGAGCTTCTGAGTTCTAAACTAGATGTGAAAAGAGTTTCGAGGCATCAATGCTACTCTGAGAGCTTCATGTTTGGGGCAGTATTGTTATTTGATAAGTGGCATGCAGAATCTGGCAATTGATTAATACTTTTCTTTCATATGAATATCCACCTGTGATATACTTTTCTATTTATTACCTTGATTTTTTGGTTAATTTTTACTCTATGCTAATATATATAAACACTATGTTAATTTTTCAGAAAATTAATAGCCCACAAGGAAAGTTTGATTGCTAACATAAAGTCAAGATCATCATCAACAAAACGACGAGCTCCGCCACCACCCCCTCCACATGAACATGAAGTGAAAGTTTCTCCTGAGCCATCAGTCTGTGAGTTACTTTCTACTCGTATTTTTAAATTTTTGGAGCCTTTTTGGGTAGTTTTTCAATTGGTTCGATCTAAATGCATTTTTAATGATTTTTCCAGGTTGAACTAACTTATATTTTATTGTGTATATATTTTTCTGTGTCGAGTTGTCATGTAAACTGAACTTAAATTTCTCTCTCAGCAGCAATAAATAGAATCACGCTATGTTCAATGCCAAGATGCATATCGAAAAAGTCATTCCATGTGTTGGTGCCTATTCAAATTGATCAAAGGGAATCTGCTCTTTAAGTAGTTAGAAATAAAGCATGGCCTATTTAGGATTTCCAAAATATTGAAACATTTTTTTATATTTTGCATTTTCATCAGCTGAATCCACTTATTCCACTGCCAGTCCGAATGCATTGTCAAGTTTGCCTCCTGCTGTCCCACAAAGAAACACCAGTCTAACAAAACCTGAAGTAATGGAAAAGGAAAGTTTTTCACCTGCACCTTCAAGACATGATGTTCCTCAAGAATTAGGTTCAGAACTTCTGGGAATTTTGAAAACAACCTTAAACACAAATGAAAGCAAAAGTAGGTGAGAAGAGTTTGCTTTGGGAGCTATCGCTATTCAGACATAACATTTATTTACCTACAAAGCATGCATTTATATTATGTAAATCTACATGCTAGAATCTTTTTCCTACAGTGCATTGCCATGTTCAGATATTCCAAATTCCTTGAACAATACTCTAGTAAGTAATTATCTAGCTGATATTCTTGAATACTTCCTGCTTCTATTATTTTCATTGAAGGTTCTCTCTTTTGCAGTTAGTTTATGTATGTCAAATTACATTTTTGCTATTCTTTGGATGTATACTGATTTTGTTGCTTTGAGTGAACCTTTACAAGAATCTGAGGTTGAATTGTACATTTTCTTTTATCCTGTCCAGGCTTGTTTTGTTTGAACTTATATCAAGTTCCAGACAATTCTATCTTGACAGCTGGCCATACAGGATACAGCATACCTACTTTCTCTCATAAGATTATTTCTCCTAGCATCACTGCTATCAGAATGAAGAACCGATTTTAATAACTTGAGCAAAAGAGGGTATGGTCTGCTTAAACCTGATTAGTTTTGCATAATACTAAAGTCATGTGATACCTAATGGTATATAATCCCTACCATCCCTACTTGGATTACTCAAAATGATCAGCATTATGAGCATGTGATGTATTCATGAGTTTGATATAGTACTGTTTTGCATATAGTTCAAGCCTATAAACCATAGGGTAGTCTGCTATTGTGCAATTTACTAATTTTACCTGTTTTATATATTTTTATGCAGGGCTGCGTTAAGTGCTGTATTACTCGCAATGAAATCCGGTATTCCTAGTTTGGGATCTACATTAGATGAAATTATGGAAACTATACCTAAGGAAAATGTGTGTATTGTATGTTCTTATCATTGTCAATTATCAACTCAGTTTGGGGAATTTTTTTTTACAGACTGTGGTGTGGAGCATATAAATGGAATATTATAGGAAGTGGTTCTAGGAAAATTCGCCGCAAAAAATTTCGCTGTAGGAAATCTCCCTGCAGAAAATTTCGCCACAAGCAAAATTGTAGCATGAGCATTTTGCTGTAAAATAAGTACTTGTGATAAAAACAGTTGCGGGCCTGTTTGTCTGCGCTAATGTTTATCGCCCTCTAGCGGGTGCCCCACTCTCCAGGCCAGTTTTTGAAGTATCTTTTTATTTAAAAAAGATTCGTTATTTAGGAGCATACCCTAACCCTATAAACTTACCAACTGTTTTTATCACAAATACTTGTTTTACAGCAAAATGCTCTTGCAGCGATTTTTTATGCTATCACAAATACTTGTTTACTATGCCGAAATTTCCTGCGGCGAATTTTTCAGGACACGTTAGGAAGTCCATGATAATATAGTTTTACTTTCCTATCTCAATCGAATAGAATTACAGACTTGCTTTCAACTCAAGAGGCTTAATCAGTTTTCCATCATTTTAATAAATATATTTCAGTTTTAAAATATCTCAATTTTTTTAGGTTGATGAAGAATGTGATAAACTTGGCCTTGCATTGGCAAATCTACAAGAAATAAAAGATGACGCGCAACAAAGAAATTGGGCAATTGGAAATGACGAAGATAAAATTATGGGAATATTAAATGAAATTCTCTCTGAACTTGTGAGTATAAGAATGTTATGTGTAATTTTCCTAGTTTCTGTTTGGGCAAAAGCAAAATTGAGAAAAACAATTTTAACAATATGATTTCCAGAAAAATTTTTTGTTTGATATTATGTACTTCAGTCTATAATGATAATTAAACATGATTTCTGCCGTGCTAAATATTTTTTTTCTTCTACTGAAATTAGTTTGTCAGTATCTGACCCCTGATATGCAATTGCAGACATCACTGGATAAAAAATCTAGCATTAAATTGCTGTCGCATGATCAACATGTAGCACTTCACACATTGGTCGATTATCATCAGATGGAAACTAGAGTCTCTCTTCGATTAGTTGTTCTTCAAATATTCGGAGTCATCTGTTCATTGTCCAGGAATCTTGTGTCGGTGCTCCTAGCGACAGTATTGCCATTGGAGATTGCAATGGATATTACGAATCACACACAAGGTAGGTAGTTGTGCATATAAAAAACAAAGTATCAAATTAAATTTTGAATACTACCAATTACGGTATGTTCTTTCAGTGATCAATTATGGGAATTTCGTATCATGATTCTAACAATCTGAGGCTACTCATTATTTTAACATAATTAGGAAATGGAGATTAAAGCCAGCAAATCCATTAAATAACAACGATTTAAGGTTATTTGTAGGATACATTAATCTGACATCACCAAATAAATACCCCTTGAAAATGTTTGATTTCACAGTTTAAATTTCAGATTTTTTAGTTTTTCATGAATATTTTATCTATCATCTGCTTTTTTTTTACAAATCATCTACCCTTCATACAATGCTTTGGTCTAATACTGAAGTATAGTAGTTCTCCCATTATTCAAAATATCAAAACAATATGTAAGAATGTGGGGCCTAAGGCGGTAATTTATGAAGTGGGCCCCTTAGTAACCCCCAAAGTATGTATGTCTTCGAAGTTTGGGCTTCAGAAAGTCTTTTTTTTTACCAAAAAATAAAATGGATGAATTGTTATGAAAGTATATTTTTTAGTTATAATTGTAGTGAAAAAGAGTAAAAGTAACTTTATTGTCTATTTGTTTGATACCTCTTGTTTATATAAATTGTATTAATTTGATTTAAATATTAGTTTTCCGCACTTCCTTGTTCTTACACTAACCATTTATCATATTTTCAGATACGCAAAAAACTTGTTATTCATCACTGGTCATGAGTATGCTATTTTCTACTGCAGAAGCAATACCATTTGGTCATTATGGTAAGAACCTCGTGATTATAATATTACAGTTGCTTATAATGCTGGTCTTCTGAATATGGTGGACATCCAGGGTTTACTCTGTATCATACAAATCTTTAACTTCAGTAGACAAATCCTCCTAGATATCGGTATTTTGAGCTAAACATCACCATTCTGTCAGTATTTTTTCACATGATAAGCCACTCTCTTGCTCTAATATAGATTGATATGAAAAGTGATATCATATATGGAGGTGTATGCGTTGCAATAATTCTGATTCATTTGATAATTTACAAGGCTTGACGAAATAAACTGTAAACATTGTAATAAAACATATTCATATATGTCATTTTATTCAAGTTGCCTCAAACCAAATTGAGTTTGTCACAAGTAAATTAAAGGGCGATAAAATTGCAATCGCATGACTAAATTGTTGTAATACATTTCAGGTAGACTCAATCAAGCGTTTATTGGCTTCTTACTCAATTATATTGAAGATGACATCGATGATGTTGAACAAGATGAACAAGTTGTTGAAATGTTTATCAATATTATTTTATCATTCAATTTGCACTTTATAGGTATGAGATTTTAGTTATTTCGAAATTCTATATAATGATACAGAACAACCCATTCTCAGAGTAGCATAATGTGTTTTAATTCAAGCTTTTAAAATTACAATGATGGTATATTCACATTTTCATGAACATCTATGAAACCAACCACTGTATACGAGGTGTGGCTAAAAAGAAACGAGACTGACGTCACAGATTGCGCAACACGATTAACCATTGGTAATCAACACTTTTACAGTGTGGTGTAATATGTGTTCTTTGTTCAACAGCTTTTTTGACACAATATCGCAATTATTTTTGCTCTTTAGGAGCCATAGGTGAATGTGATTAATTGCTTGTTGAAAAAAAAATTGCCGTGCGAGATCTGATTGAGTTTTTTGGCGATAGGGGGTTCAATTGCAGAATGACGATTGAGCAATGAATTAACATTAAATTTTGTGTCAAACTTGGAAAAACGGCGACTGCGACTTTGAAGAAATTGTGTGATGTTTATGGAGATTCTTCCATGTCCAGAACAAGAGTTTTTGAATGGCACAAGCGATTTGTGGGATGCAGGGAGGATGTGGAGGATGATTCGAAGTCAGGAAGGCCTTGCACTTCCACAACTGATACCAACATCGAAAAGGTATCAGTTGTGAGTTCAGTTGTGAAAGGCAGTTGATTCGCAGCGACCGTCGCTCAACAATTCGCGTCATTGCGAAGTTGGAAAAGACAAAAAAAAACGGTTCGCACCAGTTTGGTTGACACTTTTGGCTTGTGAAAGGTGAGTGCCAAAATGGTGCCAAGGCTGTTGACTGAGGAGCAGAAAGCTCAACGATTAAATGTTGCCCAGTTGACATGCATTTTTCCAAGTTTGACACAAAATTTAATGTTAACTCTTTGCCCAATCGTCATTCTGCAATTGAACCCCCTATCGCCAAAAAACTCAATCAGATCTCGCACGGCAATTTTTTTTTCAACAAGCAATTAATCACATTCACCTACGACTCCTAAAGAGCAAAAATAATTGCGATATTGTGTCAAAAAAGCTGTTGAACAAAGAACACATATTACACCACACTGTAAAAGTGTTGATTACCAATGGTTAATCGTGTTGCGCAATCTGTGACGTCAGTCTCGTTTCTTTTTAGCCACACCTCGTATAGTGATTACATAGAATTAGTTTGATCGAGTGCATAATAAAATCATTAATTTCTATATTTGACAAATATTTATCATTTATATTTTATTTAGTACCATCCGAAAATATTGTTATGAAGTCAATCATAAGCAGGGGAACATGTACAACATTGAGCGAAAAGATTATGATATTAGTCAATAGAGGAGGTATAGCCCATTCTTATCTGTTTTTTGTTTTCAAGCTGAATGCTTGTATGCAGACTAGGTAACTGTCTGCTATTAATTTAGTTTAATTCCTCATTTCTAAATTAAGATAACTAAATCTATATCCTAATTACATTTAACTAATAAGTAAATTAGATTGTTAATATTAATCAATTTATTAATTAGAATACCTAATTATGGAGTAGTTTTTTAAAAGTTCAAAGTCCAATCTTCACTTTGGTCAATTAATCAATGTGGATTGATTAAAATACTAGCTAATTGGTATTATAGATTGATTTCATTATAGCAGTGGTTCCCAAAATGTGGCCCGCGGGCCAATCAAGGCCAACGTAAAGATTTAACATGGCCTGTCAAACTTGAGTAAACAGTTTAACACTTCATGTTTTTTTCTTTTTGTGTTCTGAATGCCGCCAGTCGTTGTGTCATTATCACAGTTTACACACGTGTATATTCATAACGATTCTATTATACCGGTATCTTACTATACGTACCGCTAATGTTAACGCCCTCTAGGCTCTAGCGGGCACCCCACTCTCCAGGCCCGGAAATATCATTTCGCTCCTAATTTTGGCCCGCAGTCAATCAACTTTGGGAACCACTGCATTATAGAATACAGAACTAGCTTGGTTAATGTAAGGCTTTGGTGGAAAGTTCTGTTTTGGATATTATACCCAGCTATTCCCAACTAGATTTGTTCTTGTGTAGTATAACAAAAAATGTGTGTGACAACTGACAAATTGTGTCAACATATTGTCAGAAAAAGCAAGTCTCGTATAGTGAAGTTATAAAGTATGTTACCTCAAGTACAATTCATTATATGTCATCATTTCCAATGTATATCATTATTTCATAAATTGCCAAATTCATTCCTCGTTAAAAGTTCAAGCATTAATATGAATGATAATTCGGTAGCTCTTTGTTCGTTTTTGGTATTAAGATGATCCTGTGCTACTTGAAGAACATTGGGAAAACAATGAAACTGAACGTCCTCCACCATCAGTGTTAAAATTTTTACAAGATATATTTTCACAAAGAGATTCTGCCACTTTTCTATACACTAATGATATGAATGTTTTACTGGATATTATCACAAGAAATCTTGCAGATCTTTCTAGCGGTAGCAAGGTATGTATATTGAAAATAAGTGTAAAGAAAATTGGTTTCGATATTATTAATATTTCATAATCGTGTACTCTAATACATTAATGGCACTAAAGGGTTCCAAGTAAAAGGAATTGTTTAAATTTCGAAAAAAAGAGTGCACTTTCAGCTAATATCTTATCATAGTTTGAATCGATATTCACCAAAGTATTCCAATAAAAAGTTACGGAAGTTTAAAAAACAATACGCTTTCCAATTTTCTCAAAATAACCCTTTCAGCTAATTATGATTTCATGCCATAGAAAGCTTGTGACACTGATGACTATATTTTCCAATTACTAGCCTTTTTAATGACATCTTTCATGATTAAACTAAATCATTGCGATGATACTGGCACTTATTTGAAATATCTTCCAATTTGTTCTTATTTTTGTATTCAACGTTTTTATGCCTTTCACTTTAAACAAGGCTTTGTACTAGCAGCCAGTCTTTCAAGTTCGACATTCCTGACCCAATTTATTGCACCCAGGGTGCGCTGGTGATTATGGGATTGGACCCGAGATTTTTAAACTGTGATACCAATGTAATTAAGTCCTGCGTTTAACCACTATCACAACTTCTGTGATTTTGTGTTCAGAATTTGTATATCTCATTACATATTTTTGAATATATTCTCGAATCAATTTTGTTCTTTTTATTTTGTTCAGCTGAGAAAAGAATACCTTGATCTACTTCTTGGAATTCTATCAAACTCAAACTATTCAGAATCTAGACATAGATCTGTTGATATTGGTTCAAGTTTACATCGAATTAAAGACGAAGAACAACCTGAGAGTTTAGAAGAAAGACAAGCTCTGGAATTTGATAAACATATCATTGATGAGATATTGTCTAATTATGGACATTTATTCTCATCAAACATACTTTGAAATGATTTTGAGAGTTGTTCGAGATATTTTAACGGTACTTTTGTAGTATGTGTACCAGGTTAGGGTTAAGCCATAATTTTATTCCGATTTTCCTTATTTTAGTTCGGGGACTGTCTGTGTTCGCCAAGTGAATAAACCCCCTGCCCATAGGCTTCAGTCTCTTTACACAACTTGATGTAAAGTAGGCGAACAAACTTAGTTACCTCTATATTGGTACACGTACTTCTGGAGCACCATTTTAACACCTGACACATTTTAAACATTAAAACCTTTTTACAGGCAACAATTGGATGTTCAGAATTTATGATGCAGTTTTTTTAATTGTAATTGTGATAAAAATTTATTTACAGAATATGCAGCGGTTTTGTAGCAATTTTTAAATAGATATATATATATATATTACATCAATATTCCTAGAAATTATGTTCAAAGCTATTTTGTCTTCTAAGTTCCGAGATTTTGGTTAAGCACGATCTGTGACCAGTTTAATAGTTTCATATACCAGAATATTGGGTACTCCCGTAGTGTGTGTACCAGGTTAGGGTCAGGTCATAATTTTATTCCGATTATCCTTATTTTAGTTCTAATACGAGTTCAGGAACTGTCTGTGTTAGCCAAGTGAATATCCTCCTGCCCATAGGTTTCAGTCCCTTTACACAACTTGATGTAAAATAGGCAAACAAAATTAGTTACCTCCATATTGATACATATACTTCTGGCTCTCATATTTTCCTTGTCTCAATCAATCATCAAGCATTGCTCTCCCAGTACTGCTGGTGGAGTTATCTTTCTATCTGGTACCTGACTTACTCTTTTTTTGAACCATTTTTAAATTATCGTTTATACTTATACATTTATATAATTCAAATTATATTGTTTTTGTTCAATTATAATCATTCCTTACCTGAATTAAACCTACTAAATATTGTTGTTACATGGGTTTAATATGCATTACTAACAATTGCAAGAGAGGTTAAGAAGTCCTAGGTTACATGGCTTAATCTAATGAACATGAACGACCTATGGGCAACAAGTTAATGTTAATATTCGTGGGCTTGTATGACGGAGATAGCGTTAGCCAGCAATTCAATTGTCACACACAAGATTCTAACTGATGCGGTGTAATCAGAGGTGCCATAGCAACGGCGTCACAACTCATGGCCTAAGATCTACACATGTGAGTGGTGATATTTATTCTTCATAGGATTCGCTTGGAGTAATCGATCTTCTCTTGCAAGGCTACATGAACGCAAAGATATCTGTTTTCATATGCGCGAAATAGAGTCATTCCACGACATAATAAGTCTAAGATTTCATTACCAGGGAATTCCATAAGAGGGTTGAATTATATAAGCGACCAATGTCGCTGGTTTCAGCGCAAGCTTACTTGTTCAAGAATAGTATAAATCGTATTGATTAAAATTAATTGATCTAAACAGCTTTGAAAATAACAAGTTATGAGTTTGTCGCAGTTCTTGTATTTGATGTTTGCTTCGTTTTCAGTTCAGTCAATTCTTCACTTAATTCCCATAATCTTTCGCAATTTTTCTTCCCGGTTGTTGGCCATTTTGTAAACATCCTCCGACAGTCGCTAAAATTAGAATTTTCATATTTATATTGTGGAAGATAAGTCGACTCGATCATATGGCTAATCGAGATCTCTCGGCCAATTGTCGTGATAGCTATTTGTTTCAGATGCATGGAATAGCGACTACGTGAACACCCCACGGCGGTAAGGTGTCCAACAGTCTTCTTGCTAGCTCATAAAAATGTTTGCTTTGTGAGATGCAGCAATGAAAACAAATTCCTTTTTAGGGGTATGGCTATTTAATAAATTATTTGGCGGTACTTCCCATCATACTTTATGGCTTGATAAAAAATAATTATATTCAGATTACGTCAAACACGTACAATAGTACAGTGTAGCAAGTTTGCATTTTTTATATAAATACATACAAGACTATTTGTTTTATACTTTTTACCTGAAATACTTTCCTGTTATCCCGTCTAGTTCTGGAGCTATGGCACAATAAATTGACGTTTGGGCTCCGTGTTTTTGATCTCTGGTGAATAGTTGTTGATTAAATACAAAATCTGTCAATCTTCCATACACACTCTTGTCTTGTCCACCTGTCCTATTAAGATTTGTCCGCACGACACCGGGGTGAACGGCGTTAACAGTGACGCCAGTACCTGAAGTTCGAGCGTAATAAGTTCATTCTATGATGCATTGGCTTCGCCAAGGCTAATCGAAACATGCAGTTATGGGCTTTATTCAATAAATTATCTTATTCAAATTTCTTTTTTGTGTTAAAGTTTTCGAAGAAAGGCACAGAGTGACCAGGTCACTTGGAACATATAGACTATAGAGAACACAATTTTTTATCAAACCGTCCTAGATTACTAAAACAACAACTGCTTATAATCGTACACGAACAGATGTTCAGATAATAAAATATTTCATTTTTATTTTATGTAGAAGCAATTAAGACTTTCCACTGAACGCAAAAACATTGTTGTTTCGACTCAAATATAATACCATGCGTATGTTTAAGTTAAGCAATATCATATACACCTTGCACTCGCCGACTGAGTTCCTTTGTAAATAAAACGTTCATCAGTTTGCTTGCATTGTATGCTCCCATGGGTGAATATTCTTTGTTTCTCCAATTTAAGTCATTCCAATGCAAAACTCCAAGCAAGTGTGCTATTGAAGACAGATTTACGATTCTGCCATTCCCGTTTTTCTGTCGCAGAAACAGTAAAAAAGCAAGAAATTAAATATCCACCTACTATGTGCGTCATCGTATTATCTTATCGTACTCGGATCTGATGTTTTTCTAAATATTTGTGCTTATTTCTTACAACAAAAGCACGTAAGCACCTTAGCCTCACAAAATTAATAAAACTAACTCACCGTTATTAAATCTAATAATAAATTTGTCAGAAGAAATGGTCCGAGATGATTAACTCCAAAGTGCATTTCAAATCCATCAGATGTCATCCCTTGGGGGAGTTTCATCACTCCTAGCAAAATATTTGAAATCAAATAAATAATTAGTGGAAGAAATATATCGTCACGCTAATAACCGAATTGCGTAAGTCATTTTTGGCGATTTTGAGTTTTTTTTTTATAAAATAGGTATTTATGTAATGCTGCGCACCTGTCGGTTAACTCAGATTTTATTTTAAGAATTCCGAAACCCATAAAAATGGAGATTTAGTATGACATGCACATTTGCGCAATTGTTTCGTCATAATGAATTATCAATATTACCGCGGGACTATTGTGACGTCACAAAGGCAAAATAATCTCTGCGAAATATTTTCGAGTTTTTGCATCGCGGATTCTAGCTTAGCGCGTATTAATTTGAATCTATACTACAGTATAGGAAGACGTGCACTTGTGATATTCACTGTCCGAGTCCAATTCACATTGGTTGGCTTTTATATTGGGTGCATTGCATTTACGTTTTTCTCAAAACTGCTAAAAATGACTTACGCAATTCGGTTATTAGCGTGACGATATAGCGAATTGATGATAAGAAGGAGAAAAAAGAAGGTGAAAGCGTGGAGAATGTAGAAAAGATAGAAGCGAAAGAACAATACACGAAAAGAAATTGGAAATACTCGTTTCAATATCACTCACCCGCATTGTTTACCAAGATGTCTAATCTAGTCTCGGTTTGATTTATATCTTTCGCAAATGTTCGAATTGAGTCAAAAGAAGCAAGATCAAGACTCTTGGTGATAATCTTCTGTGACCCCGTTGCGATTTCAATCTAAATATACATGCGGAATAGGCCAGCGTTACAAAAGTTTATTATCCAGGCATAATTTTTAAATAGCCTTTCATCGTATAACCGTAAATTCGTATTTAATTTTAAGTAATTCATATTTAACTCACCTCAGACTTTGCAGCATTTGCCTTATTCGCATCTCTGCATGCTATAATAATTCGCGCCTCCCGTTTGGCCAGATCGAGAGCAGTTTCGTATCCAAGTCCCGAATTTGCCCCAGTTATTAGAACAGTTTTGTTAGTAAGCTTTACAGCACTTTTTACCCATCCTCGAACTGCTGAACGAACCATTCTGTATTTTTTAAATTATATATATAATGGCCTACTTACAGTAAATATAATTCTAAATGTGTGTTCGATTCTAAAAGGAATAAATTCAAAGACAAAAATGATAATTGTTAATTCAAACACCGAACTATGCTTTATCTTTCATATGTTGTTTGATAATTTTTTTTCGTAGGAGGGGCCTTTTAGAGCAACTACAACGTTTTGTATTTATTGGACACGTTTATTGGGCACGTTTATTGGACACGTTTAGGGGCCATAACGATCGTTTCAATATTTTGTTGTTATTGGACACGTTTAGGGCCATAACGATCGTTTCAATATTATGTTGTTGTTGTTGTTGTTGTTGTTCTTGTTCTTTGACACGTTTTTAAAAAATCGCTTCTCTCTTCAAATACTGGACCAATTGCTTTGAAATATTCAGTGGTTAAAGATTAATGTCTTCGCTAGAAGGCTATTACTTTTATTTATTTCAAAATTTTGCGTGAATTCTATGAAATTTGATATTTCGTCTAAAATTTTGCAGTTTATTATTTTTTATCCATGGGAACACGGATTTTAGTCAGTGTCATGACTGGCTGTACGTTTTGATTCTGCAAAATTCTTGCTACTGAAAATTCAGAACTTTTTTGAGGGTACCGGTAGCGTCAAAGGTACCGGTTAGGACTGATTCGCTCTGGTCTAACGTGTCTATATATATTTGTGTGTAGCTCTCTTGTATTTTAATTGAATGGCCATTCTCATTGGCATACCAAATACGTCACAACAAGTGTGTGCCAAGTTTGAGTTTCGACAGGGATTCCAGAATGCTAGGAATGCTGGCGTGGTCGAATTTAGACGATGGGAGGGCCCCCATCATCAAAGAAGGCACAAATAATTTATGGTGATGTCATACTATGCACTGGGGCTCTTGTGAAATGTATTATGAAGTCCTAAATAAATTTTCAAATTGCGTGAAATTCGAAAGTTTATTTACAGGCGAAATACGTACGCTAATCCCCTAAGCAGTTTCGATAGTAAGTTCAATTTAAAAAAACTTCCAGAAACTCAGGGCTGTAATGGAACCCGGAGTCATTATACCTGTTTTTAGTCGCGAGAGGTTGTCGGGCCATTCCCAATTACTGATAAATGAAACATTACTGATATATGAATTATCATCCCGTTTTTGGGAATAAACGAGGCTATAATAAAAAACATCCGAAATACCAAAAAACATACTAGATTCGTAGTGGCTTAATTAAATAAGTTGGTACAGCTATATATCGATATTTTCTTAACTTTTTCCAAAAATAACAGCATTATTACTCTAAAAACTGTTAAAGTAACTTGAACTAGCATATTTTATCTTTAATGCGAAAGAAATAGGAGTTTTCCTAAATTTAATAACTCCATTTATTCGACCTATTCAATTTTTTAACTGTTTAAACATTAAATAATTAGGACAAGAAATATTAACCTGATTGAAAATTAAACAAATATCAGTCTTATAAAATTTCAAAAAGGTTTTATTCTGTAACAAGCATTGGAGGCTTCTGCAACAATTTGGAATTTAATAAATAACAAGTTAATAGTTGAAAAAATGATTGACAAGCCCCTTAAAGTTGGAAGCCCCTAGACTTCAGCATACCTTGGCTGATGGTAATAAATACGCACTGATTGCTGCCTACCTAATACTGACTGATGACCGTGTACAAATGATTGTAAATACGACTAAAATAGTTTTATATGCCCATATCAACACGGTTCATCTGATTGAAGGCAAAAATAAGAAATATTGCAACAACCACCGCTTACGGAAATATATACGCAGTATGCAAGAAAGATGGAAAAGTGAGTATCTACACTACAATCACCTCATAAATACATACTCTGCTCATATACTCATGACTCATTGGCCTGGCATACACAGTGAATTAATTTGCGTTTCATTACTGCAACGTCCCGATTGGACTATGACCGCGAGCAATCGACCATAACAAGACTGACCTAATTATAAAATATTAAACGCATAACCTTCGGGAATTCCGAAATCTGGAACAATGTTTGGCAAGTATTTGTTTAAAAACAATAATTACGTTATACATAGACAGCACCTGGGTACGTGACATATGACGGTTGAAGTGAAGCTACAGTTGTACCGACGCAGTGTATCCGAAACGGTAATCTATATTCTTTATACTGTAGTTTCGTTGCAAAATTTTTGTTCACTTATAACGTAGTCGTAGACGACGGTCTGAAGTTATTCCTGGAAATGTTAACGTAGTTGCTATCAACCATTTTACCGTGGTATGGCAACACATTTTCTGCAGCGGATATTTAAGGCAACAAGATCACCACGCATATAAAGAAAAGTATAGTACTTATTCCTTTCTATCGCTTCCTAATCGTGTATCTAATTTAACTTTTAACAATAGCTCTCTCAGGTTTCAGCTGCACATCACCTGCTGTAACATTATTATTCAGCATTACTCAGTGCTCATGTCAATATTTGATATTCTTGTTTGCTATGTCTGTGTTTCCAGATTCTGGTAATTCGTTCAATATTTAACCCTTTTGAGGACCGTTTTATGGTTTTACAGTTTGTTACAATACTCGATATCATAACTTATGAACCCGGATGGTATGGAAATATACGTGACTGATTCGCAAGGAATGCTGGACGCGTGGCCATTGAGCACTGTGTAAGCTGCTAAATAACTATGGACACAAGCATTTTAAACGCTCCAAGTGTGGTTAAACTGAAGTAAAGAGGATGTGTCATTATATAATTTCAAGTGCAAACTCTTTAGCCGGTTCTGCATTCATCTCTCTAAGCCATAAAGCGGAAGACATTATGCTGAACACGAAATAAAGGTTACATGCGTCATGTCAAATTGTCACCACGACTACAAATAAATGAAACAGCTAAATTTTGGGTGTAATATCGCGTCACATTTGACTATATTTAAAGAAAAAAAGTAATAGCACTATACTGGTCTATAGCTACTTCAGCCATCTTCGTATATCGAAAAATCAAAATCAATCCCTTTGCCCATCAGTTTTAGACAAAAAATTAGCTCCGATTGCAAAACGATCCATGCTTACACTTCCTCTACATTGTATATATTGTAGAGTCTACAATGATAAAACAATGTATAATGGGAGAACAGTCTGCCTATGTAGCGTTGATGAAAAAGCATCATTTTTCAAATTAATATGAATAAGTACAGTACAGTACTTCGCTATATTTCTCAACTTGAATTTGAAATATGTAATATTTGTATGCCTGCGGATAATACAATAAAATTCTGGAAATCTGTTAATTATTAACTAATTACTACAAAATTTATTTCGTAATGAAGAATTATGAGAAAATATATTTGAACTTCGCTCGGAATTAGTTTATATGTCGAAGTCACGTAAACATACAAATCTTCTGCGGTGTTTATCCGTTTTAATGTCCAACTCACAGAGGGTACAAGAGCCTATAGTGGATAGCACTGAAGTTTACTGTGCTCGTGTCGCAGAAGAATAAAAGTCTTGTGTTTAAACCTAATTCCGAAACTCATTCTAGGTATATTAAATAGGCCAAGTATGGGGCATGATATTTTAAATAAAAATTTTCTTTTCTCTCTCATTTCACCCTTAACATTTTTATAACACGCCACGCTTGACCAACCCCATATTAGTTGTCCGCCGATGTTTTAAGTGAACTCTCTCGCTCGTTGTTTGGGAAAAATCACTTTTTTTCGCAACTAATGGGCCAATCAATTTTAATTTTTACTAAAAGGCTATCTGATAGATCTCCAAAAATTTTGCCGTTCTACTTTAATTAAGTGGGAACACATTTTATTCGGTATTGTTCGATCGCCTCGATATTGTTTGTCCGATCTTATCAGCAAACTCGGTGCCCTTAAGGCCTACCGTACCGGTACTAATGCATGACGTCCGAGCACAATTTTTTTGTTTTTTTATGTGTGTAATTACCCTTGTCTTTAAACAGTTAGTCAGGAAGGTGTGTTGGTTAGGAATATTTAAAATATATTTTTGATAAAATGGCGCAACCACCATAAAGATTTTCAGCAAATTACACTGGCTTTGGACCGAATACTACACATACCAATTCGCTCCGATATTCGTTTTTAACAGATACCTAGTAATGAAATAACTACTGGAACGAAAAAGTATTAAAGAAAACTCAGTGCTAATTGTAATGACTAGTTGCATTACCTCAGCAGTACAACTGATATGTTCGTCTTCAGCAATCAATTACCCTTTTCTGGCAACTCCCACTCTTAATAAACTACGGGCACTGTATAAATCATTGAGGTTATATACACCTCAATGGTATGAATACGAATGGCATACTGACAGTTTGTAAGCGGTTGAATATCTTAATCTTCTACGAAGATATTTATGAAAACTCCCCATAACTTGATCAAGACGAACATAAGACCCTAATTAAAATATGGGCATACATTTGATATTCATTCAACTCAGTTCTATTTGATTCCAGATAACAGGTTTTCTTTGTCTTGTATTCCATATCACTGCTCATACAGCAATTAACCATTTTGTGCACGTGGATGGTTGGGTCACTTTCAAAATCACCCAAACTATTTTCCACTGTTGGGGTACTTTCGCCTTGAGTAATCTATCTGGTGATCTGATAGCTTAGTTATATAGTATCCAATAGTTTTCTTTCTCTGGTTATTTTGCCAAAACCGATACATAAATTATAATAGCATGGATAAAATCACTATGTCATAAAAAGCAAATCCTCCCAACAATTGAGGTAATTGTGAAATAGAAATAATACATGTAAAAATTATTTTTGCCTATTTTTAACATTCTGACACGCTTCAATCAGGCACCATGTACTACACCTCATTACATGGTATGGATCTATAACAAAGCAGCAAATGAATCTTATAAATCATTTTTCGATGGCGATAGCAGTTGAAATATTTCTGTATTGGAGCTCGCGTGAAACTAAGATTGCGAAGACCTCGAGATCAAACACAAAAACCATATTCGAATGCAAATATTTTTAAATACAAATTATATAAAATTGCATACTTTTTTCAATAGAAGGAATATTCAACATATATATAAATTAAAAACAATCTAATCTACTGTGTTTGAGCCCGCTGAAGGTTCATGTTCATTGCTTTTTTTTACGAAATCACACTCTATACCAAATTCACAATCTGAAAACGGACGTATTTAATTAGAAAAGTGATTTTCATAGTAAACTTATGAATCAAAATTGAATATTAAAATTGAGTGTTTGTGAATCCGACCCAATAATTTTAAAGCTCATGTATTCATTCCTTTTCTGGTTTTGCTTCAGGTTTAATTTTCATTCATAGTCCAGTTAGTTCTTCACTCATCTCCCATAACTTACTTGCACTTTCATCATTTCTAGCATGACTTGATTCTCTGACAACTTTACAGCCACTTATGATAAATGTAAAATATTAAAGGGTAATTTGAGTAATTAGTAGAAGACTTGCATTTAACTTCCAAAACAGCATTAATTACATCATTAACCTTCAATTCGATAAAAGCTAATTTAATTTTGTTGCTAGAAAAAATTTAAATCTACCCGAATAAGTGAAGCCCAAAGTGTACATCTAAGCATTTTTTGGAATCAGTATATTATACATTACTTTCAAGACTAATTTACATAAAAGACGCTTATGAAAAATTTTCAATATGAAAATATTCACAAGAAACAACTAAAACCATATATATATACTTCTGCACCTATTTTTATTTATTTCATACACTGAAAACGTTTGGAAAATTGAATATCTACAAACTGATACGGGATTGTATTTATTTTCAATTTTTATTTCCTCTTGTAACGCCATTTGATGTTATGATTTATATTGAGAAGCAAAATGTATGTTGATCATGATACTCATTTGTTTTGTTTATTTCACACCTGAAATATTTTCCAGTTACATTTTCCAGTTCCGGAGCGATTGCACAGTAAACAGATGTTTGTGCTCCCTGCTCTGCATCAACTACTACGCAGGGACAGAAAGTAAAAAAACATATTGTCATGCATGCCAGGAATCCTGACATTTTGCAACATCCCAAATCCCGACCGATTTCAGTTTCCACGGCACCCGGATGTAAACTATTAGATGTCACTCCACTACCTGAAAGTACAAACATAATCGTAAATAAATATACTTTCGTCTTTTAGAAGCCACTTCAAACGATCCTTCAAAATGCACGCTAATTATGATATGCCAGCACATACATTGGTATACAAGTATCGAACGCTGGTGCGCATTGTATAGCTGTTTACTTATCGGGTTCCATGTCACAGACTAACTTTCTTTCCAATGATGTAATTTTTTTTTTATTCCTGTTGCAACAGAAAAATATTAGTCTTTCCAAACAGAATTTGTTACATACAGGTAACATTGAATAAACATCGTATAATGTATAACATACTATATTACTTCGCACCATCAAGTTTTTTGCTGAGTTCCCTGGAGAATAAAACATTCATTAATTTGCTTTGACAATATGCTTCCATTCCATTGAAATTATTTTTTCTGTTTGGATCATTCCAATTGATAGTAGTAGCCTGATGGCCAGCGGAAGCAACGTTGACAATTCTACTTGGAGCACTTCGCTAGAAATTCAAAAATTTTTTGGGGGGTTATGTTTGACTTGGAATTTTGATCCTTTTTCTTAGGTGTGAATATACAGAAACTTGATTCCATTCCATTCATTATCTTGCAATTCATTTCTTTTAGGTACTTTTAAAAGCAATTTTTAGATTTATTCCGATGTGAACACAACTTTTAAAGTTTTTAGTGTTATCGCAACATTTCGTAATCTTGAGGATTAATTTACGGTAATTCGACTCGATCCTTCTACCTACCAATTGTAACACAATCAATTCGCTGTCTGCATCATAACAATTATTATTCTCCATCACCAGTTATCTTATAATGCTGATTTTTGTTGCAAAGCGCAATGGTAACATCCAGGTTTACCTTTACCATAGCATTGACTTACTTTTAACAAATCCAGTAGCAAATTCGTGAGGAGAAAATGCCCCAGATGATTGACTCCAAATTGCATTTCAAATCCGTCTGCAGTTTCTTCGTATGTTGATAAAACAAGACCTTAAAAATATTTTAATTAAAATTTATATTTAAATTAATACTGTTCTCATAGGTTGAATTTTTTTGTAAAAATTTCCAAGGTTGTATTTTGTCTTCGGTGAATGTTTTTTTAAGGGTAAATCCGTTCTTGTTATAAAAAATTCAATCGACTTTAAAGAGTTTGGATGATCCGATATTAAATGGAACCCATTTGTTCGGCATAGGCAATTCAGGCAACAAATCAACTAATATAGCGTAGATTCTTAATCATGACTACACTTATAGATCGATTTGCTGAATTCCTGTTGTTGTTATTCTTGTTGCTGTTGTTGTTAGTGTTTCTCTTTTCGTTGAGAAAATCACTTCTTTCCGCAACTAATGGATCAATTAATTCAAAATTTTAATTGCTCAAATATGGCCGAACACGCTATACGGCTATAAACAGTCAATTTTTATTCCAATATTTTGTTCTTTTATGGTCGCAGAATTAAATTACAAATACAGAATAATCATTTTTGCACAATTTATTTCAACAGTACCTCAAAGTTGCACTAGTGGGAGCGCTGTGATTGTTTGCCGTAATCCAAAGCTTATGTATGCCGTAATCGAGTTATTTTTAATTGTGGTGTGGCTTCACTGAAGCATAACGAACGCGGAGATAAAGAAGGCGAACCATCTTTGGGTCGCGGCTCGCGACCCACACGTTGGGAACACTGGGATAGACTACCGGCACTGCGAATGCTCATTGGAACTTCGCGTACATTTCAGCATTGCTCTCTTGTTTCGATTCAAATAATTCTACTATGTACCTGGATTGTTTATTAATACATCAAGTCGTTCTTCAGTCGCATTTATATCGGCCGCTAATTTTCGGATTGACTCGAATGATGCCAGATCCAGATGTTTCACAACAACATTGTTTGAGCCCGATGATTCTATAATCTACAAAAAAAAACTACCTTCATAAAATTAAGATACATATTAGGTTGTTGTTAGACTTTGGAACATTGACTTGGCATCTTTATATAAATAAGGACAATGAAATAGTATAGTTCAACCTCATCTGACATCTAGTTTTCTGATATGTTCGACAGCTTTACAAGCTGGCCAATAGATTTGAAGCAAACCGAAAATGTAATAAACGTAATGTAATAGATAAATAGAAGATATGATTTTAGGCTCATCAAGTTTGTGTAGTGCTAACTTATATTAGATTGCCCTTTCATTAAACTTTGAATCCAAAGGAAAAGGTACAGACTTACTTTTTGTTTCGCCGATTCTGCTTTTTGTAAATTTCTGCAGGCTATTATGACTTTAGCGTTTCGTTGCGCAAGATCAATTGCAGTCTCTAAACCTATTCCGGTGTTTGCGCCGGTGATTAAAACAGTCTTCCCAGCTATTTCCAAGTCTTTGGTAACTCTACCGTTTTTTGCACTTTTGGTTGACGCCATCCGATCTTCACATAAACCCCTACATTTAAAAATATTACAACAAAACTTAACTATTAACCCGATCTATTCAATGACAAGCTATTTATCGGACTGTGGCTTTTATGATGGTGATAGCAAACAAACCCGTTATTTATATTGGGCAAGTATGAAGAGTCGATTCACAAAGTTCAGTCAATAACTCAATACATAAAATATCTCAGCAACTATGCCACCACACGTGGCGAAGGTTAGTCTTTAAAAAATGAGATTTCGTCACAATCTCGTTATTATGCTGAGTCATATGCTAAATTTTTAATAATTATTTTACGAATTGAAAACAATAAGCAAGCTTCGTGAATTTTATTAAAATACCCTCCAAAATTGCCTCGAACCAGTTGTGTCTTTTACAACAGGAATAATAGAGTACTTTACATGCGCAAAATACAATATACACATACAGTATTTAAGTATGGGCAAGCCCGATAGAGCATATTACTGAACGCAAGTTTTTCTGCTGCCAGGGTTTAAAAATTAGGTGCCGTCTAGACTGACAAACGATGACCATCCTACAATAACTTCCGCAGTAAGTCTCACTCCAAGAGTAGTGTGATAAATTTTATTCGCAATGGTAGCAGTGGCATCAATATGCCCAAATTGTTCTAATTCTAAGCAAGCGAGCGAGTAATCGCGTTCGGAGGTTTTAGCAGTCATGTAACATTCATGGTTTGAGGATATTCATTTTTTGCTGTTTGGATAATACATGATTACATGGCAAGGTTTCTTGAGAAATTTTCAACATTTACGACTAAAAATTAGGCACGCCTTTTATCTGAATTGTATGATTTAAATAAATCTCAAATAAATAATAAAACATTTACTCCGGGTAGAGTTAAATAACCAAATCAACAACTTAAATAGAACATACAAAATCAAAATTTTGTGTCGATTTTAATAATAATGTGTCCACGAAGCTTACTGATTGTCTGCGGTGGAATTTTTTGTATGTATGTGTGCAGTTATCTGGATATTCAGTGCCCATTCATTTTTGTGTAGGACCTTGTGTAGGATCAGTCGAACGCGATCTGTTTTGAAAGGTTGCTACCCCTGTTATAAAGTATCACGAGGGGCATCAACGGTTAAGGTTAAACCTTTGTCTTTTCTTCAAAATTATCACGTTTTCTTTCCCATTATGAACTGATACGCTTGTATACTGCGTTTTTACAATTACAACGCTGATTTATAAATTGTAGCTTGCTATTATAACGAAAGTTCGTAGAGATCTTTTTGAATGAAACGAATATTCCAAGTGCACAACCCATGTGACCTTTCAAACAAAGATTAGGTACAGTAACGTTTACGCGCTATGTATCATTGAGCTAAATATGTGGAGTAAAATGAACGTAATTTCAATTCAACTAACCCCCTTTTTGATTGTGAGAATGTTTAAATTGTTTTGAAAAATTTTAGTTACAAACACCTTGCATCCTATGGAAGACGTTGTTAAAAATGAAATGGGAAAAACGAAGTTTTCCTGTTTTCACATATGGTTTTCGTGTCAGATTCTGTTCCCTTCTTACTGTTTAGAAACCGAAAAAAATTAACATTTTAACTGTTGTATTGCAAGTAGCATTTAAATTAATATTATTTAACCAGGTCATGATCATTCACAGGGGATACTAATTAGTCCTAAAGTGGCTATTGCAACTGATTAGAAGTGAGAATCAGCTTATCTTTTTGGGCAAACATTTTTTAATTTTATTATTTTTCTTATTAAATTTCTCACGAATTCCAAAATTTGCATCAAACGCGATCTTATATATATAAAGAAAGGATACCAAATTATCAGTGCGATTTGATTTATAGGTAGTTGTCATCACGACCGAAATCAAATTGTAGGTTATAAATGGCATTTGGATTTTCTAATATTCAAATGTTGGATGAGCATTTTCATTTTAATGCCTTTCCTCACAAGTTTACAACCCGCCCTTAAATCAAGAGTCAAACAGAGTTCAATTACGTTACATGGTACCAAATTAACATATTAAACAGATTTAGTTTTTAGCTAGTGTGTTTGCAAACAAAGTGAAACAATATTTACAATTTATGAAAGATGGATCATTTTAACAACATTTTAAGGTAAATTAAACAAATAAATCACGTCCGATTTATCATTCTGCCATGCTTAAACATGCATAATTTTGGAATATTATAATAACATATAACAATTTCGAAATTATGCAGACTAATAAAGTTATACGCTGAGTCATGGGGTCACATTAAAATTGATATTGCCGATAGAATTTTCTAGTAATTCCATACATAATTTGCTGAAGTATTCCCGAGTATGAATTGAATAAATCGCTTTTTCTATAATTTGTAGCGAATCAATATCGGTCGATACTCGATGCACGGAAAAGTGTGAAAACAATTTTTTTCCGTGCGCATTATACAGTTATAACTGAATCTTCAATAGTAACAATTTTGAGATTTGTCTACGTTTATTTTTAAATAGAGATATATAAATGCTAAATTGCGAACAACGAGAAACTTCTGTGGCGATGCTGAATTTTTGACCACAATATAGAAGTGATTTAAAAAGCATTTGCATTTGCAATTTTAATCAATGTTATGGAGCCACGAATGTTTATTTCCACAAAAAAATTCTGCATATTGTGGAGAATTATTAGTGATATTTTACTTTGTATATAGGTGAATTGAATGAATCTATAGTACACTAAAGTTTCACAGGAAAAACTATTAAGCCTAACGAAAAAAAAAGGATAAAATAGAAGCAACAGCCGTTCTAGTTCAATAAGAAAAGTAAAGTTCATTATTTCTTGCATATGCCTGAATGTCGACAAGTTTACTATAAGGTTTTGAAACGAATTGTTTCTTAGATGTCCTATTTTAAAAAAAAGCCTAAGTTTTGTGTTTTTTGGTTCAAAACAGAATTTATGTGGCAATCAATATATAAACAAAATCGGTCAGAGACCGAAGACTTATCGATCGAAAGTTAGGGGATCCCCAAAGCAGCGCTCTCACTCCATAGTGACACCTTGTGTCCCATCACTAATTATTTAATAACTCGCTAATTATTAGGCATAATTTATCCAAAATCAATAGGCTTCTGGTACGACACATGATGAATGCACATGCAAGATCTGGAGCAGATTCAATCTCGCTTTCGTGAGATATCGCGTGCATCTAACAGACAGACAGACAAATACCTATCAACATACTTACCGATTAAAATCGATAAGTAATGACGTTGATATCAACTCGTCAACTTAGTAATATAGTCTTCATTAGCCACACAATGTCGAATGAATGAGCAGATTATAGGGCTCAAAAGATGCGATGTGCCCTAACCTTCCCTACTCACATGCTTATGCAGTAATTTGTTACGTCTCCGATGTTCGTTAACTTTTCAGATACATAGCATTGATATAACTACTGGGACTAAAATGTTTTAAAGAAAGCTCCGTGCTAATTGTATTGCCACTTTACCGTTTTATACACGTTGGTCACTTTCAAAATCACTCAAAATTATTTTCCACAGCTGGAGTATTTTCGCCTTGAGTGATCTATCTGGTAATCTGATAGCTTAGAAGAGGCCCGCAAGAGAGTTTTAGTTTTCCATTATCGTTATGAAAGTTTAATCAAGTCGCAGGCAGTTTTATGCAGGGTTCTATCACAAAAAGAAAAGATCGAAATATTTTCTTACAAGACAGCCCTTCTTATTGCTCGGCATAAGCGACCTTTCACTGAGGGGGAGACTATTATAAAGCCTGCTTTAAACATCTTATGTGAAGTATTTGAGGGTAAACTATTTGCTAAAAAGGTACAGGAAGGTGTTAATAACTCTGCTCTTAGTAATAATACTATAACAAGACGCATTCAAACTATTGCAGCTGATCTAAATGAACAGATTTTAGAGGATTTCAGAAATTCGCCATGAACAGCCCTGGCAGTGGATGAGTAAAGTGATACAACAGCACAAGCACAGCTTCTGATCTTTGGAAGATTTTTGAAAGAGAGCTCAGTCACTGAGGAACTGCTTGCTTGCATTTCACTTGAAACCACAACAAGAGGCGAAGATATTTTTAGTGGCATTGAATAGTTCTTCACTGAAAATAACCTAGATTGGAATAAAGTGATCGAATGTATAGTTTGGATGGGGGAGCATCAATGATGGGAAAGAATATTGGAGTTCTGGGAATTCTTTCTAGTAAATATCCTCACATTAAGATAAACCACTGTATAATTCAACGTCAGAATTTGGCCTCAAAAAACTTGTCTCCGAACTTCTCTGATGTAATGCAGATAGTCATATCCACTGTCAATTATGTGAAAGCTAGAGAACTAAATTCCCGCTTGTTCAAACAATTGTGCATTACTGAAAATTCAAATCATCACACATTATTAATGCACACTGCTGTCAGGTGGCTGTCAAGAGGAAAAACTTTGGAATGGGTTTTCCTTCTTCGTCGTGAACTTGCCATATTTTTGCAAGATAAGGGGCACGAGAACGCTCGTTATTTTCATGATCCACACTTTTTTGCTCGCCTTGCGCTTCTTACTGACGTTTTTGAACACGCTTAACACTCAATTGTTAATTTAATTGTTAATTAAAATAAAGAGTTTAAATGTTTAGCATATTTTACTTAAAACCACCACATGACCAAATTCAGAAGTCCAGTGAGAAAAGTCTAAAGTCTATGGTTTCGTGAAAAAAAAAATACATATTGACCTGGGGTCGCACTGGACACTTGAAAGGAACCCCTGTCTTAGATATATAATATCTAAGATTTTTCTATCTCTAGATAGCGATGTTAGTTGGTTATTTTGCAAAAACCGATACATAAATTATAATAGCATAGATAAAAGCATGATAAACTGTGTCGGGAAAACAAATCATCTCAATAATTGAGGTAAAAAACAGACGAGTTTTGTGAACAATTGTGAAATAGAAAGAATACATGTAAAAATTATTTTGTTTCTTGCCTATTTTTAACATTCTAACACGTTCGATCCATGGTATGGATCTATAAGCAGCAAATGAATCTCTTAAATCTTTTTTTGCTGCGTGCGATTGTTGAAATATTTCTGCATTGAAGAACACAAAATGTTGAATTCATATATATACATTAAAAACAATCTAATTTACTGTGTTGGAGACCGCTGAAAGTTCATGTACAATGCCCTCTTTTTTGAGAAAATCGCACGCTATACCAAATCTACAATATGAAAACGGACGTATTTCATGAGGAAAGTCAGTGATTTTTATAGTAAACTTGAGAATCAAAATTGAATAGTAAAGTTGAGTGTTTGTGAATCCGACCCAACGTTTTCAAAGGTAATTTAGTCATTCTTTTTCTGATTTTGCTTCAGGTTCAATTTTCATTCATCAGTCCAGTTAGTTCTTCACTCATCTTCCATAACTTACTTGCACTTTTATCATTTCTAGCATAACTTGCTTCTCTCACAACTTTACAGCCACTTCAGATTCATAAAAAAATACAAATTTGACTAATTAGTCAAAAAATTGAACTTTCAATTCGACAAAAGCAAATTTGATTTCGTTGTTAGAAAAAAATTAAATCTGCCTGATTAAGTACAGCCCAAAGTGTACATCAAAGCATTTTCGAAATCAGTATATTAATACATTAGTTTCAAGAGTAATTTACTTTTTCACATACAAGAATTTTGTGAGAAATTTTCAATAGGAAAATATTCACAAAAGCATTTAAAGCCATATATACTTCTGCACCTATTTTATTTATTTTTACACTGAAAACGTTTGTAAAATTGAATATCCACAAACTGATTCTGAATATTTTTTATTTCATTTTGCAACGCGATTTGATGATATAATTTATATTGAGGAGAAAAATGTATGTTTTTATCAAGATAGGTTGATCATGATACTCATTTTCATATTTCACACCTGAAATATTTTCCGGTTACAGTTTCCAGTTCCGGAGCGATTGCACAGTAAACAGAAGTTTGTGCTCCCTTCTCTACATCGACTAAAATGCACGGACATAAAGTAAATATACACGTTGTCATGCATGCCAGAAATCCTGACATTCTACAACATCCCATATCACGATTGAGCTCAGTTTCCACCACACCAGGATGTAAACTATTAGATGTCATTCCAGTACCTGAAATTATAAATATCGCTGTAAATAAATTGACTTTCCTACATGGTATATAGCTTTTATATAAATATATGATCCTTTAAAATGCTAATTATGATATGCCAGCACATACATTGGTATATAAGTATCGAATGTAGGTGCGCCTTGCGTAGCAGTTTAGAGTTATAGGGCTCCGTGTCACACGCTAACTACCTTTCCAAGGATGTAATTTTGTAAGAAAATCCCAGTCTTTCCAAACTGCATTTGTTACTTACATGTAGCCTAACATAGATTTGATTTTGTATAATATACTAAATTACTTCGCACCTTCAAGTCTTTTGCTGAGTTCCCTTGAGAATAATACATTCATTAATTTGCTTTGACAATATGCTTCCAGTCCATTGAAATTATGTTTCCTGTTTGGATCATTCCAATTGATAGTAGTAGCCTGGTGGCCAGAGGAAGCAACGTTGACAATTCTACTTGGAGCACTTCGCTGGAAATTCAGATTTTTTTTTGGTATGAATACAATACTATGAAATCAAGTTTTTATTGTTATAGTAACATTTACTATTCTCGGGGGTGAAGTTTACAGTAAGAAAATCCGCTCGATATTACTACCTTTTTTCAATTAAAACACAATAAATGCGCTGTCCACGCCTTAGATATTATTATTAATCTTATAAAATTTCCAATGATTTTGTTCTATTATAATATTAACTTAAGTTCACTTTTAGCCTTGACTTACTTTCAACAAATCTAGAAGTAAACTCGTAAGGAGAAAATGCCCCAGATGATTGACTCCAAAATGCATTTCAAATCCATCTGCAGTTTCTTCGTATGTTGATAAAACAAGACCTTAAAAATATTTTGACTAAAATTTATACTCATTTAATTACTGTTCTTATACGATTAATTTTTTTTTGCAAAAATCTCTGTGGTTGTTTTTTGTCTTCCGTGGCGTAATGTTTTTCCAGGGTAAATCCGTTCTTGTAATAAAAAATCCAATTGATTTTAAAGAGTTCGATTGACTCAGCATACCCTATATTAAATGACACCCTCTTGCCTTGCACAGGCAATTCAGACAACAAATCAACTAATATTGCGTAGATTGTTACTCATCACTACACTTTCTTGTTGAGCTTGACATAATAGATGCTGTCAAGTTTTTACGAGCTGATATTCTCACATATAATTATTATTAGGCGACAATTCAATGCCAAATACAAAATAAACACAGAAATTCACGAGAAAACACGAGATCAATGCTCAATTATATAGACACGACGACCAAATCGAAATATTTCACCATCAATTCGCCGAAGATCGTAGGGTATCATGAACGAAGGGAGGACTGTGGAACAGATATACGGTAACCCACCAGTACCTGTAACAGGAAAACGATCCATATGTACATTTCTTGTCCAATAAAATCAATAACTCCTATGCTTTCGCTAAGAAACAAGCGGTTGAAGAGGATTTTCAGGCGAACCATCGTTGGGTCGCAACCACACGTTGGGAACACTGGAATAGACTACCGGCACTGCTGATGCTCATTGGGCCTTCGCGTACATATATTTGAACTTTGCTCTCTTGTTTTGATTAGAATGAATCTACTATGTACCTGCATTGTTTATTAATACATCAAGTCGTTCTTCAGACGCATTTATATCAGCAGCTAATTTTCGGATCGACTCGAATGATGCCAGATCTAGGTGTTTCACAACGACATTGTTTGAGCCCGATGCTTCTATAATCTACAAAGGAAAACTAACTTCATAAAATTGAGATGTATATTAGGTTGTTGTTTAGACTTTGGAACATTGACTTGGCAACTTTATTGGAATATAGACAACGAAATAGTGTAGTTAAAACGCAAATATATACTACTACGGGTTAAAAACCTCATCTGAATTCTAGCATTCTGATATGTTCGTCAGTATTCCTAGCTGTCCAAAAGATTCGAAGCAAACCGAAAATGCAATCAACTAATTCGGCATGTCATCTAGTGCAGTTTTTCCCAATCTGTGGGTCGCGACACTGGATGGGGTCGCGTGAAGATTTTCCGGGGTCGCCTACTTTTTTCAAACATATGCATACAATTGACTAGGTTTAGAAACTTGGAAAGTGGAATTTGTAATAGTTGCAAATACCGTAAAAGTGCGTAACTTCGGATTTTTCAGCAATAACTCGACCATTTTTGTTCAAACGGCGCCAAAATTGCTCGGTAAATCTTTCATGCGGTCCCTCTCCAGCTGGTCAGCAAGTACTAATTATTAGTAAACGTAATTGATTGACTGTGGCACAAGCGCCAATGATATTTTCCTTTTTATTGGTTTTTCGATCATGTTGCATCCGAATGAGTAGTTGACCCGCCGGTACGCGAATCTGATTTTTTGCCAGACAGCGAAAAATTATTTTGGTTTGTTATTTTGTACCAGTGTAGCCGCTTGGTTATTGAATATATATACAAAGCAAAGTTGCTCTTTTGGCGATTGGCCCTTAATCAGGTGTTTGATAAGTATGGTATTGGTTGCAAGGCGGTGTCTTGGCCGAGTAATTACACTTTAAGTGTCGATCAGTTGCGAAAGCGCTTTGTTAATTCGCGAACGTGTCTAAAATCTGCGAGTAGGGTACGTGCTTTGTCCACATGAAAGTGATCATTTTCGTATTGCAATATTACGTATTTAGACGTTTAATACATAATTTCGAAGCGTTCGGAGCAGTCAAACACGAAACAACAACAAGTTCTAGCATAATAAAAGTCACTTAAAATATGTGATTCCGTACACGTTTTTTCCTATATTAATTCCATGCTCTGTTTTACGTTCGAATTGATAATGGTGCAATTTTTAATGTTGAACTGAAAATAATAAAGACACTGTTGGAATATACTAAATAGGATTTAAAATTTATGTATATTTAGAAGCAATCTTACTATTTCCGAATTATCGTACGCTTCCTTACAATCTACAACATCTTATCGAGTCCGTCTATGTTTCGCCAAAGAACCATTATAATTCTGATCTAAGGACTTTTTGCACCGTGGTTTTCATACGATGCCATGTGTTATCAAATCTTCTTAGGTTTCCCTGTTTTTCCGGCGCTATTGCCGTAATCGTTCATATATTTTTTGTGCTAATGTTCCCCGCCAACATCCACTTTCAGTCGATATACGGGTACATTGTAATTAAAGTTATATATCGTCACGCTAATAACCGAATTGCGTAAGTCACTTTTGGCGATTTTGAGTTTTTTATAAAATAGGTATTTATGTAATGCTGCGCACCTGTCTGTTAACTCAGATTTTATTTTAAGAATTCCGAAACCCATGAAAATGGAGATTTAGTATGACATGTACATTTGTGCAATTGTTTTGTCATAATGATTTATCATTGTTACCGCAGGACTATTGTGACGTCACAAAGGCAAAATAACCTCGCCGAAGTATTTTCGAGTTTTTGCATCTCGGATTCTAACTTAGCGCGTATTAATTTGAATTTATACTACAGTATAAGAAGACGTGCACTTGTGATATTCACTGTCCGAGTCCAATTCACCTTGGTTGGCTTTTATATTGGGTGTATTGCTGTTTTATTCTTTATATTTAATCTTAGTCTTATTTCGGTAGGTGTGCAGAACGTGTTATATTGATAAAATATATATTTTTAAACATAAAAAATAATGTAATTGAAAACTGATTAGCTATTTTGGGGGATTAGACATTGAAGATACTGAGAATTACATTCGTTTTTGGAATGTTTAGTTTTCAGGACTGGTGCATATAGTAAAGTTGCAAAATTGCGTATGTCCCCAAGTCATAGACACATTTCTGCCTAAGTCATAGTGCGCCATTATGATGTCACTTAACTGCGTCATACAAATTAATTTAAATCCGGCTACGATCAAAAAAATTGAACCATGGCAAATTATTGACTCTCAATGGCATAACAATATCATTAGGAAGTTTTTTACGTTTTTCTCAAAACTGCGCTAAAAATGACTTACGCAATTCGGTTATTAGCGTGACGATATATATATATATTAATTTTCCAGGTTGCTGAACGTTCCTAGTTGTGGGGTCGCGAGTATCTGTAGGCTTTGATTTTATGACAATTGGGGTCGCGAAATAAAAGTTTGGGAACCACTGATCTAATGGATGTGAATATCGTAATTCAAATAGCTTGCAGAATGGATTGCAGATGGGCTTTTAGACTCATCAAGTTTGTGAGGTGCTTATATTAGATTGCCGTTTCATTAATTAAACTCCAAATATAAAAAGAGAAGAAAGAAAGGGTAAAGACTTACTTTTTGTTTCGCCGATTCTGCTTTTTGTGAATTTCTGCAAGCTATTATGACTTTAGCTTTTCGTTGCGCAAGATCAATTGCAGTCTCTAAACCTATTCCGGTGTTTGCGCCGGTGATTAAAACAGTCTTCCCAGCTATTTCCAAGTCTTTGGTAACTCTACCGCTTTTTGCACTTTTGGTTGGCGCCATCTGATCTCCACATAAAGACCCACTATTCAAAAATATTACAACAAAACAACTCAACGATTGAAGCCAGTCTATTCAAAGACAAGCTATTGATCGGACTGTGGCTTATAGTAATGGTGATAGCAAACAAATCCATTATTTATATTGAGCAAGTATAAATAGTCGATTCACAAAGTTTTGTCAATGACTCAATATATAAAATATCTCGGCAACTATTCTACCACACTTGGCGAAGGTCTTTAATGATAAATAAGATTTCGTCACAATCTCGTTATTATGCTGAGTCATACTAGATTTTTATTAACCCTTTTACTTCGGTCGAATAAGAAACAATAAGCAAGATAGCGCGGGAACGCTATCTTACAAATATCACAAATGGCATTAATGGTTAATTTTACTTCCATGTATTTTGTTCGAAATTGTCACGTTTTCTTTTCCATTATGAACTGGTACATTTATATATATACTGCATTCTTACAGTTATTAGCTATATTTATTCAACGCATAGTCACTGAAAGAAACTCATTTTTAGGCTCATGCAAACTCTTATAAGCCGAGACTATGAATAATACGGAGAACATCTTTCATTGATTGCTAATGAATACAAATAATTTGCAAATACAGCGGGAACTGTTTTCACATAAGCACTCGCTTTTATGATTTTTCCTTTAATTCTTTTCCCTTCTTACCGTTTAGACATCGAAAAACATTAACTGTTTTATTGAAACTAGCATTTAAATTAATATTATTTAACCAAAATACGACCATTCACTGATAATACTAATTTGTTCTAATTTGGTTAGGAGTGAGATTCGGCGTAACTTTTTTGATTTTGTTATTTTTCTTGATGATTCCACACGAGTTCGGAATTTTTATCAAACGCGATCTTATATCCAAGAAGGGATACCAAATAGTCAGTGTGATTCGATTTACAGGAAGTTGCCTTCACGTTATAAATTAAATCAATCATTTTTGGAAATGTCTTTTTTTCTCAAGTTTGCAACCCGCCTGTAATACTATAGCACCACAAAATGTTCGATTACATGGTATGCCAAATTGTTGAACAGATCTAGCTTTTAGCCAACGTGATTGCAAACAAAGTGAAACCATATTTACAATGCATGAAAGATTGATCATTCCAAAAAACATTTCAAGATAAGTGAGACAAATATATCATCTTGCCATGCTCAGACATGTAAAATTTTGGACTGTTATAAAAACACAAATCAATTTCAAAATTATGCTGACTAATGAAGCTATACGCTAAGTCATGGTGCCACATTAGAATTTATATTGCGGATAGAATTTTCTAGTAATTTCAGACATAATCTCAACTATGAATTCTAATATTTTCTCAAGTATCAATCGAATAAATCGCTTGTTCTATAATTCGTAGTGAATATATTTTGCTCATCAACATGGGTGATACAACAGAGATAGCTTTCTCAAAATGTAAAAAGAAAAATTATACGCATTATACAGTTGTAACTAAATACTTGCAACAGTAACAACTTTGAGATTTGTCTACGTTAATTTGTAAATAGAGATATATATAAATGTAAAGCACCAACTTGCGAAATAATCTAGCATTCGAGTTTTTTTTTAAATTGCAATTGGTTCGTTTTGTCTTGAACGAATGACTCACGATGATTAAAACACAATTTGACGGAACGGGAAATTTTCGAAATTTGGGGATAATTGCAGTATGTGTGAAAAATATTTCCGGCTCTAAATAGTTTTTAAGTATGGGTATTTTTCATAAACTTCGCGAAACTATATATGTCGGCCCTCTTTTTTTTGTATATATATAGTCAGCATATCACTGATTCTTGCGGGCCATCCCAACTATCGGCCATAAAAAGAAAATGCATGCGAACAACAAAAAACTGTTGAAAACGTGGTTTCTGTGGCGATGCTGAATTTTTGACCACAATTTAGAAAAGCTTTTAAAAGCATTTACTATTTTAATGTTATGACTCTTTAGGAGGCCACGAGTATTTTTTTCCACAAAAAGATTTTTTATATTATGGAGAATTATTAGTGAACTTTTACTAGGTTTAGGTAAATTAAATTAATTATGAATGAATGAACTATAAATACCAACGAAGAGAGGGATGAAAATAGAAGCAACAGCCGCATTAGTTCAAGAGTAGGAGTGAAATTCATTACGGCGCATATGTCCTGATGTCGACAATATCCTATAAGGTTTTGAACTAAATTGTTTCATAGATCTCCTGCTTTAAAAAACAAAACAGTCTGTGTTTCTGTGCTTTTTCGGTTAAAAAAATTTATGTAGGAATTAATATAATAACTTTGATATCAACTTCACAACTTAGTTCGATTATCGTTATTTTTTCAAACAAAGTAAGAGAAAATATAATCAATTAGTAATAATTTGAAAGTCGGCAATTGTGTTTTATTCACTCCTTTCAATTTTATTTTGTATCTTCCCGTTCTGTTTTTCCTGAATTCTCTGTCTCGTGCAATCCAGTGAGTTCTTCACTAATTTTCCATAATTTACTTGCACTTTCATCATCTCTAGCGTCGCTTGATTCTCTCACAACTTTACAACCACTAAAGTTTGAATAAAAATATATTATACATACAATATATAAGTATTCCAGCGGAAGTCTCGTAAGTTAATTGTTCCTGTTCGGTCGTGTTTCAAATTGAATTTAATGTATAATGTAGGATGTATAATTAAAAATCATGGTATATTCTTGCGCTATAGTCTCATTATTATATTTTGAAATCTTGTATAAAATATTTATTTAAGACTTCATTAGCTATTTTTGGTGAATGTCAATTCAAATCAACATATAATTTGATGAGGTAATCATATATATATAACTTGAACTGGGTATACTAGAATAACATTTACAATCGTACTTCAGTTTTCTTAAAACAGCAGTATACCTAACCTGAAATATTTCACAACTTCACAATCACTAAATCTTTAAATACAAATATATACATGCAATATATAAGTATTTTAGGATAGGAGACACGACGCTTCGACTTCAATATCAGTCAGCTTTTGAAAAATCAGACTCCGACAGCTACACGACGCAACACATCTCAATGACTTTTAAATTCAATATCAAACTGAATATCTACTTCTGGTTTCATTTGCTTTATAATGGCGGATATAAATCCAAATCAATATCTAATCTGATGCAGTAATTATATGACTTGATTTGGGTATACCAGAAAAACATTTATAATCGTACTTTATTTTTCTTATAACAGTATAACTAACCTGAAATATTTTCCTGTAACCCCCTCTAGTTCTGGAGCAATCGCGCAGTAAATAGAAGTCTGTGCTCCTTTATCTGGGCTAATCATAAGCCCAGAAAATGTTTTAAATGCACATACAGTAAGGCATCCCAGACATCCTGACACTTTGCTCCAACTGAGATCACGTGCAATTTCAGTTTTCACAGCACCAGGATGTAAACTATTCGAAGTTACGCCAGTACCTATCAGAAATAAAGTCGTCGTCAGTAGAATAGAATATTTGGATGTTCGCAGGCTGATGCGAGTCTTGGTGAACATGAGGTCTGTCGCAAGAATGGTAATTTTTATACGAAGGGCCTCGACTGAAGAAGTGTTATTTGAATTCAATATTATATATACTATTATCATGACTCAAAATTACATAATATATAGATAAAGACGTACAAAATTATACTTTTGACATGCACAAATTATAGAAAATTACTTCTCACCATCAAGTCGTTTGCTGAGTTCTCTTGAAAACAAGATATTCATTAGTTTGCTTCGACCATATGCTTCCGGGCTAAAATTATTTTTTCCGTTTGGATCTTCCCAGTCAATTGTTGCGTATTTGTGACCGACGGAGGAAACGTTGACGATTCGACTTGGAGAACTTTTCTGAAAATGATTTTAATGATTAAGTTCGTTCCTTCAAAATTTGCTAGCGCAATTTTAAAAACAACGGTCACATATCATTTGAATCATTATGGACTTTTTGCTATTCTTTAATAAAGGCTTAACGAGTTATACATTATTCCATGCTATATGGTGCGGAACGATGAAGAAGCTTGAATATTATTGAGTAAACGTATAAGGTTTAGAGTTGAGATGCTGAGTCCGCCTTCTTGTTTGATTATAAGCCTTTATTGGAGCCTTGTTCAATGAACTAATTACATGAAAGTTTTACCTAATTAGGTCTTCAACGAGCCACTTTGCTGTTTACCAAACTTGTGAAGTGTCATGCTATCCGCTTGCAATATTGCTTATGTGAAAGATTTAAATAGTTTATCAAATTATAATAAATTAGAAATACATCAGCCTACTTTCAATAATTCCAAAAGTAAATTTGTGAGCAGAAAAGATCCCAGATGGTTGACTCCAAAATGCATTTCAAATCCGTCTTCAGTTTCTTCATATGTCGACAATAGAAGACCTTTAAATTTATTGACATATGAAAATTAGCCTATGAGTAGAGGGGTGAATATCAAGACTACATTATCGCGATGCACGTACCTGCGTTATTTATTAATATGTCAAGTCGTTCTTCGGTTGCATTTATATCCGCAGAGAATTTCCTAATGGAATCGAACGATGCCAGATTCAGATGTTTTATGAATACATTGTGCGACCCCGTTTCTTCTATAATCTATCAAACAAAGCACCAACAGTTATAATTTTCTAATTTATCTTTACCTAGGGTGCTATAAAACTGAACTTATCTATTTTGATTCAAGCTTGAAAAGCTTGTCAGTATATATCACAATATTTTCCAAGAATTATGGTTTTTGTAACCACATACTCGTATATATGTCACTTTGTTGGCAAAACAGCGTTTTGTGGATGGACATGTATATACATGTAAAAACCGCTACAAAGGTATTGAAAACTTAAAATTAGCCTGCATTTAGTTTATCGGGCTTACATTTCGTGATATATATATATATATATATTATTGGTTGTTTTAGTCCTAGTGTGTGGCTTTGTGAATCTCGTCGGCAAACGTCACCAATATAAGGCGGGAAAAATAAAATTCTCACAAACAGCGTAGGATAGTCAAAATACCAAAGAGAAGCATGATTGGAAATTAAAACAAACAAAGCAAGACTCACTTTTTGCCTGGCTGATTCTGCTTTTTCTAAATTTCTGCAAGCAATTATAACTTTTGCTTTACGTTTTGCAAGATTAAGTGCTGTACTGAACCCGATGCCCGTGTTAGCACCGGTGATTAAAACCGTTTTTCCTTCGATTTCCAATTCTTTTGTCACCCATCCTTTTCTTACAATTTTAGTTTGTGCCATCGTGACTGCACACGAGTTCGCAGCGCAAAAGCAATGCATTAAAATGACACAGCAAGTAAGGTTAGCATATTGAGTGATAGTTTCTCCATACTAGAATATGTTTGTTGATCTCAGGTGAAAGCAAATATATTTCTTTAAATGTTTACTCTCCACATAACCAAGCTTTGCAATGCATTTTCAGTTCTAGAATAGTGAATTTGAAATAATTTTGGTCTTTAAATTCAAAAGTAATTATAGTCCGGCAGATAAGGGGCCTTTTTGGGTGCAACCTTGTTTCCAGACATAAAGTTTTTTTTTATTTGTGATTATTCATCTTGGGGTCATTGCCCATCATTTCTACATGAGTTTGCATATTTGTATTAGTGTTTTTCGTTAAATCGGTGCACCATAATGGCGCACAACCTGAACCCTAACCTGTTGCAATACAGTTTGTGCGCCATCTTGGTGCACAAACTACGGAAGCAACAAATGTACCAGAAAATGAAAATCAATAACTTTTAGGTATTTTTTGAACTCAGCTTTGAGTCGCACCCATATATATGGAAATACTGTTGAAACATACGCGTAAAATAAAGAGTACTATTTCAAAGCATGTTGCAATTAACAATACAAGCCCGCTAATGCAGTCGGCAGTGGTTCAAGTGGATATACACCCGGCGGAGAACAGTCAATTATTTGCTAGCAAGGATTGTTATGCAGCGGGATGATCACAACGATGCATTAAAAGGTAATGCAATCACGAGAACAAAAATGAGAAAATTGCTACATTTTATAGTATATCCCTGAGAAAGAATGTATTCTTTTGTTCCATGCCAATGCTTTTCAAACTACCAAAGACTCTCAACACTTTTGATTCTTCTCTTCTATAAAAATACATTGTTATTATATATTCGCATTTTTATCTGTTTTTCCGTGCTCCTAGACAACCGATCAGTGGCCTCCAAGGAGGCCGGGATCCCCTTTTAGGAAACCCTATAAACTAAAAGAGTCGACCGTGCTTCTCTTGCCTGTTGTCATGCTGTCCCTCGAATTCAGCTACAACAAAAAATTCACAAAAACGGGTTTTAGATTTTATGATTTCATTGATATTCTCGACAACGAATGATATACGGGTGGTAAAATGCCAAGGTATTCCAACAAAATGATCATGTTTCTTACAGCCAATATTTTGTATGTAACTTTGTTTGACAGAGCCCCATGCAAGAGATCTAACTACAAATATATATTAAAAATGTGAGGCCAAAAAAGTTACACTACAACATATTCAAATGTGCTGTATATACGATAGATAACAGGTTTACCAAAAAGCATTACATGAAAAATGGTAAAATAAAGATCAATTTAGCAATCTACTTATTAGGACTTGACGATATGCATCTGTTGATGATTTTATGTGTTCGTTTCGGAAGTTTGATGAGAAAATTAATTGTAGTTGTTAGGGATGTTTTAAAGAAAGGTAAAGGGAAAAAATTGTTCACAAAATGTTAAGGTTTGAGAGTAGTAGAGAAGTAGAAAAATACTCCCTTTCTTTTGTTTTATTCCTTTAATAACCACACCACAGAACTTCTCCGATAAATATACGCAGCAATTGCGAGAGGCAGAAATGCCAGAATGGGATTTCATTGCATTGCAAACCAATATTAGCGATTTTTAGATATATTCGTGCATTCCCATCTGAAAAGCGTGAAAAAGATTAAACCTATCTACACATTACTACACAAAAACTATGTCAGATGAGCGTCATATTATCGAATATCAGTAAAGGAATAGTGCAATGGGAAAAGACATATAAGGCGTAACTTTCAGTAATATGCAATCAAATAATCTTATTTTAGAATATATATTCAAAAACGTTTCGTCACGCCAACCGCAGTCCGAAACTTTTTGTCTCTGGCTGAGCTTAGATACCACTTAGCACCCATGTAAACTGGTAAGAGGCACGCGATGGAGCAGATAATATGAGTATCCATCCCCCAGCTGTCATTTGAGTGGGTACTGCTGTTTTTATTGTAGATAATACTGATCTTTTTGTATTAAAGATTTACTGGCTTCACCGATTTAAGGATGTCAAATGATAGATATAAACAAACCAGTTGAAAACCAACACGCAATAATACCAAACTTTCTTCCAACACGCGGTTTGAATGAATGAAAAAACTGAAACTAGTATTTTTTAGAACAGCATACAAATTATATGGAATAAAATCATACACAAAGGCTCGTCAAAAACCTATAGCTCAATAAACAAGTGGAATTTGATGCATGTTCGCAAAAATGTGCGCGTTACTACATACAACCGAAGCACGCAGGAAATGTGTGTGATCTACTATAGTGATCAACAATTATGTTGGCATAACAGGTGCACATCTCGGTTTTGCATACGCATACCTTCTATCTCCACAAGGATATATTAATTTGGCCAAAGTCAATGCTGCACCTGAAAGATTCCGGTTCTTCCAAAAGAAAACACGTTACCTATCGTTAGATACCAGTTAACGGTTTTACATGGCCTTGTTCGGAGTGAAAGACGTGGTCGATAATTCCAATTCATTTCAACTAATAAAATATTTTCCACGTCCCTAAGCTTTAAGCAGGAAAACGAAATGCCCGCGGCAACACAAATGTAGTTTGAAGAGCGCAAAAGAAAGTGGCTAGATGCTGGCGATGGATCTTGGCTTATATTAGTGAAATAAACTACCATTTATTCTACTAAAATTTCTGACATTGTAAGAAGATTCAATGTTATTATATATTCAAAACTAACCCATGTAGTAATGAAATAATTGTTTTTAACAAAAAGGTGCTCCCGAAGTATTCGTACCAGGATGGCGCACAAACTGAACATTGTACGTGTCCAGGTTAGGTTTCAGGATGTGCATCATCTTGGTACGAATACTTAAAATCCACTTAGAAAAAATTGCTCAACATTATATACTCCACACCCACCTGGGTATCATTATTTATGTCATCGACATATATATATATATATCTATATTTAATTTAAATATCATAAATATATATTTATCCAAACAATAAAAAAAATATCATGTCCCAAAACAATGTTAAGGCCCGATTCTGCCGGACTATAACCCCTTTGTAATCTTCGCTCTGGAAATGTGTGAATAAATAAATATGAAATGAATAAAAGCTAAATTTCACGTTCATGCATTTGAAATAAGATATTAAGTAGCCTGCATTTAGTTTGAATTCTGTTAGGGCGTCGAAACGTTTCTTAAATGTGTTATAATAAATAAGTTCAATTCTGAAAATTCGGTTTTCTGTAGATAAATATGATTTTTCCTTGGTTCAAAAACGCGTTTCGCAAACTATCCCCTTTGCAATTTCGCATTTATGTAAGCAGGATTCTCTACCATGGCTCATTACGTTTGATTTCACTGACTGTTGTTAGATTTTGTTTGTTGGTTTATAGTTCATGGGCGGTCGGGTGTCCAACCTGTTTTCGACCGCGATCGACTAAAATCGTCAAAATAGCTCGCAATCGATTGATCGGTAATAACGTCTTGCGAAAAAAACGAACGAGTACTGAATATATAGATAACTGCACGCACACATCCAAAAAAACGCCGCTGCCCATAAGATCGGTTATTTCGACGAATTCTTAAAAATCGTCGCAAAAATTTGTATTTTTCATGTCCGATTTAATTTGTTAATTCGATTATGTAAGTGTACCCGGAGTAAATGTTTCATCATTTATTTAAGTTTTATTCAAATCATACAATTCAGATCCAAAACCTCCCTTATTTTTTAGCCGTATATAAGTGTTGAAAATTTCACAAAAAATGTCTAGTATCAATGTATTATCTATTCCCAAACCATAAATGTTACATGACCGCTCAAACTTCAGTATATATTGGAAAAATTGGACATTCTGATGCAACTGCTATATCGTTGCGAATAAAATTTATCATACTATACTCATGCAGCGATAAAGAAAACCTTCGTATACTGCAAAAGTTATTGTAGGATCGCTTTTCAGTCAAGACACACGATGTTCGACAAGTTCATTTCTAAACCTTGGCAGCGGAAGTCGCAACTTGAGCATATTTTTGGAGGGCGTCACAATACAATGAAGTTCGAGAACCACTAAGTCCTAGTTCAGGGGTGGGCAACCTTTTTCGGCTCGCGTGCCAAAATCGGCTGAATTTAACGACAAAATTCTTCCGCGTGCCGACCAAAATTAAAAACAATGCTTCGCTACTTTCAAAGCAAAAATACACATTAATTCACCTTTTAAACATATACAGACCGATTGACTACTCGGGAAAATACCATTCCGACAAATAGACTTGTTTACTTTTCTTATTCTATATCAGTGAGACTTCTGCTGCTGCATTACCGCTGATAGAAATTTTACATTGGGTTAAAATTATTAACTTTCAAAGAAATACACGAACTGTTACGAGACTTGATAAAGTTCATAACTAAGAACAGAGATTCACAAGCATATGTAGATGAAAACATGGAGTATTGCAGTTGCAAAGTTTTTCAGACACGAAAAAATCCCAGTCACACAAGTTCGTTTTTTGCACTTCTCTATTCTATTCCCTTCCCTAATCGCCAATATTTCTCTTGAAATCAATTTATAACAGTAAGTGACCAAGTAACTATAACCAACATGTGCTGTACAACTTCATAAATCAAACAGAAAGGACGAAAAAGGGTGGTACATACAAACTATATTACGTAAGTGTAGCAGCCATGATTCTAAACGGTGACCGCTATTATTGTAACTAAACTGGCAACTGTAACTTAGGGCATTGAACCCCGACCATTTTGGTGTTGGCGGGATCTCTTTCGGCGTGAGCCGCTTGGAGGTAGGACGTATAAATTTGTATCTTAATCAATCGGGGGGCTTTTGGTATTATTAATTAGGCGTAGGTTAAATTTACATCATATAATTCTATTTCCCTGTTTCGTATAGTTATTATTGGTCCCTCCTGTGTAATAGCACTGTATTTTACCGGATTACTGTTTGACAACTATTTCATCATTATTTGACTACTATTTTGACTCAACAATAAACATCTTTGGACAATCGTTTCGAACTTTGAAAGGAACTCAGACAGAACCGCGTCATCAAATATAAAGTGCCTGTACGATCTATTTATTCCAATCACCCTAACGAGCACATCGCCATCGTATGGTGCTGAGCCGTTATAGTAAGAATGTATCCAAATGAACGCTGCGCTCTTCTCGTTCTCGACAAAATTTCGCGAAAGCTCTCTCATTTGTTATGTCATAATTTATTTCTTTGTAGCCATATTTCATGAAAGGGCAAAAAGAGTTCAAATGAATAACGGATTGTTGACAACCGATGATGAATAAATGAACACCTAGTTTTATCAAATAATTCGGAGTCTTGAAACTATTTATCTGAAGAAGATGAATGAATAAATGAACACCTAGTTTCATCAAATAATTCATCGTCTTGAAACTATTTATCTGAAGAAGAATTATCCCCTTTCCGAGGCCTCGCTCGCGTGTCGAATAAATGGGATCGCGTGCCGAAGGCCAGCGGTTGCCCACCCCTGTCTTAGTCGATAGAAAGAAAATTGGAGACAATTTCCTATTTTCGGGGAAACATGGTATGAAGATGTCTTAACTCGAAATCGCGAAATTATTGTTTTACACTATTTTTAATAACTGTATTTTGAATCAAGAGTCTGAAAAAGTGCAAAAGATTTAGTACTTTGTAAAATTGGTGTTCTCCTTGCGGCCCCTAGAATTCGTTTCGCGGCCTCTTCCAGGGCCGCGGCCCCTAGTTTGAGAAGCCCTGAGATAATATACAACAAACGACTCTATAGTTTGTAATTATCAGGGCTTGCAAAATATTTAACGGGTCGTTATTTTCAGCAGTTTTCACCAGATATCCCCTTGCTTTTGTTTACACATAGTCAATCAATCAATTTTATTTGGTCACTCTGATAGAAACAAAACACAAACCAACAACAAACGGACAAACAAAATACAGAGGACCTGGAGGACGAGCATAACTTATTAAAAAAGTTAAAAACGTACAAGTACGTGCCCGTCCACCAAAAACAGTCAAAACACAATAAAACAAAAACACGATATAAAATCGGGCAATACTCTTAGATTAAATTTGAAATGTGAAACGTGTATGTGTAACACAACAGTGCTCTTCCTACAAAACTATGGAATTAAAAACACTCGCTGACGTAAAATGGTGATGCTGTAGGCCTAGTTCAATTTCATTGCAAAAAAAATGACACAGTGACAAAAAATTGTACTAAAAAAAACAAGCTCGGTAAATAGATTGAATGTTCCATAGCAGTCTATGCACAAATCATGGATTGGTGTATCGGGTTCTCTTGTCGTTTTCGAATAGTTCAATATAAAATCATTGTATCCGTTCCAATGCTTCCAACATTGATATCGAATTTCCACGAACGACCACCATTCCAACAGGTGCAGTGGTCCCATCTTTTCTGCGCTCTGTTCCATCATCCACAACTAGATTCATAAAAGGATCGAAACCTAGCAATATATCCGTAACAGATCGTCCACCATTTAACTTTGAATCCAAATTTTTATCCATAAACTTTTTTTAATTCCGGTGGATGGGCTTTGCTCATGTTGATATTACCCGATACAAATACCGAAACATACAGCGCGTAGCATTCTCTAGTCCTTTCAAGCAGACGATAGTGCGATCTTTTATCTCACGAGTGAAAAATAAGTGTGAAGTTATTGTCGGCAATTGCAAATAAAAGCTGGAAACAAAACTAAAGAGCTTGTTTTCACATTATCAGTGCAACTTGCGGCTCCATCATCTTCGTGGGCCATATTCGATGCTATGGATGACAACGTCTAACCATAGATTTTACATGCATTGTCTCTGGTCTGACAGTGAATTGAGTATAAGTATATGAGTTTTATGATGTAAATGTCTTATATTCGGTTGAAAGCTGACGTTTACTATTTAGTTACCGGTACTATCTTTACGTCCAGCAGCAAAATCCATTATATTAATTAAGGTTATTTCCTGTTACCGAATTCTGCAGGCCGCTTTGCCAACTGGCAAACGGATTTGTCGTAACTGTACTCATGACGTGGAAGGCTTGTGTTACGCTCGATTAACCGACACTGAAGCAATTTCACCACGGTTTCTGTTTCTGCTTGCGTTGCAGCTGACTGAGACGTTCCGAGGTTACAGTTTTTCAGTATTTCGTATTCAGTACTGTAACGTTAGTTATGATACTTGCAGTTATAGTCTATAGTTCTGAAGTTACAAACGCCTGCAATTTCTTGGATACGACATAGATTCAGTTTAAGTCCTTTCATACAGATACAGTCATGTGGCAAATTCACGCTAGTACTGTAGTAATTTCCACCAGACATCCCTGACCTACTTGGTTACCCTTTGTCAGATTCTAGCTTTTCGTTGTGGTAATGTTGCTTTAAGTTTTAACAACACTGAAAGTACAATTTTTAGGTACCACTGGTATAACACAAATATGAAGGTAATCATATCAGCATTTAGGAAGGGTATTTTTGTATTTATAATCTAAACTGTTTAAAGTTTCGAATACCAATTTTGGATTCTTTTTAATAAAACGGGAACACTTTGTATCCAGTATTGCTGGACCGCCTGTCGATCGTTTCATCAAGTTGAGGGCTCTCGGACTTCACCATTTCATACCATTGTTTCCATATGTTTGAGCATTCATGTATCTATCGGCAACTTATTTTATTAAGAGAGCACATCAATATAATATTTAATCCTTGAATTCATTTTACATAGATAAATTCAATATATATATATATATATGCGTCATAAAGGAATTTATTAAACAGTCAATTATATCATGGGGAATCTGTTTGCTTCATTATTTTCATCACTGTTTGGACAAAAGGAGCGTCGAATTCTTATCCTGGGTTTGGATGGTGCTGGGAAAACTACAATTCTATATAGGTTACAAGTTGGAGAAGTAGTCACAACAATTCCTACAATAGGTTTCAATGTAGAAACAGTTGTTTACAAGAATCTCAAATTTCAAGTCTGGGATTTGGGCGGTCAGACCAGCATTCGTCCCTATTGGAGATGTTATTACAGCAACACAGATGCTATAATATATGTTGTGGATAGCGTTGATCGAGAACGAATCGGCATATCAAAACAAGAATTAATAAGTATGCTGGAAGAAGAAGAATTGAAAAAATCACTGCTGTTAGTATTTGCCAATAAACAAGACTGTGAACAAGCTATGTCACCAGCAGAGATTGCACAAGAGCTCGGACTTTCTAAACTGAGAGATAGGAAATGGCAAATTTTCAAAACATCCGCATTGAAAAATATTGGACTAGACACAGCAATGGAATGGCTTGTGTCTACACTTCAATCAAATTAGGAATATCTATTTAATATAATTTTCTTCAATATAATAGCTTATATAAAAAGCTAATGAATTAATGCTGTGCTAGTTAGATCACAATCCGCAACAGTCGGACCAATATACAAGCTGAAAAGAGACAGCAATAGTTTGTACGCTCTCCAGGAAATAAACCTCACTGAACTTCATGCATGGTCCGCGCTTTCTTAAAACCAAACATTCTATCAATAACCATTATGATGAAATTGCCACTCATAATTAGCCTAGCTTTTTTTAAATGATTTGTGTTATGGAAATATTCCAAAAAACAGACTAAAATTTAAGAAATTGGTTAATTCGCTAGCATAGTCATGTATTTTCATTTTTGATCCTGGAATTTGTTTATATTTAGTCTGATGTATTGTATATATGTATTTGTATTATATATTTGTTTGTGAATAGTCTATCTTAAATTTTTACGATACCACTATGTCCATTCTGGATGAAATTGAAGCCGTGAAGTCTATTTATTGTCAGCAAGGAGAGTTTGAAGCTAATGATCTGGAAAGCTCTTTATCTAAATCGTTTAAACTCAATTTGACACACGCGGAGGAGAATTGTCAACAACTCAGAATTACTTTTTATATATCTCACAAATATCCAGAAGTTGTGCCACATGTGACAATTGATTCACCAATGCTGACAAGAGAATCTTCCTCTGGACTGAACAGCGAGATGTCCAAGTTTGCGACAGAGAATAATCTTTTGAACAGTCAAATGTTATTAGACCTTATATTGTGGATTAAAGATAACGTGGCAAAATTTGCTTCTGGTGTAAATTCGAATAGACTTCAGGGTTGCGGAGATGAAGGAAGTCTTGCTAAGAATAAAACGAAGGAAATTTGTGTGATACAGCTTGATCATATGCGCTCAAAAAACAATTATCTAAAAACGTTACAAAAATGGGCAACTCGATTACAAGTCCAGGGTGTTGTTTTATTTTACAAGCATCTCATTTTTATAATCTTGTACGGTAACAAGAATGATATTAAAGAATATTTAAAAAAGATGCGAACTCAAAAAGTTGATATTGATTCAGCTGGTCATGCTTGTAAAGAACGGCTCATGACTATTTTATTAAGAGATTCTTATGAAGACGACCTTGTACCATTTGAGGGCTTCCATGTTCATGAACTGTCCGAAATAAACGAGGTGGAAAGCCTGTTTAGTGAAGGATTCACGTCCATGTTGTATGACATACTTAGACCATTGCTTACTCGTGCGTAAGAGTTCATTTAAATTCATTCATGGCTGTGAACAATAGAATGTGCTAATTGGTTGTAAAAATAAGGCCAAACACATGCTATGTTCACATTACACATTAAAATTTGTTGCTGTATTCTATTCTCGTCACATACTAGAAAACCACATTTTATCTGTTTTGAAAATCTTATGGGTATAATATCCAATATTAGTTTCACAATGTTCATACACTTGCTTTGGCTGTTTTTACTATATTTCTAAGGAACCCGTTTGGTATTTATTGTAAATGGTGGCTCGTCATTTTTTCATCTAAGGGATTGGCTTGTTTTAGCCTGCTACCGCATAGCTCTCTTATTATCTCCACTGAATTTGCCACTCACAGAATGTGTATTTTTACCACCACTGCACATTTGTTTGAAATTTTATATATACAACATGGTACATTATGGACACAAGAATTGTTTCTATCATACGAAATAAAGAGTATAATTAGATATTGATGACTCTTGATAGTTTTTGAACTCTGTTTAGCAGCAAGTCTCCTTTCTTTATTGTCTCCTGATATTGCCAGTTCTTGCTATCAGGTCTGTTGGTCTCAACGATCCCACCGACCTTATCAATTTTGCAATGCAGTCTCCCAACAGCTATGAATCTTGACAACTCCCTGTGTAAACGAGATGAGATTTTTTTTTTATTTGCAAGAATTAGGTTGATCGTATCAAGGTCACACTCACTCGGAAACAGAGGACGCCGATCTCTGAGCAAAGTATCAGAGGGCTCGTGAGACTATATAGATGTAGATATTCTTTTGGAAGGACAAGTGAATTGCGTGAATGGGAGTTAGCAGTTCAGATGCCGAATACAATTCATACTAAACTGATATACTCGATTGATAGTGATATTCATTTACTCATCAGGCAATGCAAATTGTCCACATTTCTGTTGCTCGTATTCGAATCAAAAGCAGAGTCCAAGACTCAATTCAGACAGACAAGGATTGAAAATTTTCAAGTACTTAAGCCCTTAGTTAGCGACATTCCAATTTCTAAATGGAAGATCAAGAAGAAATTTTTCTCGTATGCAAAGTAATAACAATATCCACATCTGGTAGCTTCCCATTGATGGTACAAAGTTCACCCCATAGCTAATATAATGATTCAGGTAAACATACCTATCAATGAATTCAACAGTAACTCCAAATGCTTCAGCCATATATTCTAATGTAAGACTACGATATGATTCAAGGAGTTGTGTATAAGCAAGTATTCTCATCTCACGAGTGTAGTATCTATAATGAGGATTCAGCAATCTATCTCTCTTCATTTCCACCTCAACTTGAGCTGTAATATTCAAAAATAAATAAATTTCACTTCTTTAATAAAAAGATAATATGAAATGAATTTAAGACATTTACATCCTTATTCCAAAATCACATCACACAGAGTATTATATTACCCAATGAAAAACAATTATTAAGAATTCAAATTTTCCACGTTCTAAGTCATACCTAGACGCTGGAAAAACTCTGCATAATGACAATCATACAATGAGAACAGGTAACTTCTGCATTCCTTATTGCTATGCAAAACTTCCAAGATTTCTGAACCTTTTACAACCTGAATTGATGTTTGAAAAGTTAGTTCAGTTATATGATTATAACCTGCAAAAATAGGGTAAACGATGGTTCAATTGCTAGTAATTACTCTTATCAACACTTGGCCCAATGTCCTAACTATAGGCTTGAATTGAGTTATCAATATATGTTGTTAATATGTACTGAAGTAAATTGTAGTTAAGTTTCGCATAATGATAAATCATCACTGAATTGTGTAGTAAAAAAATGTAGTAAAGTTGTGCATTAAATAGAACTCACTTTTTCTCTTAACTCGGTTCTATCAAGAGCAAGCATACTGATGTAAACAGCATATGTGACAAAGCATTTGTAATCCATAAGTTCATAGGATGTGAATGTTGATACAGTATCCAGAAACAAATTTGCTGATTTCTTGAAATCTCGAATCGCAATACAATACAAACCTTCATAAACTTTTAGTCTGTTTCGCCGATCCCAATCACCACCTTCCTCTATTAAACTGAAAAACAATAAAAGTTGGTATAGATCGTTAACAATCGTTATCACAAACACTTATCATAAACAGAAATAAATTGATGTATCGTGGTGTGAAAATGTTGACATCTGTACCCTGGTCACACTGTCTACCAATCCAGGATGTAAAAAATGAAGGCAGAATCGCTAGATACTTGCTACTTGTACATGGCTTTGTTTCGAGAGAAAATCCAAATTATATATCACCTAAGGACAAATAGTGCATGCCACAAAGGGCTTAATTCTAAACTAAAATGCACAACAAATATATTTCATACATTTTTGCCTTCTCTATGCTCTTGGTAATCAGATCATGATCCATAAAAAACAATCCCAGTCGAATTCTGTAGAAAATGATGTCAAGCTTGTGTCCAAGTGCAATGGTCTTATCATATGCTTTCTGGAAAACTTCGAGAGCGTCATCCTGAAAGTTATTTGAGGAAAGGCATAAATATATGTAATTAAGACTAATTTTTACGAGCATGTCTTTACTGTGCTATTACATATTGTTGAAAATCATGAAATTGTAGACTAATATTAGAACATTTAGAAGCTATATTGAATTGATGAACAGCTCATTTCTAAACCTTAATTGGAAGTGAGAGTCCTGACTTTGCATGTTTTTATTGACATTGGAGTCGCATTTTCAAACCCCCCGGAATCCGGAATCCAATTGAATATTTCAGAATCTGGATTGCAGATTTCAAACATATAATCAAAATGAATAAAGTTGACAAGGAAGGCTTGCATGTGACAAAGTTATTATAATCAAAATTTAAACTTTCTTCAACTCGGAATCGAGAGTCTGATTTGTTTTTCAATTGAGTCGGGCAAAAATGATCCCAAAATCCACAGCCCCAGTCGACTGTTATGAATAAACATTCTAGGGAATTGTTGTTACCTTGTTACCAATTTTGCACAAATATTCAGCCTTTGCAAGTAAAGCATCTCTGACTTCACTTTCATATTCCATTTCTTCAGTTTCTGTTATTTTATCTTCAAGTTTTTTTAATGTCTTCTCATTTGTATCCTTCAATTTCTTTAAAAGTGTATTGTTAATTTTCATTCCAAGTTCTTTGCAAACAATTTCATAATAGGGTGCCATCTCTGTAAAAAAGAAAACGTCTAAATTACACATCTTGTGGCATATTAATTTATTATCATTCAAGCATATTGATGATTATTGGTTGGTTGGAAAAGATGGGTCTGTATAAACTGTTATTTCAGAATAGGAGGTAATTCTACATTTAGGTTGGCACCATAGTAAACAAGAAGTTAAAGTCGGCCAACGTCAAGTTTGAAAAGAATGAATTTCGATTAAATAATGGTCATTGATACAATACAAACATTAATAATACAAACTTGTCACGACTCATGAACACATTGTTCATATATTATTCAATCAATCTTAAACTGTATAATCGTCATGTTTTCTCAAACTTAAAACAAATCTTAAATAAAATCATAAATGAGTTTTCATGAGTTTGAGAACAATAATACTGTAATAAAATGCAATAATATTCAGATAGAAACACCAATTCTTCTTAAAAACCAATTTGAGGAATTCATCCTAATTTTAGCAAAATAACTTCTAAAACTTGCCATTTGCTTCGATCGCTTCCATAAATTGTTTTTTAATTTTTGTTTGCTGGATTTCCTCATCGTCCGACGTTAATAAGAACTTCAACTGCGCGACTTCCAAGTCTGGAATCTTTTTCAGACCTTCTTCTTCTAAATTTTCAACCGGCATTATGTGATGTAAATGTATAAAATGCTGAAACTAAATAAAGACGGATTGAACTGAAACGCTACAGATAGATCAAATAAGACGAACACACACTAACTCAAGAAATGAGCTGATTCATATAATATGATTAAGCGATATTTTGATGGATTTATTACGTCATATGAATTAATGTTAATGTCTGTAACCACAATATTTTATTCAAGAAACACTTTTAAAATATTTTTATTCATTTATTTTAATATTTACATACATATTGAAACTTATTTTCCCAAAAGTATTCACTTCTCGTTGTAGTATGTTACTAGGTGTCACAATAAGTTGTTTATTTTTCATTTCAGAAACGCATGTTGCAACCCTGGTGAAAATCGAGCGTGGTTTTGCTTCGGGAAATTTCTTCGCCTCTTCTGTTGAGTTGTGTTTGACCTGCCGCATCGCGTTTAACGTTGAGGTGAGTTTTTTATGAGTGATTTTATTTTGAGCATAGCAGTACCGTTACTAAAACATACATCTGCAATTTTGCGTGGGACTTCTTGATCTAGCACTGCATCAGGGCTCTTACAGTCTTACCGTACGACCTCTGAATCTTCTAACTTAGTGCAATCACATCTCTATCATTTTATGAATTCAACCGGTGTTAAAACTAATGCACTATGCCAATTGGCCACAGAAAGAAATTTCCCTAGCCCAACTATCACTTGTTATGTCCGTATGTTTCATGGTAGGCTTTGTATTTGCCATAGTATTACTAATACTGTAAACAATTTTAGTTCTTTATTTTCACTATAATAGACTACTTATTTAAGTACACATTTTAAAATTACACAAAAGCGGGGTGCTACTTGTGCATAGTACTAGCTAGGATTCATTAAAGATTGAATAAATAAAGTATTTTTTGTACATAGCAAGAGGGGAATGAGGAGTTCCAAAAAAGCGAAGGGAGGAATTTGATGAAAAAAGACCAAGAAGTACGTGCTGAACACTTAGGATTCGGCACTCCTAATAAAATATGGTTTCACAGCACTTCTTATCTTATCGTTTATCTTTCAGAAAATCAAAAATGGCAGCAAAAGCTTTCAAGAAATTTCTGCCGCTATTTGACAGAGTGTTGGTTGAACGAAGTGCACCAGAGTTAACGACAAAAGGAGGAATTGTTCTCCCTGAAAAATCTGTTGGCAAAGTTTTACAAGCTAAAGTGGTTGCAAAAGGTCCAGGCACGAAAGACAAAGATGGCAAACTTATTCCAATGAGCGTTGACGTTGGTGATAGTGTTTTACTTCCAGAATATGGTGGCACAAAAGTCTTGCTTGATGACGATGAATACCATTTATTCCGTGATGGAGATATTCTAGGTAAATTTGAGAGTTGAAAACTGCTATTACCCATGCAAAAACTGAAATTTTCCAATCATGTCTGGAGCTACCATCGTTGCAAAAAAACTGGCAGAGCAGCAGTGTTTTTGAATAATTACCTATTGTAATATATTATCGTAATTCGCTGATACATTTGTGTGTATACTGCCGCTGTGGTCATTAAATCTTTCTACCAATTCTTGATGTTGCGGGGAACAGTTAACGATGCCGGTTGCAAATTTTGTATCATTTTAGAAATAAGTCTTCTATATGCACATATGACAGTCTAGAACAGGCGTGGGCCAGGGACCAAAAATTTTGCTCACTTAGACTGGCAAGCCATGTAAGGGTGATGTGAAAAGTTGAAGAATATTTACAGTGTTACAAAAGCAAATTAGGAAAACAATAAGCCTTTTGCGAAAACTAAACGTTCCTTGAGCTATTTTTCAGATAAAAGATCAAAATTTGGTTTTAGTTTCGTTGCGTAGCATCGGGCGGGCCGGATTTGGCCCATGTCAGGTCTAGACCTTTTTTCGTTATAATTGCGAGCCAATGGTGTGCAAGAATGCTCAAATGAACATCATTAGGACCAACTTAAGCATGAACCCACCCACGCATCCATTTTCACTAAATTATTTTCAAAATGCCCAGACACTTTTATTAAATGTGAGCCTCAAAACATCACTGCAACAAGATGACACTTAGAATTATTTGATACCACTGAAAATTCACAAGATAGATTTATTGAATGACAAGTTTCAAAGAAAAATATATTTCACCAGAGAAATCACTGATCAATTGCACTTGGAATATGGCATCAGGAAACAATTTAAACAGCTTATATTATTTTTTGATTTCTTTCTCGCGCAGCTGAACATCTTAAGCTTTTCGTCCCAATCGCTTCTTTGAGATAAGAACACACACCAATGTGCGGAATACAAGATGTAGCAAAAAAGACAAAGAATAAACTACTAAATTTTTACAAAGGAAAAAGATGAGAAAGTTTCAAATGTTAAATCAATAGTGTGCTACACATGTAGCTTCATCTAAGCTAATTGAAATAGGGGTAGCAATATCTGTAGTATTTTTTCATGCATATTTCATTTTAAACTTCTGAAAACTTCAATACTATATTCCCACTTAGCACAAATGCAATGTAATAATCCATGCCCAACTTCTTCAGACATACCAAGGTAAGTTGTCGAATGACACACCTGCTACTTTTCTCAGAGGTCTATTTGACATGACCATGGCACATAGAGCAGATAAATATTATAATAATATTAAGAATGTATTAGTTTGACAACAACGAAGTCCATGTATAATAGCAAATAAAATTGATCATATTATTTAAATGCTGTTTCAGTGGTATGAAAATAGGATTTCCAATTGTCAGGTTCGGTTCATCTCTGTCCAACTCTGGGCATTTATCTCTCATCACAATAAACATTCCCTGAAATTTTAAAAAAATTATTCTTTTTTATGTAGTTTAATAAATGATTTTTGATTTAGTAAAATTTAGCTAATAGTTGGAAAAAAATCATGGCACTCTGTGCTAAAATTAGTTCTAATACAACTTGTAATGTAGCTTTTTGCTGTACTCAACCAACCACATAGTTGGGAATGTGATGAAATGTATATAGAATGATGCATATATAATTAATGGTGCGATTTCTGGCTGCTTTCTCATTTCTATTGATAATATAATAGTAATTGAAGTCTATATTTCTGACTAAAACTAAAAAAGAATTAACAAAAGATTAAGGAAAGGTATTGGCCCAAGTTTTTGTGATCAAAATCTCGTTTTTCCAGAGTTGGGACCTAGATTCCAAGTTGACACTTCCTTCAGTTTAGAGTCAAATTTTGAGCCAAAAAGCCAAAATTTGGATTCATATGGTGTCTATTTACTCAAGAATCCCGACTATAACATTCAAATTGGAAATATTCATTCGGTTTAATGTCTGGATTCTTCATGTTAATACAATTTATACTTACAATATCTTCATTCTCAGTATCAACAGTAATCAATAGCATCATGAAATAAAGCTTAGGATTCAATATTCCCTGCAATTAAATATAAGGTTGTTTTGATCATTTTCATTTTTAAAGGAACTGATAGCTGGATAGCCGTAATGACGACTGTCAATGCATTACCTAATATAAAACAGCTTACGAATAGAGCAGAATCTATTGCGATCCCCAAAAAGCAGTAATCTACTATGTTCTTAACGGCCATGTACTTCTTGTTTGTGAAATTTACCCCGATTCAGGTCAAACCTATGTCATGTTGAAAACCTGTGATTTGAGGAAACCATGTCCCAACACTTGATTTATGTACTCAATTCATGTTTTCCTTCCAAAGAATGATATAAAAATAGAAAAGAATAATGAAGAAATAATACTAACCAAATATCTTTTCGTTCCTTCAGAATTTGTGTAAAATCTGCATATTTGATTGAATTTTGAAAGCATGCGTTTCTGAAGTCCAATTGCCCACTGTATTCCCATTGTTTCGATATTACACAGATCATGTCCACGAAAATCCATATTTTGCAAAGGAACTTTTTGACAATGTTTCAATAAATGTTCAAAATCTTCAACAGGAAGCATGGAAGTCTTGTTTGGAGACTAGGTAACAAAAGATATGAAAAATAATTGTAAACATATGGGAATAAGAGACTGAAAAAGCAGGGAGCCAAGATAGTAAAATTTTATAATCAGAAGTTTTTTCTGTCAAAATCTCATCCTGAAGTTGAACTTTTTAAAACTCAAACTAGAGCACAAATTAGGATTGTTTACCCAGTTTAATGAATAGATACTAGGCATGGACTATGAAATCTACGGGAAAATTCGAATGTATAAAATTACCGTATGATAATTGAGCGAAGGAAAACATTCTCGTTCTACAAAAATACAATCAAATTCACCATAACAAGATATCTTGTTAAACTGATTGGAAAAATTGGAAGAAACTTCACTAAAGAATAAAAATGTGTTGCTCACAGGTTTATCCATGTAGACTTTATCCCATAGTTGATTTCTGTAGCATTGTATTTCAGCAGAAGCACAAATATTTTTGAGAAAATCTTTCAATCGACTGATTTCACATTGTACAAATGATGGTAGGCCTGAGAGAAATAAACGAAACTTAAACTGAAATGTTCTAGAAAATATGTCCAGATAAGTAAGATTTTTGTCCATAATCAAATGATTAGGAACTTTGAATGTGATAAATAAAAAATAAAACAAACCAACAATATGATTTAATAGTTTTACACTGATTTTTTAAATATGAATGCAAGTGCTTTTCTTGTTATAGTTGAATGATGTATGTCTGAGGAAGTCTGACTTTGGTCAGACGAAACGTTACAGAAATATATTTGTGTCAGTGTGAATCAAGACTCTTCAATCACTCAGAATATATTTCCATTTGGCATGCTGCCATTAGATCAGACCATAGAAAGGTGAAGAAAAAGATTGGCAATAATACCAGGTCTCGACTTATGTTTTTGTTATATTTATATACTGCTCCTTTAAAGTTTTCTTTCGATGCGTGATTGTAATATGAAAACAAAATATGCTTTTATGCGTTGTTTTGCACCTTCACCGAGAACATGACTCAGAATAATCATGCAGAATGCTAGAATGGGTCTTAAAGAAAAAGAATACTTCAAGTACATTCAATAATAGGCCTATCAATTTTTTCCACACTTGTGGTGCTAAGGGAAAAATGGTTTTTCAGGACATCCAAAAACCATTTCACATAACCTATAATGACCTATGATTGGACAAACCTTCTTCTTGTAAAGCAAATTTATCTTCATTTGTAGATCTCACAGAATGTCCTGTGGAATTCTGCATTTGTAAAAACTCTGTTGCTTGTCTTGGTGGATCTTGTGGATTACGTCGAATCCCAAGTGGCAAGGTACCTACATTAGGCATTGATTGTCGTCTTCCCTGAGATATCAATTTTCTTTTTATGAGACTTGGTGGTCCAGGGGTATAGAAAACGTTTTCTTGGTTATATGTCGGCGAAACTATCGATTCCGTCGGTGATTTTGTTTTTGCAAATGTTTCTCTCGCTTGAGCATTAATATTAAATTTTCTCGAAGAAAGAGGCGATAAATGAATAGCTTCTTTTTTCGCAGAATTTGTCGGAGTTGTGGCCTGATTTGCGAGTTTTTGTAGTGAAGACGTCGATTGAGAAGATGTAGGACTTTGTCCTTGTTGTTTGACATTCAAAACTGTGCTGGGATAAGGTGCAGGTGACATTGTTTTGTCAGTTGATGGAATTTTTTCTTGGCTGGTACGAGTGACTAAATTTGAAGATCTTCTTCTTACAGGAAAAGTTAGGTGAGGACGGCCCTCTGAAATAATATTTATAAAATGCTACAAAAACTGAGCACTAACTATTTTGGAGATTGTTCTTACGTATCATATGGATTTTAATAGGAAGACAATGGATGTTTCCACAAGCATCTACCTTCTTGTTTAGTTCCGTCGCATTGGTTAGTGAGCAGGATGCCAAAGGTCAGTAACAATTAGATTGTTTTCATAGTTTCGCAAGTTTTTCATTGTGTTTCCAAAAATTTACCTAGTTATAATTCAGTAAAATAAATGGCCATTTCGTATTCTGAGGAGATTTAGTTCAGGTGCAGTTACCAAAAATTAGTCCCGGAATAGCAAGACTAGATTAGTTAACTATTTAATGACAGAAGGTGAAATAATTTGAATAAAATGGTGGTTATGAACATGTAAATTAGTTTAAATGAAACTTGGGCGAAACGCTCTGAAAATAAGGATCAAAAATTTTGCAAAGGTAAAATATAGATAAACTCTTGCAGTATCATGTTACTATTACTGCGTGCCTAACATTTCGCTTTAACTATGTTAGCTTTTGACTATGTTAGGACATGCAATGAGGCAAACTTGGACCAGTCACAGTAACCATCAACTTACCCATGCGATCGAACCTCGGAAATAGATGTCTTCTGTTTGTGAATAAGACAAAGAAATTTAACTTGACTTTCTTTTCTTCTGTTGAATTCAAATCATGCCAGATGACATACCCAACATCATACATTCCATGTTCATCTTTATTGCAAGACGTTGAATGAAATTGACCCCATATTAAATGAGAGGATACCTGCAAAAACGACATGAATGGAATGAATGAAATTCATTTTGTCTGCTTTGGAGTCAATTATGATTGGACACTGTGTGGGTCTACATATTTATTACATCCTGTGTATCAATGCTTCCCAACCTTTTTCACACGCACTTTCATTGCCATTTTTTCTGTGCGTTCCACAATGAGATGTTAATATAGGAGAAAAGAAATAATATATCCCATGCAATTGAATGCAAAACTTGATCTTGCATAATGAATATTATCAGATCAGGTCAATAACGACGCATAATTCTAATTGTTACATTGTTGCAAACATGTAATATAAATTTAGCGCTGAAATTGTTGTTTCATTTTTGTGTACATATATATCCGTGTATCAGCTACAAACACCCTGTATAGAACTATAAAAAGCAACCCTATATGCCTACCAATGTAAAGATCAATGACAAAAGGTAACAATTAAAATAGCTGAGCTACTAGTCTTACCAAGGCATGTTCGTTTTTAGATACTTCATTGTCAATTAATTTCAATGTTTTGAATCCATGATGAGAAGCTTGTTTTCCGACAACATATTCATATAATTCTTCTGCAGTAACGTGAGAACATGATGCCTTCACCACTCCTTGATATATTTGATTGAACACAAACGCTGTCAAAGAGATAATATATTAGAGAACCTGATACAATTAGTATTGTGAAGTGTATACAATTCGTTCTTTTACAACATAAAAAAGTCATTCAAGTGAAATACTGTGCAGTGCCAAGCTTGAATATGCACAGAACTTCAATGGACATTTACTTCGACCCCAAGCAAGCAAAAGCAAGCCCCCCTAGGCTTTAGGAGATTCCAACACAATCATATCATTATCTTTATTTTCATTCTGGTTAGCATTAATTATGACCATAATTGTAATGATGTATCACACAACTTTTACCTCTTGCACCATTTGTGCATGGTAAAGATGGTACAAGTGGGATAACATATTTGAGAAACAACTTAATTGGCAGTCGTCTCAACATTGACATGAACAGTAATTTCTACGTAGGAAAAGTTTAATATCTTGTGCTTGATAAAAATGGTGCAAGAGGTTCAACTGGCTTAAGCGGAACAAGTGTGACACAACATCAATACACCACTTTGTTAACACTAACATGAAAGTTCATTTTTGTGTAGATCTTTCTTTAGTCATAATACAAAGATTGACTTACATGGTGGAGTCTGGTAATATTCGATAAAATCCTTGAGTAGAGACACGATATGATATCCAGGTTTAATAGCTGTCTGACGATCTTGCACATACATTTGTATATAACGAAGATGAAAATCGTAGGTGAAGGAATGAAGGTGGGTGTCATCCTGGAATAATAACATGTAATCGTTACTCAATTTATCTAACAAGATTCAGCCGTACATTATGCATAAGTCAGGTTTAGTAATTTACAGCGATTTTTAAAACCAATAGATTCTTTAAATACACTCAAAATTATATAATTTAATTCCGGCAAACTACAGAAAATAGTAAACCTATTGAAGCCATATTTATCTCCACAAATTCTTTCTGTTTTGAATGTGTTATTCATGCATATATCTCTTTTAATATAATCCTTAGAAATTTAATGATGATCCATATCCAATTTACATTTTAACCATTCTCGTTCTCGAACAGCGATCGTTTTCTATCACTTGTTCATCTACCTTGCTACCTAGGATATATTGGATTGCATATTAATTGAGCAGATCAAATAAGATTTTGAAAAAAGATCAAGTTAGTTATTGAATTATAAGCTAAAGCAGCACATAATATAGGAAATAAAAGTTTGAATCATACCTTCAAGTGTTCACAATCATTCAGAAATAAAACAGTCATTTGTTGATTTAAATTTTGTTGATATTGTAGTCTTGACGCTTCAATAACGTGTAACTGAAAAATATAACATATCGAATTTGTATTACAACTGAAATCGAACGATAAAAAAAAATTCTAGGCAAAAAAAATCTAGATTTACCTTAACAGAGAAATTCCTTCCTGCACATGATATTTCAACAATTACAATTCCTCCAGCTGATACTCGATATAAACATATTGGATGTTTTGACTCCACTTTTTTCTCAGGTACATCTATAAAAAAAGATTGTTTAAAACTTGTATAAATGAGAACAAAATCCGTGAAATTTTATAACAAATATTGAAACTTGAAAATTACGGTCATTGTCTGGCGATGATCTGGTAACAGTATTATGAAATGACGCAAAAAAATTAACTTAGGGCAAGGTCATCATACCTAGTTTAGTGCCAGCAGAGGCTCCTAATTGTATACCTTGGCCTCCTTACTTTTTGTAATCCCATTTCATGCCATGATTCGATTTACAACCATTCAAAAATGTGGGGAGAATGAAAATTTGAAGCGAATTAAGAAAAAAAGGGTTTATACTTATTTTGTATATGTTAGAGCTCTAGTTATGTGTTAGATTTTCAGACATGGAAAAAGGGAATTCTGTTTAATGCAAGTTTTATTATTACATATGAAGATGTAACCCACAGAATATGGATATGCTCCTGATGTGTTACAAGTGTTATTTATGGAACTTCCAAAGCATGACATCAGCAGAAAAGTTTCCAGAAAAAAAGTAGTGTGAAAAAATTTTCATAGAGAAAACAACCTTCAATTTTCTGTTTTGTTGATTCCTGTGTTCTTGATTTTTTGTACTTTGAAGCAGATTTATCAATAGAACTCGATTTCCTTATCAATTTATCTGTTCTTCCTGTCTTATCATCTTTAACCTGAAATATATGTACAATGGAGATAAAATATTTTTCATATCACTATAATTATGTCCATTAAGAGATTAAAATTCGAAAAACTGGATGCATGTAGATAGAAGCTAAGACACAAATCACATTTAAAAATTAATAATCGATAAATCCAGAAACGGTAAGCTTCTTCAGCTGATATTAAAAAAGAAAATAGATTTGACACTGCACACATATTTTCCGTAATATGGTGGATTTTTGAACATTACTTAAATACAAAATTGAATTCAGTAGTGATACTTCAATTTCTCCAATTACTGAAAACAATAATGAATCAACAAGGAAACAGCCAGGATTTTCCGACGGGTTGGTTCTAAAATTTCTATGAGCCAAGTTAGATCGTAACAACTAGCGTGTCCGGTCAGAGGCCGAAAACATGGGGTCCCAAGAGTCTTGAGAATCTAAAAAACATTTCAAGCTTCAAAGAGTTGTTTTGGATGATACAGAAAAATCACCTCCTTCCTCCCTGGCTACAGCTCGTGAATCCTAACATATGCAATATAAAGATTTCCAAACATACCATAATAAAATTCATGCTCTGCCAGTATTGTACATAATGCATCATGAGTGATCTTCTTAGTTCTTCAGTATCATATCTCGTGTCATCCAAACTAAATAATAATATCTGAGAATTACTATTAAGTAACATTAGAAGGAAAATGAGAGAACTGCCAAATTTTCAGAAATAAAATCATAAGTATAAATAGTATAGATAAAAGGAATAGAAATTATAATGAATGGTGTTTTTCATTCATGAATTTTGAAGCAGAATTTTGTCTTTGTCTGTTGCGGCATACATGACTGTCAAAAGATAGACAAGTCATGCTATCTAATGCAGCAATAGTAAACTTGACTAGACATAGCCAAATACAGGATTACACCTACCTTTCTGATACCAGTTGAGATAAATTTCCTTTGGAACCTTTGTTTGCATTTTCCTTTCGTGTTGAATTACTCCGACTTCGTGATTTTGCATCTTCATATGATTTTCCTTAATATAGAAACAGATTAGTAGTAACAGAACAATCAGAAATAGAAAGAAAAACGTCGATAAAAGCGCAGGGGAATTATTATCAATGAAAAGATTGCTGCACTTGCTGGAATAACCCAGATATGAAGCAAGCCATTTGAATAGTTGGGTATTGTAAATTTTTTCCTTGCAATGGATTCTAATTTCGAACAAATTTGCAACAAAATCATGACATAATTCAAAATTCACTCCGCAAAACTTGATAGAAGATAATCTTCAAAAAATGCCAAGCATCTCACAATTTCATTTGCATGAAATCCCATTATCTGACAACACCTATTACAATAAAATTCATTTTAAAATTTCTCCAAAGTAATAAAAACATTTGAAAAACATAGGTTTTACTTCCTATCGTTTAAAAAGAGTTTTCTGATCTGTGGCAAATATACCAAAAATGAAAATACCACTCCGAATATACTACAATCCGCGATACTTGGTAACAAAGTGGTTCTACCTGTGAAATCTCCAGATTTTCTCATTACACCAGAAAGTCTTTTTTGTCGTTTAGATACTTGAATATCTTTCTGGTCAGGAACAGGAGTTTCATTTTCCGTAGATGGTTTTCTTAATTCCAAAATTTGTTTTCGCCAGTGCGGATTGAAAAGCATCGGTGATGTTACGTGATGAATCACACGCGAATGTCGTAGCAAAACCTTCAAATTATAAGAATAGTTTGAATACAAACCAGAATTATAAAAAGTTCAAAGCGAAACTTTTACTTATAATGAATGCAGCTTCCAATACAACAATTTTATTTGAAATTATTCATATCGAAAAATATGTTTTTAAAAAGGTAAATAATTAAAGTTTTTGTATTGTGTGATATTTCAGTCACTCCATATTACTAGGTGTCTAGCTGAAGGTTACTATTCTAGCTTGGCGAGAAAACTTATATGCTAAATGCCTTTTTTCCGAGACTGTATTTTGTGGATTCTATTTTGCACAACTATTCTTGTGGCACTATTGAACTAAATTTCTCACACCTCACTGGCATATCTGACACAAGAACACAACTATACATAGCTCTTGTGGCATCAGTTGCCACTTACTTTATCAGTACTCTTTCTACTTTCACTTATTAAAGGCTTGCTTTGAACAAACTTGCAAAAATATTGTATATTGATTTCCAAGTCTTCAAGAAAACATGTTTTTAACTCTTTTGATAGAATATGTTTAGGTGATGGATATCGTGCTAAGCGTTAGGAATACACTCGCATCCTCTGATTACCCTGCATGATTTTGCAGGTTTGAATTCCATGCAGGGATAATTATGTGCGACAAGATTGTTGGAGTCCTTGTCGCTGCAGAGTGGTTTACAAAACCGCTCGTCGATTACAGCTTCCTCCACCATCAAGTCATGCATCTGAAACAAATAGCTGTCTAACTAATCCCAAACCCTACATGAATGGGAACCTGATGAGAGGCCGTGGTTCGCCATATGATTAAGCCCTCTTATCACTTTCCTTTCCCCGGGATAAATATGTAAATCCTATTCCATTCTATCCTATATATAATGCAGATATCAAATTGAACCAGTACTGTATATGGATATCATTGAATTATACAAAAGGGTCAGAGTGTACCTGTAGTACTTCCTTAGTGATTGAAACATTAGAAATAGAACCAGGTCTTTCTCTCCAGTTTGAAAATACTCTGAGTAAATGTTGTTGTTCCTCCCCTCTCTGGAATAAGAAATTAATTTATTTAAAAATAACCTCACAAAGACAATAAAAGCAATATGATGACCCTCATAATTGTTAATGAGCTTGCACTGGAGCTGATTACCGATATAATGATTTTGAAAAAATCATACCACCACTCAAATTTCTTGGCGTTGCAGTTAATGTTAGGCATACCGTTATCAGGGAATTTTTTACAAGGCCTTGTTCGTAGATGAACCACAATTATGCGTCATATAAAAAAACTCAGTTTCGACCAGTTGGTACTCAACAAATGATGAAAGTTCAGGTTCAGAGTTCTTTATTTCATCTATCCCTTCTTGTTTTGGATTGCAGTACAGTCAACCCTGCATCACACTTTTATGAAATAAAATTTTTATACCTTTTTCAAATTAGCTTTCATTTCCAAATATTGATGAGCATATTGTGTTGCAACATCCATGTCTTTGTTAGAATGAGTAATACAAAGTGGTTTGACAGGTGTGTTGGAAAGATATGCTTCGTTGAAAAACACTCTCCTGAATAAAAAAATTTTCTATATTAAAAACACTATATGTTCCAAGTAAGAAAACGAGGGTAAAATGACAATTTCCTGGTTACATTTTTTTCATCAAATATTTACTAGCATTGAAAGCTGGGAATCCAAATATTCATATATGAAATTGTATATTATAGAAAGCAACAATTCAATTTATGGTTTTTCGACTTTGAAGTCATTTCACAACTGAAGTGGAGACCATAGTAGGTCATATAATGGATGTTTCCCCGAGTCCTGATTTCCTTGTTTATTTCTGTAACCATAACCAATCAACAATGATGTAGCAATTGCAATTTCTGTAGTCGCTCAGACAGATATTCAAGCATGGTTGTAAACATTGCCTCGTTTTCATAGTTTTGCGTGTTATTTGTCAGTTTTCAGTTGTGTTTTCCAAAAATAGTTGTAAATTGAATAACTTAATTGTCATTACATCTTTCTAGGAGCTTTAGTTCAGTTGTTGCAGTAATCAATGGGCGCAAACGCTGCAATAGACTACGCAGCACATGGTTGAATAATTTTCAAAAAAATAATCCCACACAAGTTGCAAAAAATTATAAATAATAAAAAGAAATATAACAATGCATACTTGTTTGATTTTGATCTTCGTTGTGATTGTAATTCGTTATCTGATGGTAACTTTGAATTGATAAGAACCAAATCAACATCCTTCACATCTTGTGTGAATGAGTTTGTATGAGAATCACCTGAGAGAGATAAGTATAATGCTTCTTTAATATTAATAGATAACTCAAAAAAGTTTTTCAAAAGATCTAGTTAGTATTATATATAATGGATAAGAGGAATCTATTCATCCCTATTTCAAAAAGCCTAAAAATCCTAACTGTTCATGTTCTGTCTATTCGTTAGCTGTTCAACGAACCCCTGAGAACAGGGACGTACCCAGGAACAAGGGCCTAGCCTGTGAGGGGGTCGTAGAGTAAAAAAAGCATTTTTCTGTATCAAACATAGCAAATTTTTCGTAGCTCAAAACACTTCTCAGACCCTCAAGACTTCTGACTGCGCCCCTGTCTGAGACTCAATGAAAGCTCACAAGATACTTGCTATTTCCTTGTACTTTCTGTATTGAATATAACACTTAAAGAATAATTGAATGAGTATTTAAAATAAGATCAGATGTAACACAGCCTAAATACAATTTTCCAGCATAACAGTACATCCTTTCCTTTTTGTATAAAACTGACTACCTTTTGCACTTTGCACATAATAAATTTTGTAGAAATACCATAAAAATTATGATCCGATGGAGAACTTGTCATCATTCTTATAAAAACTGGAGATATTAAAACTTGTCTTCTGACCTGCTCTGGCTCATCTAATAGAAGATAAATGTTTTCTTTCATGGTAGCTTAAAACACTCAAGCTATTCATTCTGATGAATAAACATACCACCTAATAAGCAGAAACGCATGAAATTAAATGGACAAAAATTCTGACTTGCACTGGGAAACTTTTCTTACTAGAATCCATGATATTTCTAGACACTGTGTATTACATTTTGGTGATATTTGAACCTGATCTATACAATCAAAGTCTTCCTACACTTCCTACAAGCTGTTTAACACATACAGATTCAAAATAACCAACTAAAAAGCTAATACCTGATCAACAACCCACTAAAACTACGACTATGGTTTTAATAATTTTAATAGTTGAAAAGCTATTTCATTGTGTATAATATACAGAGAAAAAATTGACTATTAAAATTAAGGAATTCGTATTATGCATTAATGGAGAAAAATATCAAGAAATATGATTCATGCAGATTATTTGGCGCTCCAGAACTGTATGTACTAATATGGAGATAACTACTTTTGTTCACCTACTTTACCTCAAGTTGGCTAAAGGTACGGAAGCCTATGGGGAGGGTGTATATTCATTTGGCGGTACTCCTGAAGTGTGCGCACCAAGATGTCGCATAACCTGAACCCTAACCTGGTACACAACCTGAGTTCAGGTTGTGCACCATCTTGGTGCGCATACTTCAGGAGGACCCACTTGGCTAACATACACAGTCCCCGAACTCGTAAGAGAACTAAAATATGGATAATTGGATGGAAAATTATGGCCTAACCCTAACCTGGTACACACACTACGGGAGTACCGAATATTTATCACATACTTCAGAATTATAGCAAATCAATCTTAAAAAAATTTGAAGGTAACCTAATGCAATTATATGCAAGCATACTTGAGCTTTTGTTTTATTGGTGGACACAAAAATTAGTAATGATAAAATTGGAAACCATTCGGTTCGTACATTTACATAAAACACCTTGATGAAGTAGCAAATAAAGAATTTCATACCTTTTTTAACACTTTCAGTAGGTTGCTGTGAGAATCCAGCTTGAAAAGTACAATGACGAAATAACGACAACTTTTGAAAAGTAATGCAGTCGAGAGCACGTCTTCTTGCATTGTGAAAATCAATACAATGCGACAGTTTAACTTGCAAGTTCCGAGCTTAATTAATAATGAATATTATTATCAGAAAGTTAAACAAAAAGAAGGGAAATGAATTGTCTGTTATTGTCATAGATTTAAGTAGATCATTGCATTACCATGGACACAAGTAACGATTTTCTACAATTAACGATATACCGTATTTACGCAAAATTACGCCTATATCGCGAATAGGCCGCCTCCCTAAAAACGGCCTTAAAACGGTGATTTCATAAAAAATCGCACATAAGCCGGTCCTACGAATCGTTACACGCCGGAGGCCTCAAGAAAAACGTAGAAAGAGAACAAAATTATTGTAACGCAAACATTTCTCACGTTTATCGTTTTTGCATGTTGGCGAGGGCCGTTGGTGGATTATTACCCGTAACTCTTACTTGTTAATTTATGTTAAATAAAGTCTATATTGCTTTTCAGTGCGTCGTGATTGTGTCGGGAGTTTAAAATAGAGTTCCTGAATCAGCATAAAACGATTTCCATTGATGGCCACAATGGCGATTAATTTCGTTCCTTGTCCGTTTCAAGGAAAGAAATAACGCTGTATTAACACATTCTTATAAATTGCTACGAATCTTAACACGCCAGACGCCTTAAGAAAGGCGCAGAAAGAAAACAAAATTGTTGTAACACAAATATTTCTCACGTTTATCATTTCTGTTTGTTAGCGACAGCCGTAGATTCTTACTCGTAACTCTTACTTGTAAATTCATGTTAATAAAGTTGATATTGCTTTTCATGCATCGTGATTTGTATTAATGGGAGGGATTGTTGTCGGGAGTTTAAAAGAGTCCCTGTCCCTGAGTCAGCATTTTTTTGAGACAATTTCCTTTGATCGTCCACAACGCGGTTAATTTCGCTAAGAGTCCTTATCACCGCCCCTTAACGGATAACATATCGTAAAAGTGATTAAAAGTCGCGCGCCGTTAATTGCCTCTATGATAAGCTGTATGATAAGACAATCACACCTCCACAAGCGAGTGAAAACAAATCAATCACAGACTGTACAAGGGTCACATGTTAAACAACCAATCACAGACTGTACAAGCCATCAGCTGTATGATAAGACAATCCACCTTCACAAGCGATTTTGTGTGTGCATGCACGCTTTTTATCGTGAGGACTTTGTATGGTTTGAAGCTTTTGGAATTACCGGCAAGTCAGCATAATATCATCTTGTTGCGTGATCAAATTCTGACGCGCGAATGAGCCGATTTTTTGGTGCAATCTGAGTTATGCGTGAATAAGACGGTCCCTTAGTTTGGCAACTTTTTTTTTGAGTTTTAAACTCGGCCTATTCGCGATTATATACGGTAATTATCAAACCAATAAGAGGATCCCAACTTTATGGCAAACCTTGTATTTTCCTATGGTAATCATTTCAAGACAGGTATTGGAATGGGAAATATGTCAAATAATTCAGAGCATAGATAGAGGGAGCAGTAAATAACTAGCTTTAACAAATACTTGAAACCCTGACAAAACACAAAAGGTCACAAAAAAATGGACATTGTTTCGCCACATTGGACATTGTTTCGTATTGACTGACCAATCACAGACTGTTATTGCTGCTACAGCAACAACTATTTTTTGAGTTTTAAACTCGGGTTATACGCAAGGATATGCGGTAGTTACCGAGTAACATATTAGAATCGGAAAATATCTGACCTGACTTTTTATGCTCACATAGTGAAATGCATATTATATTGTAAATGGAATACCTTGTTTATATATAGGTACCTGTTTCATTAGACATATTGTATCCCCAAACTTTTACGGAACGTGATTGTACATGAACAATAACAAATTGTTGCCTTGGTATATATGCAGCACACGGTGATGACAATCGATGTTCCTGTACAAATGAAACAATGTAATAGTTAGTTGTTCTCAAACATTCATAATTCGTAGCTTCCGTTCGATGACTCTCAAAACTGCGTTCAATGCGTTATGCTTTATAATACGAAAGCCAACAAATGAAAGCAAAAGAATATATGCATTAGAGTCAAAGAATTAAATACATCACAGTACATTTTTATTATATTAATGAAGTGATGGCGAATGCTACCTAGTGAAGTATTTTGTTCCTCACTACAAGTGAACTTTTCTGTGACCCACTCTGAATGCTAGTGAATATTCATATCGTAAAATTAAGTCGCAATACTCCGCAAAGCTCTCTAGTGAAAGCCATCATTCATGGCCCGCTGTTGGAATCCCTTTCCTGCCCCCCCTCCCCCTGAGTAGCTTAAGAACCTCTTTAAGAAACTCTGTCTTCAAAACAACTATAATATTGAAATTGAATACTAAAAAATCTTAACTGCATTTATACTGATATAACTTACATGTGGTCGAGGACTTTGTTCTGGTTTGAACATTGAATCATAAGGTGAAAATTTTGCAGTTTTTGATGTTCCTTGCTGACCTGTAACAGTCAGAACGTAAGGTTAGAAGTTGTTGGTAAGGAAATGTAAATGAACAAGCAATTTAGCCTGCTACTTTCTACTAGCCATTTGTATTATTATTATTACTTTATAAAGCAAACAAAACAATTTGTAAATTTTAGAGTCATACAATTGATATAAAAATATTAAATTCTCGAAAATCGGGGCAAAAATCATTTGGAAAACAATCTAACAACAACTGACATGACAACCAATACCAACCAGATTGAGTGAAACATCCAACTGCTTTTCTCCAAAGCAAAAAGTTTCTTGCAATAAGAACATAAGTTGGGTACCTGAAATGAGAATTAAATACTAATCAGAATTACTAACCAGACAATGCCATAATATGGGGTACTCCAAAAGTATGTGTACCAGGCCAGGGTCAGGCCATAATTTTATTCTGATTTTCCTTTTTCAGTTCTATTACCAGTTCGGTTACTGTCTGTGTGAACCAAGTGAATAACCCCCTGCCCATTGGTTTCAGTCCTTCTACATAACTTGATGTAAAATATGCGAACAAAATTAATCTATTCTACTCGGAACACAGCCCTGTGCAACTCCCCTGATGTCTAACGTTTTGAAAGGTAATTCCCGGTACTATTTTAGATTGGGTATGCAATGCTGAACGGGGAATAATCCATTTTTTTTTTCAAAAACAGCTCCTCGTAAGATGAAATTGGTTTTTTTGTAGGCCTTGTTCGGGGAAATAGGTGTGCATGAGAGTTGTATAAGGAATTTGGAAAAAATGTTGCCAAGGAATTACACTTACTTTCCGGGTAATTTGGATTTGTTCTTCTCAAAATCATCTCTACCAAATGAAAATGCAGACATTTTTGATTTTCCAGGTTGACAAATGAAAGATTTTACCTACAAATGAATAAAAAAGTTGCAAACAATAGAATATGAATAAAAATTACAATTTTTAAGCTAAAATCTATAAATGAATACAGAATGCATATACACACACCATTAGTTTTAAACAATACAAATTTTTTTTCAAATGTTGTATGCAAGTTATTACTAATGTTAGAGTTTTGGCAGTGATTAGCAACGGAGAAAAATCTGAAGTGGTAGATTCAAAATAATGTAGCAATATGATATATTTCTAAAAATGTTTAAACTAATTTACTCTGCAATCAATCAAGATGTTTCCCAATATCTTCTGCATATCTTGTAGTGTATTTTTCATTTGTGACATCGAAGATAAATCCATTGACAATTTGAAAACAGAAGGACATTCATGTTTCTCCATTTTGTCAAACCAGGTCTGAAATAGCAAAAACGAGAAAATTTGAGATTTTCCAGATTTAAAACTAAAAACAACAACAGCACAACAAAAAAATCCATATGACTTCAGACACATGTTAGAGGTATCAAGTTCAAAACCCATACAAACATCCATTTGGCCCAAACGTCTACAAAAAATTTAAAAAAATTGAGTTCTTGATTCCAGCGGATGCATGTGCAGTGAAAATTGAGCGGCTCTTCAAATATCTCTCCAGTACAGTAGTTATTGCAGTCAAAAAGATCTTGTCTAGAGCCTTGTTCAGGTAAAGAGCTTGAGTGTAATTTAGTGTAATTGTCTCAAGCAAAAAACACCATTCGATTAGTGAAATAAAATTGTATAAACTATAAATATATAGGAAGCAGTAGTGGCAAACTTAATATGTAGGCCAGGGTGGTCCAAACCCAGGTCCGCGGGCCACATGTGACCCGTTGCTTTATTATCTGTTGCCCGTGTCACATTTGGAGTGTAATCAAAAAATCGCATTTCATGCTGTTTCATAATAAAATTAATCAGAAAAATCTTTTAACATATTGTTACATCAATAATGTCACTAAATTGACTAGTGTTATGGTTAGCTGAGGCAACTAGCGGAGTTGAATGATGTGCTTGGCAGTCTAAATTTTTATCTGGCTTTCTATCTGTTTGGTCGGGAATATATGCTAACAATAATATAGGCATCATAGAAATCTAAAAATTATATGCGGATTCTATTAGCCTGTGATGGCTATGTCTGATAACTATGTGTTTGCACAATAAAAGTGTTTGTTTCATATTGCACTGTTTACCTATTCCTGGCACTAATGCAAAAATAATTTTTTTAATAATTTCAACTTTTATATAACCCAGTGAAATACCAAATAAAAATTCTACCTTGGATAATTCTTTATAAACATCTCTTAGATTTCCAAGTTCTCCTTCTTCAGCTTGTGAACTGGCTGATTTTCTACGATCCGTCATGGCAGGGCTTGATTTCTTACCCGTAACATTTTGTTTTGGATTTTGATCTGTTAACAATCATGAAAGTGTGCAACAAACAAAAAACATTGAGAAGGAACAAGGGACAAGGGAATAAGAAATGAATAAAAATAACATAATCTCTTTTCACGAAACATCAAGTGTATTTATGAGCTTTCGTTAGATCATAGTCTAACTTCTTCAGATAAATAAATGACAACAGTTTGAAAGCAGCCAGCAGTAAGATTTAATGCGTTTTAAATTTGAAATAGTTTAATCCGGCTTTCCCAACCAAATAGGAATTCCGCCTCAAAGAGGAATTTCGTTGTTTTCAGGTGGAAATACAAATTTATGCAAATTATAAACTGTGCAAAAGCCAGAAAATGAGTTGCACACAACACTAGCTAGAGATTATTTAAAGCAGGGGTCGACAACCTACGGCACGCAATATAAATCCGGCCCGCGACGCTTCACTGAATTATGGTAACAAAACAGCTTTTTTGACGATTGCATTCTTCACGTTACAGAATTTATTGTGAGAGACGTGTAGACTAAATTATATTATAACCTAACAAGTATATTATTGACAAAACTCGTTTAATGAGCCTATAATTAAATTATAATTAGACAAATGGCAACAAAACGCAGAAAAGTTGATGCTCAGTGCAAAGGGTTTAACGGCACCGAAAATATTCAAATGGAAATTTTTGAAATGCAATGTAACGAGGAAATAAATCTATATTCTGTTCGAGATATGTATCACTGCTTGATTTTTATTATTTAAAGTATCATCCGTTCGGTTTTCAACTTTCTAAAAATAAGTGCGGCCTATGACTTGCAATCCTTAATTTTGGCCCGTGAGCGAGAAAAGGTTGCCGACCCCTGATTTAAAGATAGTACAAATAATGAAGTTTTTATGCATAGTGTAGAACAGTGTTTTTCAAATAAAACATAATTTCGCCTCCCTATCTGTTATTTGTAGCTTATTGTTAGCTAGTTATTTTTGAGGTGGAGCGCGAAACTTGACAAAATCTAAAAAGGGGCGTGGCTTAAAAAGTTTGAGAACCACTGATGAAGAAGGAATAAAGATAACCAAATGAGGCAGAAGGAGGATTTATCGAAAATGGTTGGGAACTGCTGGTTTATTAATCATATTATTCCGCAAAAGCAAGCTGGTGATGTTGTTTTACCTATCAATGAAGTGAAAATTGGAGAAACAGAAAATGTTGTCAGATTAGTTAAAATAAAAAGCCTTGCGAGAAGCTCATATAACAGAAATTGTGTAATCTCACTGTTATCAGTAACTCTTAAAGTAGTAATTATCAGAAAGCCATGTTATGAATTGATAACAATATAAAGATTATGGTATCAAAAATAACCTACATCTTATTAATATTTGATTTAAAGTGGATAAAACAGTTAAATCAATAACATCAAATTAAATTGAAAAAAAATCAGGATTTCCAAAATCGTGCCATTCGACAAATTCATAACATAAATTAAGAAAAACAATTCAACAAAAACAAGAAATCAAAATAGATTTCATTTTCACTCAACTAAAATCAATTTTTCTCATGGTTAGGCTCAGCGAGAGAAAACTTCTCTCTGATAACGTTTTTACATACACACCTTCTTTCGAAATGGGATGCAGTAGATTAGTCAAAATTCCACGCGTGCTGGAGGAAGATGTTGATGAATCATTTAAAGATCCAAATAAAGATCTCATAGCATCAGTTTTAACGTTGCTCGCATCTGATTAGGCAGAAATCAAACAGATCAATTTATAAGCAGAGATAAAAAAGCATGATTGTAAATTACAAACATGATTGTATGAAAAGCCACCCAGAAGCATGCAGCTTGCAAAATTATAAACAAATTTGTTCCACCATTAAAATGCGGTACTCCCGTAGTATGTGTACCAGGTTAGGGTGAGGCCAAAATTTTATTCTGATTTTCCTCATTTTAGTTCTATTATGAGTCCAGGGACTGTCTGTGTTAGCCAAGTGAATATACCCCCTGCCCATAGGCTTCCGTCTCTTTACACAACTCATGTGAAGTAGGCGAACAAAATTAGTTACCTCCATATTGGTACACATACTTCTGGACCGCCAAATAAAGTGCAGGGTTTTGAAATTACTAAGTACCCCTTAGACATAGAATAGCGTGGATTTCTTAAAATAGCGTGGATAACATAAAAATTCTTAAATTTATCTACCTAAAGCATTATGCCATGTTATAAACAGTTGAAATTTCCTGTTAAGAAATTATAGTAATTATAATATGGTATACATTTGAAACTGTCTACTCGTTTCAAAATTATTTGGTTGATAAAACATGAACTATTGAAAAATTATTATTAATATTGTCATCAGGAAGACAAATTATTCGCTTTCACTTCTGTTACCCATTGCCATGATAAGGAATAATATACCCGATTACCCGTTATAAGATATTAACCAATAGTAAGTCACAGAAAATATAATAAATTTAGGTAATATGACGGATATTGTTACATTTAATTCGTTTATAGATTAGATTTGCTTAGAAACAATCTTGGAATATCCAAAGCTACAAATCTGGATTACAAATTGAACATTGCCAAAAAGTAACTGCATTGAATTATGGGAAAAACATTCTTCTATCTATTTAATAGGGTACTTTCGTAGTATGTGTACCAGGTTAGGGCTAGGCTATAATTTTATTCCGATTTTCCTTATTTTAGTTCCATTACGAGTCGGAGACTGTCTGTGTTAGCCAAGTGGATATACCCCCTGCCCATAGGTTTCAGTCCCTTTACACAACTTGATGTAAAGTATGCAAACAAAATTAGTTACCTCCATATTGGTGCACATACTTCTCAGCGCCTTTAATAGTACCGTATATTAAAAATGGACAAATTTATGTCTTTAATTTGTTAACTTCTAATACTTCAAAATGATTTAAAATCACAATATTCCCAAATGGAAAGATTATGTACAAATTCTTATTCTTGAGTAATGGCAGCCCTGTAATAATACATCATTCATTAAAAATTGAGAAGAATTGAATAAAAAATAAATAAAAAAATTCACACACCAATCTCAGTGCATGCATCGGTAATACTGTATTCAAGGACTAAATTAAGTAAAAAAATAAACAAATCAACCTTCATTGATACCGACACAACACAGCTCTTTGGAGTCAGATAAAAGTAAAATGAAAGTCTCCAGGGCATTGAAGAAAAAAAATTAGAAAGAAAGCAAATTGGACAATCACTACTTAATTTACAGGAGTGTGTTCATAATTTCGAATTACAATTTAAATTTTGTTATGAGGTCAGTTGTCAATGTATCGTAACCAGGTTTGTTTTATTTTAAGTATTGTTACCTCATATAATACACCTGTAGATGATAACTGACTGAATGTGGTATCGATAAATTTTCTTTAAGACTTTATGCAAAAATAAAACAATGTTTTCCAAAAGCATTTTCTGTATCTTGTCACAATATAATCCTATTTTTTGCTGTATGTCTGTCTCCCTGTCCAAACCACAGAAGAAGTGAAGCGTTGCTATATCATCAATATGACTAATTTGCATCCCAAAAATGAGTTGAAGAATGATTGAGTTGCAAAGATGTAGTGATGAGCAAAAAGAAAGAGATGGAATGAGAAATAACTAGGAAGAAAAGTTGACCACACGCAAAAACTGGCTGAAAGGATTCTATGTTTTCCTTTTATCAGTACAATTTGTGATTTGAAGAGGATAGAAACATTCAGGAAAGAGTATTAACTGAATGTAGTGCAATTCATTTTGATGTTGTCTCTACTGATGTCCGTTAGTCTAGCAAATCTCTAATTGAATTCAAAATCTGAATTTTCTAAAAACTGAAATTTTCTATTAAATTTAGCCGTTTAAATTTACCATTTTGATGTGTTGTCTCTGCTGATGACCGTTAGTTAGTCTAGTAAATACCAAATTTGATTCAAAATCAGAATTTTCCAAAAACTGGATTTTGGTAAAAAATTTACCGCCCATTTCGAGCACAATTCTTTGTTACAAAAACCTATGCGTCAGAATAATTGATATAGATATCCCCAGCTATTGGGAAGTAGCAAAAGAAAGGAGAGTTTGGAAGTACATACACCCGATCCATAAGCACGTGCAAATTAATATTAAATTGTGCTGCGTATTTTTGTTATGTCATAGTGCAGCATGCTTGCCTGATGCAGGAGATGACCTAACTCTCGACAGTGGAGAATGGGACTTGCTTTTACCGATATAGATGCCAGCGCTTAGAGATGTCGCTGAACTGTCAATGTCCAGTTGTCGAGACTGTCCGCTATGGGACGTTAAGAAGACCGGGGTAGGCAAGGACAGCTTCCTTGAGAATCTGCTGTGGCTTCCTGCAGGTTCAAAGATTTAATTAAAATTTTAATTTTAATTAAATGAAAAATCAAAACTTTTACCCAATTCGAAAAATAATAAAATTGGAATAATGGATATTTTTTTTTCTATTCCGTATTTAATAGTGGTGATTTGAATGATAATTTAAAAAAAACTATTCTAAAATTTCAGGTTATTGACTTATTATTAAGGGGTAATATTGGTCATAGATTCATTTTTACACAATATTTACACTTTGATAAATATCTAAATAAGAAATTTTGAGTTATGATACAGTGGTTAGTATATCATTCTTAAGCATGAATCATTTTTGCAGCAAAAACCAGGTCTGTGAAGCCGGAGCGGGATGGTGTGAAACTGCATTGGACGGTTGCTTACTGTTCATATTATAAAATCTCAATGGCTATAGAGTAGGCTCGAGCCCAGATCTGACGTGAAAAGTAAAACTTCGACACTGAAGCCACAGTTTGAATTTATTGCGTTTTTCGGATTTGGAATCAGAGTTATTGTGATTTCAAATCAGCTTCCAGATCTGTTTGCCACTATTGAAGATCACATACATCACGGTCAAGGCCTGATCAGTCCAGCAGTTTCAAAACGAAATTACTATATATAAGTTTACTCTAGCAAATTTATGTATTGAGAATTTGTAAATAATCTGGATTATTGAAGCTTGAATAAATTAAACTTGAATAGAATGATAATTTGATGTAAGTATTGGAATATTTTTGAATAAGAGTTTATGAATTGTTACGAGGCACAGGAATAAATGATAATTATTACATCTTCGAGCATAGAGAGAATTTTTTGGATGATCAAAGAAAATTCAAAACACTCAGTTCAAAATCTAATCAAAAATTCAATTAATTATATTGCAGATATAAAAGATATTAACATCAAAATTGTATAATATTGATTTTATTTATTAATTGTTAATATTTCCATCCCTATAACATATTTACTATGCTGTAACAATCAAGCAGGGGTATTGAAACAAAGATAATGCAGCGCACAGCCCAGTGAAATGAAAAATAAACACAAATTACTATTTTCAGACAATCAGAAGCAGTGAGGACAGCACAAAGCGAAGTGGTTAATAATCATATTCATCTTATAGGATTTCTGAAATAAAATGTATATTTAACCATGTATGCGCCACAGATAAAGCAAGTTTGCAAATTTGATTTGGCAATGGTTAATATATGATTTGTATACAGTTAGAGAACGGTTAGGGGTAGAAAAAATATTATTACATTCTTACTTTTTGATTTCTGAAAATCGAGCGGCATCACATCATCCTCTGTCTTCACTAGACCATGTAAATCACAAAGAGGAGGTCGTAAGATCAGCAATTCCGTTACAGCATCGAACAAAGCGTGACGAACGGCAGTGTGAAGCCGTTTATCGAGATAGTCAACTGTCAATGACCCTTTGAGCCAAAGATGGAAACGGACGTAGGTTTTCACTGGTGTGGAGCTTTTCTTTTGTAACGATGATGGCGGACGATCAAGCATCGCTGGTGTATTTGATCTGTATGAGAACAGGATAATTTTTTTATCAAGAAAATTTGCTCAAAGCAAGGTCACGCTTGATTCTCACTCAGAATTAAAGAACACTAATCTTTGAGCGAAGTTACGGGTGACAACATAACTGCCAAGAGCTATTAAGAATCCTAGTGTAAAATTACATTTGCCAAATACAGATGGCACGAGACGCTTATTATTTCAGAAATATAAAAAAATAGTTCCAACAGTTACTAATAGCATGGCAAACCATAAAGCATTGCTAAAAGTAGTAAAGTATAAACAGGGCTGTAGTATCAGTAGAGTACATAGTCAAAGGCTGTTGAAAGTCATGAAAACGAAAGCGACTTTTGTTATCACAATTTTGTAAACCAGATTAAAAATTGTTGTCTAGCTAGCAACCAAAATTAGGTTCTTGAAGGGCTCAGATTCAAGCTGAAATGAAATTTTTCTCTGGCTACACAGCCAAGCAATGATGACGTAACTCAGGCCGAATGCTACTGTAGTAAAAATTTGATTAGAAATAAAGCATACCTGCTTCCAGGAATACTTAAAGTCACTCGTTGTGAGTCTGCAATTTCTGTGAGATTTAAAAGCTGAAAAAATAAATAAAATGACTTGACCATCGTCGACAGAATAAAATCACAAAAAAAGTGGTTAAAAAAATAGAGGAGATGAGTGATGACGAATTTATTCCGTTTTTATCTCAACAACGAATACCTGTTCAGTAGTTGATTTCTCTGGAGCATTGAATTTTAAAACAATATCTGAAGACATAGGTCCGCCATCTTTGTCAGTTACTTCAAGTACAATACATGCAATACCATATCCTGTTTTTCCTGGTTCAAGAGTCCTGTAATATTATTAAAATATTCATTTGCAAGCAAATATGTCCAAAATATCAAATTCTAGTCAATTTTAGATCCAAGGTTTGAGTGAGTCATTGATACCCCTGATTTACTCAAGTATACCGCCTTATTCAGAGTGAGATAAATTGAGTAAATTGATGAATACCAATAACTCAGAACCTTGTGCGCATAGACAGCTAAAAAGATGCATTTCCCGTCATGATATAAATATTGAGTAGCTGAAGCAGCAAGTTTATTTAGGAATTTTAATTTTCCAATACTACACTTATTCACGCCTTTTTGCTTTGAACTTAAGATAGGATCGACATTCTTATTACGGGGGTTAAGAAAACAGATAAAACAGCTTGATTATATGGCAAACCACTCTCTCTCGTCCGGTTACCAGTCTACGTCGGGTATGGGATTAGTTATTTGTTTCAGATGCATGGATAAACTTTATGGTGGAGGAAGCCATTACCTACCAATGGTTACAATGGACGAGGAGTCCAGCAATCCTCTTGCACATATTTATTCCCTGCGAGATTCGATTCTGCGAACCCACGCAGGTTAATCAGAGGTGCTGTGGCAATCGTATTCTTAATGCTTAGCCGAGGCGACATATCGCCATGTGTGATGAACATGATATTTAAGGATATGCAGGAAACTACAATTTTTCGATATGTAAGAATCATTCTGGATCAACATTGTCCACTCGTTCTATTACACCCTGGGTTAGGTGGTCGACATGGGAATTGAACCTAGAATGTGTAACCTGCGATGTCAACACTTGTTAAGTCTTACACCTTAGCCGCTCGGCCATCACACCTGCAATTGGATTTATATACCGGTTTCTTGTTAGTAGCCTATTAGTGTTAATGGAAAAAAATTTTCCCCAAAGAGTATGTGTATTTCAAAACTTACTGATAGAAAAGAAAAACGGAGCTATCGGTTGCTTGTGTCATCTTGGGTCCAAAGTCATCAACAGATATCGGCATCATTTTATAACCAACGAATTGTCCAGATGGTATTGCTGGATCCACGTATCTAGGCATTGCCATAATTTGTAATAAATTTTGATGTAGGTAATATCGTACTGCTGGTAGGCAGTTTGAAAATTCATCGGGGAGTCCATATGACAAAGTAGTGTTTGGTGATACTTGTCGTATATGTGATATAGCTGGACTTCCAGTTGTAGATGTACTAGGTATTGTAGTGACGCTTGGTTGAATGAATAATATGTCTGATGAAGATAACTTTGAATTTCTTTGCAAAAGAACTGAAATAAAAAATAAAATGGTCGAATATCAAAAAAATGAATATATTAGCTCCATGTTTTCCAGCCAGGGAAGAAAGTTTGTTGTTCTTGGGTAGGAATTTTACTTTGTATTTGTTGTGGTATCGCTAATATTTTCTAGTTTTTTATTATTCCCCAATACTCATTTATGCACATATCATGCACGACTTAAAAAGTGTGAGCGAAGCTCGTGCATAACACCAACTAGTGATCCATTAGGGATTGAATGAACAAAGTCCTTTTTATACGAAGGGAGGGAGGATAAAGAGTTCTCAAATAGGCAAAAGGAGAAAATTAATGAGAAACGTTGTGAACCACTGAAATGGTTAGTGAAATAAAAGACGGTAGCTCCCATGCTTTCTCTAATTAACTACACTTTTGTCTCGCTGGAATCATGTGGTCCATTATTGTCTTATGTAAAGTACAGGTAAGAAACTTGGTGTTATGGAAATCACAAATCACACATCAGTGATAATCTGGTTGCAGGACATTATTGAACATTATTATAAGTTGCTCTTTTCGTATAAAAATACAATACATTAATTCCTAAAAATGCTACATAGCATGCAATATGACTAGGTGGAGATTCAAATATTGCACTGTACAGTGATGAAATCCACTCATTCAACCACACATCAGTGATAATCTGGCTGCAAGACATTACTGAACATTATTATAAATTGTTAATTTAGTTTCAAAAACAATGCAATAATTCTTGAAAACGCTAGAGAACACAGATAGAGATGGCTAAAACGTGATTTTCTTGTAGTAATGTACTCCAATAAAAAGCTTATCAAACTTGCTATCATACACTGAACACAAATCGACAAATGACATTATAATTCGACAATAGTATTTAGAGAATCAAAGTTTAGAATTGCACGTTATTTATTGAATACCAATTGACGGGTTCATATCAGCACCTTCAGCTTAAATTATATTTAAACGACTGTAATTTAGTATCTAAAATTAGAGTACTATTTAGTAAGTACCATACTTACCAGTTATCTTCTCTAATACAGATTCGCTGAGTCTTCGCACAATAACTTGATTCATTTTTTCCAATTCTTCTTGTTGTTGAGGCAACAGTGGACCAACACCGTGCCATTTCAATGCCAATGTTCCACCAGATTTTGGTTCAGTTAGTCCAACACCAGTGAGACTTTCTTTTGACGTGCGGCGATCTGTACATAGAGATAAAAATTATATAAAAAGCAATTGTTACATATTTAACATCAATATTGACTCTGGGTTGGAAAAAATTTCGGCTCTGGAAAAAACCTTTTATCTCGAAAAATGTGCAATATGAAAGCCCGCTTTAAACGCTCAGTAAAATTGTCCCAAGTCCCAATCGGCATATTCATTGCCTTTGATTCCTCTGAATTTGGAAATACGACACCAGCCCAGAGCTTGGTGAATAAAATATTTTTGGGCAAAAAAAATTACAAAAAAACATCTGTTTGACTAAAATCTGGAACATTTTGTCCAGGTGTCATGTGATAAGCAAAGGTTAGAACATCCTGCCATTAACCACAGTTTAGTGGTCTCCAATTTCGTACCTGCGGATTCGTTTCCAAAATTATCAACTGAAGAATGTAGTAATTGTGATGATCTTCTGCTGTCAGGTTTTCCACCTGTGTCTTCTTCCATGCGACAATAGAATACTGATTTATCTGGAAGCTACATAAAAGCAGAAAGAAATTCATTACCCAATTATTATTGAGTGAACAGTATTAATTTTCTTGTACACTATTCACAATGCAAGGAGCTCTTTGCAATCAGCCTCTACTAGCTAGGGAGCAAATAAAATTGAGGGACCGGAACCCTTAGGGTTCAGCATTGCCACCAATTTATTACACTTTACAAGATTTTTAACAGGCGATGCTGACATAGGTCAAGTCCAACACTTCAAACACCAGTGTTCCTAAAATCTTCATGATCCGACCAACCACTCTCAACACAACCTCCTGCTCTTTTATAAAAATTTGTAGTTTTGCTTCCAACGTGTTTGCATCAGTTATTTTCTGACCCAAGTTTAATGATACATTAAACATTAAATACATTACAGTCCAGGAATTGAACAAATCAAAATTTTTTTAAAATTTAAGTATCCATGGCAAATGTTGACTAGTTAATTTTTTTTCTTTGTCTGAGCAAAGACTTCTCCGCCAGAGAACCCCCAAGGGTTTGAAAAACTCTACACTAAACTATCACACTCATTTCACATTTGAAGACACTCACCCGATACACAAACATATTCTTTCGGTTTGTGACAATGAAATTTATGACAAGATCTCGCACTACAGCCATAACGTTTGATTTTCCTGCAATATTGCCTGTTGCTTTTAATCTCGGATGAATTTGTATAGCAGTTTCCAATACAGCGTCACATGCAAATTGGCCAGGGGCATTTGTCATTGTCGCGGCAAGTAAGGCTCTGTGAAATACATAATAAAAAATTTGTCGCTCCAGAAGTGCGTGTACCAATATGGAATTTGTTCGCCACTTTATATCAAGTTGTGTAAAGGGACTGAAACCTATGGGCAGCGGGTATATTCACCAGGCTGACACGGACAGTCCCACACTCGTAACAGAATTAAAATGAGGAAAATCGGAATAAAATTAGGGCCTAACCTTTACCTTGTACACACATTACGGGAGTACCGAAAATTGTAATAACAATGTTTCAAACCTATATTGATAACATATTGAACATCAAACTGTAACAGGTGAACAATGTTTACAAAACCGACAGTGAACATTGTTTTAAAAAAGTGTCACATTCCTGTTTCCGTAGCAATGAACATATTGGCTTTGTCAGTTGTTTGCATGTTATACTTTGAACTTAATAATGTCGACCACTTGAGTGATGACACATAAAAGACCTGTATTGCCAAAGTACGAATTAATATCTAGAGTATCAACAAGATTTTTTCACTCAAGGTAGATACCTATCATACCTATCTGTATCATCACCATGTTCATCCGAATGTCCGAAATTAGTTGGATGATAATCTCGCTTCCAAATATCTTCTTCTGTTTCTTCCACAAGAAGTGCGTTGCACATTCTAAATATTGAAAAAATAAAAAGATAAATATAATATTTGGGGCAGAAGTTAGTGGCAAAAACTGCAAATGATGTCAATAAGTTTTCGGTGTAACAAAACACAGGGTTCACAACCTTTACTTTATCATTTACCCCTAGGTCAATTTCGAAAGTAAAACTGACCCCTCAACATTGTATGTAACCTGCCTTCCTAAGTAATTCTGGCAATGTTGCAACATGCTATGTGGTCAACCACCACGCTTGGTCATGTATGTTTTTCGCTTGCAAAATTAAAATATAATGCACATAAAAATTTATTGTTGGTTGAGAACCTATGAATTAGCTAAGGTGGTCTATGGACTGAATGTGACATAAATATTATTTTGCTGGTCCTTCCTAAATACTGTTTTAACACTAATTTGGTTTTCCATGGAAAAAAAATGAAATCATTTGCTTTCTAATATAATAATTGAGCTGAACCTTTTACATATTACACAAGATTAAAATCACTAACATAACTTCATAACCCTTTCCATGCGATTTTTATTTTTTATTAAATAATCGTATTTGCTACGCCGATTTTATGCATTTGTACCCCCACAACTAATCGATAGACTAACGAAAAACTAATGATCCTCTGCTGCCCACTGACGGCTCGTTGGAAAGCTTATTTAAAGAGGTTGCAATTGGCGATTAAAAAAAAAAGTTTTTTTAAAAGTGGTGGTCTGAGTCACAAACCGGATAGAAAAAAGGCATTTTTTTTCTCTTGGGAGTTGAAACTTCAAACCATGATAAAAAATAGAAATATTCGCTAAATCCTTTACTGTTACCGCTTCGTGGTTGGCAAACAATAGCATAATATTGCTGTAGCAATTTCGTGATCTAACTCAAAATACTTTGGTAGATGGAGGGGATAATATGTCTTCTATTACAACCCAAAAAACACCGAAATTTGCATAAATTTCAAAAACACTCCCTCGTTCCGCCGCAAATAAAATTCCCGTCATAAACGAAAGCGAGATTTACCGTCGCTTATGTTAATCTCAAAGAAGACTTCTTATCAATAAACCAAAACCCGGAAAAACTAGACCAACAGTTTGCAACCGATTGCTAAATAAAACAGTGGAGTACATCAATGTACCCGCCGCAATCTAGCGACTTTTGTCGTTGGTACTAATACGTGCCCACCGCACAGAAAGGGTAAAGCACCTTTTTTTAGTAATTGGGCTTGTTAAAAAAAACTTTTACTGGTATACTATATGGCTCGTATGTTCACTGAAATGTTAAAAAATAACCTGCTATCATGCATTTCATGTAGCAATAGAGTTTGATTGACACGTTTACATGTTGTATGAATATATTCAATAACTGCATTGAACACACGTTTGTGTTCGATTTCAATTCCATCAGGTATTACAGCACTGCTACGTCTAAAAGAAGAATGAACTTGTTAAAGCTAATAAATAAAATACTAGTTGGAATTAAAAAAAAAAATTGAAGATTTAATAATATATATCACAGCACTAACTAATCTAGATTAGTTGGTTATAGATTGTTTACATGTGTCATAATGAAAATAAGAATAGAGAATGAACAGCAGATGAGATGAACAGAAGGTAGAATGAACAAATTCAGCTGCTATTTTGTCATCGAGAGGTATTTAGTTTAGTTGAAATATTCAAAAACTGACACTAAAAACGGGATAGACCACGCTAAGGACAAAAAGTGGCTGTCAGTATTTTCACTGATAAATGCTTTCAATTTTTAGGAGAAAATGCTGATTTTCAAAACATAAAACTGTTGATACTTAACAGTTTTTTTTTTTCTTAGACAAAAAGGTATTTTGAAACCAACCAATACCAGCTTCCAACCTTTACAGATGCTTTTATAGGGCCTGGTTTGGAGAAGCTTCATAAAACACCGAGCTTTTACAAAATTTTCAATCTAATGCCACATTAGTTTAAAATTGTCAATCCCCCATCTCCATTCTTGATATTGCAATTTTTCTCACCTGTGAAAGTAGGTCTTTACATGATCTGATAGAACATGAACAATCAACCAAAAACTTGGTAAATCATTAGCACTGTCATGTAGTGAAACCATATAATCATCTTCTCCATCAATATCACTTTCCTGAATAGTAAAAAGATAAATGGATTAAATCAGGAAAAAAAGACACGATACTCCAGAAAAATGTACCCCTTCGCCATTCTGAGTATTCTGAAAAATATCAATCATTATTGACCTATTATTACCTCTCCATCGTATCCAGATTCAAACCAACTTGCAGTACTATATCTATGAAATTCACCATCAGATAAAGACACTGGACTTGACATTGCATCTTTACCGCCCGCTCCAAACAAATACGCAGAATTTGGAATTGCGGCTGCTGGTGTGGTAGAAGACAGTTCATTTCCACCACTGTTATCTCGTCTCAACATTGGGGTACTTGAACTCGGCTCACCAGAAGTAATTACAGTCTCTCTTTGAACCATTTGAGTGACCGGTGTAATGTTGTGTGCAGATCGACGATGACAAGCTGGGGCTGACCCTGATGATCCAAAGCTCGAATTATGTCCGGATAAATGACGCACCATGGGTGAAGTGGGTCCTGAATATTGTTGGGGTGAATTCCGAAGCGAAAGTGGGGTAACTGTATGTGTGCTATGCCGTTTTAGCTGATATTTTCCAGACATATTTAGATTGCTCTCCATGCTTCGTTGTTTAATCGGCCCCCTTCGTTTTCCTCGTTTAGAATCCATTGCTGTGTTACGACAATCCTGACACATGTCAGGGGTAATAGCGTTTGGTAACGATAGTCTTGACTGCCCCCCTCGTGCATATTTTTTTGTTCTTTGCTGCCCTCGAGGTGATAATCCATCGTTATTATTAGAGAAAGGAATATCAGGACTGACAATATCCAATGCAGACGTTTTCCTGATAGGCGTAGATTTGCTAGATGAAGTTTGCCTTGTGACGGTTGAAGCACTACTTTCAGTACCTGCGACAACATCAGATTCAATTGCGTCGACGGACATTATTTCGTTGTTTGGTAACGAACGGAAGGACAGAGAAGAATGGATGGGACAACCAGCTATAGGTAAAGAAGTACAAGATTTTGTTGACGCTCGGACAGAAACAGACGGCGATTTAAGTGAATTTGGAGCAGTTTTTGTGCGGCGTAAAGTTGTGTGTTCATTCTCCAAACTGCTTTTTATGATTTCATGCACAGCTCTCCCACCAGAACTTGTGCTTCCAGTAATGCTTTGAACATTCGTGTTTCCTTGTGAGGGCAAATTTCCACCTTCTGCTGTTTGTTGATCGATCGATTGAAATATTTCATTTTCTCCGAGAAACGGGACATTTCGCCAATTTGGAATAGGTAAAAATGTTCTTTCAGTTGTGAAATAGTAAAAATCGCCTTCTTTCTTCATTCGATATCCTTTGAAATCTTTAAATATTCTTTCGAATTCAATATTAAATAGCGGAAGACTTTTATCAGCCCCGAAAACAAATTGAAGAAGTGTATTTTCCACCATACAATTCGTTTTATCTGATTCGTCAATGTGAGCAGTAACCTGAATAAATAATTCACTTATAAACTTGCTATAATAGCATAGAAAAAACGAATACTGAATACAAATCTATTAAGAAAGATAGATTTTTAGACAAATTTCTTACGAGATATTTCACAACTGAAGAAGACCTTATATAAGCAGCCACCTGAAGTTGGTTAAGACTAATTTTCATATGGCGTTGTACAATTTTGTTGTGAACAACGATCTAGACAGGAAATTATTTAAATGTGAAAAAATCGTTGGGTTTAAAAGGTTAGGATTTTTATAGTCGAATATAGCCTACAATATTTGTTTAAACTATGCAAAAAAGTAAAGGGTTCTAGCTATACATTTGATAGAATAGGACAGGATTTAAATATTTATCCCGGAGGAGAGGAAAGTCGATAAGACAGCTTAATCATATCGCACAACGTCCTCTCTTCCCAGTTACCAGTCCATGTCGGGTATGGAATTAGTTAGCCAGTTATTTGTTTCAGATGCATGAACTTACGTGAACCACCTCTCGTCCATTATTATCCCCACAGGATTGAAACCAGCGAAATCACGCAGGGTAATCAGAGGTGCAGGAGCATATTCCTGACACTTAGCCTGCAAGGCTGACCAAGTATTAAACACTCAACTTCTAAAACTAACAATTCACCACTGTCCATGTCTTAGACTCTTAGAGTAATAAAGCTAATATTCATCATTTAATTAATCTAAAAACTTTAAATTCCGTAATATGACAAACCTTCTCCAATGTTGAACTATCAATACTTTCACAAGTTCTCAGAGCACTGATGATTTCATCTTTTAACAACCATTCTATTTGTTCCTTTGTTAAATTAACTGCAGCTAAACATGGTGCAGGAAGCATGTAAAGAGGATCAACTGTCTCTGGAAAAATAATATACGAATATTTTAAGAAATACCACAAAATGGAATTTGAACTCAAAATTTTTAACCCACAATGCCAACATAGTTCAATGGTCTAACCTCTACCCTTGGCGTAATGCTGTTGTACCCAGTCTTTTTTCAAGCACCCAAATTCTTAAAAAAATAACTTTTGTACAATCTCACACCCAAGAGTATGCTTAAATACTAGGTCTGTTATGCTTATGCCTTATATGGTCACAAAATTAGGTGACTAATATGAAACAATCATTATTACCAAAATTTATTTTCACCAAAATTAACTCTAAGTGAGAAAGCTGCGGTTATTTGCCACAAGCGAGTGTTTGAAATCGTGGCGTTGCCATACGCTGTGGTACTTTCCACATATCCAATTGCTATTGAGCAAATATAAAATAAACGATAAAATTAACTTGGATGGGGAAAACAGTAACTTTTAGGTTTTTAGGTTTTTGTTGAAAAAACGAACGAACCAGGAAAATTTTCAGGCGACCTGTAGGTTGGGAAACAATAGCTTAATGAATATGAAAAGATCACATCGTTGCAAAATCCTGGCACGTCATTTCGCACAAGTTACATTTGTATCCATATATCACCCTTGCAATGTCGATATTTCCTCATATAGCCTATTCAGCATTCAGTGTTGACACAAATTCAATTTTCAAATTAGAGGACACCAATTATGTTTCCATACCATAAAAGAGATTTAGTAGTTTTATGATTTAATATTTTTACCCTGTTCATCATGAACTGTGTGAATTCTTTCTTTCTTTGAACTAACTTCATGTCTGGGACTGTCATCTTCTTCGGGAAGTAATCCTTGCAAAGTAAAAAACACAATGATTATAAAATTGTGTCAAATATTGACAAATAAGGAATTGTAATAAGCCATTAGTCAACAGTTGGCACAAAATAAATAAAACAAAAATTCAATCGACAGGGTTAAAATTGGAATACATGTTTCCTTTATATGGTTTTTATGAAGCAATACAAGATTAAATTTTCTGAAACATTATAGCATTGAGCCTGGAAATTGTGAACCATTTGAACCCTTGAAGAGTTAGCTCGACTCATATCAATGATAGAGTGTCCCCAACATTGATTGTGAGTAATTCTACATAGAAATATCTTACCTGAAGTAAACCTATTATAATCATTTATATCGGGTGTATGTTCGTTTTCATTTAAATCAGCAGGTAACGTCATCCATATTAAATCGAGAGTAATATAAAGTTGTGAGAGATCAATTGATTCACATGGACGTTCCAGATTAGTTAAAACACTTTGCAAATTTGTTGGCAGACCTTCAACCGGCATGGTACCATGGTTTCCTGTGGTTAAAAATTAGAATGAATTGAAATCCACAATTACTATTTTCAATCTCTTGAGTCCACAACAGATACAATATCAGGGTAATAAAAGGTATATAATACAGTATTCAAGGTTACGCTGTATTAAAGTAAGCTTTTTTATATTAAATGTTTGCAATAATGTTTCATGGCAAACTAAGAATGAGGGGACCGCCTCAAGGCCCATGTTTCAGCACCCTCCTGTTTTCCCATATGCCCATATACAAGTAGTCATGGACTTTGTGTTATATTGATGAATGCATGCATTTATGGCTGCAAATATATTTATCAGTCTGGGGGATAAAGGAGGAGATAGTTATAAAGAAATTTGCCAGTAACTGGAGATGAGAGTTGAAAGCAATATTAATAATCACTGTATATATTGATCAATTAGAAATCAGAAAGCGTGGAACGAAATAAACTAGTAGTCTATGTATGATGGTCATTTTCACTAGATGAAAAAAAAAACATAAAATTTCAATATAAATCAGCATTCAAAAAAACAAAAAAAATACCTGTCTTTTTATCTCGAATGGTACAAGTCATGCAAAGAAACAATGGAACATTTTCATCATCATTATCATCTGTTTGCAACAATTCATCTTCATCATAGAATGAGTAAGAAGAATTTGATGATATACTATCGCCATCTGAATCATGTTGAAATTCTTCAGTCAAATCAACATCTTCTAGTTCTAAATGATCAAATGGTTATACATGGTATTATGTAATTCACTAAGCTGCAAAAACTGATGTATGGGGTTTCCTGATAGTTCAATAGTTTTCCATGCACCTTATGTTTTTTTTGTTTACAGTAATCTGTTCTGTAATTATTTCATTGCATGCCTCACTGGTAACTAGTATAAATACAGGTAATTCAGCTGTAAAAAGACAGTCTGTCCTCGATGATATGTTGAGCATGTGCTCTGACTGTTTGAGTTATTTACTTCAATAATAAACTTTTATTCGACTCATCAGTCACATGTGAATTAGAGTCCAAAATATAGTATGGGCTCATATTTCAAGTGAGTAGAAATAAACTAAAACGCAATTTATTTTAAAAATCTATGTATTGAATGAGGTCTTGAATTGAAATATTTTTCCACACATACCTAAACTATTATTACCGGTACTAGTTTTAATGGGTGATTCTACAATTTTCCTCCTGACAAAGCCATACACAAACAGTCTGATATATACAGATGTATTAATAAGCTTTAAAATAATTTTAATTTTGGTGTGGTTAGACATAGCCTAGCATTTCCAACACTATACAAATTTAAAATGTGATTCGGTAAAAGTCGCAATCTCTCATAAGCAAAATCACAGGATGACAACTTGACAGCAGAATGGTATATTCATAATTGAAAAAACAATTGAATTTCGGTACTCCTGAAGTATGCGCACCATGATGTCGCATAACCTGAACCCTGACCTGGTACACAACCTGAGTTCAGGTTGTGTGCCATCTTGGTGCGCATACTTCAGGTCCCAAATTTCTTACTTCTAGACTGCCTTTGCTTTTTCCTCCTTTTTCTTGATGGCGCAACTTTCTCAATATTACAATCACTACTCATTGTACTTGGTTTATCATGAATTAAAGAGGAAAAGTCGGCCTGTTGAATTCACAACAAGAAAATTGCAATTAGTTCTGTTTCTGGACAAAATGAATATTAGAATTGGTCAATTGGCTACAAAAGACTACAGACACATGTAAAATTAGCAATTCACTCAATGAATTGAATTTTAATAAAATGGAATGTGTTTAGTTATCAATATAGTAAAATTTTAAAAATATTGTCTGTATTATAATTGCTAAATTATTATGGCATAATAGTAATAATAAATCTTATATACAAAAGAATATTCATGGAAATAGGTAACTCAAATTGAATTAGATAATAAACTCCTTGTCTTGTTTAGATTAAAAATTGACAAGATTCCATATCATGTTGATGCACACAATGGCAGGACCACTGTGACATAAAAAAACTAAAGATTTTTTTATAAAATGTTTCAAGAAATGAAATATTCAACATATTTATGAAAAAATTTTCACCAATGCGAAACATTCAAATTTATAATTTTTCTCACCTCCGCAGTGAAATCATTCTCACCAACTTCAAACTTAACATCAAGATCACTTTCTGTGACAAGTTCATTGTTTATAAGATTTGTCCTGTTACTAAAGTGATGAGGAAAAAAATCTAAAAAAGGAAAAAATCATGCACACGTTAAATAAAATTTCTAAGAAAAGATAATAACCCAAATTTTCATTTCAAAATGTAAATAGCCTGTTGTTATTCTAAAAAAGGTTTGCCTTAGATATAAAAGGCTAAATTCGGTTTACTACGTATTGACTTAAAAAATCATCTGGCACAAACATAGCCATAAATCTGCCATAGAAAGTTCATATTTAACAAGATCGACAAGTATATACTCCATCTATCTCTATCCAATGCCAAAATAATCCTTCATACCCTAGAGCAGGGGTGTCAAACATGCAGCCCCAGAGCACATCCAATGCGGCCCTCGAACGCTTAACAATATTTGTAATATTTTGTGAGTTTTTTGTTATCTAAATGTAATACATTTTTTAAATCTTTTAAAGTGAAATCGATTATTCACACAGAAAACCACAATTTGCTGAAAGTAGTTTTGGAAAATTAAAAAATTTTTGTTTGCAATTGGACCCAATTGGATACACCTCAAGTTAGCAAAAGATAACTTAAAAAAACACTTTTAAGGATTAAATAAAACGCAAAGTACATGAAGAAGGTGGCATTTCTGAAGAAAAATGGGAGTTGCAATATTTCTACATTTCTCAAAATTAGAAAGAATACAATATATAAGAATAAGAATACAAGAAAGAATACAATATAAGTATATAAAAACAGTTTATTCTGGTAGTATTTTTGTAAATTTTAGGCTTATTTATTTAGATTAAGTATTTTTTAGTGTATGTATTATTCTTTTCTTATCAAAACTTTGTTCAAAAATGTTTTGATTTTTTGTAATAATATTGAAATGCAAAAATTAATATGTAAATAGCATTTGAAATTTGAGAAGATACCAAAACTTCATTCGACTGTTTAATTGCATCAGTATGTATGTCACAAACTAATCCTATCTAAAAATACGCTCCAGGTATACCTACATTGTCAAAATATATCAAAAACTATTTGCGGCCCTTTTCACAATACCCAAAATGCAAAAGGCCCTCGAGTTTGACACCCCTGCCCTAGAGAGCTCTTCGGCCTGGAGACTAGAAATCGAACCAGTCCATCATTTACCAAACCAGCCTAACCAATTTATTCAACCTTGATATTTTGCCTGTTTTCATAACTATTGGAGGCAAGAGTCAGATTTGCGACTTCTAATGGTGTTAGTCAAAATTTTGAACGCAAACAAGCTTTTTCAATAGACCATCAAACTAGGCTTGCATAAGCCAAAGTTCTTATTATAAAAATTTGTTTTGTATTAAGTTTGAAGCTGGAGTCCCAGAGTCAGGAGGGTGAGCCAGCCAAGAATCGAAAGTCTGGGACTAAATGGTTTTTCGAATGACTCAAGTTTGGGAGCCAGAAATAAATTTTTCAAGCCCCATTACCGTGAATATTAGTGGACCCGGGACTGATCAGACCTATACTCAGAGATCTTTCACCTGCGACGCTGAGCAACATGGCAAACTAATTTCAGGAGAGTAAATCAAGTTCAACTTACCTTTTTCATGATCTGAATTTTCATGATTATCTCCATGATTATCTTCTGATATAGCATGATCTTGTACATTATAATAAAAAATATCGGGCATTGTATGAACTGGATAAAAATTTTGCGACAATAAATTCAGAAAATTCATCTTCACTTGATCATCTGTTCCTGTATATACAGATAAAAAATTAGACAGAAAATAAATATTTAAAAAAACATTTGTCTGCAAACAGGACTATTTAATCTTGGAATCCTGAGACAAAAATTACTAAAATTGCAAATTTTTATTCCTTTTATTTTTTAATAAATTTCCATTTGGGTACAATATTTTTAATTTTGCTTTCAACAAGAGTCAGTTGTTCTCAAACTTTCATGATCCATTCTTCCTTTCCAAGAACTCTTAATACTTCCCTATTTCTATATGAATACAGAGTTTTGTTTTTAACAGGTTTAGATTAGTTATTTTATTTGCCAAGTTTAATAATAAACAAAGTAATTAATAATAAAGAGTAAAGGAATGAATACATCGCATTTAAAAACCTAGATCAATATCAATTAAATTAAAGCACGAGTAGTCGTCGCAAATACTACATAGTGAAAGACTTTGCTTGTGAACCCCGGGAAACCGCCCCATGGTCCCCTGCACTATTTTTTGCTTTTTCACAAAGTGCTTTCACATCACCACTCTGAACAAGACGTTAAGCAAGCAGTCATGAAATGATGATGAAATATAAAACCCATACCTAATCAGAGTATGATAAATTGAGTGGGGTATGCCGAACTAGAAAGATGATGGTCCTTTAAAAAACATTAGTTCCCTGTGTTTCAGTAGCTATAACCCCTAAAAATACCTGATATATGTCTCGGATGACATTCTTTCAACAAATTGATGGGAAACTCTGGTAAATCTTCCCATCCTACTTTCGAAGTTACCAGAAGCTTCTTTAGTGGTTTGGAAATCTGAAAAATATGGTTTCAAAATTAAGTTTCTCTTTAAAATAATACTGTATCATACAACTACATGACAATACAAAAACATACCTTTAATGAGCGAGGCAATGAGCCTGTGTGATTCGGAGTATTCTCATTACTCAAAGCTGGTGCAGAATTATTTGTAGCAATGTGAGAAAAAGGTGGCATAACTTCCGATTCAGGTGTATCCCCATCTGTATCATAAATATCCTTTCCCGGTATACCACCAGGTTTTGGAAGACTTTGCGGTCGTTTACGCAATTTTTTGAACGCACTACGCACTGATGATTTATCTAATGTTCCTGTTTTTCCTGCTTCTGAATGTTTTTGTGAGTCGTCCATGTTGTCTCCGATTTCATCATCTGGATGTTTATGTTCATGGGTTTGTTGTCTGTTTATTCCCGAAACTTGATTTTTGTTTCCTCTTGTTTTTTGCTCAGGGCTTTCTGAAGATGTCTTCTGCTGTGGAAAGTGGCTGCTGCTGCTGCTTTGAGAAGGATCAGTTGCAGATGAAGTTGAACTTGTATGTCGTATCATTGGTTCAACTCTAGCAACTGGAATGTGTGGACCAACATCTGGGAGATGAAATAATAAAAAATACTAACAGAAAAAAACATTTGAAAAGGAAATGTGAAAATATAGACTACGTGTGGGAACAGCCAACAAAAATTTTTCGTTAAAATTTTTAATGAATAATGGGGATATCTATTTTCAGATATTGTTACTTATCGATTTTAATCGGTAAGTATGTTGATAGGTATTCGTCTGTCTGTATGTCTGTCTGTTAGATGCACGCGATATCTCACGAAAGTGACATTGAATCTGCTCCAGATTTTGCATGTGCATTCATCATATGTCGGACCAGAAGCCTATTGATTTTGGATGAATTATGTCGTATAATTAGGGAGTTATCAATTAATTAGTGATGGGACACAAGGTGTCACTATAGAGTAGGAGTGCTGTTTTGGGGGATCCCCTAACTTTCAATCGATAAGTCTTCGGTCTCTGACCGATATTCTTGTTTAATTGTTATTTGCGCATTGCTGCAATTGATTTTTAGCGGATAAAAAGCATGTACTGAGAAGTATGAAATGTAGATTCGTTTCTTGATATTTGCATATTTTGTACAAAGTTATAGTCAACTTCTTTTCACAATGCCTATTCCATTCTATGAATGCCCACACTACCGGGGTAAAATAGATTTGTTGTCAGGTCAAACAAAATCATGCAACACATGGCAGTGATATCCTGAAAAAATCTTATATCGGTACTGTTCAAACTCTCTATTGAGAGATTGAGACCGAATACTTGGCTTTATTGAGATTTTTTGATAGATCACATGAGGAAGAAGGACTTCGTTTTCTTACCCAAGAAAAAAATGCTATATTTAAATCACAACTCACCCATTGAAAAAACATCGTCACTCTGAGCAATCATTTCTTGAGAAAGATGTTGATTTCTGAAAGCTGCTACCTAAAACAGTGATTAAAAGACTTGATTGTTTTTGGAAAAGTCTTTGCCAAGTACTTCAGTTATGTGGAATTCACTACATCATAGTTTTTTCCTGACCATTTTGACTTGTTATAAGATCTTGGGATTTCAGTGGATTCCCACAAATTAGATTAGAAAGGGGTCTACTTTACTGTACTGTACAACATGCAAACAAAACAGAGTCATAGCATACCTGAGGACATGTGATTAGTAAGAATTGGGTAATATCAATTTCCTGTACAGATTCCAAACAAATAGCATCAGTTGCTGCTTGTACATCAATACTTGCTATATTACTACCCCCAGTCAGTTTGAGATTTTTTGCAACAGCTCGTACAAAGCACCTGTAACAATGACATAATGACTTACAATCATGAGTTTGCTTAACCATGACACTTAACACACTGTCCGAATGTAAATACCAGGAGTTTAAAAATGGCTCAAGTCCAACCACCTTAATAATAGTGTGATAGCTTTTATGTGAGCCAACCCACAGGGAGCATACTGAAAACCAGTTAGATTTTAGCTTGGTGTTCACATAATTTAGTTGAGTTAATATTATAATTATTCGATTTGTCAAGTTTATTCACATGGAGCTAGCTGCGAAAGCTACAGAAAACTTTCATAGTTACCCAAAATAATTGAAAGCTGCAAGTAAAGTAAATTGCTGTTTATTAATATTATATGTAATAAAAATTTCATTTTCACATGTGATTTCATGTAAGAATTTTACTCCTCATTAGAGTTGTGCACCTCTAATTTATATTCAGGGGATGACCATAACAATAACTAGTTATTACTTTTCAAAAATGCTCACCACAATAAAAAAGACTACCGGTAATACCTGTGATACACATCCACCAATGTTTCACATAATGATGAAGCATCAGAATCCAATGCTTTATTATGAGAGGAACCAAACACATCTTCAATGTTTGTAAAAAATCCATCACTTCTGGCATGATTTGTACCCTGGAATGATGAATTGCCAAAATTTAAAAAAATTATCATTACCTATTGTTCTGTGAATACAGAATTAAAGAACTAAACATATAAATCATGCCATACTAGATTGTCTATTGCAGTAGGGTACATTAGCTTCGGATAAAATTAGAATTCTGTTATTCCAAAGAGTTTTATATTGAACAAATAGACTTTAGAATGGAGCTGACAGAAATTGTCACACTTCGGTTGGATTTGGGATTATTCTGCAAACTGGCTTTCCAGATTGCTTTTGTGATTCAGATGCATAGCACTGCCATTATTATGAAATTATTGTACCTTATCCACTTTGTGTTTGTACTTACTGGAGTTTGATGGAAAGGATAACTTTGCGATCTGAAAAATCTGTGTTTTGATGAAGATTCAGGTTCAATTTTGCTGTCAACAGATTTAATCCTGCAAATGTAAAATTTCTTCATGAAACTATATTCATTAATAACAAATAAATAAATTACCATTCAAACAAAAAATAATATTGCTATAAAAATAATATTCCATGAATGAACTAGTTTAACTAGTTGTTGAATCAACCATCCAAAACTTACTCGTCAGCATCAGACAGACCAAAAATGAACTTAAAATGAGTTTATATAATAGTGTTGTTATTCAAATGTTGGAAACTAAGGTATCAATATAAGTAGGAAACAAAAGTGGACCTAAAACAGTGCCTTGGGGTACTCACTGAAAAATAGATCTGGTATATTTTCAAATATCACTTGCGATTGATAAATTTGTTTATATAGCACATTTTGAGAAGAATTTGTTCAACCGAATGAGTTTGACACAGCGCTGTGTATTGGCTTATTTACATTTTATTAAAACAGGTTTAACCTGCTCAAAAATAGACTTGAAACGAGTTTGTATACTATTGTTGTAAAACGTTGGAAACTAAGGTATCAATATAAATAGAAAACAAACGTGGACCTAAAACAGTGCCTTGGGGTACTCACTGAAAAATAGATTTGGTATATTTTCAAATGTCACTTATGATTGATAAATTTGTTTATATAGCACATTTTGAGAGAAATTTGTTGAACCTAATAAGTTTAACGCTGTGCGCAGCGCTGTGTATTGTCTTATTTACATTTCGACCTGCTCATGAAGTGGACTGGTGTAATACAAAGATGAAATCCCAAACAGAGTATGGGGTAAATAAAGAAATTAAATTACCAATTGATACATCTTTCATTTTCAACCGAATTATGATTTATCAGATTGTTTATATATTATGTCTTTAAACATGACAAACACCTTTCCATAAATTACAGGAATGCAAATTACATTATACTCGTAACCCAGTCAGGACGTTTGCCATTTTGGGAATACAAATTAAACCACCCCTAGTTTAGGTCATTACACACATATACACGGATTCACATACAGGCAAAAGATACCCAAACGTCAAAGAACAAAAGTCTTTTCTCTGTAACGGATGCACCAATCAATTTCAAATTTTCAGTTCTCATAGATATTTTTTGATATTTCCAGCAAATATCATTCTTTAAGGCCTCACCGTTGGGTACCGACCAATTCGTATCCATGCAGAGTGTATTCTTTGGTACATCCAATATATATTAATGATGCATTACCAAAAAGCAAGCATGTCGTAGTGATAGACAGCAAAAAAAATGATATGCATCGAATAAAATATTGAAACAAACCATCAAATTGAGCAAATAACGAGAAAATAAAAAAAACTGATGATGAAAAGCTGTAAAATGTCATTAACTGAACATTTTTCAAAATTTCGTTCCCGCTTTATACCATGCAAACAAAAATAAACTCCAAGCTGCAAACTGATGCAATATAGGGCATACATATTATCACATGCATTCTTACACTTCTTTGCAGCTCTGTGACCTATTAGTAACTAGTTTTCTTGGAGAAGTTAATCTCTTGGCTGAGAAGTGATCTTGTACATAGTTGGGTCTAAATTAAATAGCGTAATATAGAAAAAAACTGCTCCTAAACAGAAAATGTTATTTTTCTACTACTACTATGTCTTATTTTACAAAAAATTTTTGTTTAAGAGTGGGGAAACCTCTGCAGTGTTGAATGATAACTTGCGCTAATCAAGAGAAGTAAATGAAAACCTTTTTAAGGAAACGAAAGCGAAAATTCAGACATAATTCTGTTTAATATCAATGAAAAAACTAAGTCAAAACCATGTCTCATGGAAAGAATAGGATGGGTAAGATTTCACTTTGGAAGAAACACACACTAATCCTAAGTAAAAGAACAGATTCGAATAGAGACTTGGATAAATAAAGCTAGGAGCATGTTTGTTTCAAACCAGCAGGTCAAAACACCCACTTCCAAATATTTTGCTTTGTCTTTTCAACTAATTTTTTTTCATTTTTCGACAATTAATTTTTATAAGTACCGGTACATGAGTCATGACATCATGATCACAATACTATGGTATAATATATCAAACTAATGAGAAATATAACTTGATCGACCCTATACTTTCATGAAGAATTTTATAATAAATATGATGCAAGACAAAAAATAACAATTCACACAAAACCAATTTGAAAAATATATATGAAAGTCTTAACAAATAAAATCACATATTATACAAGTATGCCATAATAAATAAAAACATACTATTGAGTTGAAAACCCCCGAGATGATTTCAAATTTGTAGAAAATGGAACAAATTTTATAAATATTTATAATGCTGTTGAAAACATTCAATTTATGGTTCAAAATCAAATTTCATAAAAATAAATTGCTTTGCTGATTCAAACTTGGTCTTCAATCAAAAGTATATTTGATATGAAAATATATATAAAACCTTCATTGCAAGTTCAAATTAACGCAAAAATATAAGTAAAATATTTGCCTTCAGGTAACAATTAGATCAGATACCTGTAATCCTGTTCAACATCCAAGTTTGATATATTGTGAGGAACAGAGGTAGGATCTTTCAATAGCTGTTCCACAATATTTGACGTAGTACATTGATACACAAACACTGGTAAATTAATCTGTGGTTGAGGATCAGGTGAATATTCTACTTGTGGCTCTTGTTTCAAGTTCTGTAATATGATCAAATGCCACATCAGAATGATTGATAATAATAATTAAAACATTCTATTGAGTAATCTACTCAGGGATGGTAAAGATAGAGTCAGATGATAGTTTATCAGTGATATTATTTTCAATTACAAATGACAACACTCCAGATCGGGGATGGGCAAATTACGAACAGCAGGCCGATTTTGAGCCTCTGTCACAGTAACTAAGTCTATTATCTGTAACTGGTCAACTCAGAAAAATAATTGCCCACCCCTGCTCTAGATTAAGTATTACTGCTTACTGCTGAGTGCTATTAGTGCGTGTCATCAACATCAGGGCCATTCTTAACATGACGTCTCAAAAATACCAAAAGCCTATATAGAGTGCCATATTAAACAATATAACAATGTTTAAAAAATATGACAAATTTGATAGCATAAATATATACCTCGTCTGATTTGTTCGAATTGACAGATGTTATTCTTTTTATGGATCTTCTTCTTGCAAGTCTATAATCATCACGACTGAGTGAAACTTCTTGAGGATTACTTGGAAGTTTTTTCTCTTGCGTAATCTTTACATCAGCAGGCTTGAAAGAAAAAGAAGTAGTATGAATCAGTTTTGAGTGCAATACAAAACCTCGAAGCTCGAGTCACAGACTCAAGAGTCTTGAGTCAAGTTTGAGTCTCATCAAGTCAAGTCACTACACTCTCGAGTTAACTCGAGCCTCTGCTCTTTCATGTACAAGAGATCCAGTGGAATGGATAAATATGAGTGAGATGACACTAAGACTTCCATCTCACGTTAAGCCAAGATTATTCTGAAACCAATTTGCAGAAATGACTCAAATCAAATCAAATCTTTGGAAAAATTGACTTGAGTCTGATTTATTAGCTCAGGTTTCCTCAACACTGGTATGAACTAAGCTGAAACAAATAACTTAGTCAAAATAAAACACCAGCAATTGAATAAAACTTTTTGAGAATAGCAATTTCTCAGGTAAAACAAAAAACTCTGCAATACATATACGGTAACTTACATTTGGCATAGATTCAGGCACCTCTTCCTCAATATTTTGCATTACATCAGACTTGGTATTGGCAAGATCAGGCATACTGGCAGCAAGTTCCTGAATAAATTGAAAAAAGGTATTGTTATACTTGTCAAAAACAATAAAGCAATACTAAAATATATCGACACTGATATGACCATCACTAAATTAAGTAAAAATCCAACCTAATGTTAAGGAAATTATACAAAATTCCATATGAAGGTGTGCCAAGTATGAAAACTAGCAACGTTCAGGCCCCATAGAGAGACAATTGAATAGATGTACCTCTAAATCCTTGAATGTTGCAGGCAATAGTGTTATCATTATTTTTCCTTTCAGTAAAACTTTGAGATAACATTTCCACTTTGTTTTCGGGATATCATCATCCTCACTGCTATCACTGGTAATAGATATTTGATAAAAGATATAAACATATTATTAAAAATTCATAATGAAGTACGGTAAATTGCTCGTGGTAGAATAAATAATATAAGAAACTTTTTAGCAGTCGTTTATCAATAGCTTCATGCGGAACTCACTACAACATGGAATTTATTTCTGAAATTGTTCAATTAATCATCTACCATGTACAAAGCCAATTAAAACCTATGTCACACCCATGAACTGTTTGCCATATCACCTATTCAAGAAACCTTACGACCTGTTACAAAAGTGTGATTTATGGATAGAACAAACAGTGCAGTAATAAAGATAAATATATGGATACAAGGTGCAATTAAACATACAGAGTATTTTAAAAAAATTGTTCTTGAATTTTTTTTTTACGGCTTCCAATTTTTAGCACTTAAACATAGAAATGTCTTCAAAGAAGCTACCAAATTTCCTATACACTCCCTGAGCTACTTACTGGGTTTTACCAGATATACTCACAAACATTGATTGAAGCGTTGTCACAATAAAATACGCAAAATTTAGAAAAATCATTAGATAGTAGAGTGATTATTGGGCGCTCCAGAAGTGTGCGTACCAGTATGGAGGTAAGTGATATTGTTCGCCTACTTTACATAAAATTGTGTAAAGGGACTGAAACCCATGAGTATATTCACTTGGCTAACACAGACAGTACCCGAACTCGTAAGTCATAATAGAACTAAAATAAGGAAAATCGAAATGAAATTATGTCCTAACCCTAATCTGGTACACACACTACAGGAGTACCGATTATTGACACGCCAGAAGCTAAAAAAAACTTATCTGGCATTTATCAAACAACTATCACATTGGCAGGAGAAATAAAGAGGCTCCAGTAAAATTTACACAAAGGTTGGACATGTAGGTTTTTCACTTAACATTTCCTGATTAGAAAAAGGTAATTTAAATTAATAACTGTGGCCCGGTAAGGCAAAATCGAAAAAGAATATTATTACATTGCCAACATCATTATTTTATCACAATCAATGCTACCTTTCTTGTTCTGCTTTGAACAAATTTGATTCCTCCTCTCTTTTGATCATATGCTTTGTTACATTAAAACAATCAACGTCTGATAATATTGCTTCTTGGTCAGATATTTTTGATAACGATTGATGAAATAAATCAAACAAACAAACATTGGGACTGGGAATCTCTTCATTGATGTCGAAGAAACCTAAAAATTTGACAAAGATATTTAGGTAAGTATGATCATTCATAATAAGTATATAAGTATATTTCGATTTTCCCACAAAACAAATCATACACAAAACACAAACAATGAACACACAGGAGATTGGGAAAATCGGGGAATCATATTATCATAATTAGTGTATGTTGACTATATTGTATATTAGACTCATACAGTTCGGGCACTACTACTAACCTATTGCAAAAAAACAATAAGAATAGGCAAATAGATTACCTTGTGATAAAGTCATGAATAGCAGTTTCACTCGTGGACATCGATCGAGAAGGCTAACCAAATCAAACAAACAAGGAAAATGTGTGATTCCTTCATAAACAGGATAAGTACTCCTGGTTTCAGCACAGATTGGCGAACCTGAATCAAAATGGAAATATAAAATGAATGAGATAGAAAAGTACCAAAATACATTTAATATTAAATATAAAGTTTCTATTCAGTATGCTGAACTAATGGTTAGAAACCGTTTAGGAATGTCCTTAATTCAAAACTCAAAATTTTGAGTCTCAAATCTGCATCTACTTGGCTAACAGAAGAATCCATGCATCACTGAACTACATTTAAAATTACTTGAAGAACCCAATTAAAAAATGAACTTATTTATATTTTACTCTTTCAATATTGACCAAATCAAAATATAGGAAAGAGTTAGTTACTTGAATATCAGTGATTTTAAAAAATATTTATCATCCCATATTAATGTATTCAAAAAGTAAATATTTCAGATTCATACATATTCACTCCATTATTGCGGACCATTCAAACTGGCTGATTCTGGACTTTTCTAATAAATTGTACATAGATTACTTACATTGACCATCAAGATGTGACTGAGAACTTGGCTTTCTTGATCTCTGATGTTGATTTTCATTTTTGTTTGGCTTTATGACTGGAAAAATAATAAATGTTTAAAAAGTCTAATAATGGAAACTGAAACAATAGAAGTAAACTAGTCAATGATTAGACTATAAGAACTTTAGTCAAAAAATAGAAATTAGCAAAAATTGTCTATAGAAATTTGACAATATACTCAAAAAAAAAAACTTTCAAATTGATTGTGTACACGGATTTCATCACTTTGATTTTTCTATTATTGATTTTTGACAAGTGGTTAATTTTGGAGTTTTTAAAATTCTAAATCTCACTAAGCATGCAATCATATCCAGCGCTGGATAGAAGTCACTCAACCCCGAGTCACAAGGCACTCAGAGTTACTGAGTATGAATGCGAGTCATTTTATTTAGATGACTCGAGTCACCTAGAGTCTTTGATAAGAGGTGACGTGAGCCACTCTTCAGCAAACTAAATAACCTTACGTTGCTGTGGAAGAGTAGGCATTACACATGACTTTGGTTCGCACATCAGTCTTAAGTGTTCAATAGTAACCAGGATACTGAGAAGTTGTCTGTCTTCATTTGCAACCTGAAATGAAAAATTACCTCTTTAAAAAAAACTGTTCTAAAATATAAAAAACTTGTTTCAATGACATAAAATACTCACAACTTTAGGTATATCTTGATATGCTGATCCTAAAAATTTTTGATTAGGTTGATAGATATTGTATGTTGTTGTCGCTGATGAAGACGTGCTACTTAATCTGCTGCTTCTCCCGCTAGACAATTATAAAGGGGTTATATAGAGGTTTCAAAATAATAAAAAAAGTTAAGAAGGCTGGAGAAAAAAGTTAACATATTTAACCAGAACTTCATTACCATAAAAATTGCAAACACCATTTACACTGATTAAGTACAAAAATTAATTTATTAAAAAATACCTCTCTAAACCGCTTGCATGTCTATGATGAGAAGATTCTCTCGATTTTGGAAACGAATCAGTGACAACAAAGCCACATTGTGGTTCGATCCACATTTCTGTAGCAAGAAATAATTCACCATCAGCCTCAGCTGTGTCTTCCTCATCATCATCCGATCCATCCAACGAAAAACTAAAAAAATTACAGCAATATTTCACATTTATTTTGGCTGGATGAAGAAAATTTGCAATTTTTTTTAATTAGGCATAAAAATTAATGTATTGCATTTTACGCGTTTCTGTCACGATCAAAACGATGATGTTGTTCTACCATCATCTAAAAGAATTTCTAAAATTCTAAAAACCATTTGTTAGGAATAGTTATTCCAACTGAGACCGATAGTGTTCATACTACGGGCGCTCCCGTAGTATGTGCAACAAGATGGCGGACACCTGAACATCGTATGTGTACCAGGTTAGGCCATAATTTTATTCCAATTTGACTTATTTTAATTCTATTACGTGTTCGGGGACTAGCCAAGTGACGCCCGTAGTATTTGTATCTGAAATCATTGCCTAATCCTAACCTGATACACACACTACGTTCCGGTGTCCGCCATCTTGTTGCACCTATTACAGGAGTTAATTGTTGTTCTGGCGCAAAGTTAAATGAAGTATTTTATTGTAAGTCAGTGGTTCCCAACCTGGGGGTCGCGACTTGAACACCAAAGACTTGATGTTTTGGGGAGCTTCTATCAAGAAAAAAAATGCCTTAGTGCAAGCATCATATGAAGTCTCTCTGCAAAATACAAAACAAAAAACCAGGGGGTCGCGACGTATGTGTGAACCACCACAGGGGTCGCGAGCCAATAAAGGTTTGTAACCACTGTTGTACGTCAACAAATATTTTTAACCTCACCTCTCTCTTGAAGTGCATACAGTTGGTGGAAACATGATGAATTGAGCCAAACAATAATATGTTATTTCACTCCTGAAAATAAGACAAAACTCAACAGTGTCTTTAAAAAAAGCAACCTGGTAGATGTGGTCATGTTGGCCTAGCTATATTTTCATCTTGATTCACCAATACCACTTCACCCAGGGTGTATATGGTATCTAGAAATTCTAAGTTCTAAAACTTGGTGAATATATGAACCAGACTTTTTAATTGATATCTCATGAGAAATCGGTTTATATATAAACTACCACATGAAAAGCATAGATTAAGTAAGCCACTAAGACTCGGCCAACTTTAGTACAAACTGAACAAATAAAAATTCTTTGTGAATCGAAACGAATTTATTCATAAATAAGTTAAATAATAACCAATAAAAAGTATCTCCAAAAAATTAGACCAAGGTATTTACAAAATCAAAATTTTTTTACCGGTATATCAATAAATTAGAAATTGATAATATGGAATACGCTACACTACTCCACTATACTATACCTACCCATCTTCCTTATTTAAAATCATTGGGAATTCACGAACCATAGAAATCACTCCTGAAGATGAACTTGCAAAATTAAATCCTTCTGATAGTCTGAGCTGTAACATAATACAGAAAGTTACAAAATGAATATGCATTACTGGCGTAACGCTCTAAAATTGTAGCAAGAAAATGCAGCATGGCATTGAAAAATAAAGTCATAAAACACCTAAGTTACAAACTTTGTGTTACCTTTATTAATAAACTTGCCATTTGCCCTGCAACGGCAAGTGGAATAGGAGTTGCAGATTTATTTGTTATTGACCAAACACATCTGCTATGTTCCAGATATCTGCATAAATCTTGCATCAATGATGTTGAGCCAACTTCTCCTCCTGATAAACCAACGGAAAAGATATAAAAGATATGTTTAAAAAATTATACTAGAATTTAATTTATGTGCAGTTAAATAGGTATATACAAAAAAAATGAAAACTTGTCTCAAAAAAATTTTCCTCTAATGCAACTGTATAAGCTGGATAAGTTCAGAATGTTAAAATCATATCAATTGCAGTTTTCTGATTTTGACATCTGAAAAGGCACAAAACCTAATATCATTTGTAATTTTTTTGGATTTTTGTCTATATAAAGTCATGATTTGTATGTTTTTGTGCAATTCAAAGCAGAAATTGCAGCAAAAAATGTATGCCTAGTATACACTCACATATCCAAGAATATTTTCGAATGAAGGCAAATAAGAGGTTTGTTACTATTGGGGGATCATACTCATGTTGGAAGAAAGATAGATAGGTTTATCCTTTATCTATTTTATCAAACTGCAATCTATTACATACCTGTTATATGACCACTTCTTGAAGATGCATTCGATGATCCAACTTTACCATGCCGATACCCAGAAGTTGGTGGCTGCATGAAATCTCGGGGTGTTTGATCATATCGAATTAAAATGCGATCGAGAGGCTTGTGAACGAGAACAGCACAACTTCGTTCAGAACCTAAAATACATGTGAGAAATGCACAAATGAAGAAGTGTATATCAGTGCTGTGCTTCCATTAGTTGAACACAAGCTGACATAATCAAATGGGGCAAAATTTCACTGATCATTATTTATCCATATTTTCTTCCGCGAATATTAATTTCACTTTACCAATTTCTTACAATCACAATTTTTCGGCAGTCTGGACAAAAATTATCCACATGCCAGGATTATGTCAGTACATTGTAAAATGGGAATACCGTATATGCTCGGTTTACCGCCCGATCTTGATTAAAGGCCCGTTTAAATAGCCGCCCGTGTGAACAGAACATAAAAATAAACATCTAAAAACTACAGAGGAACCACTAATCAGACTCAAAATGCATGAAATGAGTGTGCATGAATATATAGGGTGTTCATAAAAGTTTTCAATTTCAATTTCGTTAAAGTTAGTTCTCACCAAGTTTGCTTTATTTTAATAAGCGTTTGATTCGTTTTTTTCAATTCATCCTATACATCGTTATATGCCCATGGTTAGTTACACAGAGCACATCAAAGTTCTTGTATCTAATTTAACACAAGACTTTATTAACTTGGTGATTGATATACCTTAAAACCATGATTTTGAAATTGCCTCATATAGAACGAGCACAACTCTGTGAAGATGGTTTCTTTCGAAAATGCTAAAATATGGTTATTTTGCTATTATAGATATTTTGTAAATGTACCTGAAAAATTCCTAGTTCTGGTCTGAGCACTCGGATTTCTTGATCTCACTCCTGAAGTTGCTCTCAAATTTAGATTCGAAGGTTGTTTTGATAATGAAGGAAACGTTAATGCAAGTACACGATCTCTAAGATCTGACAAAATCTAATAAAAAAGACAATAATTTATGTACGATCAATATGAATCCAGTTAACTCTAAAATTTTGCCTTGAACAAAATTTGAAATTAACATTATTCGTACAACATATTTTTGGATAATTCAAATAATCAAAGCTGTTTTCCAATAAAATTAGTCATTTAAGAAGTGAAATCAAGATTTTCATTATTTTTTCATGAAAAACATTATATATGCCTTTCACTTCAGCCACAAGCATATAAGAATTTTGAAAAGGCCGTAATTTCCTACCCAATTCATTACACTTTGTGCAAAGTGGTGAGTATGGGATGTGAAATTGATATGTTCAACCTGATATGCCAACATAAGTAAGTCCAACATGTCAAACATAACCAAGTATAAATTGGCATGTTTGACAATTTTGGTGCAAATCCTTTAATATTAAAAAGTAGTTATTTATCACAGATAGGATTTCAGGATAACTACCCAGATATGAATGTTCCTACTAGAGATGTACCGATGTATCGGTATCGGGTATCGGTATCGGCAATATCGGCCATTTTTTTAGTATCGGCCATGTATCGGTATCGGTTAGATTAAGGCCGATATTGCCGATATATTTACCTTTTTGATATGGTCCAGAATGTTTTAAAAGATAAGTTGGAATACTACTTTTTAATTTATTTTTGTCTGGAGAGATCGTGAGTTATGAGCCATACATGCCCCCACCCCCGCGAGAGAATAGAATTCACGTGTTTTTAGCTATTTATCAGCTAAACTAGCTCAACTAATTTGGCTATTTTCGCTGTCAAATTTTTATATTGATATTTTTAATATTACATAGTTTTTATGAAGAAATATATCAACACAGCACATAACAAAAAGCAACTAGGCGCCCATTTTTAAATCATACAGTGGAATTGGGGTCCTTCCTTATTAACGGCACATGGACTTTTGGCACGGGTATAAATTCTGACTGTTTGTCGTCAAGTACGAGTGTCATTTAGTTCGTCGACATCGATAAACTAAATTCCGACACAATTATCCCACTACACAGGTATTAATTTTAATTCTACTTAACTACACGATTTCTTTATAGATATATTGACTTGACCGCCTAGCCCTAGACTGTCTCAAAATATAAGATAGCAATTGTAAAATATTATAAAATAGTGAAGTAAAAAAACATCCTCAACGGTTATCAGTGGGCCTTCTTTTTGTCGGTGCTGATTGATATTCTTTCATGTTGGCTTTGACTTATTGCGTCGACGATTACGATTAGCCACTAAACTAAATAGTTGTAAAATGCTTTTAATTTGAACGTAGGACGGCGGCGCTAGAATGTGTGGGTGATATTCGATATTCTTTTAAACACGAATAACGATATTCGAAGCTCGCGATATTAACATTAAATTCAAATTGGACATCCCGGCTTATGAGCTTTCTAATTGAACACCGAGATTACTAGCGTTACTGTATAATGTATCTTAATCAGTTACAGCATATGGATACTAAAACATTAATTTCATATTATGTGATATATATATATATATTTTTTTTCGATCTGAAATAATGTGTACTATGAACAACGCTTAAAGACCATTGTTTTAACCCGTCTGCACCATACAGCATACCTAATTAACCTGTTTCAGACGCTCAATCGAGCACAATTTTGAATACATTTTTATTAATGTCATACGACCCCCAAAATTTACCCAATATACAATAATTATATACCATTGGAAAGGTATTTTAGAGTACTATACGCTAGATGTCACTGGAGGACCGTAAACTAAAACACCTCTTTCAAGAGGTCTCTCGTAACGTCAAAAAATAATAAAAATATTTACACTCTCTCATTCTATCAGCTGTTGGACGTCTATCGCTATTGTAAAGCTGAAATGTGACTATACAGTTGACTGCACATTGGTTTTCTCTTTCATATGATACTAAATGCTTTTCCATAGCGCATGTTGTTCAAGCGTTTTGGAAATTTTCCGTTTGAGAAGTCACCACATCGAATCAGGCCAGGCTAAGCTTGATAGATCGATCGGTTGTTTGTTTGTGCTTTATCGCGTTGAAAGCTTTTGTGAGTCATAATAAAACATTTATTATGAATCATAAAAGCTTATAATCGTCAGACAAGGAGAATTTGCGAGATAAAACGCCTAACTTTTTTTCGGTGAGGCAGCTGCGATCAAACGACTCGATATTTTTATAACTTCCTGACGTTGTGAGATGTCCACTCTCCTATGTTATGTAGCATATAAAATGACCTTCAAAATAAGACCTTATCATACTAGCTTTTGTTATTGGTTTGCGCGCAACGCCAAGGTTTATGGAATCATTTTCTTGTTGTGCGACGTTTTTATATCGCAGCGGGAAGTACACGCGTGATATGTAAGCGAAATTTTATCACTTCTAAATGTCATATAAGGTTCATTCTCATATCGTTGTGTGGGGAATAAGATTTCCTTTCAAGCAAGACCATAACAAACATTCCAGACCTCGTGGTATACACACAGCATTGCAAAACGTCTGAAATTTCGCGCATGCGTCAAACCGGGAGGATTAGGTTAAGTAATAATTTCATAGTATCGGAATATCGGTAATATCGGCCTTTTTGTAGTATCGGCGTATCGGTATCGGTGTTTTTAGCTGGTATCGGATCGGTATCGGTATCGGCGACAAAAGTGGTATCGGTACATCTCTAGTTCCTACCTGATTCCTGTATGATCCTGGAGTTCCAATTTGAAATGCAAGTCTTATTACAATAATAGGAGCTTTGCTTGACAATCTCACAACATAGAAAGCTGACGGCTTTTCTTCATTTCTACAAAAGAATAATAGGATTAAAAAAATGCTCAAGTAGAAAAATAATCACATAACTAAATGAATAATAGCCTACCGGTTTATTACAATTTTTATTTTTAAAGAGGAAATATACAGTTACTAATTGAAGTTTAAAAATCAACTAATGACAAATAACTATGAGCATGTTGAAATGATTATCAACCGAAAACATCAAGTAGGTAGAATGTTAATATTTATTCCAGGGAAGAGGAAAGTCGATAAGTGGGAATGATCATGACTTCTCATCCAGTCACTGGCCCATGTTAGGTATGAGAACAGTTATCCAGTTATCTATTTCAGATGCATAGACTTGATGGCGGAGGAAGCCGTAATTGACCAGCATGAATGAACCAGCCTATGATGGCAAGGAATCTAGCATTGATTTTGCAAATAATTTACCCCCTACAGGACTCAAACAATGCAAACCCGCACAGAGTGTTTGTATAAGTAAGTTATGCCAGCAGACTTTAGTAGGTAAATTAACCCTTTCCAGGCATGTCAGCTAAAGATATGTATAAAGAGAAAAGTTCTTTGCCCAACTAATCAAGAATTCACATGCTAAAAATCTAATACTCACTCTTTATAGGTAAATTTCACATAACTGTGATTTTCCAACAAAACGAAAGTGCACCATTCTCGTAATAATGAAGTTAGTTGACTCATTGCAGTACTGGTTTGAATTGAATGAAAACGACCACTTTTTGTTGACACATGAAGGTGTTTGGGTAACGGTCTGTTAGCAAATTAAAAAAATGCTTAGTAGCACACTCTTGTCGCAAACAAGTTTCCAGACAAGAAGTAGACCCAATGGACTAATGGTTAGGGCAGGGGTGGGCAAGGTTTTTGGACGAGGGGCCAAAATTTTACCCCTATAGTTTGGCGGGCCATGTAAGTGTGACGTAAAAAGTGACATTTTATGAACAATATTCAGAGTAAAAAAGCAAATGTGGAAAACTATAAGCCTCTTACCAAAACTAAATTTAATCGAAATCTCAATAAAATTCTTCATGCTATTTTTCAGCTAAAACATCAAAATTTTGTTTTAGGTCAATTGTAGCAGCATCAGGGGGTCGAATTGACTTACCAAACTAGTTGGATTTGGCCAGTGAGCCGTTGTTTGCCCATGTCAGGGTTGGAGTGATGTACTTCACTATGTTGGCATCACAGATTGAAGGGTTTGTTGCTCAAATCCCATGACTAGCATCTCACCCAGGTTGTAAGGAATGGATATGTAAAGCAGGATAGTTCCAGTAATTTAATATATATTTGGCATTTCATTACACTCTGAATAAGAAACTGCGGGCCAGGGTTTGAAAAAAATTCCTAAAGCTGAGATGCCAAAACAATGGTTGTTACTTCGAATATTACAACAACAACAACAGAATGATAGATTTAAATACACTGTTAGAAGCATGGTTTCAAATTAGTTTATTTCATCTAAAATAAGTATAAACCGTGTGAATTACTCACATATCATGTTGTAATATAATATCAATGTGATGAGTATGCATCCATTTCTGCCATATACTGATGTCCAAAGATAATACAGGTTTCCAATATCCAGCAAACACGGATTTTGATGAATCTGAAAACATAACACTTAAAATAACAAAGAACGAAAGCCATGAACAAATATGTGAACTGTATCATGGCTGTAAAGTCTGGGTCTGGCCATAGAATGTTCGTTGAAAATTTTTGTCAACTTACCGGTATTGTTTTTTTGAGATTTGACTGATCCCCCTTAAAATTTCGAAATTTCCGACTTCTGAACTATACCATTCTGCCCACATACTATGTTCATAAAATTTGTTATCAGGAATATTTCAATAAAATGTATATGGAGAATTCAGACTTATATAAATTCGCTATTTTGTATCAGTACTTGATTTAAATCTTGGTGAACAAATATTTCTACACAATCTACAGATTTTTTCGGACGTTCAAAATCAGGAATGCAAGGAAAAAAAATCAACAATCACAATTCATTGGTAATGCATGGAATAATGAACCCAATTTGACCTAATTTTTTTCTACATTTCATGTTAGATGTTGCGATATATTGAAGAAAAAATAGTGACTAGGCCTATACAATTTGAAAAGAAATAAACAGTAAATAGACTAGTAAACCTACCATTCATACTTGGCATAGATAGCACAAGTTGATTTGAGTTTGGAGGTAAATAAAACAGTGGAACAAGTTTTTGACTGATTGTGTAATAAACAGGATCAGTGGTAAACGATACAAGATGTGTCATCATGTGGTCTGTTTGTGTCAAACTAAAATAATAAAAAAAAAATTAAAAAATATTTAAAACTACCATTTTCACCCAAATTAATTTATAATTAAGTTCTTTGATTGCCATGAATGAATGATCGACTGTGATGAATGATGGTATCTATTCCCATAAAATGACAAGAGGATAAAATTATTAATATTTATCCTGATCGAGTGGGGAAGGCCGTTGAGCGGCTCATTAATATGACAAATTGTGCCACTTGTTCAGGTTGGGTACAGTAATAGCTAACTCACTAATGACTCCAGATACATGAACTTGAACAGTGACAGAAGTCACAGATGCTGTGATTCACTATATAATTACGTAAGTCCTTCCCCCTCAAGTAGAAACACTATCTTGAATTTAGTACATTGGAAAATAGAGTCACAGAAGAATTTTATAAGTAATACTATCATTATTACAAATGTGTTGTATGATGTAGTTTTTCATATTCAAAATGACTAACCCTTTCATAAAATGTTTAAATCTTCGAACAGCCATTGAACGGTATCTTCCCCAATTTTCATGTCCAAGTCCAACTGTGACATCATAAAGAAATTCGTAAGTTGCTTCAATGTAGACTTCAATCTGCAACAAAAAAAATATTTTTATGTCATAATATAAACAAGAGAGCAACTCTCGAACACAAAAGTCCAACAAATAGCCGTGGTTCAGGTAGCTCTTGCGACTCGCACTGAAATGTGCCTGAGCACTGTGCCAGCAAAATGGAAACACATGCCAGCAATGACGTTAATAGTCATGGTTGACAAAATAGAAACAGCGTTGCCATGAAATAAAATAAAACAGCGAATTTTGGGGTGAAATATTGAAAGATTCCATAAGACTTGAGAGGCAATTTGAATAAAAATATTAAGCTTTCTGGCGATCACTTCCATCTTTAAGTACTAAAAATATTTATTAATTTATCTGCCCGTTATTCATAGAAAAAAGTGTTTTTCCCGAAACATACATGTCGGCCAACAACAAAAACAACAGCAACTACTTAGCAAAGCGATTCATATGGCCACTCCGTGTCAAAAAAGATAATATCAAATCTGTAAAAAAATAATACCTTAGTTATATTTCTTACAACAGGCCATGCTGAGGATGCAATGTATTTAATCGATGCTCCATGATTCCATGGATAAAGAAGAATAACTTCAAGTTGATTTCTGTTCTGTTATGAAAATAGAAAAAGTTTATGATGCATTTTCATATTATACATTTTTAATTTTGAAACCAGATAGTTGTCACATAATATCCTTCGCATTCTACCACTGATAGGATATACCCATGTGACTTTCCCTATATCCCTGATGAATATGAACGATCATATCTTATTTCTCAAAGCAGCCCCACAGAATAATTGATCCAACGCGATCACAACGAGTTTGAAGTATTACAACTTCTCGATTGTAATCAATCAGAAATTGCATTTTGAAATCTCTGATCCTGAAACGAGAATATCGGTCAGAGACCGAAGACTTATCGATCGAAAGTTAGGGGATCCCCCGAAACAGCGCTCTTACTCCATAGTGACACCTTGTGTCCCATCACTAATTAATTGATAACTCGCTAATTATACGACATAATTCTCCCAAAATCAATAGACTTCTGGTACGAGATATGATGAATGCACATGCAAAATCTGCAGCAGATCCCATCTCGCTTTCGTGAGATATCGCGTGCATCTAACAGACAGACAAACAGAAAAATACCTATCAACATACTTACCGATTAAAATCTATAAGTAATGAGTCAGTAATCATAGTAGAATAATAGCTAAACAAGACACTGTATAAAAGAAAATTTAACTGTGCTTTTTACATTATTCACTAAAATTGGTCTCAACCATTTCCAAAATCCACTTTACAATACAATCATCAAAGTAATATTTAAAAAAAAATACAAAAAAACAAAAAGATATTTATACAGACCTTTCCCAATGACATTGAGCTTATCATATATCCCTCTCTTAGTCTAACAGACAATAAAGTGAATATAGAAACTCTCAAAGTTCTTTCCAAATGTTTTTTTCTCAAAACTGGAGAAATATACATGTTTTTCTGAGTCGGAGTATATCTCAGATCTGTTTCAGGTTCCCAGTTACGAACATCTGGTAATTCAAAATCAGCTAAAAATAAAAGGAAACGATTTTTATTACTGCCAAGCCTTCTTATTTGCGATATGTTGTTATTATATAGTACATGTTGGGCAACTTTTTTCAGCTCGCATGCCAAAATCGTTTAAATTAATGATAAAATTCTTCCCCGTGCCGACCGAAATTAAAAACAATTCTTTGCCACTTTCAAAGCAAAAATACACAATAATAAACCTTTTATCAAACATGTACAGACAGATTCACTATACAGAAGAATATCAGTCCGAATGAATGCTGCGCTCTTCTCGACGAAATTTGTCGAGAGCTCACTCAGTTGTAACATCATAATATAATTCTTTGTAGCCATATGTCTTGGAAGGACAAAAAGAGTTTAAATGAACAACGGATTGTTACCAAACGATAATAAATAAACAAACACCCAGTTTTAATCAGAGTCTTGAAACTTTCAATCTAAAGTAAAATGATCTTGTTTCAGAGGCCTCGCTCGCGTGCCGAATAAATGGTCTCGCGTGGCAGGGGTTGCCCACCCCTAATATAGTATTTATTATGGTAAAGACCAGGAATACGAGAATACAGAATCATGGGCTGTAAGCATGGATGATCAAACTGAGTAATGTAATATTCTAAATATTTAGTTGAAAATAGTACTATGGAATATTGAATATAATTTGATTTAGGTCATACTCAAAAATCAGAGAAACGAGAATATCGGTCAGAGACCAAAGACTTATCGATCGAAAGTTAGGGGATCCCCCAAAACAGCACTCTTACTCCATGGTGACACTGTGTGTCCCATCACTAATTAATTAATAACTCGCTAATTATACGACATAATTCGTGCAAAAACAATAGGCTTCTGGTCCGAGATAAGATGAATGCACATGCAAAATCTGGAGAAGATTCAATCTCGCTTTCGTGAGATATCACGTGCATCTAACAGACAAACAGATATACATACAGACAGACAAATACCTATCAACGAACTTACCGATCAAAATCGATAAGTAATAATGTTCTCAAGTTATAATATAATGCATTCTTTGGATAAATTAGATAGTTCTTATGTTTATATATTTAACGCTATGATCAGTGGCTATCACCAGGTAACGTAAAAGTATACCTTACCAGACATGTTTACATCATCTTTGAGTTGGAACTGCCAGACTAGTAAACCTTTCTGATAAATATTCATTTCTGCATCTTTGAGATTATTATTATCAAGTTGTTTGAAAAATGTCCCGTAGGTGGCAGAAGATATAAACTAAAATCAAGAAGAAAAAACGACAATTCAAACCCATTCTATGCAGCTCAAAACTAGAACATACAATGAAGCAGCCATGGAAAACGAAGAACAAGTATGGAAATAGGTAACAAAATCAATATTCTTCTTTTTCTCATTTTGTGCTTTTGTGTTTCCTCGAAAATAAGACCTAGCCTGGATTTGAAAAATGATTTTAATATAAGGCCTCATCTTAAAATAAGACGTAGTCAATAGCGCAGATTTTTTCTTTTTTCGACTTGGTCGATAGCAAGAAATTTCCCCTACATGTTCGAAATCAATGTGAGAGAGGAAAATGTTTAAGTAAATGGATATCGATTTTCATATTTTGTATGTTTGAAAATCTTGTAATTATCTATATTGTAATTTTGTTTTTTTACTAAGTGAAAATAAAAGACATCCTCCCAAAATAGAAAAAAGAGCCTGTATTTTTGGGAAAAGATGGTAGTGTCCATTATGATTAAAGGCCTTTAATGTTTTTTTATTGCTGTTGCACTTTTTTTATTGTGTGTCCTAATTTCTGATTTATTCTTACCTTTAGAAGTTCAATGTTGGCAGAATATCCATAATCACAGAAAACAGCTTGTGAACTTTTGAGATGTAAAAATGAACAACTAGTCGTTGTGCTACGAAGTTGATTCAACAATGTCTCCAGCACAGCCATGTCAGGCATACCTAGACAAAGTTAGCCAATGATTCCAAGTTTTTTTTATTTAGAATAAGAATTTCAAATCAAAATAAATAGCTGGAAGATATTGGAGACTGCATTACATAAAAATCAAAAATTTTCAACCAAAAAACGAGAATATCGGTCAGAGACAGAAGACTTATCGATCGAAAGTTAGGGGATCCCCCAAAACAGCGCTCTTACTCCATAGTGACACCTTGTGTCCCATCACTAATTAATTAATAACTCGCTAATTATACGACATAATTCATCCCAAATCAATAGTCTTCTGGTACGACATATGATGAATGCACATGCAAAATCCGGAGCAGATTCAATCTCGCTCTCGTGAGATATCGCAAGCATCTAACAGACAAACAAACAAACAGACAGACGAACAAATACCTATCAACATACTTACCGATTAAAATCGATAAGTAATAACTTATGATAGGCAATGAAATGAGCGAAGATCCTTATGTCAAGGTATATATATTTAATTGCTTTAGATATCAATGTAATTACCGTATATTAAAGATCAAAAAAATATCTCAATAGATCAATATTATAAAAATTTGCTTTCAACAGACATTTTTGTAAGTAGTAAATGCAGATAAAGAATTTTACCAACAACACCATCAGTGAGAACAATAATTCCTGCGCTCGTATTAGAAGGTAGTAGATGTAGAGCAAGTAGTCCAGTTCTCAATATACTGACGAGACCATGATCATGTCTGACTGGTTGAGAAGAAACTGTAAGAAGTATGAAAGAAAATGATGCTGATAAAAAAATGTAATGTTGCCAAGCACAACATACCAAAAATAAATTACAAACAATAACATCGGTTGTTATTTCAGATATAAAAAAAAAATTTTCCTCTAAGAAAAATCAGAAAATGAATGGTGAATTTAATGATATTATGTTTTATGGCATACCTACTAGATTGAACAAAAGTACCACGCATTATATTTTCAAAGCAAAAGGCCTATATATCATTTCAAGTTTAATGGTTTTCCATTTGCCACAATGCCACCAAATTGCGACTGAGCAAAAACAGACATTTAGATATACATTTCAAACACTATTAATTAAATTGGGAAAACAGGGATCCGGCCTAAATTCAGATCTACAGTCCCTCAAATAACAGTCTCCTGATAAAATTTAAATTCTGACCATGAAAACAATCATAGATTCCACATTACTGCTAAAAAATATTATGTTCAAAGACCACTTCAACTGCCTAAGGTAAAAACATCATCTCAATTAAAATTTATTAACTCCCTTTAACTGCTTCCATCCAATTTCATAAAAAAATTAAATTAAATCTAAAAACCATAAAATAAAATAAATCATACCCAGATCATTAGATTGAACCCATTCTTTCATTCCATGATATATTTTACACTCGACAGCATTCAGTATAGTAAGCACAGATTGTGGAGTGAGTAGACATCCTTGTACAATTACATCTTGTTTATATCTTCCTTTTGATTTTTGGTTAGGTCGTGCTTGAGCAAAGACAGTGACATAAATGCTTGGTTGAATCTTGGCATCGTTGTTTGGTACCTGAAACTAAGGATGAGAAAACATACGATGAGTTGAAGAAATTACTGAAAGCCCCAACTGAGTGAGTACCTTATGGAGGATAGAATTGGCCTTTCTTTTATTTGCTCTATATTGTAATAACACTGAGAATTGATATGGAATGCATAGGAGGTCTTTTCCTCAAACATTTTTTTCCACATAGAAGTGCCTTGAAGAAGGATGATATGATGCGTTCGGTCGGAAACTTCCACTGGTACTCTGGATTTGAGCCTTTTCATTCATGTAATTACGAAATTGCGATACTGTGCCTATTGGTTAACAGAGTCAACCTTGACTTGTCCTATTTTTCAAGCTAGACAGATACCAATGGCAAAACTTATCAAAATTATTTTATTTACATTATTACAATATTTATATTTTACTACTTAAAGCTCATAGCAAGGATTAACAATTCAGGATTTGACAACAGGATTCGGTTTACATCGTTTCACCGATATGCGCCAATTTCGTATTTTGATTACCGTAATTTATTTATCAATACGAATCAATGGTCATTACCTCTCATAGCTTGCACAATAATATCTATCTCACTAAATTTCTTGACCTCTAAAATATTTCGGCGTACCCCAGAGGTCCAATGAACTTCGTTTGGTAACCTCTAATTTAGATCTTATAGAAAATCTTTGAGTCTTCTAATTTTATAGATCAAAAAAATTATTTAGATTTGCCAATGTTCATAAAATCCAAAATCACACTCACAGGTTGTACCAAGCAGCACAAACAGTCAGCAAGCCTAGATAAAACTCCTTCAGCAACTGTTCTATAAGATTCCGCATCAATTCGAAATGCAGAGGGTGACAAGTCCAATGCAAACACAAGCCTGTATCCTCGTGATAGAAAATTAACTTTGGTTTCTGGTTGCAAAGTGCATCTTGAGACATTTCTAGAAAAATAAAAAATATAATTTCTTGATAAGAATATCAATTTTAATATAATCTAGATTCCCTTTCAAGATCCTTCAAGATCCATGGACCTCTTCCAATAACTCTCACAACTTTGTGGCCACATGCTCTTCGGAATTTTTAACAGGTTAGCTACATTGGTTATTTTATATGCCACATTCAATAACAGAATAAAACAGCAAATGCGAGGGAAAGAATAAATGTATAACAAAAAATGGTGCTTCTGAAGTATGCGCACCAAGATGTCGCATAACCTGAACCCTAACCAGATACACAACCTGAGTTCAGGTTGTGCGCCATCTTGGTGCGCATACTTCAGGAGGTCCCAAAAATAATTAATCGAATTACCAGTAATTTACTTTAATAAATTAATGCGGTCATTGCAAATTCTACATAGTGGGAGCCTTTGACCCTGCCCCCCAAAAACGCCCAATTAAAGAAACCAAGCTCTATAAAACTCACTTTTCCAATTCAAATTCTCCAGATTCTTCCTGTGCAATTGGTTCTATACTTTGGCTTCTCTTCTCATCATCATCATGTATTTCTTGAGGATTCCAAGACAGGATTTGTATTTCATGTCCATTGTTATCATCAATTTGTCCATCCTGAAATAAAAGTTCTCTTTAGAAAAATTGCAAAAGTGTGAACATAGATATGGTAAAATGCATATATATCATGCTGATTTCTGATGATGCTGATTTGTCAACTCAGGCAAAGATCGCCCCAATTAATGCAATCTGGGTGACATACTTGCAAGCACAGGGCAATAAAATCGTGTACATTTGACCTTCAATTAATACTGGTAATATAGTCAGGCCGCAATCAGCATCACATCACTGATTACCCTCACTGGGGATGGGCTTCAAATCTTGATTTATTGCCATCCCTTGGCCAAGGAAATATAAAAATGCAAAAGCCTATACTAACATTGCCCCTGAACGAGAAGACATTACATAAATCTCATCTAACCCATGTAAAGAGGAAATTTTCAAGTAAATACAATACCTTGAATGCAACTCTCGGCAATGTTTCAATGTCTTTCAATATGTTATTGAAAAACCATAGAAGTCGTATATTCCGAGAAATTCTGTAATTCTTTTTCAGAAGAACATAAACTTCTTCAGCCTGAAATAATAAGTTAATATGTTGAACATTTAATTAGTAGTGACATTTTTCACAAAAAAATCATTTCTGATAATCGAAACACACTCCAATCCAATGTCATGTTAGGACATCCTAATATGAAAGTATTACAGTATGTAGGCCTACTCCCAAAAGGGTGCTCCCGAAGTATGCGAACCAAGATGGCGGACATCGGAACGTAACATGGGTAACAGGTTAGGGTTAGGCGATAATTTTTTTTCAATTTTCCTTATTTTAGTCCTATTATCAGTTCGAAGACTAGCCAAGAGCCTCCCGTAGTATTTATACCTAAAATTATGGCCTAACCCTAACCTAGTACACATATTACATTCCAATGTCCGCCATCTTGGTTCGCATACCTCGGGAGCCCCCCTAAAAGTCTATTTCACTACTATAAAATTACAGTTATATAACCAGAAATTTTTTGACAAACTACCATGGTTATTGCATTAAAAGTCATAATACTTTTCTTTCATCAACATTTTTTTATTAAAAAAGTCTCACTTACAACAAAGTCATAAAATTGACTGCAAAACCGAAAATACCATTTCCTAAGTCCCAACTGCCCCTAGATCAGGGTTACTCAACTAGTAGACTGTGATAAGAAGTGATAAGTTTCCACCCCATTACCTTAAGATATGTGAAGGTCTCTCTCTATTTATTTTGAAGGATTTTTATCATTAGTTGTTGACTATGTACGAACTGTAATGCCCCAATGATAGAAATGCGAAAAGTATTAATTATCAAATATTCAATAGCCTGAGAACTACAATGCACATACAGGATGTTTATTTTTTTGCAGTTACCCCATTATTTACAAACTCTATAACCTCGATGTTAGAGGCACTAAAATATATTTAGGCGCATCTGGAAAGACCGCCCATAATCTTGAAAATCGAGAGGAGTATGATGCACGTTATGATATTGATTTTTTACGGTTATCCAGTTTTTCTGTTAAATATATAACCTTAAAGTTAAAGCCACTAAAATATATATAGGCGCACAGTAAAATATATTTTCTAAAAAGACCTGACCCGTCATTTTAAAATTTTTTTAGAGGAATCTTTTAAAATAGTACTCGAGTAGCCCTGCCCTGGGGGGTGACCCCATCTCTCTCTTACCGATAAAATGCCACGACCATGAAAGCTCAAAATACAACAAATTAAACACAAACCCCATTGTCTTGTTCTTCAGACATCTCTCCATAAATGAGTAACAACTATTAATTATATTCATTTGTCTATCATTGTTATCCTGTATTTAATGACAACAAAATACAAATTTTACAATCAATACAGAATGACAATTAAAAATACAATAACCATGGGATATTCACTTAGAAATTATAGCTAGACTGAATAGGGAGACAGAGCCATGCAAGTCTATTGGGATAATACTATATTTATAACCGAAAAAGGATTTTTTTGGTCATTCATAAAATAAACTTCACAAAATGCCTCGTTGAGTATTTAAATATAATTTTGGACAAAATTAAGATGTTCAGATCGTTTCTCTTAATTGTTGTTGTTGTTGGGATGTTTTGATTGTTGTTGTTGAAAAAAAAAATGTTTTTCTTTGCAACTGAAAGATCAATTCATTTTGAATTTCCAGTGATTAAAGATGGAAGTTGCTAAAAAGCTGTTACTTTCATTTTTTAAAAATTTCTCTGTATCTTATTGGGCCTGATATTTCATCACAAATTTATCTGGTTTTGAAATTCAGGCGACAATATTATTTGTCATAATCGTGTGCATATAAGTTGGTCATTGCTTTCTTGTTTATAGTAAAATTGAAACCACTTTCTTTGCTCTGAACAGAGCTGTAAACAAGCATTCATTGATATATTTAGACCTAGCATCTATATTTTTGGAGGGACAGAGATCTTTTTAATCCGGCAATATATATGCCAAATTCATTACACTTAAGTGTAAGGTTGGTTGGAGGCATGGGGCATGTTAACCACTATGCCATGAATTCATAAAAAATAATGAAGCAAAAAATTCTCCAATATTGCAAGATATGTTTAAAATCAAAATTGGATTTTCTATGTTATGTAAAAAATGAAAAATAGAATATGACGCTGCTATTCATAATATTGGGAATACCAGTTGGTACCGATACATGAATTCTATATTATTTCAAAGGAATATAAAAAAAAACATTGATTGACCAAAATGAACTATAAATTGATAACTACACTTACGATAATTATTATATTTAATAAATAAACCTTTGAAATCTTTATTCCAAACAACGTAATTCAGAATGTTGAATTTCAAAAAATAACAAAATATGTTCGATTTCAAAAATTAAGATATACAGCCCTAGCCAACAACGACAGTCACAATGTACATTCAATTTCAAACAATTATTTTTATCTAGTTTCTATATCATTTATACATCACCAGGAATATTGAACAGTTACACATACAATCAATAATAGAACCATAAAAGTTTTGCATGGGTACTGATAAAAAAAAATAGTTGTCAACATCAACAAAAGACAATAATCTAACATGGAAGCAACGTTTGAGAGGATTTTATAAATAAGCTGTGAATTGTCAACATAAAGGACAACAATCTGACATTGAAACAGCCTTTGAAAGAATGGGAATGTACTTCTCGGTCACCCAAATAATATAATTGTTATTTTGAAAATCCAAATAAATAGTGTTTTGAGTATATGGAGTTGATATATTATAAAAGGACTATGGTATTTGTATTTTAGAAACTTTTATACCTTCGATTATTCGTTACTCAAGTAATAATACACTGCCAGCTGTTGCCAAAATAAATGAATGACCTAGCCTCGAGCTAAAAGAAACATTGAAGAAATATAAACAAAGTATCGCCTTGTCATATAGTATAATATGATGACTTCTAGCAATGCAACGATGGCTTCGTCCAATAATTTTAGGTTTATGAGCAAAGTACTTGCATTAAAAAGTTGTTATATTGTATTACATATAGGGAATAATTTGATTGTAAGTATAATACTTACAGATTATAGGAATATGATAATTAGGATACATAACAAGCAGTTTTGAAAGAACATCAAACAACCATTTTAACAAATTCTAATACAACTTAGAGAAGTTTCATCCATACAGAAAAAAATTTAAAAAATAATTAAAGTATCCGCCAGAGGTTTTGTGCAAGACATGAATTCACACAAATATGGAGCAGAAGCTCACATTATATGGATGCAGAGTTTTCTTGATTCAGTTCAAATAAACCACAACCTCTTTTTTATAAGATCCATGAGCTTTTTGAAAATGGTATTTTGTGAAAACAATATTAGGTGCATATCTTCGATTTCAAAGCTTTCATCGTGACATTGATATTTTAACTGATCGAATAATTCTAATACTGATAATCAGATTTTTTATACATCCGATCATTGTTTGATTCCAAGTAGTTAACAATCTTTTTGAAGCAGTTTTATTTAACATTTTTAACACTGCACGTTACCAATATTAAAATATTATGAATAGGGATATCCCTCTCCTAATTGAAATCAATTATCGACATTGAACTCATATAAATTATTGCAAAGAACAAGTGATTGGACAGAAATCCAGAATATGGAGATCTCTCAGTTTTGGGGTAGCCTGATCACCCCTACACCCCCTCCGAGTCTTTTATAATGCATTCCCCCAAACATCCTCCATGTATTCTGCTCAGGAACAAAAACTTCAGTCGATTTGAGATAAGTCGATCCATCAAAACCTCCAACTGCAAGAAGTTGGCCATTGACCACTGCTAACCCAACACCACTTCTTCTAGAGTTCATTGCAACAACAGTACTCCAGGAATTAGTTTTTGGATCATAACATTCAACACTGTTTAATTCAGTTGTGTCATCTCTTCCACCTACAGCATAGAGCATTTCTTTATAAACAGCACATCCCAAATGTTTTCTTGCAGTACTCATCGACGCAACTGCCGACCATTTGTTCGCTCGTGGATCATAACGCTCTACCAAGTCCCATGGGGTAGTGCCATCTGACCCACCAACTGCATATAAATATCCACCCAAAACTGCGACTGCTACACCCAATCGTTTGATAGTCATTGATGCAACTTTACTCCATCTGATCGTTTTTGGGTCGTATCTTTCAACAATATCCAAGCACGAAACTCCATCTTGTCCTCCTACTGCATACAAATATCCATCCAAAACAGCAACTCCTACACTCGTTCTGCATGTGCTTGTAGGAGCAACATCACTTGACCATTGATTTGTTTGTGGATCGTATCTCTCAACGCTGTTTAAATATGAAGTACCATCATGGCCACCAACAGCATATAACAGATTGTCGAGTACAGCAACACCCACGCCACACCTTCTTTTACTCATTGGAGCAACAAGAGTCCATTCTTTTGTTTCAGGATCAAAGCGCTCTACAGAACTGATAGCGTCACCACTACACCAGCCTCCAACAGCAAACAGTGCGTCTCTAGTGATTGGCCGACGTGGGCGTGTTCTTGGTCCCTGCATTAATGATCGTTCTTGGGGTAATAAGAGATAATTTTTGGCTTCATCGAGAAGGTCGCGACACTGTTCATCTGAGCGAATAAGAGGTTCAGAACCCACAACACCGACAAGAAATTTTGGTGATAATAACGGGAGACGAACATGCTGTAGAATTTGTGATAAAATAGGACGACGTTCTTCAACATTAAATTTTACCCAAGCGAGTATTGCAGAATAAACTTGTTCCTCGGAACGAATATTGAGATCATCAGATGAGATTATTTCAATTAGTTGTTGAGGTGGAAGAAGAAGAAACTCCTCACTCTCTTTCACATCTTGAAAATTACTTTGAACAAACTTTTCTGCGTCTCTCAAAAGGTCTCGACAAGCGTGAGTATCGGCAAAAGCACGAATTCCAAGGCAATTGGAAGGATCAAGTTGGCGTTTAAGAAATTCACAACAGATTTGTTGTATCTCAACCATTTGTAGTAGGCAGGCAGCAGGCAGTAATGATTGCACATTGTTTTCTTCTACTACAATTCTAGATGTGTATGCAAACTCTATTAACAAATCCATTGCTTTTTCTTCAATATCACGAATAGCAACTTCAGTTTGACGACTCTCCGCTAATTCTCCAGTGAACATTGCACGAAAATAAGGTGAACATGCAGCCAGTACAACGCGGTGAGCATAAAGCTTTGAACTTCCAATGATAAGACACACATCCCATAGTTCCATGTTCTTACGTAATCCATTCAAAATATCAAGCAGACGTTTAGGATGCTTGTCACTTGTGTAAGAAAGAAATGATTGTGGTGGAATGCCATCAGGAGTGTTGCTAATACCACAAGCTAAATCCATTGGTACTGGGACATTGCCGAATAAATCCATGTTACTTGCAGCCATTTTTTCAGTTAAATATATTTATGTACAAAATCACAACTCTTATAGATTTATTTTTAAAAAGGGGATCTATCTTAATTATTTTTTTAGTCAGTAATTCTATAACAATTAAGACAACAATATGAGACAAAAATAATGTTTCCGCACAAATGGATTATTTTTGATTTGAACTTCCTCAGAAAATAAAAAGCACAAAAAAATTAGTGGGCAGTTCTCCCATTCTAAGTCCAAATATATGGATATAAAAAATAAACACAGTATTTTTCACTGAAATGTGAGAAAGAGAGAGTTTATTTGTTTGCCAAACCAAGAAACCAAGAAATACATACATCATATATAAAACATGCACATAAAGACCATTAATAAACAAATGTTTTTTGTATATGACTGGGTGGTAATGACTAATGATATGACCTTTTGAGGTCGTCAGAGTCTGCTACCACCCCGGCATGACAGCAGATGCGGAAGATTGCACAATAATATTATTAATCAGTAGATTTCTATTTTTCATTACAGCATTATGTAGACTAAGTGATGTCTTTAATTAAACACCGGGAATGTTGCAGTAATTATATGGTTAGAAGTGTGCCGTTCTGTACCTTAACCAACACTATTCAATTTCTTGGTGAATCACAGAGTATAAAGTGAATATGTATATAAAACTTGTACGTGGGTACGGTACTTAATACTATTTCCATGATATTACATCACTGTAGTATTCAAAATATATTTGGTTAGGTAAACAACATAAACGATAGGAATAAGATACGTCTGCATATCAGTATTCAAATTTATGACACAACCAGACTGTATAAAACAACCAGAGTTACCCCAACGCACAATTGTCCAGCACACACTCACCCTGCGGTCAACGGGTTAACCAACTATTGGTATACTGTATAAACGTTGTTCCATAAAAATTTGGCTGCTCTGATAATATATAGACCATATCCAGATACTGAAATATCTACAAACGTCTAAAAACTACTAAATTACATAAACCCATGTCTAACTAACCACCAGAACCTTTTAGAGTCTGACAATTGATTGCAGAAAATGGCCTTAATTGACGGGAAAATAGACGTATCTCAGCTAAACAATAACATCCCAAGCAGTAGTTGCCAGATATGCAGATAAATAAACTTTACGGCAGGGGTCGGCAAATTTTATGTAATCACGGGCCAAATATAAACATCTTCGGTAGTGTGCGGGCCGCATTACTTTCCGTATTTATTTTTATCATAAATCTTGGGGCCAGTGTTCCCTCTAAGGTGTGCGCGTGTGCGCGCGCACACAGATTTCAGAGGCTGCGCACACGCATAGATTTACTGCGCACAGACGTATTTCGATGTAATGTAACAATGTTCTCGATTGGCAGGTTGAGAAAAGTTTGTTGTTGGCCCACCCATTACCCGGTTACAACGCCAAAATTTCTTTATCGGTTTTTGCACAAATATTAGTCATTTCCAAAAAAGTGCGCACACACCAAAATTTCTGCGCACACATATTACAAAAAATTAGAGGGAACATTGCTTGGGGCACTGGCACTTTCTATTACTGTGGTAAAAGGCCTACCAAAATTGAATGTGTAAGTGGCTTTTTCAATATATTATCAAACAATATATTGTTTTTATTTACTTATTATCAATGTAAAGGATAATGTTGTTTCTGCGTCATGACTAGAGTGTTAAAATCAAAAGCCAACTTTGTTGCCCCGCAGTAAGCTACGCTGTCTAAATCACGATCTGGCAAGCGGGTACGAAATTTATTCTTCGTGCAATCGTAAATATATACTACTACTACGTGCAATGCATTTTACATACAGCAGCTCGCGACGATATGTGCTTTCGAATGTGAACATTACACGTTTTGCACTGTCGCACAGATGAGCAGTGGCGCAAGCCCATGGCCCCGGAGTCGAATTTCGTATTTGCAATGACAAGTTTCGTAAAGAAATTTAACAATAATTCTCTTATAACTGCGATGCTGACTTGGCATATCAAGCAAACTGGTTTTGAAATGAGCAGGAATGAAAAATATTTTTCGACCCTTGTCGCAAACTTCCATTCGTTTCCCAGACATCATAAACTTAACTCACAACCAACTATGGGGTCCAGCTAGTACTGTACACGATATAGAACTGACTCTACTTAATACGTAGACGTAGTACACCGCACAGTAGCACTTGGCACCACATAAATCCTGATTGGGGCAATAACAAATTTAATATCAATTTTTGTTTTATGCATTGACAAGGCGGGTCGGGTCGTTCGAGTAGAGCCATTATATAATGGCTCTGGTTCGAGGACCGCAAAAATTTAGTTAGCGTTTTTATTCGTTCGTTTTTATTTTTGACATTGTTGAGATGTTTCACTATATATTAATTTAATTTCTAATGAAGTTATTTTTTTGATAATTTTCAATTAGCTGTTGGAATTTAACAAATCATTATCGGGATATATTGACCGACCGTGAAGTTCAGGTTCATTTATCTGCATATCTGGCAACGTTGGTTTGAGATTATTATTGTTTGTCTGAGTTTCGCCCATTTTCCTGGCAATTAATATATCTTTCCCATAATGAGAATGCTAGGCGCTGTGTGTTTCGGTATTTACTGTTGGATTTGTAATTTGTATCGCGTAATATCAACATGATCAAAGCCCGTCCACCGGAATTAAGGAAGTTTATGGAAAAAAGATTGGATTTAAAGTTAAATGGTGGACGATCTGTTACGGGTGTTTGTGCATAGAGCCATAGACTGTTATGAAACATTCAATTTATTCACAGAGCTTGTTTTTTGGACACGTAGTGGACATAACGATCGTTTCAATATTATGTTGTTGTTGTTCTTGTTCTTGTTCTTTCACACGTTTTTAAAAAGTCGCTTTTCTCTTCGAATACTGGACCAATTGCTTTGAAATTTTCAGTGGTCAAAGATTAATTTTTTTGCTAGAAGGCTATTACTTTTATTTATTTCAAAATTTTGCGTGAATTCTATGAAATTTGATATTTCGTTTAAAATTTTGCTGTATTATTTTTTATCCATGGGAACACGGATTTTAGTCAGTGTCGTGACTGGCTGTACGTTTTGATTCTGCAAAATTCTTGCTACTGGAAATTCAGAACTTTTTTGAGGGTACCGGTAGCGTCAAAGGTACCGGTAAGGACTGATTCGCTCTGGTCTAACGTGTCCATATATTTGTGCGTAGCTCTCTTGTTTTAGTGACAATTTTTTGTAACTGTGTTATTTTTGCAATGAAATTGAACCACAGCATCACCATTTTACGTCAACGAGTGTTTTTTATTCCATATTTTTGTAAGAAAAGCACTGTTGTGATACACATACCATAGCCATGCATTCATCCTATCAAAGTGTATTTATTAATTGGGACCCACTGAGTGTTTATTGGACACGTTTAGTGGCCATAACGATCGTTTCAAAATTTTGTTGTTATTGTTATTTGTCTCCGTCTCCATTTTTGAAAAAATCGCTTTTCTCTTCGAATACTGGACCAATTGCTTTGATATTTTCAGTGGTTGAAGATAAAATTTTTCTCCAGAAGGCTATTACTTTTTTTTCGCTATGACGTCATCAAAATTATTGCCATTGGGTGGCGCTACGTGTCCATATATTTGAGCATAGCTCTCTTGTGTTACACAAGTTTGACGTCCGAACGATCCCAGTTTGTGTTTTTTTTTTTATTTTGAATATATGTTTGTGTGTTGATTGTGGGTAAACTGGAACATGTATATTTACATGTATTAAACCTTTATAAAGGTTTTGCCAGTTCCCCCTGTTTTCCCAATCTTCTGTGTGTTCATTGCTTGTGTTTTGTGTATTTTTTTTTTGCCGGCAAATCAAAATATACTTATTCTCATAATTGCATCTGTGAGCGATTTCATATTCTAGTACAGCGTCTCTCAACCGGTGGTCTGAGGGACCGCCAAGCATGTCATGGTGGTCCGTGAACTCAGTGCCATTTTCTTCGTATTTTTCTATATATTTTGCGTTATAATTGGGATTATTTCGACTTTTTAATAGTATAGCAATACTTTCCAATGGGGATCCCGGTCTATTCCGGCACTCGAACGTAACTAGGATGCGTCTGCGGCCATCTATGTCATTTATACGATTGTGGTATTTGAGAATAATAATGTTTTTATTTTTCCGTAAGTATGAAAATACGAATAAAAAATTGATTATAATCGAGCAGTTTACCATTCATTTTATCTCCAGATTTCCGCGGTGTATATATTAGAATAGTGATCGTTTCATTCTTCCGCAAGTACGAAAAAAGAATCAAAAATTAAATATAATCGTGCAGCTTACCACACATTTTATGTCCACTGATTGCCGTGATATTTCAGGTAAGCTTTTATTTTTTCGTAAATCGGCGCAACCATTACGTTACGTACGGCATTTTAAAAGCTGGTATCGCTAATGGATTTCAATATCTTTCACAACAGAAAATCATATGGGCCTTATAAAAGTCGATCATTTTAACTATCATTAATCAAAATTATATGCCAAAAAGCGAAAAAATGTATAACAAGTTTTGGGTACAGTAACAATTACGGCTCCACATAATTTTCACTTTTTCGACGTACTGGAAATCGATGCGTAAACAGGAAGCTGTGCAAGGCAATGGCGGCAATGCCCACCACGCAACTGTGCAAATTTGTGGCAACAATATGCGCGCACGCTCGCACATAATGTAACAATCAAAGTGGCGATTCTGTTTTATCGTCATTACAATACGTGAAAAAACGCAGAAAATCGTTTGAAGATTTTCCTCGAATACGAAACACCTACCTGACGGCGAAAAGTGACTGTTATTCGAAAATTTGCCGAAAATATATTCGAATACTTCGAACTTACTTTGATATGTTTTGATATGATTCGTTTTGGATAACCCTGCCTCGACTTATTTTAGCCTCTGAAAAAAATCTTCGCGAACAAAAATACAGTTATAGATGATATATATATATATATTTCGCAAATATGCGCTATCAGATCGATCACTGAGATTGCTACATAAACCGAGTCTTGTTGGAACTTTTGTATCCAAGGCTGTCATATTGTTGGCTGATCTTCTATTTCATAGTTGTTAGATCGCCAGTTGCAATCAATCAATCATCATTTTACAATACAATACAATATGTTATGCTACAATATGTTTTGTTTTTAAACATATTCATGCTCGGTTTGTGAGTTTTTTTTTAGAAATTGCCCAAAATCCTTTTATTTTCATTTGTAGTTCAATTGTATTATGTGTGTTTTCATTATCCATCTTCCGCAGTGAGGTCTTCTAAATCTACACTGTTTGGGATACACGATCAAGTCGATGCCTATAAATTACACTTAATTTGTCCGCAGATTGAATGAACAACGGAGTCTCTTCGCATGGAAAGAGCACGAAATACGAAAGCTTGCACGTGGCTGTCGTGGCAATTAAGGCTAAGGCACACACCGGTATATGAGAATCTTAATAGCGTACTCATATGGGTGTGAAACAATTTTTATAGGCGTCTGACACATCTTACACACCTCGTAAAACGTCGGCATAAATTTATGCTTCGCATGGTAAAGATTTGATTACCAAAACAATCAACCGCAAAACTTTTGTTCTCTGAAAAAACTTTTGTTCTCCGTTTTGGAAATGGATTGTCCATCGACAAAGTATGCATTGTTTCAAATTACGCGAGCTGAATATTGCAAAAGCTTGCCCTCCGTTTATATATATATATATATGCGTTCAACCCGTTTATTTTTTCTGGCATGAATGCACCATTGGAGTTACTGCATTTTTTTATATTATATCCAAACATAGTATGCGCGCGATTTCTTCAACAACAAACACTGACAGTGCGACCGTTAATTGGATATGTAGGCAATGATAGTCAAACAAAATTGTTGCATTTAATCGCTAACTAATAGCTTGCTGGAGTAGGCGCGCAGCTGCATCACTGATATTGCTGGTAACTATGAATTTTTTCCTATTTGCGGCATTCGTTTGTCTGGAATTACCGTTCGCCTTGACGGAACAGTTTTCCAAAGATGAATTTTACTGGAGCAAACCCTCGTCTTTCAAAGAAATGCTGGAATATGACTCTACCAATGACTTATCGTCACTCAGGTAGGCTATAATATTTTACGGATGTCTCCCAATAACGCTTCAATAAAATTAAAATCTATGGGAATATATCTATCTGGATTCTGGATTATAGGAACTTTCAGTATCTATACAACTTCGCATGTATCCTTCAGGCCAACCGTGCTGGTGGATAAATAAATGAATATCCAAGCAATTTGGTATTTTTATATTTTTTCTTATTTATGCCATTATAGTTAAAACCGGGACATATCATTCATCACTGGCTCGGATTTTATCAAAAGCTTTTGAAATTCCGCATTAAAAACAGTTTGCATTGTACAAACATAATTCAAAAGCAACTATATTATTATCTTTTTCCGCGAAAGAGTTTTTAAAACGCCAAAACAAAATCGCTTCGATCCGATTCAGTATTTGCCTTAGATTTTAAATGTTTTTGTTAGAAATAGTCTCGATGCACTAATTATGGGTATATACCTCTATATAATTATAGTATCATTCACCAATCAGAGTAATATAGTCTATAATCAGTAAAAGTAGTCATGTTTATATCTTTCGAAGATTTAGACCTTAGGAAGAAATATGTTTAAACTCAATTGCTGCTGTAAGATTACTATTTCATTCCAGGAGAATTGCTTTACCGTTAATTCGAAGAATTCTACACCAAGGCGATATTCTGAACGCTACAGAAAAGAATTACTTGGATTCTACTATTGAACAACTGAAGATAACATGTGACGAATGTGCTGCAGCAGTTTCCCTTTTACATGCTCTTGACTCCAACACTGGAAAAGATTTAATATCAGTTGTAGCTGTTGAAGTTTGCATTCTGGTACTCCATATTTTTATCTGTTTAAAATGGTTCGGCAGGAAGCTTCGAGGTACTCTCGGCAATATCGTGATATTTTCAAGGGGCCATAGAAGGGACGATGTCGTTAATTACATTCAACAAAATACATATATCGTTGATTGTTTATATCGAATCGGATGGTCGCCGACACAAGCGATAAATTCACATGAAAAAAAGTTAATTAAACTATTACAGTATGAGTATACTTTATCCGATCCGTATCAGATCGCTTGATTTCTGTGATATTCACAATTCAGGTAAATTATTATGTGGTTCGTATATATATACAGTACATATTTACTCGGTGTTCGTGAGTCACAAACAACTCTATGGGTTGAGTACTCAAATCATATGTCCTGACCATCTTGTGATATAGACTTTGAATGGTGAAGTTCTACTCTAGAAAGTCTTTCTCTGGGAATTCGCAATATTCACCTTTTATACGGCCATTCAAATGACCTGTGTTGCATCAGTTAAATTGAATTTCAGGTCAAAATTGAAGACAGGCGAGTCTGTGAGATGGCTGTAAAAGAGTTTGAACCCGCAATGATTTACGTTGTATTCAATTTGAAGGCAAAAGAGGTAATATTTTACGGACCGTTATCTTTTGCGAATTTCTTTCGTTTGGCCACGCATACCTTCACGATGATTCTAATGAACCAGTTCTTTACTTTTAATTTGTTGAATACCTACCTAGCCTGTTTACAGAAATTTCATTTTAAAATATCTATCGTATATATGTGAATAATTGTTCGAAGCTTTTTCTGCAATTAGCAGAGTATAGGTACAGCGAAGTGCAGCGTGTTGTAACCTGCACGTCAAATACAGTAGACAGATGCGTAATTCATATATCTCAGACCGTCCGTCCGCGAGATTAATACGAATAGTTCTGTACTAACCAAAGAGTCTGGCGATGTTCATCGCATCATTATAGGTATGCTACTGGTTGCAGTCAGATATTTGTCCAAAGCCAGACGGATTTCTACCTGAATGGAAACTCAATGCAACATTGGGACCGAAACCACCAGTTGTACCAAGAAAACGACCAAATCCTGGATCACCAACATCAAAAGTGTTATTTTTCACTGATATGCACATGGACGTACAGTACAAAGCAGGCTCGAATGCTGAATGTGGCGAACCACTGTGCTGTCGGAACACCGATGTTTTACAAAATAGTGAGTGACGTTATTTTTCATACGTTTCTAGACGTTGAATATTGTCGAAATCAAGGTTCCTGATTTTTCAATACCTTCCCATCAACAAAAGAAATAATTTTCATGTTGGATTTTTACCGAAAAAATGAGGGTACGGGTCAGCCGTTCATATATATATCAGTGTCAAAAATTTTGAATTTTTTTGTTTTCGCCATATTTTAACTTTATCTTCTTGAATGACACAATTGACACAAAGATAAGTTATATTTTTCGACGTAGCTCATTACCTTATCAAATCACATAAGAATGACTGTCGTTATAAATGAAAGCAATGTACAAGAATTTTCCATTTCGTTACACCAGATTCGAAAGCGGCTGGAAAATGGGGCGATTACAGAAATTGCGACATGCCGCCTTGGACTGTAGAAGGAATGATGAAAAACCTCTCACAATATCAGTTTGATTTTATACTTTTCACTGGTTAGTATATATGCAAACAGAAACGAGACAAAGTGTTAGTGTTGGCAAATGGTTTGATTTGAAACTATGTATCCCCTATACGTATTTATTATTTCATTCTATTTCAAATTAAGTTACTGTGTTTAACCATTTGTTCCTATGCGAATCTTTTTAAAAATGGGAAAAAATTTAGATTCCCATGATACTAAATTTATTGAAGCATTATTTCTCGTAATTAGATAGAAAAACGAAATTTATTCGATTTCACAGGTGACATTCCAGCTCACGATGTTTGGAATCAATCTCAGAGTGATCAAATTGACAAAAACAACAGATTTACTCAACTAATACTGAAATATTTTCCGGGTAAGATCAATTTTCTCCCTATAATATGGCCTGTGGATCTAAGCAAATGTCAATCAACTTCCCGCTCTCTAATATGGGTCTATTGAAATTTTGACTCCGTCTACAACTTACGATTTATGAATAACAAACTTTCGACTACACGACTTTACCATTGACAAACGTTGTTTTGTTAAAGTGGAAAAAATTAGACATATTTTATTTCTTTCGTAAAACGTCATATTTCCACGTCCCTTTCAGTGAGGGTTGATTAGAAACGAAATGAATAAAAAATATGCATCAATTAACCATATCGATGTAGATAGCTTATTCAACGTTCGAGTGAAATTCAAATGAAATTTGAAGTCTTCATTTGATAATGTAATTCACTATTTCAATAACCTCGTCGACGCATTTCATATGCTATCTCGTGATCTTACAGAGTTAATTTGCATTAGAACAATCAATATTTGTATGGTTATGCATACAAGCCTCCAACTCTTGATTTATCGAAACAGTTGCTGCTAATGATAATTAATTTAACGGTTTATGATGGCAAGAACTGATAATACTCAATCAATCAAGGTATGTTATATAAATATCGGCTCTGTTTAAAACAACTCAATATAAATCATGCTAACCTATCTATTTTTGAAGTTATAATCCAATACGATCTCTATGCATAAAAACAGAATAGAGATATCCGTACTGATTAGAAACCTACAACAATGTGGCATAAATTACTCGAATGTCGGAGCCTAATGACCTTGTATAGTTTATAACTATGATTGGATACACAGTGAGCTGATGTGCGATAATTTTGCAATTGGCGTTTGCTGATGTATAAGTATAATTACAGTGATTTCACTTTTGAGTCATACTGTGGTTACAATGTCTCGTGACCCGACTTCACTCGTGACTCGGGCTTAAAGACTTGCACCCAACAATTTATAATAATATTTGCGTTACACGAGCGCATAAAATGGCTACTGGGATATTTCTGGGGAAAGGTAAACTGTTTTCTCTTAATTTGTACTATTTGAGAATACTACCATGATACATTGATGCATTATACAACACACGATGGACATCCAAATTATTTATTTACTAGAAATTTAACATTTTGCAATTTCCGAGTATGAATATTTATTCTGTATAGGTACACCCGTTTACGCAGCGCTCGGGAATCATGCACCATCACCTGTAAATTTGTATCCACCCCCACAGCTTTCTCACTTGGAAGGAGGGGACATATCGTGGTTATACGAAGCGGTGGCTAATAACTGGAAAAACTGGCTTCCGGAAGAAGCACTAAACACAGTGAAAAAGGGTAAAGTTATTTAATAATTTACACAAAATATTGTTAAAGTTTATTTATTGATAAGATTTAAGATCAATATATATGATAATATATTATTAATTAGACAAATTTTGATGAAGGGCATTTGGTCGAGTTCGTGTCCGAATTCTAGAGATTTAAAAATTAGAAGCAACTTTTTCACATAGGTGGGTTCTACACGACAACAATTCGCAAAGGACTACGAGTTGTGTCATTGAACAACAATTATTGTAGTGATGATGACTGGTGGTTACTGGTTGGAAATAATTCAGTCGATCCACTCGGACAACTCAACTGGTTTGCAGGAATTATGGCAACGGTCAGCTATGTTTTATTATTCCCATTTAAAATTGACTTTGAGGAAAATAAATATATATATGTATTTTATGTTGCCAGCCATGTATCCAGCAGTAACAATTGTTGGGGATATAAACTTTTTTATTTCCGTTTGGAATCAGGTAATAATATCGCATTACTCTCTGTAGATAAAATATCTTCTCATTCTATAGGCAGAGAGCTTTGGCGAAATGGTGATAATTTTATCTCACAGACCAACCGATGGCTGTCTGCATTCATGGAGTCAAAATTATTATGATATAATAAATAGATACGAAAATATAATCGTCGCTCAGTTTTTTGGCCATGCCCATACGGTAAGTAGCCTACTAAAGTTATTTTGCTATGAAATCCACGACGGCATACAATTATATGTAGACAACGGCTTTGGATTTATAGGTGTATTCGTTATACCATGTAATATATCTTGAGATTGATGTTTGAAGCACGGGGCGCTCTGAAATTGCCTCATTACCAATAGATCTTAATACAAAATAATTTATTGTTAAACCAATAATACTAGTTTTTAAATCCAAAATACTTTACAGGACGAATTGAAACTATTTTATGACACCCAGAACACTAGTCGAGTGAGTAGTGTTGGATTTATTGGGCCAGGTTACACGACTTATTCATACCTCAATGCTGGGTATCGAATATATACTTTTGATGGAAACTATGAGAATACTACGCATTCAATCATCGATGCCGCCTCTTTTTATCTTGATATAACAGGTAAACATCGATGTGAGTGACGTCAGACGAAAGCAGTCTATCATCTTAATCCATATTATCCCGAAACTAAGCTAGTAATAGTTATTTTTTTATATGCCGTATTCATGAAAAAAAAAACTTGAAAATGATTTAAGACTAATGAATGGTCTTTATTTGGCCACCTAAAAACGACTGAAATACTGACAAAAAATAAAAGATATGATAATCCAGGGACGGTCGCTGCGCTACCCGCGAGGGGAAATGTAAGGAAGAGATTTGAGTATAAACAAGCGTATGTTTCATTATGAGTTTGTTGGATGCACCAGGGTCGTTGCGCCGGACGAATGGCGGAAATTCGTCCGGCGCGTAGCCCCCAGCCACTTTGGTTCATTAAGTAGTTTAAACAACACGTCATAAACTGATCACTCTTGATGGATGTCGATTTTTATCAATTTTAAGGTCCGTGATCACTCGACCGTGACGAAATAAACTTCACTCCAACTACGTTGTATAACCCAAATATGAGACCCCTATCTATTACCATTCTCGAGATATAGCCCAAAATCACTGGACCGTGACTGAAGAGAACTAGAAAAAAATTCTGCTGATAAGTGATTGGAATAAATTTTCTAATCATGCCCATGCCTTCAGATTCTTGATATGACCTCTCAGAGGCCTGCAATAAGCCAAAATCACTAGACCGTGACTGAACGATGTGAGGACAAAAAATTTTCGAAAAAAGTATTGAACTAATTTTTCTCAACCTACCCATGTATTTTATTTCTCGATAGCTTCAATTTTAGGTACGCAACCTTATTACGCCACTGAAGGGCGATTGGGAGGGGTAATTCCCAAAGTTCCGGTAGTGAAATATTCTATTTATTAGTCCCTTTGAGATTTAGGCATCACTTTGCCCAAAAACCGATTCCAAGTGGTTCTAATAGCCCAAAAACCATATTACCTAAGTGGGCGTGGCTTTTTACACGTTTTCTCACCCCCAATATCACTTGGATAAATTCCCAATACTCGGGCAAACGCTTTCTGGCCCCGGAAACAGATCTAAACGGCCTCTAAACCCCAAACTCACTCTTGCGTGACTTGATTGACATCCAATTGACCAATAAGGACCTCCGGGCCACGAAAATCCCGTTTTGGCCCACTTCCTTTGGCCCGATCGCTCCCAAAAATTGTCAGTTTGGTAACTACCCCCCGCTTCATGCCAAATTTCGTCAGGATCGGCCCGCCAGTTCTCTGGGAAATGCTAATTCAAGTGCTCTCACCTAAGATACTTCGTACCAATGACTTTCGTGCAACGAATTCTGACTTCAACTTTGCATTCGCACTTTTTGTGCTCTATGTTGCCTGACCATCCAGCTTAACGAGATGACATATTATTTAGAGGCAAATACTAAAGACCTGCCAGTTTGGAGACACGAATACGCATTTCTAAATGATTATGGAATGAAATCACTTTTTCCCGCGGATTTTGAAGATTTAATCATGAGGTTGGTATTCTGAATTTTCGAAATATAAAAAGATTAGGATATTAAACAGTTCATGACTATAATTTCAAAGATAAAGCTGAAATACGTTAATAAGTTTGTCATCTACAACAGTTCTGCCCACCTACAGTCAAATTCATGTTTAAATATTTTGTCTTTTTCAAACCAATAATATTCTGTGATGCATTAGTAATCAATGAACCATAACTTCAATATATACTACAGATTCGAAAACGATCTCGACTTTTTTCAAAAGTACTATCACCACATAACAAAAGACAAAGATATGGGTTATTGTTCCTCAAGTTGTCGAGATGACAAAATCAGAGGGATCAAAAAGAGTATTGCCGGCTAAGGGGTCCTGATAGCCTTACTCAAATTTATGTTAGTGATGTACAAATTATATATTTTAATTTTTGCCAGTCAATTGTTATTTTATTTATTATAATTATTATTTGAATAAATGATTGAAAAAATTTAACAGTAAGATATTCTTGGTTTAGGGTCTCAGTCGATGTGGACTGGTAAAGTGATTTAAACCTTTCGATTTGAAGACGGAATATATATATATAAAGATTTTTGATAAAGATTTTTGATGGGATGGATAGATTTGATAAATCGCTTATTCGGGGTCTAAAATATCATTATTTCATGGATAAAAGACGTGGCTAGAAAGCTATTACATCTATCCCTTTAACAAAAATTCTCCGTCCTACGGGACGCATCATTTTCCTCAATTTTATTTGAATGATAAAAAATTGAATTTGTGGAAATCTTACATAAAAAATTGTTCCAAATATCAAAAATATTTTCACTTTGGTTGTATCGCTCCAATGTGGCAAATGGCGCGATATGCCCACAAATAACATAGCTGTTGAAGAAAATTGGATGTTTAGAGTAAATTCCGACGAGTTACATTTTTTTATGTTAGACATGATGTTTATGAAACATATAACTTACTATTGCAAGGCAAGAACCATTTTGTCACTAGTCAATAGAAATCCATGTAGATTGTTGAGCAGTGTGCGAAATTAGAAACATTCGCGCGATATTTTCCGAGTGTTTTTAATTTGATCATATTTGTTTGCAAGTTGGGAAAACACACCCATTGATTGCTCGATTATTCTATTTTGTTGCATTGTCGTATACTTTTGTATGCGTGTGTGATTACATGTACGCGCCCGCCCACCAAAACAGTTAAAGAACATAATAAAATAAACGTACACAATATAAAGTCGGGCAATAACTTTTAAATGCAAAACAGTGAAAACTTCAGAAAACTATGCCGGTCGAAACAATCTATGAGTCCGCTTCATGTCCGTTATTTTCTTGTACAGATATAGTAGAAATTACACTCCAGGGTAAAACTCCACATCCACACCCAAGTATTTACGCCCGAATTATCTTTCGTGTCTCTTTGTTTTTGAATTTACATCAATGCGTTGTGTGCTGTTTGGGGTAAGTGGGCACGTGCACCAGTACGTCTTAAATCTTTTTTAGATTTTACCCACTTTTCTGATTTTCCGTACATTTGTTTGTTTGATCGTAAATATGTTTGATAAGTGTATTGTTTTGTTGTATTGGAAAATCGAAACACACACACACACATGTCCAGTAAAATGCGAAACAATGAAAATTTCAGCAAAATGTGCGGGTCGAGACAATCCATGAGTGAGTCTACTCAATGACATTAAACAACATGATAGGCAACTCTGACGTCACTCCATAAGACTACAGGCAAAACATTGTATTTCATGATACGCTCCAATGCACATATTTCTCGTCGCCTTTTCCGCTCGCTTTTGCTACTCGGCGTCTTTTTTACGTGTAGTACCTGCCTTTTTGCGCCTGTAACGAGACAAAATAATCTCTATATCTAAGAAGTTTTGCTTACTTGGAAAGCTGGAATAACAGGCAAGCTGTAAAGAGCAATTCTGGACATCATAAACTTTTTTTTATCAGAGAAGATTACAAACACGATAGCGGAAAGATTTGTGTGGAACATTTTGCAGATAATGACAAAGTTCAAAGTTAGTAATTTTAATGTTTGCGCTTAATCATTGAAATTTCATTTAAAGAGGGTGTCATACAAAACTGTGCTGCGATACAATTCCATAACACAAAGTTTGCACCTATCGAACTTGCTTTTGTAGGCGAATTTATTAGACATATTACATATTCAGTTAATCGTAGGTAACATTGCTGGTACATAATGCATCGTAGATAGGTTTGTTTAAATTTAGGAATTTAGCTCATAGCCCACTAATTAATATTATCTTCTATGCAGGAGGTTGCAGGGCTGAATTCAACTTGCAGCCTTACCGATCACCTGACGATGCTCATTTAGTTTGGCTCGAGCAAGTCTTCTTGAAATGCTTGTGTGGATGGAAACTACCTATATTTTTTGCCTTCCTCCGATTTTAGACAAATTTATTCTGAGGGATTTCGCATATAATTCTCACTGATTGTTGGCTGTTTATAATTCCTATTGATTGTGAATTCTGATTATAACAATGAGTTGAAAATTTTTTTACCTAATTTACTGGGACCTTTTTCTTGTCAATACTCCAAGCTGAGGTAATAAACATGACAATACATTTATGTCATCTGGAAGCAAAATATGCACACTAATTAATAGTTTGGCACATTGAGATAATACATCATGACAGAAAATACAAGTTAAAGATATGTATGACCATCACATGGTAATTAAAATTAATAAAAATTAATAGGGGCTGTGGAGTATGGAAAGTTCAAGACAAAGAAAAGAACAAATGTTCATAGCTCATGAACTCTCAATTTTGCCTCCATTGCTTTGTGAAGGCCAATATATTTCGAGTGGCTGAATTGGTTTACCTTTATGATAGCAACGATTTTGTATTTAATATAGCGAGATTATTTCAATTTAATTGAAGTGATATAATTTCCCAAAGCAATGCTTGAATCGTCTAGAATAGATCAGTGGTGTCAAACTCATGGGTTTTCGAGAGCCGCATTGCATTTTGAAAATTGTAAAAAGAGCCGCAAACAGTTTTTGATAATGTATACTCAAAAGATATTTTTAAGATAGTTTTAGTTTGTGACATATATTGTGATGCAACTAAACAGTTGGATTAAGTTTTATTATTTTCTTCAATTTCAAATGCAATTACATATTAATATTTGCATTCCACTATTATTGCAACATTTGCAAGTTACAGTATTTATTATAAAAAATCGTAAAATTCTATGTACAACCATCAAAATCATTTTTGAACAAGCTTTGAATAAGGAAAGAATAATACATACACTAAAAATAACTTAATCTAAATATATGAACTTAAAATTAACAAAAATACTACAGTATAAACTCAATGTTTTAATAATTACATTTGTCCTGGCGTTTGGCATCTTTTTTGTGTCACCAGCATACTAAGGCCAGTCTGAAATGATTTTATAGTACCAACTCTAACTAACGAGGCCACATGATCATGGGTTTATCTGGATCTTTACGAATGTTTAATTAATTCCAGTAATGACAGATTTTTTCGACAAGACATTTCGCACTACATTGCGTGGCATAGGATTGCTTGAATTATTATTGATATTGATTTTTAGTAACTAAGTCGTTGTATAATTATATTAATATACAAACACATGGAAATTTTCTGTTCGAAGTTGGTCTTCGAATTTGTCATATTGACTGCTGAGCTTATTGTGTTTTTTGATTGTATTGATGGAAATATGACAAATTAAACAATGTGTTTCAGAATTTTGTGAAGAGCAGAAATGTTACAACTCCCATTTTCTTCGAAAATGCCACCTTCTTCATGTACTTTGCGTTTAATTTAATTACTCAAGTGTTTTATTCAAGTATTCTTTTGCTAGCTTGATGTGTATTCTTAATTGGGTTAAAATGTGGACAAAAAAAAATTAATATTCCAAAACTACTTTCAGTAAATTGTTTTCTGTGTGAATAATCAATTTCACTTTAGAAGGTTTGAAAAATCTATTACATTTAGATAAAAAAAAAACTTCCAAAATACTATTACAATTATTGTTAAGCGTTCGAGGGCCGCACTGGAAGTTCTCCGGGGCCGCGAGTTTGAGATCCCTAGTCTAGATTGAAGTTGTTCAAAAAATATATGATAGTATTTTATCATGAATGATGATTATACCCCTTCCGGAATTTCTTCTATAGTACTACCAAAAGTTGATGAACCAAATATAACACAGGTGCAGTGAGGTACCCGTAATCCTCATTTCCAAAGCTGTTTTAAGTATGTCTGGCGTGTTTTGTGCCTTTTTACAAATAAGACCGCTTATGCAATCTTACGCTTTGGAATTTTTAGTTATTTTCCTCAAGCCCTGCAGGATGTGGGGGCCATACACAACTCTACCGGAGGGTCAAATGTCTTTGCATGCCTCCATAGGTTGTTTTTCTATTGCAATTTTCTATTTTCAATTGCATTATATTTCTTGGAATCACACTGTCACTGATATGTCGACAGACTTCTGATATCTCCTCGTCTGCTATAGTTGTCCTGTGAATAAATAATAGAAAATTGAGATTAGACGAATAGTTGAAAGTTTTGCTTTATGTCGGCTTAATTTCTTGATTGATATACTTACTATTTCTGCTATTGCCTCTTGTGCTGCAAGAGTCTCACAATGCTTAGACAGGTTTGTCCACAACTTTCACATCTGAAGAAAGAGAGGAGATTTATTAATTTTCGTTAAGAATAAATAAAGCAGTCTATATGATTCAGAATGGAAAAGCTAATAAATCCAATATCTCATGTTTTATTTAAAAAATATTTTACTGAATTTGGTATATAAACCAACTAATAAAAGGGTTTAGTCAGAAAATTACAAGCATTCGTGGCTCCAAATACTTGAGAAATCAGACTATACAATATAGACCGGTATGAGTGAAATGTTAGGTGAACTTGTTAACACTTTGATTCAATACGCAAATAAAAGTGAATGCGTAATAGTATGTTACAATGAGCAGCAATCAACAATGAGTATATATCCTCACTGATTAAAAAAATCTAACTGGAGGTGCATGAACTATTTGAAACCATAAGGGGTAAGTAAATATGTAATTTCGGCAAATGGGCAACTACGTACCGTACTGAATTAATAACTTCGTAGTATTTGACAAAGGCTGGCTTTCCCACATGTACTTAACAGTGCGATGCCCGGGTGTGATATACAACAATAGTATTCACCTTACCTTTTACCGATTTCTTTTTACCCCAACTTTCAAAAATATCATTAAAATCGACAACAACTGTCAAAGCAGGCACGAACACCATTCGTGCTACGCCTTGAAAGCAACACACATCCGCTCGTTTTCGTCTCGTCAAGTATGTGCATTGGAGCGTGCTATCGAATACGATCTTCGGACAAAAATGCCGGAGTTGCGCATCATGTTGTTTAATGTCATTGGTCTACTACATGTCTAGTAAAACGCAAAACAATGGAACCTTCAGCAAACTATGCGGGTCGAAACAATTCACGAGTCTCTTTCAAGTGCATAACAATAAAGACTCCAGCATACTGTGCGGGTCGAAGCGATGAATGTGTCGACTACATGTTTAGGAAAATCTTCACTCGAAGTAGCCACTTTCGCGCCCGACGGCGGTCGGACATAAAAATCACAGAAAAAGCATAGGTAATATGGTAATATCATAGAAACTTAGTGCCCTGGGTTTCTATGGTATCATTTCCTACATGTGTCCGTTGCGCAGTGTGAAAAATACACAGTTGAAACCGGGGTCGGATTTATATAAAATGCCGGGTTGACAAGCTCGAGACAACACGAGGTCGACATTCATCGTCTCGTGACGCTATCGTCGATCAGCTGTGAGGTGTCTATTCTTATAAAGGTCACCTACAATACAAAACAAAATTCTGGAATAGCGAACGGGGTGTTATGTTCTCCGGGTTTTGTGTTGTTATTTAATATTGCGGGTCAAGGGTAACCACATACGTTCTCAACATAACAAAATGTGGTATAGTACCGGTATCCGTCAGTCCGTAATTTGAACAATCTAACGAAAATCCTAGTTGTCTGTGCAGGGTTTCGCGAACTTTGACCAAATTGCGCGAGTTACACAAGTTTTATGACTTAGTTTTCACAGTTGTATTAGGATATTTCTGTCGGTGTATCTAAGTCCTGTAGTCTAGTTGGTCAATGTGATGAAACTGGTAGAATATCATATTTGACAATACTGCAATATTAAAAATAAACACTTGTGTATCTGCACCACTACCGGTAATGTTGTTTGTACTATCGTATTCTGGTATTAAATACACACAGGCATATATAAGAATATATAACACTGGAATGGTGGGGCATTTTTATGGCTTATGTGCGGATGTAGGGTTCTGTCCATTCCATTGCCTTTTTCTCAAACTAGTGTTATTACAAAATTTAGTGATTAAATTATTATAGTTGAATAAGATATAGGTAGTACACCATGTCTGAAGCCAAAATAGTATCTGAAAGTGGCAGTCGCGGAGATTCTGGTCCTGTTTTGGAGGCACAGAAGTCCCATCAGGCCAGTGCAAACAAAAAGGGTCTTCAACCAGAAACTGCGAATAGGGTAAGTTTTTTCATCGCTTGTCTGCTAACAGACTTGGTAATTCGGCTGAAAATTAGGATTTGAAACAAGCACTCCCTGATCTCTTAACTCTAACTGCAGAACTGGGTATTCTGCGCCAGCGTCTACACAGACATGTCTGCATGTGGGCGATGTCAGTTTCCGGAAAGATTCGTACACTTGTGGGCTTTCCGTTAGGGATTAAAACAATCTATTCCATTCCGCAATTCATACTACTGTACTAGTGTGTAGAATTGCTCTTAAAGATATTTATTGAATAAAATTGTTAAAAATTAAGTGGATCATAATACAGTAATAATAAGTGGAAAACGATTATTGCAGTAGCTCACATTTTATTGCCAATCGTCGGGATGTTTCACTGATAACTAGCCAAGAGTTTCTGAATGTCGTTTACCTAGATTTTGTTTACAACTTTACCAGTTCATTTGTTAATTTTTTACAATCTTAATCAATTTGCTAATAGAGATATATCGAGGGAGTTAAAGTATCTTGTTTCGGCATGGAAGCGAACATTATTTGTGAAATATAAGACAGTAATATAAAATGAACAACACTCAATGTGTTTACAAAAGTTGTTGTTGTTTTTATATATGTTGCTAATGATAGTGTTGATTGACCATAGTCAGAAGAAAAAGTTGACATTACTGTGAATGTATTTAATTTTTTGATTTGTGTACAAGTCTGAGTTGAAGTGCAGTACAGCAGTAGAAATATCCAGGTCAACTCATACAATTCCCATTATGTTTATTGTTTGCTAGTCAATATATAGTGTTAGGGTTTAGATCCAAATTAGTTTCCTAGTCTTCAATTCAATTTAAAAGAGACAAAAATGTCTGATATACCAAGAATTAAAGTACATGAAATGGGGAATGGTACAACACACCCTGTGCTTAGTTCGATGGCATTAGCATCTTCTTCAGCGTCAGTAAATTTGGAGGAGAGAAGAAAAGTATTGAGGAAGCAAAGAAGTCGCACACGCTCAAGGAAATATGCAGTCGCGCCACAGGATACTCTGATACAGCCAAGGCGATTATCAACCATAGCTAATAAAAATTCAGTAGGTCAAAAATGACATGAAAAGTTTATATTCCTTGTTAAAGATAATATTCAGAGTATGTGCAGCTTTTCTAAGTTAAATAGTAGGCTATGTTTAATTCCATTTAGCACGCATTAGTCAGGAGCATTAGTCACCCTAATGAGTTTGCAAGTGAGGTTCAGTATAAGTTTTTTTTTTCAGCCAACATTTTAACAAACACATGCAGTTTACCAGATCAGTCCATCATGCCTTCAGTAATACATACATGTTAGACAAGATCTATTGTAATCCAACATCTTGAAATAATACCATTTACTTGACTGAGCCTATTTTTCTTTCATTGTTGTATTGAATACATGATAGTATGTCGAAGTCAATCTATGGTCTGACATGTACAATTTTTTTACAGCAAATATCTTTTGCCGAAGATCGGAAACCGCGAAAACGGAGGTCTATGTCACGTTCCGTTTCAGCTTCATCAGCAGATAGCTTCAGTTCAGGTAAATATGAAAAGGGATGCTTTGTGACTTGTAAAATCTAAGCAAGTTTTGAATAAAACCGATTGTATCGAAAATGGCCATTGGTTATTTTTATGGACCATCAAAAGTATAATCTGGTCTGAAAGTACTTTAGGCTTTTTTAACTTCAACAACGGAAAAGCTTATATCATAACAACCATATTAATGGTTAATCATTGCTCTTATCCTTGCTCCATTTCTGACGTTTCTGTTAGAATGGTCTGTGGAACTGCGATGCAGTCACTTCAGTGAAAGATCCTGAATATTATTGAAGCAAGACTGTTTTCTTTATACTTTCTAATTGATTTTGTGTTCTTCTCTGATATGATCAATATTTAACACCTTGAAAAAAGATGAGTAAGCATGTATTTGATAGCACTATTCATATTCTCTACAAAATTACTTCAAATAGTCATGTTTTCAAAGTCATTGGTGAAAAATGTGTTAAATGTGTTGTTTAAATGCTTGAAGGTACTTTTAAAATTCCTTAGATAGTCAGGAAGTTATGGATGACTGCCCAATCTCCAGCTAAGTTATTAGCTGAGCAAACAACCCGAAATGGAGCATGATTTGTCCTACATAGTATAAATAGTACAGATTTCTGGTGCCCTGATTTTTCAACTCATTTATTAATGGCTTGGAAGTTTGCTCAAACGGCATGTTAGCTGTACACACTATTCTCACAGCGAATCAAAGTGCAAGGAAAACTGATGGATGTACATTTTTTGAAATCTGCATATCAAAAATATTAAAAAAATAGAAGTTACCCAAGAAAAATTTGAATTGGATAAAAAAAATTTCACATTGTGATTGTAGATGTTTTAATATTGTCTTAGAAATGAAATTTTCAAGTGTCCATTGATTTAACCAATATGTGTTTGATATTACTTGCTCAGAGCAAGCCCAGAAGTGAAGTTGCATAATATTTTTTAGTCCATTGCACGAGAAATGAATATAATTGAATAGAGATTTAAACCCCAAAATGGCCTTCATATCAGAAATCGGTTATCTGAACTCCCATCAATACTTGAATAAAAAAAGCAATGATGGCAATAGAGGCATAATTACGAATAAACAAACTTATATAAATTGCGATAGTGAAGTCCACTGCCTCTTAGTCACTTTTTACTACCCGATTCCGGTCACACTCCTGATGCAAGAAATAATATTTGCAGTAGTTCAGCTAAAAATAATCTTAATATTCGGTGGTATCCAAGCACAGTGACCACAGATACTTGAGAATCTAAGACAATGTAACAGCTGGAACTTTTATTTGAAAGTCTTATAGTGGTAATAGATATGAGCTTGGCACAGGGACTGCACCGAAGCTGCTTGGTACAATCATCCAACGAATTATGATAAATATAAAGGTTGCATTACATTTGAACCCATGACAATTGCACCTGTATGCTCTTGCACCTATGGAATTGTTTTTGTTTCACGGATAGTTAAACCCATACTAACCCTAACCCATGGGTTTTAGCACCCGCATATAGATTGAACCCGTGGATATACGCATGGGTTCAAATGTACGGTCACCAAATATAAAGCATCTATAATCACGCTTGCAAAAATACTGGAGTTGTGAAGTCCTTTTCCAGGAGGACCATTAGATTTTATCTTTATCTAAATTTTGACCAGTAGGTTTGTTAGGACCGTCATGATCAGCAGATATCTGAAAGCATAACGGATACGTGGATATAATCAGCAAAATTATAATATTCATTAGAAGATGCAATTATCTATTCATCAGTTCGGAGGTTTTACTGTAAAATGTAAATTCGCGAAAGGCGAAAACTTGGATGCATCATATAACACGCATTTAGTTTACATATACAAGAATACAAAACTGGTTGATAACGCGATATGTGACCAATGGGCCACGAATTTATGTGACAGACAAGCATGCCCACTTGCGCGCGGTAACTGATAAATTTTCTGTCGCAAGATTGGTAATTGTCTTATGTGTACAATCAAAACCATTCTTGATGCAGAAATAAATAGCTTGTTCATGTGATTTCAGCTCGCGAAGTTGGAGGTTATTTTTGGAAAAGGGTCCGTATGGTATCGATTAAAAATGTACGGAATTCAACATGGTGTGGGCAGCAACTTTTGGCAATTTGTTTTCCATATACTTGTTTGTGCTGTGTCCACCCAGAAGCTGGACAAAATCAAGAACACAAGACTCTACGAACGCCGAAGTTTTTAATAGTATAGTTTTAAATTGTGCGCCAATAGCCGGTAAGCTGTACACGTGTATGCTATGCTTGTATGGGTTCTTACGACGTTTTGTGTGGAAACTAACCTAGCAACATTGTCTCATCCCAGAGGCAATATAAAAACACCTCAACAAAGGTGTGTGGGCAACACTGTTTGATTTCGCACACGTTGTGGTTTGTAAGTTTGTTGAGCTAATGGAAGGATGATAATATTTCGCGTAACCTTCCCAAAAAGACACGTTTTTGCCTATTAATAATTACCTTTAAAATCGATGTTTCATCGGTGATTTTGCGCTACTCTCATTTTATATCGATGTTGAAGAAGAGTGTCGTGGACTAGATTGATTTGTTATCATCGACTGAAGTTCTTTGTTTGCATATTGTATTATGTCCACATATAAACTTAGAATTATTCGTTGTTGTGCGCGCTTGGTTTCGCAATGAATGAATTTGATTACAACGGCCCGGTACTAGCGCTTATCTCTGATCCGGTTACTTCTGAGTAATTGAAAAAAGTTTTCTCACGCAGTGACTAACCAACACTTGTATTTGTGCGCATTTTAACTTTATTTCAAGTTATGCTCGCCTCCCAGGTATCTCTGCATTTTGTTCGTCTGTTTACTTTTTGTGTTGTTTGTCAGAGAACCCAAATAAAATGACTGATTAAATACATTCTGTTTGCGCTTTCAGCAAGATGTTAAAATAAAGTGCTATATTATTACAACTGAAACAAAATATTATTCTGTTACTATTGAGTATTTTGAAGAACAAGTGTTTCGCTGTCGATAAAAAATATTATAACGTATTCAACGTAACGTATTTATAAAAAAGCAATTGAAGCACTACCAGCTCACTTCATAAAAGCGTGTCGCCATTCACCATCGTCTTTTCCGTAACTGAGAAAATCATAAAATCGTTTTGAAGCGGCCTTCCCGGAATGAACTGTGTCGGAGACAAAAGCATGGATTCCGAAATAGAAATTTAAATATTCTCAAAATCTGATAATATCCGCTTGGGGCAGTACCGCACTGCTTTAGCGTGGTTGTACTTATAGTTTATCAATCCCCTTAAATCTTCAATCCGGTCTATGTCTATTTTACAATGAACGGGTCTTATTTTCAGATACGGTTATCAAACGCAACTTCGGCGTGTCGCCAAACACCAAACCTTAACCAGACACATGGTAATAATTGCGCAAGATCTCTAGTCTGTTACTCTCATAATAAATAAAACGCATTTTTAAATAGACTGCAAAATCAAACAATACCAATGCTATGTTCGTCTTCTAAATAAACAATATCTGCCTGTTTCCGCACATCGTTTTGCACTATTATTTCGCATGTCTTCTATTGACTTCTACAAAAAAGTTTCTGCTGCAAAAAGTTAAACGTTTCTGAACGAATGGTCGCTTTCAATAAACCATTCGCAAAGAGCCGTCATCTGAGTTACGGTTTATCAATAACAGCTGATTTGTCTCTAAGTGGGGATAATTATTGTTTACTTTCGGAGTCACTCAAACGTGACTAGAGTGGATTTTCTATCTTACATTTCGCCGTTCTCTTCCTCTACGTCCGTGAAAAATTAACTAGTACCGGAAATATAGACAGATTCGTACAAATAAAGATTTGGAATCCCGAATGACTCCGTACGGTACATAACGGATTAGACTTTACATGTTTACTTTACGGGCGTCAGCTAAGAGTCGGATTTTGTTCGTTGTCTATCTATCACATACAGTATGTTTCAATAATAATAATCATAAATGCCTGAAGCGCGGTTCAGTATGACTTATGTTTCCGCAGAGACAGGGCAAGCGGTATACAACTCACATCATGCCGAGGGTCACGATTCAGCGAATGCGATCGATGTCTTCGGCGTTTTACCTGTGACGTCCGTTTGTTTGGAATTAGTCGTCGATTTAAGTTCAAGCTAAATTTTCCAATCGTTGCTATTTTGATTTGTGCGCAGCGCGGGTGTAAGTAAGATGCGTTAGTGCTTTGTTGTTATAACTTGTTGGCCTATATTCAAAATGTTTCATGTAAGACAAGGAGGAAGGGTGTTTGATTGAATTTATAGGTGGCATGTTCGAAATGGAATATTGAGAATGTCTGCAAGTTTAGTAAAATTAAGATAGGTATTTTATTTTTGAAGTTATGCTGGTACATTATAGAGATAGTGATGTGACTCATTGAGATAGCAACCACCAGTTATTGTATGATTGTTAGTACATGACTGTTACAATAATGTGTAATGTCGAAGCTTCCTATATTTAGATATTTAGTAGTACCCGAATATTGCTTCCACCTTATCTCAATTGGAACCAAATGATTTTTATAGTTCTTCTGTCCATATCTTAGTCTATTTGGCTTTGCATCTAGAATGGCCCAATATGCTATTCAGAAGCCATTGAGATGTTATTGTAAAAATGAGAATTTCAATTGTGAAATGTTCAATTTATTTCTATTCCCCACCATATTCAAAGACAAAAGTTAACATTTCTCCATGCCTTTGTTGAATTGATGAGAAGTAAAAATATGAAAGAAGTTCATATTTGGATTGGTTTTCAGCTTTGAGCATTTGAGTAAAGTCGTGTTGTCAAAATGGATAGACTTACCACTCAAAGTTACAATTCTTTTCAATATATGCATTTTTGAAATCAAGAATATAATACACTGTAATTGTTTTGCACATCCTTGACTGCGCCCTTGAATGGATGTCCTCTGTATTTGTATTGTACAATCAACAAATAAAAAGGGAACTAAGTTTATGCGTTTAGCTGTGATGCAGTCAATATTATAAATAAATGAATCTGTACTCAATCAGTTCTTATTAAAAATCTTACATGGACATAATATACGATGTCAATGTCAACTATTGTTCATAATTATCCTGAAAAAACTCAGCATGAAGTGTCATTTAAACTTGAAAAAGTGAATGAACGGGAACCCGAGGTTGCCTCAAGAAGTACTCGTCAACACAGAAGGGCAAGTGTGACTTTGTCACGTGAATTTTCAACAACAAGTAGCATAGGTAAATTTTAAAATACCAAATTTAATCTGTGATGCGTATCTTTGTAAGAGTGTAATGACATTCTACACCAGGGGTCAGCAACCTACGGCCCGCGGGTGATGCTTCACTGAGTTATAGTAACAAATTATAGCTGTTTTGTCGATTATATTCTTTACGCAAAAAAATTACGTGTAGACTAAATCATATTCTAACGTAACAAGTATATAATTCACAATCACTCGTTTAATGAGCCTATAATTTAATTATAATTTGGGCAAATGACAACAAAATGCAGAAAAGTTGATGCTAATGGTTTAATGGCGCAAAAAATATTCAAATGGTCAGTCTTCGCGCGCTGCTTAATTCAACTTCTGATCTGTGTGATGAAATGTGATTCATCCATCATCCATTCGATTTTTAACATTCTGAAAATATGTGCGGCCCGCCAATGACTTGCAACCTTTAATTTTGGCCCGCGAGCGACAAAAGGTTGCCGACCCCTGTTCTACACTTATAATTATTTGAAATGCTAAATAAGAGGATTTTTTCTTATTATTCTTCACTTTGTCATTACTTCCATTTAGTAAATGTTACTGGTATTTGATTGCTTGCTGTGTATTGAGTTTGTTGTAAATGAAATATTGATTATTTTGAGAATTGCATTTCAATGCTAAATTACCCATCTGCCATATAATCAATAAAACTTACACAGAGATAAATTCTTTCAAGTTCAATTAATATATTTGTCCCCGCTGTCATTTAAGTTGGTGAACAATAATCAATAAGATTTGTTCAGTCAATTTCTAACTTTTTGTTAACCAAAAATTCAATAAATAATTTGAAATTGATTAATACTATTAGTACAGTATTTTTTAGAAAATAAAATAGTTGAAATTATGTGGTTGTTTGCAAACTTTGGGTCATTTTTGCAGTTATATCGTGGTTCATTCGGATTTTATCATGGTTTACTGCAAAATTTATCCTTTCATGTTACTTTTAAAATTCCATTCACATGCTATAGAATTAAAGAATATCAAACTATTCAGTTGAAGCTATCCTTACCCAATATATGATTTATCACTTTGCAAGCACTAAAATTTTGTGAGAAATATGTCCTCTTTTGATCAAATACAACCAGTTATAACTAATTTCATTTTCTAACATCTGAAACAGCCATTTCTTCCTACTTGAACTTTGGACAACTTGTCTATCCTATTTTATTTCTGTTGAATTGCTATTTTTGTAAGATGCGCATTCTAATAGCATTTACATACTAGCTTCCTGGCATGATGACACTAAATCTGTCAAGTCCATTGTATTTCTATAAAATGATTGATTGTCTTTCACTTTCTTCTCGAATAAAGAATGTCATTTGTCATCCAGACATACATTTAATATGTCCTTTGAATTGTCTTTCAACTTCACAAGTCAATAGTTTATAACTTTAATTCTGACATTGATGAAAGTGTTTTCGATTTCACATCATTAATTTAACCTTATAGGATGGCACTGAATTATTGTCCACTCTTGTGTATATATATGAATTTATTACACCTTGATTGTCACTTGAAATATTTTGTTGAAAGTTGCATTCTTGCATTGATAGTCAAAAATGGCAGTAACTGGCCATAGTGCTCCTGGACATTATTATCTTTCAGTTTTATCGAGTGAGTTTCATCTGTTTTTCACCATTTGAGATTTATTGACAATATTATACTTCTTGAAGTGCAATTAGGAAAATATGATTGTCTATGCAGTTTACCGGTAGCTGCAATTTTACTGCAGTTGTCTGTTTTTACAGTCATTATGCCATATATTGGATCTATAATTTATTCCTTACATACACTATGAGTCGTATGAGTGCCTCTTTTTTTTGTGCCTTGTTTTCGAACGAGAATGCAAAATACCTTATAAAAATTATATCTGTTTGTTCAAAGTGTCAATTTTGATATTGTTTATGACTGTTTATTTTGCCTATTTCTCCTCACTTTAAAATCTGTTTCTATTACTGTTTACTTCAAGATCCGAAATTTAGCTATTCTGTTATCATTTTTAATAACTTTCTTCTGTATTTATTTAAGGGTATTTCTTCTGTTTTTTTTTACCTCATGGAACTAGCAATTCCTGTTTTTATTTCATCACTGCTAATACAATACTGTCGATATATTGTTTGAATATAATCTTCAATGTGAAAATATAGTCCAATTTTTCTTGGTTAAAATTCTTGGCTATTTATTTAAGGGTATTTCTTCTGTTTTTTTTTACCTCATGGAACTAGCAATTCCTGTTTTTATTTCATCACTGCTAATACAATACTGTCGATATATTGTTTGAATATAATCTTCAATGTGAAAATATAGTCCAATTTTTCTTGGTTAAAATTCTTGGCTATTATAGTCTATGTCTTATTATGAGGCAGTATAATTTTGTGCTAATTTTAATATGGCTGCTATCATCAAGTGTGCATTACTGTTTTTTATGGCCTTTCATTCGAAACAAGGCACTGTAGAGCAAGCAGCCATTGATATCAAATGTACGGTACTTATTTTTCTCCAAACAAGGTCCTGTATTCCTATCGAATTTAGTACACTCTGCTTGAGGTGGTGGGCATGGGATATTAACCCGGATGATTTTTAATGAATTGTTATCATTATCTTTTTAGGGTCTTATTCCAGTTCAGATGAAGAAGATGATATTTCACCAAGAGAAAGAAATCAGGTATTTATTATCAAATTTTTTCAAAGTTATGAGATATATAGGGTGGCGCTCGAAAACAGAAAATTTGTCAAACAGCCAATTATTCTTACAAATTACAAAGTTTTTTTTAACAACATTTGTTATATCTCACTTATAGATGCTAAAAATGTCATCCATGCACTTCATAGCAGTGTATACGCATTTTGTATGTGCTGTCTATACGCACTGTTATGTCGCCATAACCAGATGGTTATGAAACATTTGATAGTTCACACTCATTAATATTGGCATTATTTATGGACAACTAATGAGGGAACCATCTTATTATTTTGAAAATATGTAGGGTATTTGAAGTATAAAACTCTTGAGTGGCAGACTTAATGATATTATTCTCAGTGAAATATGATTTATTATGGCTGTGCTTTTTAATGAGATTCTATAGCTCTGTGTTGTTATTGTTGTTGATAGCTATGATTCAAGAATATGAATAGAAATAGGGAGGATTTTTTTAAAAAAGATTTTTTACTTTTCTTTATGCAAGACATGAGTGACAGCTAATTTATACCTATCTCTTGATCTTTTGATTATACATCATTACCTTTCATGATGGATATAAGCACCAGGGTCTGACTTATTACTTTATTTCGTATAGCATTCAAAACTGATTGATTTCAATTTGACAGGGAAAATTTGATTTTAGAATAATAAACTAGATATAATTATTTAACCTTCAGAAAATTATATATATCTATATATATTGTGATCTTATTACACCATACCATGTGTGGCCCACATGAACAACCTATTATAGCAAACTAATTGAATTTCTGAATGATTCACTCACTGGAATTCAATTCAATAGTATTAAATGTTTTGAACAACAAAATTGTTTTCTCTATAAACTAGATAATTGGAATCAATGTTTTTCTGGGAAATCAGTCTCCTGGGATGAAACATTCAATTTTATCTTTGATATTGCAATTTTTCCTTATGCAATAATTCAATTCAGAGGAGAGATGAAATGCACCAAATAATATCGTAAAATATTCAATAGGCCTATTATTGTAAGTTATGCACATCCCTATGTTGTTGAGTTGAACTTGATTTCTGCATTTTTGATATCTTCACTTATTTGAAAATAATGTAGAAATTTGATTGAATGATTTGACTTTTTATAAATAGTTTTTTGGACAATTCACATATACTTTCGTGGGCACCAAGATGACGCACAACCTGAACAACCCTAACCTGGTACACATACTGTGTTCAAGTTGTGCGCCATCTTGGTACGAGTCCTTCGGGAGCACCCTTTCATGTGAGATGAATTTTCTATTGTAGTATATTCAATTCATTTAATCATTCTCCTCACGTCTAGATAATATTTTTCATCATTATTCCTGTTATTGTTTGTACATATGAATTATAATCTTTTTAAGGTGAATTCTCAAGGAATATTCTCAGACTTCTGCATCAGGAATATCAAACATGCTGATTTTGGCCGTCGTGAGATAGAAATTGCCGAACAAGAAATGCCAGCTTTGATGGATTTACGCCGTCGTGCTCAGAGCGACAAACCTCTACAAGGGGCTAAAATTGTGGGATGTACGCATATATCTGCTCAGTCAGCGGTCGGTGTTTTAATCATTTTTGTTCTGAATGTTTATTTTCATTCATTTGCATATACTGTAACACCTTTTGAGTGATTAAAAGAAATTCTGCATAATTTAATTAATTATTTACATGAAATTGTAGACTCTGCAGTCTGTATTCTAAATTTCTAATCATTTTCTTTTTGTATGTTTATATGTTTATGCATTATCATAATGTAACATAAATTATACTAATAGATTTTTGAGTGAATATAAAAAATTCAACATAATCCAATTTATTTATACACATACAAAGTTACATGCACACAGATGGTACTTTGAATTTTGGGCAATACAATTAGGATCGGATTATTAAACAGTCTATAGGGAATGTGCATTGAGTAGCTGCAATTTAAAAAAAATTCTAAAATAAAGAAAACAACAAGAAGTATTTAATTTTACACTCACTCATGATGTTTGTCAATTTTACAATTGGTCACAACACAATTGGAGGGGTTTTATTCACACTATTATTCATAGTATGCAAACTATTTATTTACTTTAAATATTTCCTTTTCTTCTTAATCTTTTCCTCAACCACCAAGCTGAGCCTTGAATTTGATTTTTAGTTTTATTTCACCTGCTACTGCTGTTGTTGTTCACCTTTTAAAATAACCTTATCATTGAGTGGTTGGGAAGATATTTTAGAGACATTGATCACTGATCAGTAATTTATGATCTAAGATTTGATTAATATTCAATAATTTCTTACTTGATTTTCCTATCTCACAGGTGCTCATTGAAACTCTCATCTGTCTTGGTGCAAAAGTGAGATGGTGTGCTTGTAACATTTATTCCACACAGAACGAAGTCGCTGCTGCTTTGGCAGAAGCAGGTAATGCCTACATATGTTTTATTTATTAAGCTATCAATTCTAGTTGTTGCTGTATAGTTTTCCATAATATTTTTTTTGTTTTATGAATATGATTGATAAGAAATTTCTGTGAATGTTCAATAGAATTTAGTGAATCTTACTAGAAAACATAATGAATTATTTTTGGACAGGCTATTTATGAATACAGTATTTGTTTATTTATCATTTATCCTGCCTCATGTAAGGAAAGATTATTAGATTTTCCTCTAGCCAGCAAATATAAAGGCATAACAGCACAATGTTTGATAAAATGTTTACATCTGGTATTCACCAGAACAATGCTTTCGTTGTAATACAATTTTCATATCAATTCTAAATCCTGACATTTATTACTGTAACTTCCCTACCTCGTAGGTAGTAGTATGCTCATATACCGTATTATACCAGATCTTATTGTCTGATAATAATGATTATTTCAGCATAGTTTATTGAAATATGTAATTTACGGTAATAATCAATTTAAAGTGAAAGGGTTCATTCTGATAATAGTCATTACTTTTGGAATCAGCGTACTGAAAAGCATTTGAATTTTTATATTTGTGTGTTACACATTGAGTTCAACGATGTCCACTGAATAAATAAGTATTAGTAAATTCTCGAAATAAATTCAATTTCAAACTTGCTATACTGCCTCAAAAAAAAAATTAACATAAATCACAAAGTTGGTAATTTTTTTTGCTTCAATTTTTTTTTTTAATTTTTGATCATATTTATATTTTTCAATTTGCATTAAATCTAAATTTTATAAAATTTCGCGATTCCAGGGCATCCAGTCTTTGCTTGGAAGGGTGAGGAGGAGGAAGATTTTTGGTGGTGCATCGAAAAATGTATCACTGCTGATGGTTGGCAACCTAATCTGATCTTGGATGATGGTGGCGATCTTACTCATTCCATTATCAAAAAATATCCTTCTATATTCAGAGCTGCAAAAGGAATTGTTGAGGAGAGTGTGACTGGTGTCCACAGGTTTGTGAGACTCTGAACTATTTTGCGAAAAATTTGACCATTTTTGGAATGGTATTTGCCTTAAGGAATAGGATTATATTCGGTTTGACCATTTCGGACCATCTGGGGTTAATTAAAAAAATTGTAATTATTTTGTTATTTTGACAGTCTTCGGACAAGCATAATTATTTACAAATTTGTAAAGTTTTGGTTTGTATTTGTCGTACAGAATAGTGTACCATTCGATTTGACCATTTCGGACCAATCGGAAATTCAACAAATTTGTAATTGTTTTGTTATTTGGACAGTTTTGTTCCATTTGGTTTTCCACAGTATTTCAGGAATGAATTTTTATAATTAATCCATGAGTCTATATTTACAACAGTATACTAAAATAGTGATCTTAAAATTAAAAACTAATGTAAGTTATAAATAAAAATAGTCAGGTATAGATATATACACGTAACTTGAGTAGAATTGCTAGCATTTAGCAGCAAACAAATTTGATACGCTTCCCAATTCTTGGTTGAATGATTTTTTCAGTAAAGCATGACATATACAATAGCATAATTAAGGCGATGCTTCAATAACCAGATCATTTCACCCACTCATCGTATTTCATATTGACCTGAACTACCTCAAGTCTCGGGCCAATCTATATTTAGCAGGACGTAATACATCACCATAACTCTATCTAGGTTCGATCGTTATTTCATTAGTCACCGCAACTTGCTCATAGATGATCAGAGATGACTTTCTGAGTGATTTAAATTTAGATGAAATTGTTCTTGTCTTTGTTTGGCTTTGTCTAAAATGTTCTCTACTCTCCCTGTATACAGGGTGTTCCAAAATAAATGATACCAACACAATTGGTAATCGAATTCATGGGTTCCATTTATTTTGGGACACCATGTATAACGGGTCTTTAAATTTGTGAAACATTTGTATTCGTTCCAATGCATTTTTTTTAATAATTTCTTTAGATTATATCAACTTGCAAAAACGGGAAAACTCGCCATACCAGCCATGAATGTGAATGACTCTGTCACCAAGGTTAGATAATTTGATGACGTTTATTTTTATGTGTCTTCATTTCAAATGAATGGTTTAATGTGAATCTTTTGTGGTTCGTACCAATGGATGGTTATACCAAGTAATCTGAATTCCGATTTTCAAAAATATCTCCAAATTTTGCCATAAAATCGTTTTTAATTGGAATTTTGAATTTCTATTATAAATTCCATGTTTCATGGAACTCCCTATTATGTCTTTACCTAAATTAATAAATTGAGCTTTCAAAAATCATTTACCCATATCAAAACAATTTTTGAACATTCATACTGAATTGAGCTTTTTTGGGGGAAATTTTTTTTAACCTACTCTATGCTATGTTTGATTCAATATAACATGCATTTTCATAATGACTATTCTAATTCCTAAAAGCCTCTTTGAGTGTAGTTAAATCAGGTTCCTGAACCTTCTTAGCATGAAGGCGTTTCATCGGCCTTAAATAAACTTTCACTGTATTATAGGTGACATTGCTGAAGTCAATTAAATTTTTATCTCTTGATGGGATTATATCAATGTAATATCAAAATAACATGTTTTGTTATATTAGGAAAACAAAATTGTGTTGTGCTAGATTTTTTGGTTTTAAAGCTTACAGGTTATAATTAAAAAAATTGCTAGTGACTGCTTGTAAACTTGTTAATTTTAAAATTTTTAAAGCTATTTTGGATCCTGATCCATGTAAATTGTTTTTGAATCTTGAAATTCTTTGTTTTGAGATGTAAAGTTTAATATAAAACAGTTCATTTTGACTCATTTATAAATCAGAATGTCAAGTCAATTTTATTTTGTAATCGTTTTTCATCAAGAAGACATTGTAATGTCATCAGAAAATATGTGTGAAGGCATGTAATTGCTTTTAACTCTTCAACTCCCTTTGCTTCCCCCTCAATGCGATAGTTTACCGGTAAGTTTAAGTTCACGAACTGCCGCTTGGTATATATACTAGTATATCTCGCCAACAAAATAAAACATATCAGCTGTTCACCACTCTGAAACGATATGTACATATTGTGCAAGTATTCATTCATTCATAAGACTAAAGAAAACTGGGAAGATGGCAAGATGGCAACCCATACAAATTTATATTTTTCTTCAAAAAACATAGCAGTGGAATAGAACTGTACGTACCAGTTTATGTTCCATGTTTTTTTCTAATCACTTTTTTTTTATTACAGCAAAAATTTGACAACTTATACTCGTGTCGTGAATCCATTCTAGATGGGTGAGTGTGCTTTATATATTCAATTATTTATTAGCTGGTCATAATATTACCAGATAATTACTTATATGAAGTTGAAACAAGCATATGTACTCTAAAAATGCATCTAGTGATTGAATTCAACGATTGATTATCATTTATCATGCTTTCATATTTTGTCTACATTTCTGATTAACAATATGTTGTGAATTGTGACCATGTACCAGACCATGTTATTAGGACAATTTTGCGGGAACGTTTTTGTTAATTTACTGAACAGAATTTGTATTTATTTCCCAATACCTGGCTTAAATCGGAGTTACAGAAAAAATTTCTCATTGAAGTACATGGAATGAAAGTTAATAATAAACGCCTGGAATCCCTCATGATCTTGAACTATTCTTAATGCATTCTAAAATAATACTTTCAAAACTTGGATCATATTCTAAATAAGGTCATATTAAACAAAGAACACAGAACAATAGTGATAATTGTATATTTGATGAATTTGATGTTTGGAAATGCAGGAAATTTATGACAAAGAGTGATTTAATTGAGTTTAGGTATTTTTATATTTTTCAGAAATTAAATAATGGCTTTATCACTATTATTTAAACTTTATGATCAATTATATCTCTTTAAGTTTGAAACGAACTACTGATATGATGTTCGGTGGAAAACAAGTGTTGGTGTGTGGATATGGAGAAGTAGGAAAAGGTTGTTGTTCTGCTCTTAAAGGAATGGGAGCAATTGTGTACATTACAGAAATCGATCCGATATGTGCATTACAGGCATGGTGAGTGCCTTGTTGTTTGTTTGATGGCAAATAGGAATTAGATATTCATGATATGTAGATTCCTGTGTCATTGAATATATGTGTATATATAGCTCTCTATGGCTTGAACCTTGTTAGCCTGTTCTAACATCGTTCCACACTTAATCATGTTTGATCTATGTCAACTTGAAGATATCGGGTAGATTGATGGCTTACTTTTGGGTTGAACCTCGTTGGCATGTTCTAACAGCATTCCACACTTGGTCATGTTTGATCTGTGTCAACTCGAAGATAATGAGTAGAATGATGGCGTACTGTATTTACAATGTTTTCATTATCAAAATACTATGTCGATGAATTGTGTTTGAGATAATCGTGTGCAATGGCATCTCTGGTGGTCTACGTCAAAGCTGTGAAAAATTGACACAGTGTTGATATAAGATTATGTCTTCAACTCCAGATTGAAGGACATTTTGAATCCAAATTCGAACTCTAGTAACCAACCAAATTTTGACCATAAACAACACTGGCATATGCATGCCTTCTTTAATTGTTTGTTGAAAATACTCTGTCAAGCCAATGCACGTTTCATTTTTATTGAAAATTTGACTGCTATTGCTACTCTTATGGGTCTGAGATTCTGAATCTGATTCTGAGGGATTCAAAATTTCTACTCCGGATACGGGAGTTTTGAAAATATGACTCCAGCTCTGGCTCCAGAATCAATGTTATTAGAACCCATGGACAGTTATTAATATTAGTATGTACTATGTACTCACTTCGAAATCTTGGACCACTAATTGTGAAACTCTAGACTCTAAAACCCTGGTTTGCACAATCACAGGTCATATACTATGTGTCTACATTTTAAAGGATTGGAGTGATTAGCTATTCTCAAGAAGTCTTATAACCAACGCAATGAAAGACAATGGCTTTGGCTTATAATTAATTCACTTTTCTAAATCTAATTCTAGTAATATTGAAGTCTGGCGATCTTTTAAAAAGTAAATCGACAGAAATATATCATTGTTTTTACAGCATGGACGGGTTTCGTGTTGTTCGTCTAAATGAAATGGTGAGAACTGCAGATATTTTCATAACATGTACAGGTAAGGCAGGCAGGAAAAAGTTATTTCTTCATTTGTAATTGTGGCCTTGAGGCCATAAAAAAGGATAAAAATATATTGGTACCTGTGCTATTAAAGACTTAGACCTTCAGAAAATTGGAATTGTTGGAAGGCAATTATTTCATGAGTAAACTTGAATTAAATGACAGAGTCGCAAAATAAATTATTTATTAACAAACATGTACCAGGATGCTTTTTTTTCCTGGTTTGTTACAACAATTTACAAAGTTTACTCAATATATGGGGGTTGTAAATATTTCCTATGTTGAGTTGTTCACGAACATAAATATATTATAGATATGAGAGAGCCTATGCAAAAGTTATTTTCCGTTGTGTAATTAATTATTAAACTGTAACATTTTGCGGTTTTTGAGGACTGTTTACTAGATATATGATTAATGCATTGGGCTCAAGTAAGGAGAATGAGTACCTATTTATAGCTGATAATTTTAGCATGTCGAAAGCTATAGTATTGTGATCCTCTAAACACAAATACTTCTGATTAGCGGAGATTTCACCTAGTCAGACATTAAGGATTTTGAAGACTTTTTTTAGCAATAACATTTCGAAGCACTATACTACAATATATATATTTTATTCTTACAAAATCTGTTAATTTTATTGTTATGTAACCTTGAATTATGATGCAATAAAGGCATTTGGTAATTGTCAGAATCGCCAGTTATATCTAATTATTTCTTACGACTTTAATGTTGTTTAAAATTCTTTATTCAATTTGAAAAATTGAGATCTATCCAATCAATGTAATGGTATTTTGATGCTTGAAATTTGATATCCCTCTACATTTTGTGTCAGTCTTGGCATGGATGATGGAAAATATCACAACCACTGCCAAAAAGCATCTGAAACAATCATTAGAAATGGGAGCACAATAATGTCAATGATTTGACCCTGGGATTTTACACTTTATATAGTTATGTATATATTCTACTGGTGGAGTCTAATAACTATCTTACTATACTTTACAGGCAACAAAAATGTTATTACAAGAGAATCTCTAGACAAAATGAAGAATGGTGCTATTATATGTAATATGGGGCACAGTAACACAGAAATAGATGTGGTATGACTTTTATTTTGTTGTCTAAGATTGATTTATAAAGTCAAAGGCATATGTGCATGTTAATGCAGATATATACAAATGTATATGGTACTACCTACCTGCCTTTCAAATTAATGTTTTAAATTTACATAAAGATAAATAGGATACTTTTGTGTAATCAGTGCTTTTCTTGCAAAACTGTCATATTTGGTACTTTTACCGTACACATTTATACATGTAACATTCCAGTTTTTTTTTGTATGCCTTCGTTAAATTCCTAATAATGGACTTAGTTCACTGGACAGGATAAAAATGTTTACTGATTTATTTCCAGGCAAGTTTGAAGACGCCTGAATTAACGTGGGAAAAAGTACGCTCACAAGTTGATCATGTTATATGGCCAGACGGAAAACGCATTGTGTTGCTTGCAGAAGGTCGTCTTCTCAACTTAAGTTGTTCCAGTGTCCCCTCGTTCGTTTTGTCTATAACTCACTGCACACAAGTAAGACTTTGTAATACAATTTGTATACCATATTCTGTGGTATGTAGTAGTATGTCAGAATTGAGTAGGAAGTAGAAATATAAATTCAAATGTCAAAAAATATGCTCTAGCAAGCCCTGAAGACACTCATAAAGACAAATGGATTTTGACTTCAAATGGTTCAAAACTTTTTCCTGGATGTAAAATTGGTTATCTTCTAACCCGCAAAAAGCAAAATCAGCTATCTTCATGATATGTCAATGCTCCCTATTTTTTTCTAAAATATGAAGAAGAATACTTCTCTCATCACATGTTAAATGTTACTCTTGTTTACTCAGAGTAAGACTTAAGACAAGCAGAACAGATATAGATGAAAGAATTTGTTTATGAGGCATCCTTTATATCATCTGTCCGAAGCCTCCCGTAATTAATTGAAGAGCTATTTTCGTACAGACTGGAATCTTTTCTGTTCAACATGGCTACCCGATTTATTACACATGCCGACATCGACATGGTTTACTTTAACGGCTTATCAATCTTAAACTCTTACTAACTAAGCCATAGAGCCCAGAAGTGTTGAAATACCATTTAGCACTATAGTTTCAGTGCAATTTTTGATTGTAATTGTAGAAAAATTTATTATTTTGCACATCTCCGTCATATTTCCGTTTGACAAAATCACTTTGATTTGATCAATTTGAATCTTTTTTTCAGGCACTTGCGTTAATTGAGCTGTTTAACTGTCCAGATGGTAGATATCAAAGGGATGTTTATTTACTTCCAAAAAAGATGGGTATGTATAAATGTATTGTTAGTGGGTGAAGGAAAATCAATGGGGACAATATTATTAGGAGTTGATTATGTTGTATCGCAGACATTTACTAAACATTAGTTACAGACTGGCACCTCCTCTTGAAAGAGTGTTTTTTAAACTATTGTTTCCATTTTCAAAATATTAAATAATTGTCAATCAATAACTAACACTTAAAATAGCGATAACGTTCTTGCTAATTACTGAATAACTTATAATTTGGGAGTCTTCTAAAAAAAAATTTCAAACATAAGATATTGAATTCATTCTGATCTTCTTTTTCATAAACATCGAATTTTGTATTGTAGAAAACATTGTTTTGATTCTTGCTCTCCATTAACCAAACTTATCAATAGTTAAATCTGAAGACAATTCAAAATAAAAAGATTCCAAATCAATCCCAAGTTTAAGAGTCTATTATATTTTAATTTCTTCAGGTATTCGACATCTCTGATAAAATATCATTTTCTGCATGTATTGAGTTGAGCTATGTGCAATATACCATCTCATACCTTGTTTTTTCTCTTCCAGATGAATATGTTGCAAGTTTACATTTGGCTACATTTGATGCCCACCTCACTGAACTTACAGACGAACAAGCAAAATATCTCGGATTTAATAAGTCAGGACCTTTCAAACCAAACTATTACAGGTCTGTTTGGATTTAATTGCTTTCATTTAGTTTGGTGGTGTATATGAATATTAAATTACTGTATATGCAAAATTTCTCCAAGCGCATCGACTGATTTTCTAAGGAAAAATTCACTGATCGTATCAACTTGATCTGTTTAAAGTCTTCGTCGCCAATCCATACCTACTCACCGCCCACTAAAATTCCCAATCTTTCGTTAATCCGTATATATTGGCACTTGATGTACCATGGAGATGAGTATCTTTTTTTTTGAGTGGGCGTTTGCAACCTCGCTTCAGGCAAATTATCTTTAAAAAGACAATGGATAGAGACATACTTTTGTCAGATATGACAGTGAGCAGGTTTTGACACTAAAACTTAGAACCCTTCCGATCACACTATCAGGGAAAATATATTTATATATGTAAATTTGTATTAATTTATAACATATTTTCAGGTATTGAAGTATTCCGCAAGATTCCTGTTTCATAGCATCGCCTTCATATTATAAAGTCGTCCCGTCATAATAACACTTGATTGTCTATTATAAAAAATGGCTGTTGTAATTTCGTCTTGCCAACTTCATTTGGAAGAATTTAGATTCAAGAATTCAGTTAGTTTAATATAATTGTTCATCTCTTCAATTGTCAACTCTCGAGTGTCAAGTTTCCAGCAATTTACAGTAATGTTGGCAATGTTTGCCTCAACTAATCTTTCTTATGTAGTGCTGAAATATTCGTTTTTCCTTCATTATATTGCGGTGTTAAAATTGGCTTGAAAATGTGCTGTGAATACATATTTATATACAGTGGTTTCTTCCGTTTCGTTAATGATATAGTAGTATGAGGGCCTGATACAAAGAAGCAAGATCTTTTCTTATAAAATACTTCACACGCCGTTTTTGACATAGGTAGGCTAGTTACGAGGCTGGGTCGATATGACCAATGGTTCCAAATATATTAGATTGCGGTAAGCATCTAAGGGTAAGATGTTTCGTGTATGTACTGGGGAAGAGACTGCCTCATCGTAGTGTGTCTAACTGCCGCCCCATTCGCACGGATAGGTGCCCGGGCGTTGAAATAACTGAGGATTTGAACTCTCCATATATGTGCGGTAGTGGTTTGCAGTTAGTTAGATACTGATTGACTGGCGGGTCGGGAGTCGTGAACAAAACCGTTGTTTGGTTCTTCCGAAGCTATATACCATCATCTTGCTTGCGAGCGCCATACGATGGCAAAGTAGCGTTTCGAGTATTCTTCCCAAATCATAGATGCCAGAAGTGACCATAATTTAGTCTTCATCTCTGGCTCAACCTGTTGTAACTCGCCATTTCGGAAAGCAAATACTAATCCTAGAGAAGCCGCCATTTATATTCTATTTATTGAAAACTGATTTGGCCGTTTTAAACACCACTCTCCCGTTATGTGATTAAACACTTCTCACACGTTATCTGTCAATATGGAACGTGCTGCTGATTGCAATTAACAAGTCGTAATTAGAGCTGGGCATTTCGAATCGAATAGTAAATTATTCGAATCGGTTCAGAGCTAAATTTCGAATCGCCGCCATCTTGTTTTTATCTTTCCGCTAATGGTCGAGGTGAATTCCCCAATTTTTTTTCAATGGAGTCATATTTTTTTAACGAAATTCTAACATATGACTATTTTCTGTAGTAAGTTATTGATAAAACGTGTTTGTTATTCTGTGTGAACGCTCAGTAATCTATCTGAGTGATTTATTCTATGTCTTCAGTAATTCATTTGTTGAGAGGACCAATTACTATATTAAAGTCGCTTACAAATATATATTTTCAAGTATTCGAGATTCGATTCGAAAAAAATTATTCGATTCGATTCTGAAATCACAAGGTATTCGAAAATGCCCAGCCCTGGTCGTAATATATATATATATATATATATACGATAAATCTTATTCGGCAGACTAAATGTATCCTATCACCAACTATAGATAATCTATATACTGTATATGGAGTACTACGTCGCACAGGACGTTGGAAAATGTAAGGAGTGGCCTCTAACTTAAACCATCGGGGTGCCACTCCAGAATATTCTAGCCCCACTCATGGAAATTTATCCACAGAACGTTGTGGGAGTTTGCAACCGTGAACAATATACCGCGTATCTTCTGTGTGTCACAGTTTATTTGTTGTCTGCTTCGCAATAGGATACTCAAATGTTGAAATAAATTTCTAAAAATAAATAATGATTTCGAAATATATATTTACTTTATACCTTCCATTTTCGAATTCCATAACTAGTCTCGATATATATGTTAAAATCAGTGACGCGCCAAAATTTTGGGGACGGGTGTTGAATTTGGGGTACCGGACTGAGAGACTTATTTATTTGTGTTTTGTTTATGCATTTTCGAAAGTTATTTTTGAACAAAAATGTTTATTGTTAAACGGAAACATTTTGGTTCGTGGCCAGTCTAGGATTGTATTTTTCCCTTTAAAAAAAAACAATAAATCAGAAATTAGGACAAATATACGATGGCTGAATTTTTCATCAGAATCACTCAAGTTTAAGTGATAATATTTTTTTAAACAACAAAACGAATATTTAAACGAAAACGAAATATTTACACTCGTTTATTTTGTCTCCAGCACATTTTTAACATATATATATATACAATATATATTCTAAATAAAATAGTACAAAGCCTCGAGCGTTCGAAGCATGTTGCAAGCAAAGTGGGAAAACAAAGCTGGTAAGGTACATTACACTTACGAAACGAATAAGGATTTTGCTCAATTTCTAATACGTTTCATAATATACTGGATTGAGTACGAAGATAAATTTAAATTGCTTTGATGTGTCAAAAATGCAGGAAAGTAGAGGGCAAAGAAGTGATTTTACGCAGCTTATAGAATAATGAAAATAATAAATTTTTATCGTCTTATAATTATATTTTGCAAATGTTTCACTACAAGCAAAAAGGGGTTTGAGTAAAAAAAAGTGGAAAAAACACTTTGGCATATAGAAAACAAATTTGGAAAATATTTCATTTTTGCATAAACCATGTGTCATCGCGGTTGACGAATTTTTTGAATTATGGTCATGACTCATGACGCAAGAACAATGTGAGAAGAATATTACTTTTGTAGATATCAAGCCACAATATCAGAAATGTTACCTACTTATTTTAGTTTATATCGGATTAGTTCCAATTTCGTGTTACAAATTTACATTCCTGCAGGCCCGAACTACGTATATAGCTTAGGCCTTAGAGAGAGAGAGAGAGAATTTACTATTTCGTCAACCAGAAAACACATAATATAAAATATGATAATAACGAAATAGGTGAAAGAAAAGTTTTCGTTATGACTGGGAGGTAACGATACGACCATTTACGGTCATCTGAGTCAGTTACCACATTAGAGACTCTTATCTTTTCATAAAAAGTTCAAAATGGCATTATCAGATCATAACACTAATAAAATATTATGTCTAAAATTATGGGGCATCAAGTGCACGTGTGTATCCCTTTGCTAAATTATTGTTGTTACTTTTCTTGTTGTTGTTTAGTAAGTAAAGTGGACTGATGAAAACTTTTTATAATAATAAATATTAAATAACAGCACATTCATTCCGAATTTAAATTTTCGCAAATGCTGTAATTAGACATAACCTATCAATTGATTACACCCCAAGTGCAAGAATTTGGTTATGAAAGGTAAACGCTTTAAAACGGGTGTATACGGGACCCAAAAGCAAATTACACCGTCGGGCGAATCATGCGGTTTCAAGGGATAGAAGATGACCATAACACAGTAGTGGAATCAATTTCATTAAAAAATGAGAGTTATTAAAAGTTTTAAAATTCTGGCGATTTTGAAGCGTGTTTTACTTGAATTCATATGTACGCACGTCATTTAATCCTTCAGATATTTTTCAATTTTCGCGATACCCACTTTACATTTTTCCAATTCTGGTGATACCAAAACCTTTTTTCATCTCGGTGATGTTATGAATGCGCCCTATCGACTGCGCTACTCTCCGAATTATTACGAAAACTCATACTTAATTTATACTCATGCTTTATATTCTACATATGAACCCATCCGACCACGAGACCAGGTTATTACGTAAAATATGTTGCCACCCAGTAATTTAACCCAATTACAGAATCACTTTTGAGCTGGATAAAAAGTCTGTGGTAGCGCAAAAATTCGTAATGCTAAAATTGAATGTGCGACTAACTCATAAATTTTTGGGGCTTTACCCGCATTTAAGCTAAATTATTGTTGTTACTTTTCTTGTTGTTGTTTAGTAAGTAAAGTGGACTGATGAAAACTTTTTATAATAATAAATATTAAATAACAGCACATTCATTCCGAATTTAAATTTTCGCAAATGCTGTAATTAGACATAACCTATCAATTGATTACACCCCAAGTGCAAGAATTTGGTTATGAAAGGTAAACGCTTTAAAACGGGTGTATACGGGACCCAAAAGCAAATTACACCGTCGGGCGAATCATGCGGTTTCAAGGGATAGAAGATGACCATAACACAGTAGTGGAATCAATTTCATTAAAAAATGAGAGTTATTAAAAGTTTTAAAATTCTGGCGATTTTGAAGCGTGTTTTACTTGAATTCATATGTACGCACGTCATTTAATCCTTCAGATATTTTTCAATTTTCGCGATACCCACTTTACATTTTTCCAATTCTGGTGATACCAAAACCTTTTTTCATCTCGGTGATGTTATGAATGCGCCCTATCGACTGCGCTACTCTCCGAATTATTACGAAAACTCATACTTAATTTATACTCATGCTTTATATTCTACATATGAACCCATCCGACCACGAGACCAGGTTATTACGTAAAATATGTTGCCACCCAGTAATTTAACCCAATTACAGAATCACTTTTGAGCTGGATAAAAAGTCTGTGGTAGCGCAAAAATTCGTAATGCTAAAATTGAATGTGCGACTAACTCATAAATTTTTGGGGCTTTACCCGCATTTAAGCGATTAATACGTTCCGCTGCCCAACACAAATTATTCCGTCCGGAAACATATTCTTAAAACGCATAATACATTTAACTCGGTTGTCAGACTAACTGATAACGTTACGCTGCAAACTCACAAACGTATCATTGCGTTGCCACTCACATTCCGTTTTTACGAAGTGTTATTCTTGTTTTGAAGAGGAAAAAATGACTTGTACAAGTATCTCTTGGCTATTCAGACAGCAATACGATGAGCTTGTTGAAGTTAGAGATATTACTGGTGATGTCTCGTTTGCGAAGCAATTTCCTGATTTTGTTACGGTCTGGGATTAAAGTGACAATTGAAGCAGAAACGAAAATCGTAGCGGAAACGACCGATGCCTTTCGTATAGCCTTGTGAGATAGAATTTCGTCGCATTGCGTATCATCTTTATGACTTCATGCAGTCGCGCGTTGATCTTTAAAATCGAAGTATTTTCAATTTTTACCGTTTTTTTTTTCCCCATTTAACTAACGTTAGCAGGTAGAATCGAGTGAAGCGCGAGCATTCGCTCATCCAAGTGTAGTGACATTTATATAATTTAGGCACCGATGTACAGGTAGGGTGTGCGTGTTTCCTTCGATGAGCGAGGTTTCGCTGTGTGAACAGCGATAATATTATTTTTAGGATCAAGGGTCTTAAGAACTGTTATTATGCTAAATATCAGAATAACTAACACACGGATTTTCAAATCAGGCCATGATATGAAGCAATAAGGAATGGGATAATAGCACGAAAGGCAATTATAGAACATTTGCGACTGCCTTTCATATTGTTCGTATGCCGGTAAGTTTTCATCAGTAGAATCTGGTAATATTATTAAATGAGTTTTAAGAAGAGGTAAAGCTGTTTTTGAAATCGAAGTTTTATAATAAATAAGACTGAATAAGCGAATAATGTGGTATTTCTGATGAAAATAAGAAATTGTTAAACTTCAGATTTTCCAGAAAATGACTATCAAGCGAATAAGTGGATATTAGGGAGCTCATGAAATGGATAAAAAAACAAAGATAAATATATAAAAATGTATTCAAATTATTGTAGATGCCCTCATTTAGATGGTGACTTTTGTACGTATGGTCGTATGGACGTATCACATGCAACCTTCGAGCAGATCAGGCGAGTGCGAAAATTGAACTTGTTGTTAAATTTGTATACGGCTATGGCATATTCATTGCTTATTATGAAGTCAAACAAAGAAGAAAGGTATAATTCAGTGCATCAAAACTAATCCAAAAACGAGTCCAAATATCTGGAATATAACGATTGGTATACATAGAGCGTCTTTAAGTATTTTGACGTCCACATTATTTCCCCGGCACCTTTTGTTTTCAAAATAATGAATAGCGATTGTTAATTAAGAATAATAGTTACACAAAGACAGGGTAATATATTCACTGACCCAAAATTAGTTGTAAACAGGGAATCGTATCAAAAAACGCAGCAAGTTCATTCGTATCCAACCATTTTACGAGCATAGCTTAATTGCGGCAAGATATAGAATTTCATGAAAGAGGCGATGCAACAGAGAAGCGATTTATTGAGCAGTGCATGATGCGATGGTCATCGATGCACATCGCGCAATCGGCATGAAGGTGGTAATGATATTGAAATATAGATCTTAACTTTTATAGACGAATTGACCGCTGGTTCGTCACAGGCGAGCAGTTTTAGAAGTGTTGGAAACTCTACCTTATGACGTTTTGGTCAAAATATATAAGTGCAATACCGTAAAATAGTACATTGGTTTGGTGATAGGTTATATTTCTCAACTCAGTTCTTCTTGGCCTAGACTAGAGCAAATGAACAACTAATGTAGCATCACATAAGTTAGACTTAATTGCTTGGATTATTATAAATATGAACAAGAAAGTAGAGCGACCTTTTGACTCAGAACTGCTGTGCTTTGAAGTGCCATATCCTCTTGCCAGATTTTATGCTGGCTATTTGTTGTTGTAGTGGAGGATTAATATCGCCGACCTAGTGTGCTATGCCACCGACAACTTCTGGTCGTAAAGTTTCCGGCACACTCGACCCAAAAATAGCAACTTTTTTTTATAGCCAAAGTATATTAAATAGTCCAATTCTTATTGAAAAAAATTTTAGTTTAAATTTAGATTACTTGATCAAAAGGATTAAATGAACCAAACTTTACCGGGTGCATACCACAAAATACGCGATTCTGTGAACCGTGCATGCCACGGCGTTTCATAAAACCGATTCATTGAACGGAAAATATCTATCTGACACGGGTGATTTTTGTGGTAGCAGATTCCGCAGCGAATCGAAAATTTTAGGGAGCATGTTTTGACAAGTTTTGTCAAAAATCAAATTTTGATGGGCGAAGTCATTTAAAAGCGTCGTGCACTATTCCCAAATTAAAAATTAAAAGAAATGTAAAAATTCATATTCTCAATACACAAAAAGAAGTTTGTCATTTGAGAGTTCTGATATTTTGTGTTCTCATTATTATCTCATTCTAGAGTTTTTGTGACAGAATTCACACACTAGTCAAGATATTTCTGTGAAAATAGAGTAAAGAAAAAGAGTAGTTTATCACAATTCCCTCTGTGTCAAAACAACATATATGAATTTCGAGTAATATATGATGTGAATTATCCGTGATTTTTACCGTTTCAACGTCCCTCCATGCGATGTTGTTATGAACAATAATATGCTGCATAGTTGTTTTATCAAAAACAGTATCCATTTACTTCCTTTACCTTCAATTAGTATATTTTTGTATTTGTACAAATAGATAGTAGATTACATAACGTAAAATGCTTTTTGCTTTGTTTTAGAAATATGTACGAAAGTGCGCAACAGTTCACTTTTGGATAATGGCAATCTCATGCCTTTTTATAAAGTGCAGGAGAATATTTAGCTCACTAAATCGGTTTTCACGGAATATATTTTATTGGAAGAAACCACAAAAATTGGGACTTTGTTCTCTATTATCTGGATTGTTCATTGCGTCTACGTTAACGTGAGTATTATATAGTTGGTACTACTGTAGTATGTGAACCAAGATGGCGGACACCGGAACGTAGTATGTGTACCAGGTTAGGGTTAGGCCTAACCCTATTCTAATTTTCCTCATTTTAGTTCTATCACGAGTTCGGGGACTAGCCAAGTGAATCCCGTAGTATTTGTACCTGAAATTATGACCTAACCCTAACCGGGTACACATACTACGTTCCGGTATCCGCCATCTTGGTTCACGTACTACGGGAGTACAATATAGTTGTATATCATTCCTTACCTAACAAAACGTTGGATTGTATACCATGTTTTCCCGAAAAAATACCTAGCCTGAAAATAAGACAAATAGAAGCGTGTTAATTATAAGGAAATGGACATCAGTTTTCATATTTGTTATATTTGAAAATCTCGTAATGCTTTGTAATTTAGTTTTTGATAAATGATATAGAAGGAATCCTCCAAAATACTCCTTAGTGTTATTTCTCGAAAAAAAAAAATTGAAATAAGACCCTGTCCTATTTTCGGGGAAATACAGTACTTACCTCGGTTCGCGAATGTTAAGTTTGATCGCTGAATTCAGCTAGTCAGCCGCGAAAATGCGATTTGGTGTGTGGTCATGAATTTCGTGTTGAACCTTTCGTTAAATTTTCAAATATCGTAATTATTCATTTATCTATAATTATTATGTTGTTGTGATCTGTTCCCGTCATATGTGGCGAATAATTTATTGACAGGAACAGGTGATGCATATTGCAAATGCGTTTTTAAATGCTTTTTCAGACCTGAAAATACTTCGAAACATTCATATTGATACTTTGTAATGACGTTTTATTCTTGGCTCTGTATTTACATGGCGAGTGGAATACTATCGTTTACCACCTTTACCTCTCACGATAGATCAGACGCTCGGTGACGACCAGGGTCGCAAACTTTGTATAGCCTATTGGAGACTATTTTCCTTAAACGCATTTCCGACACACTCTCAATTACCCTAGTCATTTTACAATATCCCCAACGAGATTTGAACTAATCTGACTGATTCTAATCTATTAATTGCCAATCCTGCAAATTTTCGACACACCGCCGCTGCAACTTGTGTCCATATTTATCCAACCGGCAATCACATAAAAATAAAACAGGATATTAAAACTGAACAATTATTCATAAATAACAAGTTGATATATTTCTAAATGAACGTCTGCAATTGCTTTGAATGAATTCTGGTCACAACCCAAAACCAAATTCTTTTTGTATAAGCATATTCCAGCAAGTATTTTTTTTTGCCCAAACTTGTTCGAATCCTGGCGTTAAGTTAGATTTTTCATATTTCCGACTGAAATCATAAAACGGTCATAAATTATGAGTCATGTCACCCAATTTCAAACAAATTTTCGAATGCCAGTCTTCTTTTTATTAGTCCTGCAACATCACTCGGCTCTTTCGTTGGTGCAAGATACATCTGCAATAAGATTTCCGATCTAACTCCAACACAAAGAAGCATGTGTCAGGCCAATATGAACGCAATAGTTGAAGTCAATGAAGGAACACACATGGCCCTTGAAGAATGTCAACGACAGTTTAAGCATGAAAGATGGAACTGTAAAACTCAAGAAGGAGTTTCAACCTCCATTTTTGGTCAAGATGAAGTACTTGGTGAGATTTTGAGTACCAATAATTTTGAGATAATTGTATAGGTTTTGCTATAAATCTTAGTTTGTGGTGATTTGTTTCTTTCGATTTGATAACACGGTTTCGATTCGCTAACACGGTAAATAATTGAAAGGAACAGAATCCTTTTGAGCCTATATATATATATATAGGATATAGCCTATTATATTTATCAAACTCTGTGAGTTTGTATGCATGGGCTTTGTACCGTACATTATTGGACAAAATAAGTACCAATTACCATCCATTCAGCCACTCCAACTCGCTAAACAGTATTAGGTTTTATAAGTACTGTGGTGCCAGGTAAAACAGAAGTAAAAGTGCTATTTGTTTTATAGCTATCTCGTTGGGTCTAGTGCTATTTTGTGACAGGTTTATGTTTGTTTTGAACATTACATATATTTGGGATATTTCTATATGCTGGATAGACGTTTTGATTATTAAACCCTTAAGTATCCCAAAGATTAAAAATTCGAATTTGATACTCTGAGTAAATTTTTATTATAAGTCAATGCAACTTTGCGTCTATGAGGGCTGCCATCAATTTGGCGTATAATCTATCATCAGGGATGCTATACGCCAGCGAATTCGCCACTGTGTCGTATATTTCAAGTAGGAATATTATATAGATCGCTAGGCCGAGAAATTGGCTGACAGTTTGATTTATTCGAAAGAAAATGGTATATTCAAATTAATTGACCCCAAAAGTGTCTGGGAGACGTAAGTGACGGTGGATTACTGTAGAATAACAGTTTACGTGATTTCTCATTACTCAGCTATCATGGAATTTGTATACGAGCTTCGATGATTTTTGTAATTCCTTAAAAAGCACCACAATTGGAATCAATCAAATTTAGAATCGTCTTTCAATTAAATTTTCGATCAACATCCCCAATTTCTATGTTTTGCGTCTGAATTTAAAAAACAGAAACACTAGTTTTATTTATGCGTCAAACGTTAATAGGTAATCAATTTTCGCGTCATCTTAGAGAGGATTTCCTTCATTTACATAATGCGAATCCTTTAAGCAGTTATATTTCACCCACACTGTTTTCGGTTTCCGAAAGAATTACTGTGCCCCGGGGGCGGGGCCAACCACTGCAGTGACGTAATATTCCAATTTGTGTGTTGGATTCGCATTTAATGGAATAATCGGAAAAACCCAATTCTTATTTTCAGAATATTTATAGATTATTGCCTTCATCTGGATTAAGAAGGGTGGAAGGAGCGGCCACCAGGTTTCCCTATTTTTAGGTCCCTATTTATAATGTAAATTTCTTTTTAAAACACTTGAAAAATTTAAATGATTTTAAGCGTCATTCACGACACTATGACACATTATTCAAACCAGATAAATTATTTTGAAATCGATCAATATTAAATTGAATATGAAGGTTGTAGGCTAACCTTATTGTTGATCGCTGCCATTACCATGTTCGTGACGATGAAAGTATAACTTGTTACCAAAACTCTAAAATTTAAAATTGTGAAAAAGCTGATCGAGTGTTTACATTTTCTGCAAAAAGATGGACTATGCTTAGAAATTCCCTTGCATGTATAGATTTTTTTTTAATTCTATATCGCAGTTACTTTTGATTTTCAATAATCCTAATGAATCTACTTTGCGAAAATAAATCACATTGTAAGCGAAACATTGCAAAATTTAATATAAATCATGAAGATTTATAGTTTTTAAAAACAAAACAGCATTTGTTTCAGAATTTGTTTGAATCAAATTTGCAACATTAATGCAACACAATACAGCCCGATAAAGATGGGAATTTGGTGATGCCTGTTTTTCAAGCAAATAAATATCACAATCAGATTTTATTTGTCATTTATATTCTTAGCGAAACGAATTTTACTTAGCAGCCTATTTTTGATGGCGTGGTCCCACCTATCTTTTTATCTTTCATGCAAACGCAACTTTCGCGTTTCCGTTGTTTAAAAATATTTTAGATGTAGTTCCGATTGCATCCAAATTATTCTTTGCCAAACATGGGGGGTATATAAACAGTATCTTCCATTTGTTATTTATCTATTCTATATCCTTGATCATATATAAATGAAAAGTTATCTTTCGATTCGGAACAAATCAACCAGTTTGGGAACCACTCAGTTGCGTGAGTGAATCATAATCGGAGAATAGCGAATTTTAATCCCAATATTTATCCAAGGATTTTGGTGTAGTGACGTTATCTCGAACGAACACATTCGTCAAGTTTACCGCTGTTTTTTCTCAGGATAGTCTAGGAATGTAGAAAGGAAGACAAATAGATGGGAATCTGAATTGAAAAATAAAATAAAATTCATAAACCGCAAATATCGACAGTAATAAAAATATCTGTCATTTTGGACAAGGGTCGGTCCGTGAGAGACAATGTCAAAGATACAGCTCATTGATACTAGAGACCAGAATGTAAACAAACGCGCTTTTTAGACCCATCTTCCCACCAATGAAATAGGCTGGAGGTCATATGCTTCTTGTGCCACATACCCTTAAACGTTGTAGAAATAAATATTCACTAGTATTCGGCCTATTACAAAAAGAAGAAAATAGCAGTCTTCATGTTTAATCAAAGTATGCATTTGAATTATTTCATGAGTGAAATAGACATATGTTTTTTTGTACCGTTTACTTTTATGTATCATAATTCGATATGCTATAAAAAACGGCAGTATTCCAATTTCTCTTATATATTTTACGTCCAGAATAACGTCCAAATTACGAAACTGGAATATAGCGGACTTTATCTATAATTTCATATCTAAATTGAACGCAAACTTGATTTACAATAATTCGAAGCATTCATTTTAATTATTGCGGGAATTCACATCTTCAACCAAACGCAACATAACAATTTTATTTCTGTATGAATCCCTTTCAAAGGATTTAAAAAAGAGTATTTTTTCTATGGTCAGTTGTGTTATCCGCCAAGAATTTTGAAATAAATTCACATATTTCATGATTTTTTCAGGAACGAAAGAAGCGGCTTATAAGAGTGCTATCCGAGCAGCTGGCGTATTATATGCAATTGTTACTGCTTGTGGGAAAGGAAGTTTAAGGTAAAAATTTGAAAATAGATTTTAAATCGAAGAATTTAAATCGGAGCATACTATTAGCGGTTTTGATTACGTACTTTGCTTATTTTTGTGGCGAGCATCGGAGTGAGATGCATTGTATTATTATTATAATGGATCAGTACAGAGCAAAAGGTTGCAAGTCTTCCATTTCACCTGTCTCAAAGCCTGATAAGATTTCCCCTTAGTTATTTTTATAGTTATTCCGTCGATATCAATATACATTGATGTCTCAATGGTTTTTCTTGCAATTTATTTATGAAATGGTACATCAAAATATTACAGCTTTATTTAATCGCTATCATTTCACATGAATTCTAATTTTATTAGTCAATGAGCCAGTCACTTTGATTTTTCAAATTCTGAAAAATGATTATTTGGCTAAAAATTCCGTTAAACTAAATTCCTTAGTCCGCACTACACGCAACCATTCCGTACAAAAATAGACTTTTATCAAGCATGAGTCATAGTTGAAACAAGGCCCTAAATCGTGTTTTTACACCATTTTACGCATGAATGAAAAATTGTAACAATATTGCTACCCACATCGACACGATACTACAAACATGAACTATCAAGCTAGGGAAATCGATATCATATATTTGGCCGGTATTGGTATTAGTAAAATTAACTTCAAAGGATACCGATATTTCCATGCTTATACCAATGCCCCTATATTGCCTTATTTTCTTATAATTTTTAAATAATACACCACATAGTACATAATAAGTCATTATGAAAATAATTTTTAGTTTTTCAATTTGCTAGCTATTGTTTTTTATTTGTTGCTTTCAAATTTATATGCAAATTCAGGCTTCTATGAAACGTTATATAATAAAAGGTATGCAACCTTGTTTCAAGGTTCAAAAGGGTTCGTTAAAACAGAAAAATATTTTATAATATATTTTCATATATTTTCTGATATAATATCAATAACGTCCATATTGATGTATCATCACAAATGCACTGTAATATCCTTATCCGAACTGTGGGATTTTGAGAATTGTGTTTTACAAATAATTTAGATTTAATATTCCAAACATAGCATTCAATTAATCTTTATATGAACAGGGTGACACAAAAGTAAGCTATAAAACTTCATGAAATAAAATATATATTAAGTGCAATGATTTTCTTGAAGAAATGATAAATGTTATACAAAACAGTAATTTTGTTTATCTGATTTTTCAAAATAGACCTTTTTTAAATAGTAGTAATTTGGATATTGGCCAAATTAAATTCTTTTGACACCATTACATGTGTCCTAAATTCCAATTTCGAAGTAATAAATTCACCCAAACTACAAAGGGGACTGGTACATTAGAATTGTGTAAGACGCGCATTTTAGGACAGGTGATATTATTTCCATATTTTGGTATTCAAAAATATACCGTATTATTGTTGTAGGTGATAATATTTTAACGACTGAAACGGCGTCAAAACGGTAACTTGACACCTTTATACATTTTTAGAGATTGCGGCTGCGACAAAAGTAAGCGAGGTTATTTTGAAGGAATAAACAGCACAAGGTGGGGTCGCAAGCTGCTATCTCGAGCCGAAAGAGCAACACAAACTTGGAAATGGGGCGGATGTTCTGTCGATATGAACCACGGACTGAGATATAGCCGTGAATTTTGGGATGCCCGTGAAACCAAACGCGATTCACGGGCACTCATGAATTTGCACAATTACGAGGCTGGCAGGAAGGTGAGCATCATGTCGTTATGTTTTACTTCTGCCCGCGGGTGACGTTGGTTTGTGTCGTCAAACAATGTTCGTTTCAAAAAGGATAATATTTCACTGTGTCGGGAATTAGACCAACACGCCAAATTGCTGGTGTAATTTAGGTGGTTATCACATAGTTTTAACATGAGGTTTTTATATTGAAGAATATGTTAAATTATTTCCTTCTGTCGTGAATTGTCAGCAACAAGTGATATCGATTGTCGGTAGCGTATGTCATCCATTATTATTTTGGAAAATTGCACGACAGATAGGATCTGTTACATTACAAAGAACATACTCGACTATGCGTGGGCAAAGGATCATCTTACGTGATTTTTTTTTATAATTTGCGTGTTTTTGCGGTACGTGATATCATTTTAAATTGGAAATAAGTTAACTATTTCATCAGAATTGTGTCTGAATATAGATTTCCTCCAATTCGGATGGTCTACGCAATGTTGTATTCTACGTTTTATTAGGGTCTGGCTTGCCAAAATTCACAAAGTTAAAATAAAATGTTAATTTATTCATTGCATCGTCCTATATATATATATATCATTCGTCTGATCAAGCCATGCGCTGTCAAAACAATGATTCCCAGTTTACTAATAATTTTTCTTCAACTTCTGGGCGCAAGTTAAGTCTACAATCAAACAATATTACGTGTTCAGGCTGCGAATTTTGATTTATATATATTTTAAGGTTTGGACCATAAAAAGAGTTAGCCTTTTCACAACACCAACTTCAAAATCTAACCTCACATATTGTACACAAAAATGTTATTTTTCATTACGAGAATGATGCCAAAATTAGATTCAGTAAGATTCATTCATATTATCAGTTGATGTTTCGGCACAAATTACGTTCTCAACAACTAATGTTACTGTAGACATATCAAAGGCGCAGTTGTTAGAAATAATCTTGATCGGAAGGTATAAAGTTCGGAATATAGACAATATTTCATCCCACAACACAGCGGAAATGTCGCGATGGTTTGTTTCATGGTGGCATTGGTTTCTCGTACCGTTCAATGCCTCAACTCTTCAGACGGTGTCGATTGTAAAACTGGTTTTATTTGTCCTGACTAACATGGCAGAAAACGGAAGCATACCACTGAATATATGGGAATAAAAAATAAACCCTTTTTTCAGACTGTCGCAAAGAAACTTCGAATACAGTGTAAATGTCATGGAGTATCAGCTTCCTGTACAACTAATACTTGTTGGGTGACATTGCCAGATTTTAGAGATGTCGGAAACACACTCAAAAAGGCATACACAAGATCAAGAAAAGTAAATGGGGATTCCGAGAAACATGGACGAATAAGATACCAAACTTTGATGTATATGCGTAAAGGGGCTCCCACAAAACCCCACAAGCGAGAATTAGTGCATATAGACAGAAGTCCATCTTATTGTGCACGAGATATCTCAACAGGAACACTTGGTACTGTCGGAAGAATATGTAACAAAACATCTACTGACAAAAACAATTGCACACATCTTTGTTGTGGCAGGGGATATAAAACGCAAGAAAAAATACGAAAATGGGCCTGTAAATGCAAGTTTTTCTGGTGCTGCAGAGTTACATGTAAAGAATGTCATGAAGTCACTAAGCAATACGTTTGTTTGTGAAGGTATGATTTTTTTTGTATGTTAATCTGGGCTACTTCTTAATCAAAGTTTAACTCTTACAAAAACGGAAAATACAAAAAATTATTTTGTCGTTATACTATTTATAGTCACAGTATGCCCCATAGTTGCATTCGGGTGCGGCGGATTAGTAGTTAGCGTATTTATCTAACTGTTGGTATTGGAGATTATTTATCTGTGGGTTCGGCCTAACGACTAACCCAAGTCCTGCGTCCCACCCAGGGCGTATTGTGTATGTTATGCGAATTACTGGGATTGATTTTGATTATTCCAAATCGTTTATTGTCTATCTTGAAACAACGGTGTTTTAGAGCCATATGGTACTTCAGTGGCTGGGTCGCTAAAAAAGGAATTCACTGTGTGACCGCAGATTGTCAACCAGGGGCGAAAAAATTGCTCAATTGTCGCTGATAGGATTGTTCAATTACTACTCTTTTGCATCACCTAGAAGCGATCATAAACAAACATTTATACATCCAAAGTGTATTTTCAAAGTACTGTAGTAATTTTTCCCTGTCATTCATTATGAATGTATGAATAAAAATTATCCATATTAGACTTGGTGTATATGACATCTAAAATAATTTTTTCGACTGTCCTATATTGTTTCAAATTTAAATTCTAATTCGTTTTTCCACAGCGAAGCAGCGTTGAGTGGTCGCGAATGAACGTAAGGAACAGACATTTTTCTGAGAATGGAATCTAGCGCAGGTGCAGGTCAGAGGTCGCACATCACGTGAGCAAAGAAGCAATGCTGTTTGCCGACGACTTCATTTGCTGTCGCGAAATAGTAACAAGGGACCTTTGTAACATACGCGGGTGTACGTGAAAATTCTATGGAAGACTGATCGTATGCTTCGATATGGCCACAACGGAAAAAAGGCCGATGTATTTCATGTTTCTTTGTGAAGATTTACTTCTGCGTTCTATGAATATTCGAAACGAAGTTAAAGCAAAGGATACTTTTTGACTTGAACAATAAATCTAACTGTTATCGTTATGAGAAGATTTCAGCATATTTGTAATAATAACGTATATACCTAAATAATCTGAGGACGTATGGCATTGAATAATGATTTTCAACTCGTTGCTGTACAATTGTGATCAAAAAGAACCTTATTGATTGTATCCTACTATAATTTATTTGATATCATATTTTTTTTAAATATTTTATTTGCGTACATAACTGCTTCATGTCTTTCCGTAATTGTCACTAAGATTCGGGATAATATTCTGACTTTTGGCTGCATGCTTTATCATTCTTCCAAAACAAGTATTCATTCATTTCCAAATCTTGTGATTAATCTGGTTGAGTAAAAATCAGTTAATTAAATTATTTGACCAATTTCGTAATGGAAATAATTTATTCAATTATGGATTTTATTGAAACTTTTTACCTATTCCTGAACGATTGTGTACAATCATAATTTATTTTTATGTACATAAAACAAGGCCTGATCAGTAATTACGTTTCTAAAATAGCAGAATTGAATTGTGTTAATTGGTCAAAACATTTTTTGCTACGAATTCCATCTCTAGAAAAAAATCGCTTCAAATTCTAAACAAAAATGGCATCGTAAATGTATTAAACGCATATTGATAAGGAAATCATATTTTATGAAATCTAGCTTTGTCATTTGGAAAGTACAAATTGGAATTTTGCTCTAAAGTATTAATTATAAAGTGCACCATTACGATAAAAACTGAGCTTGAAATGTAACAGATTTGTTAATTGGTTTGATTGAAATAGCCAAATATTGAATTTTATGTCTTGATTTTTTATAATATATTTACTAAAAGTGTAGCAACCGATTGTATAAAAATACGTTCTTCAATGAATCAAATTGAATATTTCCAAAACTAAACTTTCGAATATTTTAATAACTTTACACCTAATTTATATCAGACAAGTCACAATACATTTATTTGTTTTACTGGCCAACAGTTTATTCATTATTTCATACATATTGTACACTTTACATTTCCCTTTATTTCTGTTAATTTTTCTTTTAAACTACCTTATTGTGTTAAAAGATATTTCTACCTTTTAAAAATAAAAGTTAAGTATATCTCCGTGTTCATCAGTTGTATACTTAATATGAAAGGTATGCCGTGCTCTGTATCGCTGTTAGATGATCAAGTCAAACGTTATCTTGAGGTTCGGCGGTGTGGCGCATCGTGCTAAGTGTTAGGAATAACTTCGCCACTGCACCTCTGCGTCCAATGGGGGATGATTATGTACTATAGGATTGCTGGACTCATCGCCGCCGGAAGGTAGTTCACGTAACCGCTGGTTGGTTACGGCTTCCTCCGCCATCAAGTCCATGCCTCTGAAAACGAAGGTGACCGTACATTTGAACCCACGTGTATATCCGTGGGTTCAATCTATATGCGGGTGCTAAAACCCATGGGTTAGGGTTGGTATGGGTTCAAATATACGTAAAACAAAAAAATGTTCATAGGTGCAATAGTATGCAGGTGCAATTGTCGTGGGTTCAAATGTACGTGGGTTCAGATGTAATGGAACCGAAAACGAATAACTGACTTATCTTTTCCCCCACCCGACATGGACTGGTAACCGTACGAGAGGCCTTTGTTCGCCATATGATCTCATCGGCTTCCCTCTCGCCCGGCGATTTCAATCGTGTGCTGAGAACGTGATAGCTTGATAGTACTAAAAGAAGAAAGTAGCTGAGATAATAAATCAGTACTAAAAATGGAAGAAGTAGCTGAAAGCCTATTATTGTGAATTTTGTTCTATACTACTCGATATTTGTTCCGAAAATTAGTCGTTTTGCTTCAACCAAGGAACACCTTATCCGCCACGCTGGACGGACGTTTTTCTCAGCAAACTCGGTGCTCAGCTGTACCGCTGCCGATGTGCGACGTTTGTAGGCATATGCTTGAGCACTGCTCTCATGTTTTCATATTTACAGTGTTTAGGATGTTACACAGCGCCAGTTACAGGGCAATAATTCTCATAACAATGTGATCACACCGAAGTGTTCATTAAAGAATTTGAATGAAATAAAAGCTATAAATTTTTACGTTCAAAAATAGTATGTATAGTGAAGTGCTATATTTGTACAGGCGAATAGCGAATGCATACCATACGTAAAAGAACCTCCACAACTCCTCAGTTTTCGCAAAGCATGGTTTTCAAATAGGAACCTGGGTTCAATATATACCGTTTTTGGAAGCGTCTGCTCTCTACTGTATATTATAACTGGATAATAACAGCCATAACCGTGTCGGTTCGCCCAGCGAACTGTTTTTTGGCACAACCAAAGTTTATAGTCACTTTGGGCACAACAAGCGCAATTCTCGTCACGTGACCTTGCAACAGCTGTTTTGTGCTACATTAGCTCCCTGTAGTGGAGAAGTCCGACGAGTCCCAGAGCGGTGGTAATCAACAATTTTGGCCCTCGAACGACCTCCTGTTTTATGTTTTGAAACGGGAAAATGTCCTAACATTGACTGTTGTACGAAATTTGTTTTGTAGTAATTATTGTGGGCCTAAGCACATATCAGTTGTATGTTATTTACTTGCCAAACAGTTGGTTGTTATTAACACAGAAATGTGTATATATATCAGTGTATACCAGGCAGAGCTTCGCGATTATGAGTTTAGGGAGAAAAGGTTTTCAAGCCATTAATATGCAAATAGACAGTGAGCAACAGAGTACAACCTAATCGTCCTTATGTAACATAGGCCTCTTCGGAATGATGCGACAGAATGCGGATTTCCATTGTACCCCACACACATTACGAAAAGTTGCTTACGATTTGTCACATGACGTCACCCTCGAAAACTTTTTTTGTTGAGTAAATTATTATTACTCATTTGGCATGTCTAATTAATTTGCGCGGGAAGTCAAAGAAGCGACGCACCGTCCTCTAAGTGTAGCAGACGCATTAGGCTACTGTGTGAAGATGGGCTTGGTTGAGTTTCAGATATTTTCAAGTAGGCTGTGTCAAAGTGACTATAAACTATAGTCTATAACTATACTGTTATAGTCACTTTGGGTTGTGTCGTTTTTGGATATCAACAGGTAAGTAACGCCTAGTGGAGAATGAAATAGAGCTTTGTTTTATGAATTTTACATACTCTGTGATCTAATATAGGCATGCCTGCCATAGCAGGCTGATAGCTTCAATTTATAATATTTTCTACAGAATTAGCTTAAATATAGGATATCAATACCACATTTACTTAAATAAGCCAACGACGAAGACGTTTACCAGGCGTACAGATTAACCACCTAAAGTCACGGAAAAAGTACTTCCATGCGAAAACAGTCCTGGTTGGCGAACTGAAGCATCTGTAAGTAAATTGAATCTGATATGCTTTTGATTAGAACTTTAGTCAAATGGTTACAGTAACGTCAGTAAGCTATGGAAATTGGATTCCTGAAAACTGGATTTTCTCGCAAATGACCAACGCATTTGCCTATCGCGCACAAGCTTACTGGTTAATGAGCTTGACGTGACCTTGTTGGTGATAGTAGCAGGTTAATTAATATGCGGTGCCAATCCTGCTAGTCAATCTGAAATTCATACATTTCACTGATATTTGGAACTGCATAAGTTTACAATACAATGTTACCGCGATTATTGACGTAATGTATCAGCCAGTGTTAAGCTGAACTTCCATTTTTGACAAGAGAAAAAAACGCTGACATCAAAACGTTCCAAAATAGTAAAAACGCAGTATAAACGAGTGTTAATTATTACTTTCGAGAGGTCGAATTGAATATGTGACCTTAGTACATTCAGTTCAATATCTGGGATCAGTTGGTTCGACCAAAGTTCACCTGACCCAAGATTTCCTGGAAATGCAGTGTTTTTGTTTTACTATTAAACAAGCAAACATAACTTCGTAGAATTTTTATAATTTCATCATAATTTTGTAACTGGGACAATTCTCAGGTCTATTCTTCATAATGATATTTAAATTTACAATATTTCCATTGCTAATGAAATAATTGTTCATGTGCTAATATTACCCTTTCTTGTACACTATTAAGATACTTTATTTTTTCAGCTGAAATTCAAATACTGGTTTTATATCTATTAGAAGAGTCGTGCCTAATGACTAAAATAGTAAAATGTATGTATTATGGTTAGCACGAGTAAAACGAAATGGGTAAAACAAAGTTTTTGTGTTTTTTTGCAACGTCTTGCAATGCTAACTAAGTATTTCCTGATGTTTGCAGGGCTTTAGGCGCCTGATATTAAAAGCAAGAGCGAAAGAAGTTGGGCGTCCAAATCGGCGGACTCGTTTTACACTCAAGAGAACCATTCGTAGAGGGGACAGATTGTAAAGACATTTATCGGATCTTCATAACAAAAGGTAATATACATTTATAGATATAAAAAATGGAAAAGTAGGTAGATTTTATAAAATATATATAAAATCAAATTATAGAATATATATTTTGTACTTATTAGTTGTGTATGGTACCGGCTCAGTCTAAGTGAGCGGTATTGGTGTTGTAATTTTAACTTACATGAGTCAGCTTTTTAAAGCCAAAGCTTTTATAGACAACCCCCCTTGACTACGCCTTTGAGCTCGCATCGCATTAATTAAATATACGCGTCTAAAAAATGCGTTTCCTCCTAATATACGGCTTCTATATGCATATGTCCTCATTTGCCATGATTATGAGTGGTAAACCAAAATAAATGTCTTTTCACTGTTGTGAGATAATAAGATTCCTAGATTTTATTTATAACGAGTTAGTCGATACGTAATCGGTTTCCCAGGAGTAGTGTAGAAATGGGCCGTATTTCTTGGGCTCATTCACAACTTTCTGCCAACTTCAAAATTTTTCTGCCCACGTTCCACCTTAAAACATTAGCCGGTAGTTTGCCTGTTCATGACATTTTTATGCTAAATGCACCCCCACCCCTTGGATTCTCTTACCCGGATCAATTTCCGCAATCTTAATATTGACGTGCTTAGAAAACCGTATTAATATATCACATATTCTCAATATATTATCTCCACGGTCAAAGCTCGTATTTCTCATGTTTCCATGCGAAAATGATTTTGCCGGGAATATTCATAATTTGGTAAGATTTATCAAATTTATTTGTTTTTTAGGTGAATTTGAAACATGCCGACTGACAAGCAACCATTTAAATGCACAGTTCTAATATGATTGAAAGTGCCATAGTTTTTGTTTTTGCACGGTCTACTCCATGCTTGCTTTTGATAGAAAATTTTCCTTTCTTAGTTTTTATTTATTGCCAATATTATTGTGTATTTTTGTTCTCTTTCGTGGCTGGGGAGTCGGAAAAATATACCATCCGATTCCCGGTCATTCGAACTATCTTATCCACGGAATCTAAATCGCATCCGGCATTCATGATAACCAAATTGCGTTTTCCAGTCCCTTCACTTTTTGTTGCAATTGTGAATGCGTGAGCTCTCGTGTGGTTGTAGAGTTTTGCGAATCATTCCATCGGGGCATTCAGAGGACCGACGGCAAATGCAATTTTACAGCAAATTGAATTTGGCCTCTGGAACTTCCGTTAAACAAAACAGTTTGATAACAGACGCTGTAGTTTTCTGGATCCGACGAATTGTAGACTTTGTCTCGCAGTCCCGATGTTTAGGCATTTATTCATTGATTATCTAAGTCTATTCAGTGGGCTGGTGAAATAGGTAGGAGTAAAGCATGGTTGTCAGAGTTGAATCGTGGGTTCATAGGAACAAACAACGTGAGTTGTTTCTTCAAATATCATTGATCAACGCATGTTATTACATTGCAGCGGCCGGGCAGATCAAGGATTGTAAGTAATTCCCGTCTTAAAAGGTGGCAATGCAGAATGGTTGTGGAATTATTGTCAAATAGGCTAGTAGTCACTTATCCCAGTAAAGTTCGCCGTTTTTGAAGCAAGCAAGGAACATGTCCCATTATAGAGCGGTGATTACATTAATTCCAAGATTAATTTTTGCGGTTTCACGGCGAAATTGAAACTACTTGGCCAGGTATTTAATTAATCGTAACCGTTGTACGTACGTTCTTATGTACCGTAAATATTGCTTTCCTTAATATTCCCTTGCTAAAGGTTCCCCTCAAGAACAACCCACCTTTAGGATTCTCTTCCCTCTAGTTATTTCCGCGCCCTAAATATTGTATAGTTTATATATATTATCCTCCCCATATATACTAGCTTGACGATCATATCTCATGTTTCCATAAAGAAGTGGTTTTGCCGAGAATATTGATAGTCTGGTAAGATTTGTTTGTTTTAAAAACGGTGAGACTCATTGGTCTATAATTCCGCGACCGTTCTGCATTGCCACATTTGAAGTTGAATTAGTTCGTACAATCTCTGCATGGCCGCCGCAATGTGAGAGCATGCGTTTATCATCAATGATACTTTGAACAACTAACGTGGTTTGATCGTATAAACTCTCGGTTTAACTCTAACTGAGTTACTGACAACTATGTTTTTCACCTGCACCTATTTCACCAGTCCACTTAATGGGCCAGATAACCAAGTCATGAATGTCCAAAAACCGGGGCTGCGTAAACGGGAAAAAGTTTTCGACTCTTTGGACGAAAGTTCAGCGTCCTTGATCAAATTGGTTTAAAAGGAGTTCCCGAAGCAAATTTAATTTGCTATGAAATTGCATCTGCCGCCGTTATTCTGAATGACCAGGAGCGTGGTGGAATGATTCGCAGAACTCAAAAACCACATTGGAGAAAACTCATTTGCAATTGTTAGCACAGAGTTGAGGGCTGAAAAACGCAATTGGGTTGTCGCGAATTCCGGACTCGCATTAGATTTTCTGTGGGTAAGATGGTTCAAATGATCAGAAATCTGATGGTTTATTTTAAATACAAAAATACACACTACGAATACAAAAATACACACTAAAAATTGGCAACGGTACACATTCACCTAGAATCTAGACGTACGTTAAAAAGTCTACAGGCACAGCGTAGGATTTTTGTTTTAATTTAAAATTCCGGTGGACCACGAACCGGATTTGTGTTTTACAGCATGGAGTAATATTACCTTCACGCCTAAAAAATTTTTTATAATAAAAAACAGTGATAAAATTTTGAATTAGCAGTTTAGTTCCGCCTATACGTTATCTGCGTTTTTATTATTTTTGTATTATTTGTGGTTATAGGGTAATTCTTTAAAAACGATTGTTTGTTAGATGTCGCCCAAGAGCCGCGTATATGTATGTGGTCCATCGCATTGACCTCGCTTGACGTAACGCAAGAACGTAATGCAGTGTGATCATCATGATGGCCTTTCAGGCATTCGTGTAGGCGTGAGATCTCAGTCACGGATGCTGGTTAGAATATGTCTAAAGCCCTTTGTGGTATTCTCGATCTAGTTCTTCGAGGACTACTTAATTCTTCATTTTGTAGAACTAAAAAGTTACGATGTGAACTTATCGGGACCCCACGAATGTGTTTGCATGAGAATACATGAGATGACAACTCTCTGCGACAGTTGAACGGCTTGTTGGACACCAAGTGGCCATGCAAACTTATTCAAAATCTGGGTCCCATATGTCTATGTATGAATACATAAGATAACAACGCACTGAAACAATTGAACGACTTGTTGGACACCTGATGAACATGAGGTTAGAGTCCATGATCAATTCTAACCTGCGGCGCCATGGTTTAGGCACCATGACCAAATACCATCTTTATCTATTACATATCACAAACGGAGGAGAAATATCTACCTATAAATTCGTTTCTCACGTTTTTACCTGAAATATGTAAAATGATATGTACTGACATGCCCAATATATATTTCGTTCGTGGTTCCCGCATGGCGAAAAGTACTTTGCTTTGGTTGGTGACATTTGAGATATCTTGAAGATTCGCCAATCACACTATATTATCAGTTGTTTTATCAGGAAGTTTGTATGTTGAATGGCGCTAGATTATTGAATTTTGGCCACCAATCAGTCGTGTAACGTCATTTTAAAATCCGTACATTGCGTAATATTGATGGCATACTGAACGTTTGAATTGAAGGCTCCTTGCGAGAAATACTCAGAAGGAGCACGATTATGTCTGGAAACGCATTAATATTGGTACGTATGAATATAGCTCGAAAATGGCACTAAATAGCTTCCGAACATATTCGGTTTACATTTTTTGCATCATAACAAAGTATTTAACGTTTTATTTTTGATAAATATTATTCTAAAAAACTCTAGCACCCGTTAGCGTGAATCATTTGTAGTTTTTAGTGTAGTGTTATTTTGGTTGATCAAATCTCACACATTTTCGAATGTAGTTAATGTTAAATGTGCCGTTTCGTAATTTATCTTTTGGTCTTTAATTAGTAAGGAATTGAAATGGATATATATATATGTTCCAAATCGAATTTGAATTGTCTTATTCTTTGAAGGCTATTGGGTTTTCCACATAGACAGAACAGAAAGTTTGGTTATTTGGATACATATACGCACAAGTTCATACGGCAAATTATATGTCCTTTTTCCTCTTTACCGCATTTGTATCGTCATTTGAATTTTCTGATTCTTGGGGGGCTATCGGATTGCCACATAGACATCAGGATTGATTATTTATATCGTTAGTTCATAAGAGAAGTTATCCGTCTCTGCTTTTCTTTACCCCACCAGACGATTGGAGTTGCGCAAGGAGTATTCTGTTACATTTATTCCAACGATATGTCATTTGTGGCTAGATTTTGTGACGGTTTTTCAGAGAAACTATATAAAACAGATTATCAGAAAAAATTAACTGAGACTTATAGTGACCAATAGCAGGCTCTTGATTTTCTCCTTGAAGCCATTTTTATTTATTCATTATATCTAGGATAAAATACCATCTTGATAACGCTCATCACGAGTTTATTACATTCTCCTACCACGCCAATTGACGTGAACATTGCGTCAAAAAGCTTCTGCGTCGCCCGGGGCGCATTAATCCTTCGAACAACGCAACGTACAGACACGCAGAAACCACTTTCTCATATTAAGGCGTTTACGCTATATAATTAAAGTGCTTCAAGGAATTAAAATTATACCTGGCATTGCGACTGTACCAATTATTATCTTCAATAAACTAAAAATAACTAATGAACATGTTATCATAACACGCATCACGCCAAGGAACTCGAATTCATATTTTGATCAAATTTTATAATTGCTAGTTGGCGCTCGTGCTCTCACCAACTTGCTTGTGTGACACTTACTTGGCTGAATGAAGGGCTATTCGATGTAATTCTACTTAACTGTTTGAGTTTATTTATGTTGTAATGTGATTAGCTATAGTACTACTATTATTGTTAATCGATCAACTTTCAAAATTTTCTATTATCCAGGAATTCTATCATAAATTGACATGCCTAGTTCGGACGGGCGCGATTTATATTCTGAATTTTCTATTACCCAGGGATTCTATCATAAATTAGTTCGGACGAACGCCGCACGCTATTATTATAGTCACATTACCAGTAAAACTACAAATGATTTTACCTGTTCGATAATGCTCACAAATGAGTTAACCACCTCAATAAATTTGCATATCCTGGTCACAAGTTAATACTCTCCTCGATTTGTAACCATTCTAGTGTAATACATTTTAAAAAATCAGACTAATCACGACTCCCATTACACTCGACATTTATATCTTCAATTTCTCAAGCCTTACTATTAAAAAACTTTGTTTTGTATTAATTAGTTCAAAAATAAGAATTTTCTTGTGCCCAGTCTCAACTTTTCGCTCTGAGAATTCTTACAGAGTATTGTTTTTTTTAACTAGAATAAGTCTGTAAATTCGTTTTTACTTTCATTTCAGCCAGCAAAAATTTATGTTACAGTGAATTTTATATTTTAAAATTTTCTTCATACTATAGAATATTTTCTGGTGTAAATACAAAAACGAACATTGCCAATGAATAACAGGGTATTGACTGGACGCAATGAAACGTAAACCATTTTTAGATATAATAACAGCAATCTCGAAGATAAAAATGTTGAGTTTCTTCAATAAGTACGCAGTGAACGAAAATCTTTATTTAAAAACGTCTCAATGAACGTACAATTTTAATGAATTAATTGAGCCCGTAATCAAGACAATTATTGTGGTACCAGTTTGTCTAACATTTTTCTTTATTATAATATCAGCATTAATCAGGTTTGCTTTCGATCTCTTCAGTAAATTTACGCCTGAATCTTCTTCAAGAAGCATATGAGATTCCAAAGCATGATTTTCAAATTAGGTGAGTAGATATTCGCATTGCACAATCCCATTTTGACATTTCAGCTTGCCTAGAAGTATTTTCTTTTGTAATTGGAAGTATTTTTCCTTGATTGTAAGGCCATTATATTAGCGAGCCAGCACATAGAAGCTCTATTATTGTCAGATTAAATTACTATAATATTAATAAGCAATTGTGCACTTTTTGTGTTGGTGATAGCTTATAACAGGATATATCAATATCTATTGATGAAATACATAACCATGATCTGTAACTTGAGATTTATGAAACTGCATTAAATCACTAATTATTATCTCTGCCTTGAATACGTTTTCGAATCCATCACGCGTTATTAGTTTATTATAGGCAAATATAAACAGACATATCGAAAATGAAACAATAGATTGCAATTTCGGTCCCATTTTCAAGCGTGCTGTCACAAAGTGCTTGACAGGATATCTTCTGTTATTGTAGAATTATATTTTACGCCCACGGTTGCATGTGGTTTGTTATTACTAGCCATTCATGCAATCAGAAAATGATTAGCGATGGATGCGTCAGGCTTTCGGTAATGGTTAAATGTTAATTAATATTTTTAAGTGATAAAATACTACAAAATGATATTTAATTTATAACTAAAAGCCGGCTTAATTTCACGTTTTAAAACGAAGGTATTTGAGAAAACCTGAAAAAAAATAGTTGCGAAAAAAATTTACCAGATATCTTCAACAATATAATAGTTCAATTTGGCGATATGAGACGTGTTGTGTTTTACGACCTGTTGTACTTGACTTTAAAATAAAGCGGGCCAAATACTGGAGCCATACTAATACAAACATTTCTGACAACATCTCTGCCTACCCCCTAACGGAATATTCACCCGGTTAATGCTGTTTAAATTGAATTGTTTTAATACCTAGCGCTATTCGGAATGTAGTGGGCTCTAATGGATTTGAGAGCTCAATATTTTCAAACCAAGCTTACAACGAGCGCTATTATTTTTTGACAGGACAGTTTGTTGGTGTACAACCTATTTAAAGGTATTTGTATCGCGGTTAGGGATCATATATTCAATTGTGTTTAAATATTGTTTATCAACCGACACAAGCGTGTACTAGCAATGTATAATTGTCTACCAACGAACTATGGAATATATATACACTGGCATATGACTTGAACACAAATATTCATATAGAAATTGTAAACGTTGAATTCGCTGAAAATACTATCCATTAATGTAGGTGTTCTCCGAATCCAATTTATAGAAATACAGACGTTTAACACATTCATCATTTTGAATATAATATGCTTTAGTATTTTGCGGTGTTTGTGACCATGCATTGAGTGTATTATTTAAAACTACTGTTAGAAATATTCATGCCGCAAATAATGTTATGCAAAACAAGTTGATTTATGTTGAAAATGCATTGTTTGTGGGGTATTTCCCAACATAATATTAACTCTTATCGTGATATAACGAAGCAAATATTTTTCACGACTGTGTGATCAAAATCATCACCAATTACTGGTTGTTATCAGAAACTTCATCGATAAATATATGCACAGGTCAAGTTCTGGGATTTGGGTCTTTTATTGCCTGAAGATATTTGTCTGCTTACAAATGCACCCCCCATAATCTATATAGCATATCACGGCAAAAAATTCCTCTTTAATCACATTATGATGTATTGTATACAAAACTCATATTTTAGTAATCACCGCAATTTGTGTAATTTTTTCACGACAGGCACAGCGTGGGCGTATCTTATTAATTGATAACGTCCTTGGAGTGATACGAACTAGGAGATTGAATACATGAATTTGATCATTGCATTAGTAGCGCAATATGAAAAAGCTATCAAAATCAAACTTTTGATATGTTTTTTTTTATTTACTGACCATTAGCCATTATTAAACTGGTTTCCGTCCCGACAGCTCGCGTAAGTGTATAAAAATCTGCCAATGTGTGATATTTTCGATCGACTAACGTTTTAGTTCTGGTAGTTTGTGTTCAACATATTGACATAAATAAACAATTAATTAACTGTTTAAAGGATATATTATGTAAATTTCCCCATCGTGTTAACTATAGATATCTACACCTGTCAACCTTTCAACACCCGTTTCGCATCAAGTTCGCCCAGAAAAGAATCTTATCATATTCATAACTGTTCGTTTTCAAATTTTAAATGCTTGTTTAATGACAAACTTTTCTCAAATCTGACCACATATTAGGACTAGATTTGTTTTATCCAGCTATTTGCCAGTGGTATCTATATACTTTTGCGTTTGGTATTTTTTTTATTTCTTTAGCAACTCCATATTTCATCACTGTGATCTGCTCATATACCAGAAACGTGCCTAATTTCCAAATTTTAAATCAAATCTATTTTTTATTGAAAGCACCTAAAAAATCATGCAAAGGTCACATATCCCACAAACATGTCATCGAATAGTAATTCAATCTTATATTCGGTAAAACATGTATTACATCATACCAGCCAGAGGCGCGTAAAATTATGTGCTGCTGTTGAACATTAAAAAATCGGCTTCTCTCTGAAAATATGGTCAAATCCATGGCTTTTAGATTAGTAGTAAAAGACAGCAATACGTTACCTTTCAAAGTTTTTAATAACACGGCATGCGGCTTTAAAATGACTCAAAATGTATGCGGAATTGTAAGTGAGAAATCTCAAAGCCCCGGTCAATATCATAATATTTCCCATGGTGTACTAAATTTGTTAGGCTTTTACTGATTCAAAATAATGGTCAATCGAACCCCATTATTTTTTTAAAAGTTGAAGTTCGCATAAAATCTTATTTCAAGTAAAGGAAGGACGCAAAATTTCTTTGTTAATTATTATTAACTCGTTGTCGCCAGGAAATAGAATGGATATAGGAATACGAAAGAGGGATCAGATCATTTTTGTTGACTGTTTGTATGAAATCATGCATTTAGGCGGGTCAGGTTTCTGACGAATGATTTTTTATTGATTTTGCTCAAGGATGTCCGAAACGAATCAAATATTGCAATTCATTCGAAATTATTATATTCGATATAGTAAATTTTTTAATTTAGAAATAATTTAAAACATTATTATCTGAAAATTAGGGATTTTTAGCTGTCAGATGATCAAGTCAAAATCTTCGATATCTCAAGTGATATAAAACCACACATAAAAAAATAATAACTTTTATATTTATTTATGAGATATAGTGATTTACGTGATATTCCACATGAATTTGCCCTCGAATTATATTGTATTTGATATTCCATATTCGAAATGTCTTTTTTCAGAATGTATTCGGAATAGTGAGATTCGGTTTGGCCATCCCTGGACTATTGTGCAAGGGGTTTAATCGAAAAGTACCCTGTTGTAAATTAATCAATAATTTGATTTAGTTTGTTTATACACTGTACGGATTAGTATTATGGAATCTTATGTCTCATTATTCCATGAATAAGTCAAACAGTATTTAGATGATCAGCGATTATTAGGGCAAAACAAAGGTAAATCATCGAGTCAATGGTTTATTGTATATATGTGAGGAAGAATGCACCACAAAGCGACTCACTGTCATATGATCTTCGATTGTTTACTCATTGCCTTACTGAATAACCAGTTTCTTTTTAGTATTCGAAAACCGTTGCTGTGCGCTTTTTCCACTGACAAATCGAAATTAAAAATATTTTTCTGTCTGCTATTATTAGTGTTGTCACAAAGTTAGAACCTGAGAACTGCCTGATGTCTAACTTCATCTGGAGGTAAAATTCATTTTCTTTCATTATAGTCTTCGAAAACGCGTTGTTACTCTTTTATAAAATGCGCTCTATACATAAGCGGATTTTTTTTAACAAATTTCAAATCCTACAAATACAAAAGATATAAATTCATGATAATAATTTTTTTTTATGTTAGGACTCCTTTTCTGCCTTCCGGGTAACACTAGCGTTTGAGAGTTACTCCATAATTTTTGTCAATATCACAGCATAGCTAAGAACCGGCGAAAACAAGACAAAATAACTTGGGAATTATTCAAGTCTAATAGGCTCAACCAGTGCAGTCGTAATTTTCCTTTGTACAAAATTCTCAATGGAAATCGATTTATTGATACACTGAACTCCGCTTTTGTCACGTAGTCTTCTATAGAACAACAAACTTCAACCTTCATCACCCAAGAATGATTATCATAAATCCACGAACGCAGATATTTCTTATAAGACTTTATTATATAATGCAACACCAATATTTTCACTGATCAACAGCGTTAGGAGAAATAAAGTATTTTAAACAACAATAAAAAGGATACGCAAAAGTATTATGCTGCTTGTCAACCTATTGCGTAAAATTGGAACCATGGACGTAGCAGTTTCTTGAAAACAATAATATTTTCAATAAAGACACAAAAAAAACGTGAGAAAACAATTTATAAACAATTTTAAAACAATAAAATGGAACATTGTGATTGGTCGTATAAAATTTCTTGTATAAGTAAGAAGTAAAGAGTAAGACGATGCATATAATATAAAGTGGAAGTACCTTTATAACTCGTTACCTATTATCAGTGGCTTGCACGAGTAAACATATTGTCAAACACCTTAACGGGTACACCATTAACTTTATTGTACAATTGACTGATAGTACACATAATTGAGTTGAAGTTACCAATTAAAATTTTTATAATTTACTCTGAGATGTCAGAAACTTTTTATGCTTTTAAGACAGTGTATGGAAGGTTGGAAACTTTTTCAATTTTAGATGTAAAGCAGAATTTTGTCAAACACAAGAAAAATATATTTAACTATCAAATTCATAATATAAAATGCACTTTCGTCATCGTCATGGAAGATTATAGAAATTGCGGTGTAAACATGCTGCAAGTTCATGCCCACACACTTGAAAATACTGTGATATTCGAAAGGATTTTTCCATACGTGTGATCGCCTTGTAGATGTAGAATTGCTAGTATAGCAAGTTTGGAATCCAATGAATGAAATTGCAGCGATAATGGAATACATTTTGTCAAATTCTTCAGTCTTTCATAGCAAGAAAAATTACCGCAGCTGGGGCTCTGTATGAATATTATCCAGACTATTGATTGACTTGGGTGTGGCACTTAATTCCATGCGTGGTATTTTATTTGAAGGCTCTTGACTAAGAAAGTTGCTTGAAGGATGCCCATAAAATGGCGTCGTAAACGACTGATCGAGAAGACCACGGTCTTGTCTCGCTGATATTCCTGAAGGTCCACGAACAACACTTAAACTGCGGTTTGACTGGGCAACCGCAGCTTTGTTTTTGCCTTTTCGTTCGTGCGTTTTCCTATGGCGTTTGCATTCATCACTTCGTGCAAATTTCTTCTCGCACATGGGACAAGGATAAGGCTTTTCACCAGTATGTGTCCTAATATGAGTACGAAGATGGTCGCTCCGTGAAAATTTTCGTCGGCAAACTTCGCATTGAAAAGGTTTGTCTCCTATAAAATTGAATAAACGTTATTAGCAATGAGTTTTAAACATATTATATTTAAAAAGACAAAGGCAAGTTGAATGTAATCATTCAAAACAGAGGGTTCTAATGAACGCACACTGATTGACAATAAGTATTTCAATCGATACAGTATGATTTTGCTTTTTATATATCAGTATATATTTCTGTATTTACCTGTGTGTATTCGCATATGGCGATGTAATTCGTCAGTTCTTGAAAATCGCTTGCCGCATCCTGTGTTATCACATAGGTAAGGTCTGTCGTTTGTTGCTACCTTCGATTGGCATTGCCGCGAAGAGGCTGCAGAGTTAGGCCTGTTTCGTGGCTTATATATCTTCCGTTTAGGTTTTTGAAATACTGGGGCGTGAAAGCTGGAAGTACCGCTGGCACTTAGAGATGCCATCGGAATATGGGACTCGTACTGACTGCTGTTAAACATTGCCGACTCCGATTGTAAGTTAATATAAGAATTACGGTGGTCTGACAAAGTTGTGCTATTTGGTACTTGTGGGTCAATTGGAAAATAGCTCGGCATAACTTGGGTGTCAATAAGAGATGTAGGCTGAAAAGTGTCTGTTGGATACTGAGGTGGAGGGACCGTTGTTTCGTATCCTTGATTTACATAGTTAACAGTATTTCTATTCTGGAAAAATGATGATGTTCTACTATCATTTTGATTTGCTGAATATACTTCCGTAAATCCATGTCGCAAGTTTGGTAAATTCCTTTGGAATCCATCTCTTAGTACAGAATGATTTGAGATTAATCCTGACATTCCATCGTTTGTTGGCGAGCGAACAGAAAAAGTTCCAACCGAAGAAGCTGGCATACTGTGCGTGGGAAAGGACTGACCGTTACGAGAGAAGTCGCCATTTTGATTGACGGCTTCGTTTTGTTGAGCAACAGATTGTTGTGTGGTGTCCACGTCGTACACTCCAGCGTCAGGGATAAAGCTAAAAAATACCTTCCCTTGGCCATATAGATTTAAGCAATATGGATTTGGCTGTTGCGGAGGATTGGCAGTGTGTTGATTTTCCTCTTTAAAATGATGTACTGCGGGTCTGATAACGTTAGAGGTGGAACAAGGCCTCTGCTGTCTACAATCTGTCACGCTCAGATCGGAAGGCATGCTTTGAGCCGGGCGAGGTTCATTGCAGAAAAAGTTATCGTTGCTATAAGCGTCTGGGGGTGGAGATGTCATTTCAACTTTGATGTTATTGTGTAGTGGTAAAGACCGCTTCTCCAAATTAATTTTCCCGGCGTCCAGAGCTCTGGAGTGAAAGTTTTCATTGCTATTCCGCATTTGCTCGAAGTCTTGCTGCTGGCTACAAATAGCGTGTTGACTGAAATTAGATGAGTGAGAAATAACAGATGCTGGTCTGCCGGTACAAGGCGACATCCCAGTATCTGATAACGAAGAGGTTTTCTCAATTTGGTTATGAGTGCTTGCTGCAATATTTCCACCACTAGTCGATGAATAAAGATCGAGCTGGGAATATGTTGGTGGCGGGTTGGTAATTCCAGATACAATTGCTGTATTGTGACAATCTTGAGTTTCTGTAGGTATTCCCAAAAATCCATCTTCTTTAAGATGTGATGATGTTGTCGGGGTTATCATGCAAGAGGATAATCTTCCGGAGTCGGTAATTTCAACAGAATGCCCCGGTTGGCCCATCAAAGTAGAGGCATACATTTCTTGAGAATCTAATAATACAAAAATATATATATATTTATTATTTTCAATACTTAACGACAGGGAGTTATCTTTATTTAGTGCGTTTTTTCAACTTGGAGGGCAAATTCGTAATCAAACTACGCAGCAACATACGGAGGTGATGTAATAATGTACCGTTACTCGATCGCACGCGAAGCGAGTAGCGATTTAAAGTTAACGTAACAAAATGGCGTAAATCTCTTGCGATGCTGGCGCCCAAGGCAGGTCGGTGAGGCAGATTAGATTAAGCATATTAATAACCTTAGTTCAATCGCAAGCGTATTATGCTATGATATTTTATATATACTATAAATATAGGAATCTGTGATGAACAAACCTTCAATAGTGGGATGTCCGAGAGTGGTATTTCCTAAAGTTGTAACAGTTGTAGTAGTGAAATAATCTTTGCTTGCTGTTACGGACGATGTTGATAATGATGGCAAGTCGGTATCAATAGCAGAAGTCAAAGCGCTGAAATCTGGACTACTGCTACTGACATTCGTGAAGTGTTGTGGACTTGAGTTTCTGGAACTTTCTTTCAAATAACTCTGTTCACATATTTCTATATCTTCATCGGAAATTATGTCTTCTTGACCAAACGATGTACAATTACCAGTAAATTGTTGAATATTGTGATTGTCTGCATTTTTGTCTTTCAAAAATCCTTCAAGTCTTTTAATCTCAGTTTCCTCGTCTATTTGTCTCGAACTGTTCACTTCAATGTTGCTAATTAGTGGGCGGGTGGAGTGGCAAATGTCATCTACTGGTGCTGTGTATATTTCGCTCTGCACCAAGCCTTCTCCGCCCACCATGCAGGAAGATTTTTTTATTGGCACGTCCTGTCTAGTTGTTTCTATTTCTTTAATATTGCGATCAAATTTGATTGAAGTCGACTGTGTATATGTAGGAGGCATAGTTGCAGTTGGTCCACTTGATGAGCACCTATGTGTCACTGTATGCCCTTGCTGTATTTCTTCAGTACGACTTCCCTCAGCAACAAAATTCGAGTAACGAGCGTCGTCTCCACCGGCCGGAGGCATACCACGTTGTGCGTTCATTTCTCCAATGTCATCGCATAATATATTTGAAGCGTCGAGTATGGGAGAATCGCTCAATTGAGCAAAAGGGAACATTGGTAGCTTTTCGTCCACAGGGGTAGTTGTAATCGTAAATCGGATTGTACTTGAAGTTGTGTGGCCTAACACACAATTAGCATTTAAATTTGGATCCCGCATTGACACACTTTCTTCTTTCGGAAATCCGTTAAACCAAAAGTCTTTCGGCCGTCCCAGCCGCTTATTGCCCACACCGTCGAATGCCAGGGTGTCGAGTGGTTGTTCCAACATAGGGGAGCAATGTATTAGATATCTCGGAAGTAAGATTTTTTCCACAAATGCACCTGAGGATGAGTCACTATCTGCACTGATTCATATACTGATGACGCACTATCTTTTTTTTAAGCTAATATACTCCACTTGTCATGATATACCTTACACGAAGCTCCTAACGCATCGGATACGAACGACCCGTCGCTTACGAGATCGAAGAATGAATGAGTAGCCGAATGATTCCGAAGGTATACTATATATTTCTCTTCTCTCGTGTCGGGTTTGGTGGCCTATGACATCACGTTTGAAATAAAGTTCAATTGCTGCTTTTATAAAAGTAAAATTTAAAATTTTTTGTGATAATATGATAATGAAGGACCGAATCGACACTTTCTAATCATTAAATTAAGTCTAATAATAATAATAAGCGAGAAATTAAGCATTTTTATAAATTTTGAATATTTCTCCCAAAAATTGAGTTATCCATATAAGGAAAACTGTTGAGATCGCTTCTCCTAAAGTACTTTTCTTTTTTAATTTCAGTTTTCCATATATGGTAATCTAATAGTCACCTTTGCTAACTTCTCCTTTCCGATTCAAATTCTCTTTACGTCGGATAAAATCGCACATTTTCGGAAGGGGAATTTCCGTGTTTTGTTCGAGAGAAACGGTATACCATCTCAAACTACAATGCCGCGTCCGGAATGCGAAATGTTAAGTCGACGAGATAATGGTATCGTAGAACTATCACGCAACGTGAATAGCTGACCGTTTCAACCCCTGCACCAGAAGCATTCTCACTATAATTTGTCGATTCATTTTTATTTTCGTATGTCTTATCAAACAGTAAGCCTACTCAAGAAATTAAGATAAAAATCATATTTTGCGGTTTCATTTTAAATAAAGTTTGAGATAAGTTATGGAAGTATGTTCAATTGTTGCAAAAAGGGTGTTTGAACCCACCCATTATTGAGTTCCGTGAAGCTCCAAACGACAATGTCCATACAATAGGTATAAAGCATTGGTCTTGACAATTTCTAAAAATAAAAAGAGGACATAGTTTGGTAGGGAAGGGGTAGCAAGAGTTCAAGATGTGAGTTTCTCTTAGTCCTAACCGTAACGAATTTAAATTATATTCCGATCTTCCAAAAAAAAACTGATGTGGGTCGGTCGTCTGTACCGGTGACCAAACTCTTTTCCGTCGTCGGGCTATCCTTTAACACTCTAGTTACGCATACAATAATGGTCAATGCCCTAAAATAGACACCGCTTTGAAACTATTTTGATTCAAATTGATATTATAATTTAAAAAAAAATCTGAATAAAATATGCATTTTTTTTACCGTTGGTACAATCGGCCATATATTACGGTCGCTCAGATTAATTTACTTAGAGCGGTATGCGTAAATTGAAGGTTACGCTTATTCCGAGAGGTTATCGTTCTCGCATCAATGGTTTTTACGTGCTTGTTATGATATTATGCACACATTATTCGCAAGTTTTATCGATGTTGTAATCGTTGCTGTATATACGTAAACCTCGCAACCTCACGTCAGACTCACGCACTTAGTAAATATTTGTGCACATTTCTCTTTATTTTACATACAACTCAGACGATTATCGGTCAAGTTAAACAATGTTGCTTAACCTCGATAAGTGTCTGAATATAAAAATTGATAGTTTGCTTACCCAGTATATCCTCATCATAAATCAATATATTGTAATTTTCCTCGATCAGGTAGTAATAGGAATATTTATACTCGATGCATGCGTTCATGTCAATTTTCAGTAAATCTTAGTAGTTGGTATTTACAATATAGTTTAACAAATACGACAAGCGGCAGAAATCTAGAGTGCGGCATTAGGCAACAGTAACCTGTTTCCAAATATAAAACGTGTTAATAACAAGTTTAGAAATTCTATTTGATAAAAAGAAAGTACTAATTTGTTTACTTCCTTTAGTATAGTCATGTAGCATGAGATTTGCTATATTATCCGATTTAGGAGTTCTGACATGATGTATTTTATGTTAGTATATATATACACACAGATCACATCATGTTGAATCTCAATTTATACAGTGGCCACTAATGACCTTGGCAGCCATGGATTATAAAGAAATTTTCAGTTGGTGATTCACACCTTCTTAAATAAGAAATTTCTAAACATTGCTGTGCTTTGACCTGATCCCGCCTTCACACCTTTAACATTTTGACAAATTTGACATGAAATCATGGATGTGAGTGGGATTCTTTTTCAGGGCCGAACCACAAAATACAAACTGTAATGTTTGAAATATCCGCTTATCTGATGCGTTATCGAAGGTTCAAATAGTCTAATTAACTGAACAGCATAAAATTGACGCGTGACGAACTGCTCTAAAATCAAATTTATGAATAAAATGTTTGTTTTCCCATTTCAAACTAATTTCTATCGTTTTGGAAATTATTTTCACGCAGTCAAGGTTCAATATATCATGCTTTCGTTAAATTTAACGATTCGGTCTACTACTACCACTGAATAATATAAAAACTATGGGTCGTGTAGTTGCTCTGTGGCCTATTCTGAAAATTTAGTTCTTTGAATCATCTTTGTCGCATGCAAATCCGTAACATTTCAATATGTATGTACATATTATAAACTACTTAAACTGTACTTAAGCATGGGTGCGACTTGCGCATAGCTAAGGATCCATTGAAAATTGAATAAGTAAATTACTCTTTGTGCAGTTAGGAAGGCATAAAGAGTTCCAAAATATGCGAAGGGCGGAATTTAACGAAAAAGGCTGGGAACCACTGATTCAGACAGACTTTTTAATGGAATGCATATCAGGCAAACAAAAAATCAAATCACAAAAAACAGCACGATACAAAAGCCTAGGTAACGAGACAATTTTGTCTGTCTGGCACCATTAATGAGAAACAAAGTATGGATTCAAGTCAGAACAGTCTCCTCATAATACCGCAGAGCTAAATACTGACAACGTCGCGACATGCTTCAACTTTCAGTGCTTCTGGTTTCCTTGGCAACGATGAGCTGCTGCTATGGAAACATTGTTTACAAGTATAGAACTGAAACTTTTGTTCTGAATCATCACATTTTATTGTTATTCTGTTTAAATTGTGTCGTGCTTATAGGATATTTTTCAGGTGAGAAGAAATTTCATCATATTGAGACAATTCTGTATGTCAACCGTATTTTGGATTGTTCACATTCATTACACATTGTAAACAACTTCACAATAGCATGGATTGGTAAAGTAGTTTCTAAGTTTCTCTGCATAACCAAAATGAGTGATATCCAATATGATAAGTTAAACCCAATTTCTGCATATTTTTGTCAAAAATGCCTTGATCCAGACAAACATGCATTTCGATATGATAATCAAAACTATAAGAAATATTTTCCTCTCACATTGCCTAGCAGTCACCCCCATATTGGTATCGATATATATATATTATAGTTGTGTATTTTTCTGTTGGTGATACTAGATCTAAGAGGAAAGCTGTTGATCCTCTAATCTGCGATTCCAATACTTTTTACAGCCCGCTAATTTTCCACACACAGACACACAGTTATGTATTTTATTTTGTTTTTTAAATATATAACACAGTAACTACCATTAGCAATATCTACGTTCATATATAATATAGAAGCACAATTTTTATATACACTACGAACTTTTATTTCGCATAATCGGCGATTGTGTGCGCGTATTGTGTGATTGACAGAATGTCGCGATTGTGTACTACTTAACTATGGCACATGTTTAATATAAAGCAATTTCTGGCAGGCCTTTTTTATGTTCCATAACCCATTGATCGTCTTTTATCTTCGAGTCTCTTGAAAACATCGACAATCCTTCTCTGGGCTTTCCAATGTTGAATCTGATATAATAATTAAATCATATTAGGTTGACATCGATATGATAAATCATGCTCGTGTTCTTGTGATGGGAAAAGTCCTATAAACTTATTAATTTCAGAAGAAAAAATGCTTTTTTGATAAGTCGGTCGTTTTTAACATATCTAGTTAGTACTATATTCGAGGAGCAGTCGCAAAGTTGGAATTGTGATCACTTTAATCGTAAGAACTTCCAACATTCATTTCGATTAACCATAAATATCATAAAAATCCGAGAGCTGTTGCTTTAAAACAAAAGCTCCGAACTAACTGTGGGTCTTGATTTCTACACCCAATTAAACAAAGTCTTATCAAATTTTATTTGCGGATTAATTACCCAGGGAATGAAAACCCCTCAAATTCGGAAGTGGGTGATTCAGAAAAAAAATTGGGAACCACTGCCTTGACTGGTGCATAGGCGTGCATGTGGCAAATATATAAGATTTTCATACATTTAGTTTCTGTGGGTTTGTTCCGAATTGATCCACTTGTTCTGCGTGTTGAAGAATACTAAACGGCACAAATCCTATTGATCCGTTCACTTCAGCCAGTTGATATTTCTAAAACAAGATTAAAAACCAATTCCAGTAATGTATTAACTGGATTCGATTTCCATGAAGTTTAAGTAGAAATGTCAAATAAAAATGATTTAAAACTGTATGCCCCGATAGGCGTAACCGATCTCGACACCTAAACGAATGAGCTATGTGACGTATTAAATCAAGTACAAAATCACTCAACCTTGCCGTCTTTGTGCATCTCTGGCGCCCCTAGTGAAAATACAACATCTCCGGCATGAATCAACAACTCAGGGAACATTTTATCGCCATCGTCTGGTGGGGTGTGATCTCGTTTTACAACGTACACCCGGTATGGTGACATTTTCAAATTTGACAATATTTCGGGTTCGACAAACTCGTAAACTTCCTCAGTTTCTGTGAAAAGAGAATCAAGATGGTTCAAAACAAAGTTTACATCGGTTGTTTTAGTAGACCGTTGTGCAATCTAGATGATTCAACAACTTGATGTAGTCATCTTGATAAAAAGTCTTCGATTTCATTTTGTTTTACACAAATCAACGGTGAAGAATTGGTGCATTTTGATGACAAAAATTACAGTAAATATTTATGTCAAACTTTACAGATGTCAATCTAGGAATTTAATTCACCTTTCAACGAACACTAGAAGGGTAGACATATTATGACGTTTTCCCTCGTCTAAAAAATGATGATCTTAACTTGGAGAATAATTCAAGCCATTGTATTTCTCAGACGAATTTTATACGTAAACCTCATTTTGTAAATTATGAATGGAGTTATGACGTCATTGTTGTGGAAATGTAGAAACTTCAAATATTCGAATGTTTGAAAAACATAATTGAAATGTACTTTTCATCTCAAATGAACAATATGTTTTATAATCTCGAATATATTACAAGCACGCAGCTTCGTACCGTATGGAAGATATTTGGAAGTTTTCTTTTTCTTAGATATCTTCTCTTTTCTTCTTGCAGCGTCTTTGTGGCGTTCTTGCCTGGTCTTCATTTGTTTGGTACTATCGATAGATGTCTAGAACCAGTCACATTTTAAAAATTTTATTAAAAAAATTATATATATTCATTATTCACAGAAAAATTGAAGCTAACATTGTGTGTGGAAGCATTGCATCTAAATTCTATTATTCCAAATTCGATTTAATCTAGGAAGTATTTTTCACCAATCCAATCTGTTTACACTAAAATTCCATTCGAAGGTTTTATAAAATTGTTATTAGCACAACACTTAATTAATTTATAGAAATCATACCCGTTCGTCACTTTTCCTTAATTTTTCTCGTTGTCTTTTTCTGTCGTATTCTTCTCTATTACATTCAATTTCCTCCTCCATAATTTTATAATCTAGCGATTTTATTCTGAAAAAGTCGTTTTCTCCCATGTGTTGAACTGTCGTGGATTTTGGAATGGATTTGTACAATATTCTCGACTTTGCTTGTTTTATTTCGCTGTCAATACATAAGTAAATCATTACGTGTTTTAAAATAAGCATTGTCTTGTGTGGCTTGTCAATCTTTATAAATAGGTTTTAACAAATTTATTGGAAATTCTCGTCACTGTATGGCATATCATGATCTTTGCTTATTCAACGCCTATAGCTATATTTAATCCATTAGTTAGACAGTGACGTCAGATAAAGCATTGAATATCGGTGTGGGACTTATCTTCGAAAATTTCAATATTGCGAAATTTTCAGTTAATGCACGAGGCCGCATACGCTTATAGCCACATAAGTTGCCCTGCGTCAAATAGTCTGCACGACATTACCTACTACTGCTACCCAGCGGTGTCTGTGTGTGGAATTGCAGACTCTGCACTATGGCAAATATATATACGTCATTATATGCATTGCTGAATACAGGGCTACAGAATAGATTTATTATTACATTTTCGACTAAACTTACCTTTTATTGTCTGCTATCACCTTTTTGCGATTTTCGTGATATTTCTCCAAGCTTCTGCTGGATTTAGGCGTAATAGGGTGAAAAATATTCGACGCATCTGCTAAATAAATAAATCTTAATATTCGTATATCAGCATTTTTTGTGGTGATTGAGTAGCATAGCAAGAAATATTAAAGAATCGGAAAAAGAACAAAATTAATTATATCAATTGGCGCTGTATAATATTTTTACCAGAAACAAAATTTATTATATATATATATATAAAAACATATTCCATACGCCATACCTGCTTTACCAGACCTGTTTGACAAAAGTAATCCTGGACTCCACGATGCCGTGCCCTTGGATTTCAGGTTGCTTGACGACATCGTCCCTTTTGAATGATCGGTTTCGTCTTGGTCAGATTTTCGCTGTATATGTATGGGTATGCTTGAAAGCGATAACGTCCGTTTCTTTATGTATGGGGATAGCTGTAGTCTTTCTGTATCATTTTCATCTTTGTATTTTGTAAATCGAGGAGATGTATGTTCCAGTTTTAATGGAAAATGCGCAGGTGAAACATGTTGGCTGGCAATCAATGCTTCTCCCATGTCTTTCAACTTTTGCTTGGCTTCTTCAATATCCTGTCTCATCCTTCCGCTTAGGGCTCGTATAGCACGGGCATCACTGTCAGAATACGGTTCACTGCTCGAGTCAGATTGATTGGCATCTTCTTTAGAGCTTCTGTGTTTTCCTGGACTTCGAGACCTCTCTGAAAGTCTCTAAAATTAATGATAGAATGAAGCTTGACCTAACATTGAATAGTATGAGCACGAAATTCAAATGACAACTGCAATGTCAGCAAAATTTAAACCAAATGTTGAAAAATTTATACGGATTGTCAATTTATTTTACCGAATTTCATGTGACTGAATCTGTTAATAGAAAACCAGCAAATTTTTTGGGTAGAATATACGGCTACCGTAGAACTAGGAGGAAAATTGGGAACCAGATGAAGTAGTTTAGCGAAATAATGGGTATTTGATATATATTGCTCCATTTATTTCAGGATGGAGGGACATTTCACTCCCCAAAACAACAATTCAGTAGAACAACCTATTGATCTACTTCTTTTCCAATTATAATTTGAAACAATGTTGATGAGGTTATCAAAAACGTATTCGTGGTAAAATGTGGAATGAAAGTATGAAATCATATCGGCTAATTTATTGTTTCGTACCATGTTCGTACATTGAATATATTTCTGAATCAAACTTGGAATAATACAAATTATTACATCATACAGTATTAAAGACAATCAATTTTATCATCATTTTATCATTTTACATCATTTTTATACTCAACAAGTATACCCAATTAAATACCCAATTAAATAATTTGCTTTTCTAATATTAATTGTATTGTTACCTTTGCTCTTGGTGATTGATATCCAGGGAGGTCGATCTGAACTTCATGGTCTGACGTACTTTTCTGTTTTCTTCCAGGCATTCCACGTTCAGACTTTATGAATTTTATTAGGTGTTGTAATTCGTCAATCATTACACTTTGGTCTTAAATTCAGAAGTTTATACAGTTAAATATAATATTTGTATTTTGTTGCGGATCTTATATTATCCAATTTCATATTGGCCAAGCGATATAACACGAATAACGTATAATGCTACAATCACTCAAAATAAAATGTGATTCAATCAGACTGCATTTATATGGTGACTATAATGAATATGGATGGTCGAATATAAGGTATACCGGATGGTAAAACGGTTGAATCTTATCCTCAGCTGTGTTGGCAACGCAGGTTACACTCTGGTTCAAATCACATGATGACCGCCTCACCCAGGGTTTGATAATTTAGACAGGCAAGGATTTTGGTCTTCCACAAAAATAGTAGCATAATGTAAGGTTACAGAGGCTGCTTGTGATTGGCTCCGGTGTAAGTAAGCGTCGGGTAAAAACATAAACTTGTTTCCCATCTGTTTATTCGTGGCCAAAGTACATGATACTGGGCCCTGGAGTGGAGAACTTTCTTTTTATACCTTTGATAATTTCTTCCTTCTCTTCGAGACAAGAATTTAACTCAGCATCGAGTTCACTTGAGCTGTGCATTTCTCTGTCTCTCAATCGTGCATTTTCTTGTTCCAAATATTTAACCTGACATGGAAATAAAGATTTTAACGTTCTGGACATAAACCAAAGAATGCTATAAAATTAGTCGAAAATGTAGTTTACAATTAGCAAATTGCAGCTGCGGAAATCATTGGTGGAAAATATTAGTTTTTTATCCAAAGATTATATTGCAAAGGAGGGACTCCAGGGCGATTATAGAAAGGGTCAAAAATTTAGAGTAAAAGAGGTTTGTTTCTTTTCAATAAAGTAGAAATTTTACTGGAAATTGCACATGCTGTAACCATTTTTGTCACAGCACAAACCCTTCTTTTCCGAACATTTCAACAAAGCAACGTCCTGGCATCGATAGGATAGTCGTGTTAGTATTGTTTAATATTCTATAATGGCCTACATCCCACATCCCAATTAGTCCCAAAGAGTCTATTACTTACTTTTTTCACGTAGTCCGACAAGGCCGTTTCAACTTGGCTGATATGATTAGATTCAGTGGAATTTTTCAACGCGCTATATTGTTCGCTCAAATGCGAACATCGTCTTTTTGTTCGTTCCAAGTCCTACCAAATAAAATATACACCAGCAGGATTAGATATTACTAGGGTTTACACGACAAATGATTTAAACATTACATTCAAGAGCTTTACTAATTTCTTTGTGTGCTAAAATGTAGCAGTATTCTAACCTGCTTAAGCATTTGCCTCTCCTGATTGGAAAATAATTTATTATTTCGTTCCAATAGAGCAACTTTCCCACGAAGAGCACTAATTTCCTTTTCCATTGATTCTCTTTCATCTTCGTTAAAAGCTTCGGAATGGTTTTTCTAAAATGTTTGGGAATTTGAAATAATTGGTAGGAAAATACTAAATTCTATCGTATATATATATAGTAAGGAACGTGCTACACCAGTGTAATACGAGAGTCATTCATTGGCGCAACGTAATATTGTCGGTTAAAAATAGGGGGTAGAGACTCCACTTTCACATCTTAATACGTGGGGCCATATATACCTGACGAGAATACATATATGCTGTTGCAGAAACGCCCGTCGGAGGGCATTTGATTGAAACCGCGATGGCGACCTGAACAAATGCCAAGTTTTAAGTGTAATAAATAACATGATGTTCACTGAGGTCAGCCCAATGAATCCGAACTGAATTATCTTTTTTACAATAAATACCAAAACCGTTAATGAAATCTAAAGATCAGCATATTCATCAAACTGAGATGCTAAGGCTGTTGTAAGTAATATCTGACCAGGTCAGAGTATGGATTATTAAGCGCTTTCAAATTAGCTAGTAGTTCCAAGTAGCTGCGGTTCTGCGAATCACAGTTCATTACTTTTACTCGTACCTTCTTTTCTTCCTCATAAGCTTCCACTCTCAAACGTAACGCCATTATTTCATTTTCTTGACTTTTTGTTTTCTGCAGTAACATTTCTTTCTCATGATTAAGCAGGGATAACGAAGTTACGCTATTTGTTTGATTTTGTGTTTCTGCAAACATTAAATGTACAAAATGTTATTTACCCAATGACTAGACGACGCATTACATCGAACATCGGCGCAATGGTGGAGCAATTTTGTGACAGCGCCATTTCCCTCTGACGATACATTCGTAGCATATTGGAATATTTTCATGTATCATCTAAGGCAGTGGTTCTTAAACTGGGTTCGATCGAACCCCTGGGGTTCGGTGGAGCTGTTCCAGGGGTTCGACGAAGGTGCTCTGAAACAGTTGCATATTATGAGACTTTTTTATCACCCTGCATACTAATTATGCAAAAATAACTATAGTTCATGATGACTAATTACTAATGACTTGAACAATTGAATGGAACAATTAATTGGTGTTACCCTTATTCATATTCTACCGTACTAATAAAATTTAACTCAATTTTACGGATAAATCGAAGATAGGCAGTAATTGTACATGAATAAATGCAAAATCATATCGTGTTTGAATTTCACTAGGTGATAAATTTGCGACAAGGAATAGTTTATCGCAGAGCTTTACCCGAAATTATTATGATCCATTCAGGACAACCTCGATATGGCGCCGAATTAATCCTATCTCTATTTCTGTAAGATAAAACAATTGGCAAACGATTTTATTCGCATTTCAGCGCAGTTTAAAGTTTGAGAACAAATTGCTTGAACTACCAACGCTTATGGGGTATATTATCATCTTTCGGATTTTCAAAGTTATTTTTTATCAGTTTTCGCCTGTTCACCCGCATAACTTATACAACAAAACCCATCTGCTCATTCTGCCGCCAACGCCATTGTGACAAAACAATGGTTATTCCCACATGGTTATTGATATCTAAGGTTTCGTCACAATGTTCATATTCTATAACCTTGCAAGAATTAGCTTCCGCTTTATGACGTTACGGTTTGGCTTCTAATTTCAACCGTTCAGTACAATATGGGGTTCGGCGGGAGCTTGCAGAATAGCGCAGGGGTTCGGCAGACTCACAAAGATTAAGAACCACTGATCTAAGGCTATCCTAAATGTCCCATTTTTCTTCGCTCTTATATAGCATAGCGCTTGCCTATTTTTTTTGGATAGTTGTCGATAATGAGGACACTAAAGCGGCAGCGATACACACTTTCAGGATGAAGCTCTTAAGACAATTCAGAAATATTAGTTTACAAAAAGAACATTAACCGCTGAACGCTATGCTGTATGTACAGTGTATACTATTACATATTTACGAAATATTCACACATTTCCACCGCGAACAAGGCTTTAAACAAGAAAGTAAATGCAAGAATAAGTAAAATATACTTGTTTACCTGACGTCCCTTTTTCCATATTTTCGTCATTCAGCTCCATTGAGTCCCCATCAGTCGACAACCGAGGGACGAAATTATTCTGTTACAGAAAATCTTGCTCTTTATTTTGGGACTAACGTTATTGTACGAACGATAAATACATAATAAAAATAACAGCGATTATTTTTGGGTTCAAAACTTCTGCAAAGTCAACAAACTTAGTCGAGTCAGGTCAGTACCATTTATTCTTCACCCCGTACTGAGTATATTATTTTACATTGTTGCAATTGCGAGCCGACTGTATTAAATTGGGCCGACGATAGTTCGCGCGAGTAGGTTTAAGTATTTTCTAACTCTCGAGACATACGAATTATCGGATTATGGAATTCGACTTTTCAAATGAAAGGTACTTAGCTTTCTTTGTGTACGTATTCTTTAAAACTTTGGGTATTACAAAATACGAAAAATTCTTTCAGCCAAGACTAAAAAATCTCTATAATAATGTATTTAAAAGTTTCTCAAAAGTTTAAAGATTGTTCTAAAGTTTAAAACGCGGCTCTTTATTTTACTTTATATATTGTGAACAAGTTCGCCTTGTTCTTTCAAGTTGACTAATCGACAGGAAGTCTCTATATGAAATTATCTGTCTCTTGTCACGGTTTCAGTATCCTCCAACTACCATTTAAATACCCCAAATTTAAATGTTCTCAGCAAGTATCTTCGACATTGTTCTACCTTATGCTTTTAACCTGAGCCAAGTTTCGCACTATAAATCCAGAAAGATAGTCAACTATTATATCGTCATTCAAATCAATGTTTGCAATCGCGCTATGTACACGAATCTATTGTCAAAGCTTGTTTAACCAACCAATGTTATAAGATGTTTGAGGCGTTTTGTTTGATATGTAATCGACTGCGGCAGCCCGTGCGCTGAGGCTATACTTTCTTTTGTGTACACACGTGAGGATTTTCGCTTGGATTTCTAATTTACGATCATATGTATATATATATATATATATATTAAATATTCTATTTTGTACCTTTTGATAACTCTGTTTATAGCGAAGAAGGGTATATGAACATACACAATAATGTCTTCGTTACATATACAATAAAAACAACTCCTTTTATGTTTCCATTCCATAAATTTAATAAAGTTTGATATATATATATAAATCAGTATGCGAGTATCACACGAGTATGCGATTATTGGACACGAAATGGACCTATAAATCGTTTTGTTATTATGTTGTGGACTACATAATGACTACATAACTACATATGGAAATATGGCTTTGAAATTTTCTTGGTTATTGATTGTTGTCGCCAGAAGGCTATCACTTTTATTTATTTCAAAAATTTCTGTGGGCTCTATGAGATTCGTTTTCACTGGGTAATGACGTCATCAAAATTGAAATATGCTCACCTTGTGGCGCTTCCGCGTTCGCGATAACTGGTCAGTCGAAGTTGGGAAGACTCACTCACTAATGGTACCGTAAATGGTAATTTGATACTCGCGCTGCCTCGTTTGGGTCTTCGTGTACATATATTTGAGCATTTTTCGCTTGTTTTTATTAAATGAAATGAAACCATTTTCTGCATGGTTGATTTTAATTCAATCGGCGACGTATACAGTAATTTGGTTCTATGACGATTATTGACGGACTACTATGACGGGTTATATACATATCTCGGGTTCTGTCAATTGGTTGGAAGTGGCTACCTCACTCAATGTGTAAGTAGTTGAGTAGTGCAAATACGCAAGAATATTTACAGAGACGATGTGAAAGAAAATAATTGTTACTTGTAACTGAAAATTCTCGTCCAGTGCGTCCAAACAATCATTTTTAAGATCTTGATTTTCCTGCTTTAGTTTTCTTATCTGTTCTCTCAGTTGCTCAGTTTCATCACCCATTTCGATAAGCTGCGTGATATCATAAATCTTTTTTAACATTTAGCATCAAATAAAGAAAATAGATCAAAATTATTAAAATACATTTAACATTCGTTTAGAATTTAGCTCGTTATAGAAATATATAGTAAAAAATAAACGGTAGAGTCTTTGTGACGTTATTGTACGATTCAAATGACAGAAGGTTGTATTCTAGTGCTTGTAATTAAGGCAAACGAGCCTTACAGTGTCTAAAGCGCTGAAGGTGAGAGCTCCCGATAAAGATTGAAATTCGAGAAAAACATCAGCATGCCAAACCTTAACCATACAAAAGTTATCTCTAAAACAGTGAGCAAGCATGTTTAGAGATACGGCACTTCGGCAAAAATACGAATACTTACATGCATTTCCAGTTCGCTAACGTGATTATTGTTTTCACTATATTCCTGAAACGGCGTTTCTTCCGTTGTTTCAAGTTGTACGATTACGTCTTGAGGACAAACTACCAGGTAATCTTTATTGTTTCTGTCTTCCAAAACAAGTCTATTCGTACGGTCTGTAACATCGTTAAGTTCGGCGTAGTCTTTGACATCACATTCTGTATCATCGTCTGGGTAATCCATATTGAACAGTTTACTGGAGTCAGGCTCTACTATGGGAGGTTTGGGCTTAACAGAATCCTCAATGATACTGCCAAACTCTAGTTTCGGAATCAAGTTCATGTCTTTCGATGGTGTCATAGAAATGTCGAGAGGATTATTGGTAAAGAATAGTTGAATTGATCCTGACAATGAAATACTTCCTGACCTCTCTAATTCCATTGTATATTTCACCTATTTGTTGCAATTTACAGTATAATAATGTTACTAAGACTATGGGATCTGCATTTGTTAAAACATGGATAATAAACAATATAGAGAGGAAGCACCTTATTTAACACAGTATTTCTAATTGATTCGTTCAGAGCGCTGACTTTTTGCAGTGGCTGTGGATTACTAAATTAGCTTGCGCAATTCCTGGCGCTAACTTCCTAATAATAAAATAAATAAATAAGGAATAGAATATCAGCGAGTGGCTGGCGTGTCTGCAGGAAAGCGCTGCTCCATACTAATTCACTACATACCCCGTATCTTTCGTACAAAGCCCCGTCAAAAAATCACCCCCGCTCAAAATGAAATAGTAATTATCCAGTTAGGGTTAGAGTGAGGGCTAGGAATGCAGATTGCGCTTGCAATTCAAATTTTCGATCCAATCCGAATCGTAACTGAATTAACGAGGCGGGAGTATTTTTCTCGCATTTTACGTTCGTGGCGGGGCTTTGTACAAAACATACCATATCTCCGAATCATATTTTATTCTAGCCCAATACCTCAATTCAATTAGTCACTTAAATAATTTCCTATAAAAGGACTATACTCTGGTAGTAAATAGTAGCTGTCACTCGGCTCACTATTACTGAATGTAAAAAAGGTTTACCGACTGCTTACGTATGATATCCTGGGAGTCTGAATACAACTGTGTATTATAGCCTACATGGAGGAGTACAATCACTATTGAAAGATAAACTTTTTATCAGTAGCTATTCACTAATCAAACCAACCATTTGCTTACAATTTGTCATGTTATTTTTGTGTTCGCTTGAAAGTTGACACCATCTGGCCTATTGTATGGCTCATTTTCATTCATGAAACTAAACCAATTATAAAACAACAAAGTGTTGAAAGAAAATCTCTATCTCGCTTGACGTCTCGCCTTTTGGGGAGACTGCATCCGGAACGTAATCTTATTTCATAATGTCAATACGGATGTGTTGTAAATCCCTTAGAATTATTCTTATATACATTTATACAGCATGTCTAGCTGTGATTGTACCCCCATATTATATCCAAGTACATTTCTCTATAGATAACGACGGAATAAAATCCTAACATTTTGTGAACATTATATCTATAGTACTTTGCTTGTACATATTCGTTGATTTTCGTGCATATTCGTTAATTTTATCCATGACTACAATGAGTGAATTTCACTGGTATTTTTTTAAACTTCCTGGACTCCTGCTATTTTGGACACAACTCTCAATAGACGATCACAATAGCCTAGTTTGTATTCGTATGCGATCCCAACAAGCAGTCAACGAGCTTCACCACAGCATGGGCGAGATGATACGCCGTGGAGAAATCACTGGATAACCAACTAAACCAAAAGCGAGCCTACTCTAATGGTTCAGACAGAGCTTGTCCCAGCCCGCTAAGAGTTGGGAACGCAGTTCAAACTCGCGCCTATAGTGGATCGTCGTGGTCAGTTATCCACATCCATTAATTTGGAATGATTTGTCGCGACTTACTATACGAATGTATAGGTATTACAGTTTTGCCCATCAATTAGGACAGTGGCTTTCAAACTGCTTCGCTGAAGTAACCGCAAACCCTACAATTTTTGAACTGAAAACACAATAGAAGGACATAACATAAAGCTATTGGGACATTTGAATTAGCTGCCACTCCTCGAGTACGCAAATAGCTTACTTATTTATCTCATGTAATCTTGTTCATCAAGTTTGTTCCTTGATTTCGTTTTGATTTGAACGAGTGTAGAAAACCCAGGTTCACAAAAGTGGAGACGAAGGGGATAATGATTCAAATACCTGTGTTATGCTCATAACTACTTGTAAAGGATTTTCTAAAATAAGTACGGTAATAGTAATAGACTTCTAGCGACAACAACAATCTGTAACCGCTGAAAATTTCGAAGCATTTGGTCCTGTAGGTGAACAGAGAATCGATTATTTCACAAGAAGAAAAATGCAAAATGACAACGTTAGCTTATAACGCAAAAACTGAAGGCTCTTGCGTCCCCCTAATATTCCCTCGCGGATCTCAGTTTGAGAACCACTGCATTAGGACAAATAAATCCATCCTTATCTCATATCTTTTACATGAAAATGCCTACAATGAACTACACACAATACAGTAGGTAAAACTTTATATTATAGTAAATAGCTTAAAAGATAGTTATCGCAAGACCACCGGAAACAAAACGAAAGTTAGAGTATGGAACAAAACACTCTTGTTACAAAAAGTTAAACAATTGCTTTACACGTAAATCAATATTTAAAATGAAACCATCATAATACCAACACATAAAATGTATAAGCAGGAGATTTCCCAAGCTATAAGATGTTTAAAACACAATGCCAGAGATCAGTCAAAAGGTTGACATTAGCAGGCTCTTTTGTAAAAGGCCATTAGGGTATCATATAAAAAAGTTTGATTTTTATTTGAAAAATGTATCGTCAATCATGTTTCATTTTAAATGTACAGCTTGTTCTTTTATTAATATCTAAGTGCGGGTCATGGCAATCGTGTCCTTCTAAAATATGGACCTGTTATGTGAATAGTACGAGTCTGATTTTGTCAGGACTAAAATTTAAATGTCAAAAAAGTCTATTGATTGAAGAATATTTTTTCCATATCTGTAACAAAGTGATAAGCTTCACATACTAGGCAGTGTATCTTCACAAAAGTGGTTTTTCTTTACACTAGGCGCTAGGACCTTGGGATATCTCAGCGAGTTCAGTTACATACTAAATGCAAACAAACCAATAATAGTAGCAAATAGACAGAAAGCTGAAGATTCACATTGCTGAAAAATAAGGGTGAAATGCTTGTTGCCCAGCAGTCCTTGAATTTTTTCAAATTTTCCAAGCAACCCTACTTGATGATGATAACAGAAATCAAACTCAAAATTATGACAATATTAGAACAAGTATTTACAATTCCAATACCATTATACTTCAAGAAATTTTGCCAATATCTTCTTAGTTCAAACTCAATATAATCAGATCTTAACTCTGCATGTTATTATAAACCCACACTACGGTATGAAGACATTCTTCCTTAAAATGGTATTTAAGTACCAAATCTTACAAATGATACAGTCTCAATTTAAATCCACACTCAGCACCAGCATAAAAAGTACCGTAGGTATTACATGTCTAAATCAGCATGTGGCAAAGATATATGAATTCAAATCTTACAAATGATACAGTCTCAATTTAAATCCACACTCAGCACCAGCATAAAAAGTACCGTAGGTATTACATGTCTAAATCAGCATGTGGCAAAGATATATGAATTACTTGTGCTGTGACTTAAAATACCGCTAAAAAAAATCAAAATTACCGCTCAAAAAAAGACGAACAAAAAAATATATTTCTACAAAAGTTTTGCACCTTCTGACATGACAGAATCGTCCAAATCAATCTGACATTGAATTGTTGAAGAGTTTGCTTGTTCTTCAATTAAATTAGCTCTTTCATCCGAAGTAGAGAGATTGCTTCTTTCTGTGGTAGCACTACCAGTGTTTGTATCACTCGCACTCACATCTTGTAAACATTTTTCAGATTCAGAATCGTTTTGTGTTATACATATACCATTATCGTTACTTAGAAGAGCCTTTTTCTCAGTACACACGTCATCATCCTCTTCACATATTATAGTAGCAATAGTATTATTTCCTTTGTCAAAATCAGCAACAGGTTTTTGAAATTGTGACGGATTCACCTAAGAGATAAGTGGTATAAATGAGTGTGAAAGAAATATTTTGATATATAACCATCTGAATTCCAAATCCTATAAAATATTATAAAAATGCTGCATTGAGTTTTCATAATCAAATACCAATTTTAGCATTTTAAATGTTTCAAATCACGTTTTGGAGAAATTTGAGTAACTTTGTAGCAAATGTGGATTGTAACTATGGTGTATTTCCGGCTTTCGCCCAAGGGTTGAAATATAGTGTTCTTTCATTTTTTATGATCTCACTGCTTAGATTTGACTGTATAACTGTATTAAGGGTTTAAGTGTTTATTCCAATATATCTGTATTTGGATCCAATTCGATTGTTTAACACAAAAGTGCGAACACGCAGATAGGGCCATCAATCCCATTATAACTTTAAAAAAAATGTAATTATTGAGAGTCTGCCCTATAAAATTGGTTAGCTTGACTTGAGTTCTTAAAAGTCTCCTTGATATGCATTATAACAGTGACTTCGGTGGTTACATTCTTTGCTTCGAAGTGGCTTGGTCATATTTGAAAGTAACCGGCAGCATACTCATAAATGCTTGTAAAAACGGCTAGATGGTCCTGTTGTTTGCCTGGAAGTGGCTATATCAAATTTATTTGTCTTGAATATTTGATTAACTCTGCCCGCATTAAACATAAATTTTCAATGAATCAATCTGGATTTGCTACTTGAATCTAACAGATGTGACTTGATTACAACAAGGTGGCACATGGTTGTATTGTTACCTCAAAGTAGCTTGGTCAAAATAATCTTTAATATTAACTTGCACTGCCCATGAGTCACAATTGTTCAACAACTAAGTAGGGATTCTTTGTTTAATGCATAACATACATGAAAAAATCCCTACCATAATATTCTATGTTATTTCAAGTATTAGGATCCGCTGAAAACCCACCTGAACCAACATTGCTTTGTATAAGAAGTGCAAATCAAGATATGATGAAAATATATGCGGCCTCATTTGATAAGCTACTCTGGCTGTTTGGAAAACATCGACAACATTTTCATTTGCGAGTTCTTGATGCAACGAATGTACACAGGCAAGTTGACCGGCAGAAATCCCACCATATCTGAATAAAGGTTAATCAGCTATAAGCTACACGCATGATCAAACATGGGTTATCTATCAGGTTTCTGCAGCATCAAGTACTTATTCTTCTGAGATTTTGTATTGATGGGATCGTGTACATCAGTGGTTCACGAACTTTTCAATCCGCATCCTCTTTTTAGAATAAGTCAAGTCTCATGCTCCACCTCAAAAATAACATTGAGCTACAAATAATATATATCAAGGTGAAAGTATGTTTTATTCAAAAAATATGTGGATGTAACGTAACGTAAATATCCCAAATAAAATAATGTAAATATCCAAAATAAAGCAGGCAAGATCGATTAGCTTCAAGCCCCATCAAAAATTTTTATGCCCCCTCTTGTGGGACACGCCACACTGTTCGAGAGACACCGGTAAGCGTATAATATGAGGATGCTGTATGATAAATGATGACTATTTTGAGTCTTGTAGTTTGTTTGAGAAAGTCTGATTTTCAGACGAAACATGACAGAAATATATTTGTGGTAGAGCTTGGCAAGACTCTTCAATCACACACAAAAAAAATTTTCTCAAATTTCGAATATAAACAACAAACTTTAGATGAGGTTGTTTCTGATTTCAGTCATGACTTAAACGAGCACTTGATATTAGCTTTGAGTGAATAGTAACAGGAACACATACCTATCTTGTATAATAACGCTTCCATCTTTCTTAGCTGTATATTTAACGATTGTATTAATTAGTTGTGTAAACTCCGGGCCTATTTCATCAATATTAGGCCAATGGCTTAAATCCAACTGCTTCACTGCGAGAACATAGTCATCCTAAAAACAGAAACACAAATAAATGGATGTAAATAGCAAGTCAGCTCAATCATTTACAATAAATTTTAGTTACCGTAAGTACTTGATTCCTACAAATTAATTTTGACTATATACTAGCATAGGCCAATTGGATCTAATTTTAGATCGGACATCAGATAAAAGCACTTTGCAATAGTACAGTTCTAAATTGCCACTAAAGACATGGTTTAACAATTTTTATTTTTTTTCTCTCAAAAGTTGATTACAAAATCCTTATTCAACAGGCAGTATTTCAAACCTTGGTTGCTTCCAAAACAAAATCTCTTATCACAATTTCTGTGACATTTCCTTCTTTTGTTGACAACTTCTTTTCAGATTCGAAAGATATATTGAAGGAAGGACATGAAATATGATGATCTTGAACAGGCCAATAAATATCAGCTTCATCCTGTGAAATGAACAAAATACCAATATATGACAACCCCTTATTACTTATCGATTTTAATCGGTAAGTACGTTGATAGGTATTTGTCTGTATGTCTGTTAGATGCACGCGATATCTCATGAAAGCGAGATTGAATCTGCTCCAGATTTTGCATGTGCATTCATCTTATCTCGGACCAGAAGCCTATTGATTTTTGGCAAATTATTAATTAATTAGTGATGGGACACAAGGTGTCACTATGGTGTAAGACCACTGTTTTGGGGGATCCCCTAACTTTCGATCGATAAGTCTTCGGTCTCCGACCGATATTCTCGTATAAACAATTGACACTTTTAAACCGTTTTGTTTTTCATATTATTGTTTTTGAACCATCAGTATATTGTATTTAGGTTGATTTACTTTGTTGGCCATGTGAATATGCACATTGCTCATCCTAAGGATCTTCGATGTGTATTTTGGTTGTGTTTTTGTAGGATATTAAGTTGTTATTTAATATTAAGATTCTTATCCATGGTTGGCGGTTAGATTAAGTTTGCCATGCATTATCTGTGGGCTCAGGAGTCTGGACAAGTAGAATATATGTGGAAGAACCTGCTCACATGACATCCTAACACACTCATAGCATTGCTCTGTATTAGAAGCCACTCAGAAATAGAAGTTTCAAGTTTTTGAACGATCGCCATATTTAGAATTTTCAAAGTTTAGGGTTGGAGACAAATTCCCAAACTGCCAGAGTAGGAGTCAAAGTTTTGAATTCCTTGAGTTGGAATATAATACTTTCAAATATAATAATAAAATTAAGATTTACATCAGCAACTCAAAATGCATGAAGCATACAAAAGATTCTTCACAGTTTTTGATTTTCCGTGATTTCGAAGTTGGGGCCGTGATATGGAATAAACAATTTTCTTAACTTGTAGTCGGAGTTGAATAAATTCGCCCTCAAACCTGTAGAAAGACTAAAACTCACCCATTCTACATCGCGAATCGTAACAACAACAGAACAGTTATGATCCCAGACTAGTTGCCAGAAATCTTTCCTTGTGTTAGGAAGCGGTAGTTGAGTTATGATGAACATTCTACCATTACGATAACCCTGTAATAAAATGTCAATATTCATTAAGTGAAAATGATGCAAATTTAAATTTACTTCCTTATATATATGTTTGAACGATTTCACCCTAAACAAGGCTCTGTCCAAGCATCCCCTGATGTGTAAAGAGCTGCTATTTTTTTGAGTGAACAGAATCTTTCAGGTTGGACACGCCTACTCTCTGGTTGAGAGTATCGGTTGACAGGTTTGACCTTTAACCTTCAATGCCAACAGGGTTAAGTCCAATACTCTAATGCAAACTAATATCTAAATTGTGTTTTAAACTTCTTATAATAGGAAAAAATTTTCTCAAATATTTGCATTTTTAAAGTGAAATCGTGCCTCACTGATTTTTTTTATATACCGGTACTATATTATTACAGAATATACCAATTCAAAAGTAGATAAATTTTCTGATATGGTTATTCCTATGAGCTCAGATTATACCTGTAAGAAAGATGCATTTATATAATCAGAACCCTCATTTCCAACGCGATAATGGAGAGGTACGCGAGATCGAAAGATAGGTAATACTCCGTTAGGCCGATTTTTGTTCTGATTTATTGATCGTGTTGCGAAATCATAGTCAATTTCACGGCTCACATGTTGCGCAACAATCTGAATGAAAAGAAATTACTTATTTATTTGACAACATAGTTCACTTGAATAAAATGTAATACAGAGTTGAAAATTATCATTAGGGCACAACAAGTAACATACAAAAAGGGCTGCAGAGATGGAAATAAGCATTTTATCGCTGACATTGTATCTGAGGTCTAAATTCTGATGTTCCCAAAAGAAAATGCTGGAGTGCCAATTTAAAACTTTTGCACATGGAAATGATTAAATTTGCAGCATGAACTGAAAAGGCATCGACCAAAAATTTTTAATCAAAGCTAAATGAACTTGTAAATGCCAAAACTAGTGGGGAAATTGTGGCTATCAATCACAGAACCAAAAGTTCTAGTAATGTATTTTAACCTGGATTTTTGTCAACCCCATTCTGGCTTGACTTGGAATGGGCTAGGGAAAGGAGTCTGAGGTATTCCTCAATTCACTTCCTTGGGTATGGGAATAACTCACAAGAAAATAACTTTTATAACATTTATTTTTTAGTGAGAACAGCATTCTCACCCACATTATGCGTACTGTTCGCTCATTTGCATCACACAAATGACTAAATCACAAAATAATTGTTGTGCTAAGGTTTGTTTATGAAAGGAAATGATAATTTTGACATTGAATCATGATTCCCGGTAGATTTATGTTCAAATTTTCAGAATCAAAACATTGACCACTGGCACTCCTTATTTTATTCCTACCTATGTCACCATTTGAAGTGACTCAATACTCGAGACATCTACATGAAGTGCTTCTGAATCGTTTTCAACTAACCGACAGTGAGACCGACTCGCCTTCGAGCTCGGGCTGAACTCGAGACTCTGGAGACCCATGACTTGAGGATTATGGACTCAACACTATTTCATATTAAATCAAAATCAAAATGTTTATCAGTTATTTGATTAGTTAAATTTTAACTATTGGGTCAATTATTTTAAGCATACCATGAACTGCTTTTCCATTCCGGTAATTTTACTGCTTTCTTTCAATCCTCCAGATTCAATATCCTTAGCAGTATTTTTTAGGTTATCTCCTGCAATCTCCACGATAGATGATGAAGATAATAGACTTTGAACATACGTATTCAACTGTTGTGCCGGAATTTCAGTGTTTCGACAAGTAAATTGGCAAAGTAAAGCGTCATGAACGAAAACATATTGATCCTGAAAAGAATGTTGATTTTCTAATTATAAATGGAAAAAAAAATTCAAAATAACTGAAAATAAAGATACCAAACAACCAGATAACTCCAAATTAGGATTTTGCCGAGAAATGATATTTTCACGCAAAATAGTCAAAAAAACGTCAACAAGACTAAATTTTACTTTCAACCGAATAAATTTTAAAAAATTTTCCTTTTAATGCTTTTTAAAATTGATGCATCCAAAGCTAAACTATTTTTTTCATGTACGTTTCTGAACTTTCTATATACCAGTATATTCTTTTCAACACCAGAATATGCCAAACCAAAAAGATTACAAAAGATATCTAACCTCTGTCTGCACTAGATGATTTCTTTGCGTTCTGATAAATTTTAAAAATTTGTTGATATTAACTTTTCCAGTAATTCTAGCCATTTGTATCATGCTGTGCAACATAATGTATGTACCAGTACGGCCTACTCCAGCACTAAAATGAAAAGGCATTAAAATTAGTGGAAACATATTGTTTACTATGATCTTATGGAAACTGCAATATTACTTACAGAAATGAGGCAAAAAATAAACAAAAAAGAGCAGTAAGAGTAAATCACAAAATGAAATCCATATCGAAAAGTTTGAATACAATTATTTTCTAATTTCAAATGGTCAAGTTACCACATTAAATATTTCGTTATAGGCGCATGTCACTGAATTCAATAAAAAACATTTATGTAAATTCACGTATAACCGCAAAAACAGCAGACAACAATATTTAGTGTAATGGTTCCACAGAATTTTGTGACTGATGATAACTGTTTAAATCAAATATCCAGAGTCAACAGGAAGTCTCAAAAAGAAATACAACTCCCATTGGTTTTCAAATTCCGCGTACCGCTGAATTCAATGAAAAATTCATGCAAATTCTTTTGGAACCAGAAACAACAATAATATTTAGTGTAATACAAATTGTTGTGACTGCTATAACACTCTCAAATAAGCATAAAAAATTCTGCAAGTATAAGGAGAATTTCAGGGGTTAAGGGTCGCGGAAACACTCAAAGAAATTGTCATACATTCTTACCTGCAATGAATGACAATCGGACCAGAATCGGATGACTCAAAGTAATTGTCATACATTCTTACCTGCAATGAACGATAATCGGACCAGAATCGGATGAATTAGCGACCGAAGAGATTCGTATGAACTTGAGAAGAGGTAAAATATATTCCGGCGTTCCATGATCTGGCCATTGCGTATAATGATATTGTAATATTCTTCTCTCATTGTTGCGAGACTAAGAAAGAAAATAATACAGTTGAGGAGAAACTTTTGAAACAGATTATGACCAATGTTTATTGGGCGTTTTATATTTTCAACCAAAGGAAAGGATGTTCTTATACACTTTTGATTCTGAACAAGGCTCTGCAAAAAAATGAAAGGACAAAAATTTTCTTTTGGTTCAGCCTTGAGCTAAACCCACTTTTTTCAGTGTGGGTGAGTCGGCAGGCCTGTGGATTGATCGGTTAGCAAACAATTAATTATTACTCCCACTAAACTATATAATTAAACATGTTCAAATGAAGTTTGATTATTCAGTAGAAAATTTAAGAGTTTGGACTAGTAGGTTGATCAAAAATTATGTCGTTTTTTGATAAGTATAACAAGATTAAAAATATTCTCACTCGTCTCTTGCTCAGTTTCGTATTACGTAATTGAAAAGACCGAACAACATAGTTTGCATATACATCGACATCACGTAATGTGACGCTGATGTGTTTATATTGCTCTCTACCATCCTGTGGCCAATACTGGTCACATTTTCTCTGAAAATAAGAAAAAAATTAAGAACGGCTATATTTTTATGGTACACATATATCATCATCAAATCACCTATTTTTTACTATTAAAAAAACTGACTAGCAGTAAAATTCATGTTCATATCAAAGTAACTTGAAACTCTATTTATACCCAAAACGTATTACACTATTGAATATTTCATATTGTTAAATTTTTCATCAAGCATATTTATTGCAAAAATTGGTCATAAAATCGTAACTCATAAAGCTTTTGATTATGCTATACTGAACAAAAATTTCCTAATGAAAGAAAATTTTCATCTGTCATTAATAACTTTCAAACATTTCAAATTCCAATCAAATTTAAATATCAATATAACAGTACAAAAGCTGAAGCATACCCTTCCATTTTCTACGAGATTTGTAATCATCACAATGATTGTAACATTATTCTCCCATATCATCTTCCAAAAATCATTGAAAGTTTCTGGCAAGGGACCCTGAATAACGTGAATAATATAAAAATACAAGAGTGTAATGTACAAATATATTGATATATGTCTACCTTTACTGAATATAATGTATATTGTTCATTGGGAAAAGGCTCACAAAAATTGATCAACGCAAAGAAAGTATGGCAGAGACTTTTTGGTACTCCCGAAGTGTGTAAACCAAGATGGTGGACACCGGAATGTAGTATGTGTACCAGGTTAGGGTTAGGCCATAATTTCAGGTACAAATACTACGGGAGTCACTTGGCTAATCCCCGAACTCGTAATAGAACTAAAATAAGGAAAATTGGAATAAAATTATTGCCTATCCTTAACGTGGTACACATACTACGTTCCGGTGTCTGCCATCTTGGTTCACATACTTCAGGAATACCGAATTTTTTACCCCAATCCAGTGAGGTTTGAGGGAAAGGCCCCAAGAAATATATAAGATGAATAGAAAAAAAAACACAATAGCGTTCCGGTATCAATTTACTTATTTAACTATCAAAAATTTGAAAGCAAATAATTCCGCCGTTGAAAAGAAAAGCTTTTTTGTTTTAACAACAAAATTTCAGCAAAATTATCCATAAATTTGTGATCTTTCTACTAAACTCACCTGGCAAGCAATATAGGCTTTAGGCTTTTCATAACTAGAAACATAATTAGCGTTGATATAATCAGAAAAAGGATTCGAAGTCGACCGCCTGCGACCACTTGAATAATTAAGATGAACACGGCTATGATCATCTGAAAAATAAAGTTTTATTACATGCGTTATTGAGGATATTAATGAAAATCTCTCCTCGAAATAAAGTGTCCAATTCGAAAATCTCTGCTATCAAAATATCCAGTCAAGTTCAATACCATTTCAAATTCAAATTGAAAAACACTTTAAGATTCAAATATTATGGATAAAGACATAATGTCAAGTTATACTCTATGGAATCTGACAGAAATCAATATTTTGACAGTGTGTCAGTGTTCGCTCATGAGAAACCTTATCAGTTTAATCGTATTTCTGTTTTCATTTTGATATGAGAATTTTTTGATATCTTCTACACTCTGCTCTGCACTGCTCAAAATTGCTGCTAATTTAGAGCCACTCGTTTATAAAATAAGTATCTAATAGATAATACATAAAGAATAATGATGAATTTGATATGAATTACGCACCTAAAAATTGCAATTTTCATCTAACAACCATTTAACAAAATTTTCTATAATAATTTTTTGATAATTGTTTCCTGACAAGAGTGAAAGAGAATCATCATTAGCAGTCTCAATGAAGCAGTAAATAACCATGGTGTAAATAATTCCACAAGGAGTGGCAAGTTAAAATATAAATTCTCATAGTTACACAAGACTTACATGCTACAATATTAATGTAACGATTTTTTTCTTTGTTGTCTGGCAATTGTGAGATCTCCCAAGTAAGTGCATCATTGGATAGGTTTTGAATTTCCTAATTTATAAAAGATGAAAAAACAAAATTGAGACATTATTTCATGCCTATTTAAACTGATACTTTTTCTATAAACCACAAATTCAATACAGATGTGATGCTACTGATACCATATAAATGAAGATTGCATCAGAACAATCTTTTCGAGATTATCAAAATCAATATTCGTTATACTTAATGTAGTAAACTCCGTATTTTAGGAAATAATTTGGCTCAATAATAAATAATAATTTATATAATTTGTCAAATAATTTGTTTTACCTCAAACTCGTCTCGAAACTTCTGATCTCCATTCCTATGGCCCAGCGCAACATATTGGGCTAATTCATTGACAGGAACAGCATGATCGTCCAAATTTTCTGGAAATATGATTTATAAACTTGGGGGAATCTTTTTTTTTTTCTGGCAAAATTGGCAGAGTACTGAAATACACTCACCTGGCATCGATGGAAAAGCTGCGTTTTCAAGCACAACAGGATAAGATCGGCTACGACAAAGCATTCTCAATCGTGAATTCCAGTTTTTGTTCCTTTGAATGAAATGAGATTCAAATAAAAAATTCTCCAGGAAATGACAACACGTTCATGTTTTTTTAGGTAGAAAAAAATACTACCGTAGTACAGAATTTTTTTTTTACTTTACCTCAAAACCAAAAATCCAACAACTGCTACTGCGACGGCGAAAAGTAGAAAAATGATGATAATAATGACCATGTTCATGTTCGTAGATTCTGGTTTCATTGTTGTGCTTTTGCTTGCCGTCGTTGGGGTATTTACTGTTATAAAAAATGCAAAAAATATTTTTCAATTTTATTTGGAATTATTAAAATGACAATTGATTCTAATGTGTACTACACCAAATACATGTGCATTCAGGACATTGCTCTTGTGCATCACATCACAGCCCAGCCAAAATCATGACATCACAACCAAGACATGTTTTACTGATATTTTTCAAAACTTGTCTACCAGGGAAGTTCGGACTTTTAAACGTAATAATCGAATTCAAAATTTCTGACATTAATTCAAAAAGCATTGAGTTGATTGAGCATTTACAACAGACAATTAAAGACTTGCATATGCGAAAGTTTTCGTTATCAAAATTTTTTTCTCCTGCGATTATTAATGAACTGTGGTATGGGTTAAAATTTACATCAGCCCGGAATCGAAGTTTTCGTCAACTCAGAATAAACTTTTGAATGTCTCAGAGTTTAGAGTCGGGATGTAAATCCCCGACTTCACAAACCCTAATCAAAGGTTCTAAACCTCAACTTCAAACCCCAAATCGCCAAGAGGTGAAACAATTCAAGCAATGTCCAAGAGATCCCAGTTTTCCTGATCTAAACACATTGCTCCTAGTGTGCCAACGGCTGCTTATCCGAAACCCTGTTTATAGTCAAGATGTTGAACAACTACTAAAAAATTACTCACAAATTCCAATAGGTATACATGTTGGCATTGGTTGAGACCATGTTCCATTACTGAGACAAGAAATATCTCCAGACATAGATAAGTAAAATCCAGTATTGCAAGTGTAGATGACAGTTTCCTTAGGTGTGAACCTTCTAGCTTCAGGAATTCTGGTTGCGTTATCAATATCACCTGGATCTCTACACCTTATTTTAGTTGCTGGAAAAAAAAAATGAAAAAAATATTCAGAAAAGATGCAAAAGTTAAATATTTACAAAATTGATTGTTAAAACTGAAATTCCCAATTGCATATTATTTTTGAGAATTCAGAAATGAACAAACCCAATTAACAGTTTATCAGTGAAATAAGCCATAGGCGTGATGAATACATTTAAGTGACATATAGTTCTACATACATATTTCCATACCAGACAGTGACTAGTAACTGGAAGAGAGGCCGTGGTCCGCCATATGATTAGGTCGGCTTTCCTGTCCCCAGAATAAATATGTAAATATCTTAACATATTTATATGTTAACTAATTTACCTGTGAATGTGCCTATCACATCTTAGACTTTGTAGTCTCGATAGAATGAACCATATAACTAACCATATATGGTTTCCTTCCACAGTATATGAGTTAATGCATACAATCTCCATGATGATTTATTATGCGGCATATTTAAATGCCTTTTTCTATGCGTCATTGGTAGTTCAAGTTTTTTCGGTTCAGCAGTCCCTACTCTGGTTGAGGTGGTGAGGATGGGACTTGAACTTGAGATATTGATCTGCGATGCCATCATAGTTAAGTAAAGCGCTTTAAGGCCCAAGTCTATCAAAATAATCTCAAAGTTAATAATATCTTACTGCATTTTTTATTCTTGCAACATTTGTATCCTCCAGTGATATCTTCAACACAATATTTTCCTTCTGGACATACATTCTTGCTACATATACCAAGTGCAGTATCTGAATAAACATTAAAAAATTGTAATAAATGGGGTGTAAAGAAAATTTTGATATCACATAAGGACTTATGCGTCAATGTGTTGGCCTAAACTAATTCATTAATTGTATCAAACTATCAAATCAACCATAATAACCATGTGAAAATAAACTGCCAATTCATTTTGAACACTGCTCATTTCGTAGACATTCTTGTGTAACTAATAATTAAAATAGTGTTTACTAAAAGGTTCCCCAGTTTATGGAGTATTGAGACGAAAGACAACTGGTTCAAAAGAGTATTTTCTTCAGCGGAAGGTAGCACTCTTGGAATTTCAATTTTCGACTTGGTTGATTAGAAAACATTGTGAAAAAAAGGAAAATTCATATCGATCGACATGTATTTTCATTGTCGCCACAGAAACGAAACTTCAATCCAGACTCTCTATGAAATACACATTACTAGGGTGACCACTGACAACCTATGAAATTTCATCCAGATCCAGAGATCGGTTCATTCGTTAAGACGCTAGAGCTTCGACACACAGACAGACAGAATGGCCGATAATAAGGGTCACCCATACCGGGAATCCAATAAACGTATTTATTCACAGAAAAAATTAACAGTAGAAGGGAGTCGCAGAAAACTTTAAAGGTTATCGAGTTGTGACAAAGAAATCTTCATTCATTTTTGTTCTCTGAGTTCGAGCTGAACACAAATACCTCAAATACCATACTCACCATTACTGATAGACGAAATATTTTTGTTTGACATATCATCCAGTGGAGCTGAGCAAACAGGATCTGAAAACAGAAATGGTTTGTAGCATTTTAAGATATGAAAATCTTGTGATATTGCGATGAAAAGATAAATCAAAAGCAAGACAGACCATTAGTCTCATATAAATATTTATTGCAGACTTATATGTACAGATAGACAAACTTGATTAACTCACAATGCATATAATATCACATAAGGCAAAATTTAGGAAAATGTTTATTCCTGAACACAGAACGACAGTTGACTGTAAATATTTGTATGAAACACACGAAACAATTCAGCAATACTTAGAATAAATCTGGCAACACAACATAATAAAATGCAATGAAACTATTAGAGGTCATTTATGAAATGTGAAAGTGATAACCTAATGTCAGAATGTTAGACCTTGACCAATAGAAAATAGGGGAAGGAAAGCTGATGAGACAACTTAATCATATAGCGAACTACGACCTTTCGTCTGATTACTAGTCCATGTCAGATATGGGATTAGTCAGTCAGTTCAGCAGTTCCGGTAGCTATTTGTTTCTGATGAATAGACTTTATGGTGTTGGAAGCCGTGATCGACCGGGTTTACATAAACCACCCTACGGCAGGGAGGAGCCCAGCAATCCTCTCGCACATAATTAACCCCAACAGGCTGACAGGGTGCGAACCCACGCAGCAAGCATACTGCTGTACTGATAACCGAAAATATTAACTATACCAGTATACAGGTACAGCCAAGGTAAGGTTTGCAGGTTTGTGTATAAATGTAGCACAATCATAGTAGTGTTGGCAGATTGTACCAATAATTAGAGCAGTAGAATGCAAAGTTATGAAGTTACAACTCACCAAAGTATAAAAAGCATTGAATGAGCACCAGCCATGGTATAATAAGGCCATGGATCAGCATTTTTGTGTTTAACGTGTGCAAGCCCACGACAAACCAGTAGCTTCGTCATGCAGTGTACCGTATAGTTGAATATAGTCTGTTACATTCCTACCATATCTTGCCAATCAAATTGTCAGCCAAGTCCCACCTTTGACCCACAGCTGCACAGAATACAGGAATAGATTGGAAACAAAAACATGTCAAAAAGTGAAAAAGAGGTTTCCGGAGTCTGGGAATTGAAGGTTCGAATAAGTCCGAATATCCGAATCAAAATTGTGAAGAGAGAGAGAAGGCGATTTTTATTTTTCGTGATCCAAAATAAAACAACACTCATCGTAATAATGAGAAAAAAACTAATATTTAGTAATAAATTAGTTTGGTATAGACAGGAGGGAGTGTTACGACCAGACGGTCACCAAAGTCAACTCCCCCCTTCTCGCCATTATTTTTGCGCGGTTTGGCGCATCGTGCTTAGCGTTAAGAATACGCTCGCCACCTCACCTTTTATTACCGTGCGTGTGTTGGTAGGATAGGATTGAACATTCATCCCGAGGGATAGGAAAGCCGATAATACGGCTTAATCATATAGCGAACCACGGCCTCTCGTCCGGTTACCAGTCCATGTCGGGTGTGGGATTAGTTTAGCCAGTTGTTTGTTTTCGAAAGCATGAACTTGATGATAGAGGAAACCGTAACCCAGTGGTTCTCAACCTTTTTTTTATGTCGCGGCATACTATTTAGCTCTTCAAATATTCGCGGCCCACCTATCACAAAACACGAACACTTTCTACTCATAAAGAGTGCGATAGTCGAACGCGAACAAATGGTTAATAGTTACCGATATTACAACGGTTTTATCACATTAATGTAGGTGAGAGCGTCTTCTGAGCACCTCACATTATTTTTAAAATTGCGCGGCCGCACGGTTAAAACGTGGTCTTCAAACGCACCATCGATCATGCGCTTGGGTTTGCTCGCCCTTCCCCGTTCCACGTTACGCCCTTATTGGACACGTAGTGGACATAACGATCGTTTCAATATTATGTTGTTGTTGTTCTTGTTCTTGTTCTTGTTGTTGTTCTTGTTCTTTGACACGTTTTTAAAAAGTCGCTTTTCTCTTCGAATACTGGACCAATTGCTTTGAAATTTTCAGTGGTTGAAGATTAATTTTTTCGCTAGAAGGCTATTACTTTTGTTTATTCTTAAATTTTATATGAATCCTATGAGATATGATATTTCATACAAAATTTCGCGGTATTTATTTTTACTCATGGGAACACTGTTTTACACTTATTTCAAGCGGTTTCGCGATCGATTGTCTTGCTCAGTACTACAGCTACTGTAGGTCGGTACTGGTAAGTTGCCATACCGGTGCCGTAACGCAGTGAAATTGACTTATTCCTTCCGCGGTATTACTAATGCTGCAATGCAAGTTTTATAGCCTATCGTATGCGGAACGGAATATCAGACCTACAGGTTCGGTACCGGTATTGGTAGCTCAGTACGTAAGTACGATATTGTTACTGGTGCCGGTACCGGTGTCTTACCACAATGAAATTACCGTAACTTATTCTTTCACGGTCCTACCAGTGCAGAAATGCAAGCGTTGTAGCACTTGTAGCCTACTATATTTGTTTATTTTGATGAGAGTCTACTGGAAACAACATAAAATTTGAAAGGGAAGAATTGTTCTGTGATCAATTATCTGTCCTAAAGTGTAAATAACATAAAATTTGCAAGGGAACAACTGTTCTGTGATCAATTACCGTATATGGCCTACAGTGTACAGGTAAGATGCTGGCTGACTGCTAACCGGTACTGGTAGCTCAGTACGTAAGTACGATACTGGTACTGGTGCCGGTACCGGTGTCTTACCACAATGAAATTACCGTAACTTATTCTTTCACGGTCCTACCAGTGCAGTAATGCAAGCGTTGTAGCACTTGTAGCCTACTATATTTGTTTATTTTGATGAGAGTCTACTGGAAACAACATAAAATTTGAAAGGGAAGAATTGTTCTGTGATCAATTATCTGTCCTAAAGTGTAAACAACATAAAATTTGCAAGGGAACAACTGTTCTGTGATCAATTACCGTATATGGCCTACAGTGTTCAGGTAAGATGCTGCCTGACTGCTAACTCAGTACCGCTTGACACGTTTTTAAAAAGTCGCTTTTCTCTTCGAATACTGGACCAATTGCTTTGAAATTTTTAGTGGTTAAAGATAAAAATTTTCTCCAGAAGGCTATTACTTCTTTTTTCGCTATGACGTCATCAAAATTATGTGACTCTACGTGTCCATATATTTGAGCATAGCTCTCTTGTTATTATTGGACACGTAGTGGACATAACGATCGTTTCAATATTATGTTGTTGTTGTTGTTCTTGTTCTTGTTCTTTGACACGTTTTTAAAAAGTCGCTTTTCTCTTTGATTACTGGACTAATTGCTTTGAAATTTTCAGTGGTTGAAGATGAAATTTTTCTCCAGAAGGCTATTACTTTTATTTATTTCAAATATTTCTGTTAGCTCTGTAAGATTTGTTTTTGTTTGCTATGACGTCACTAAACGTTCTGCGGATATCGGACGCCATTTTGTGTCCAACGGACCATCTTGCAATTTCAATTCACGCTGTCACAAGACAGGAGTTCTGGTACCGTAACACAGCGCGGTGACACTGAACTAACTCGTAGCTGTCAAAAGCTTGAAAATCCATACAAATATGAGAAATAAAAAGATGAAACTTGGCAGGTGGGTAGAGTTGTGTTTCTTTTAACCATATTTGAAAGTTTCGCGTTTCTACATTTGAAGGAGGGGGAATAGGGGGTGTGCATTTCCGATACGTCGATAATATCTTTGTCAACCAATTTACGGCCACCGTGTTTTCGTCTGTTTGATTGCTGTGATGTGGTGCTTTGTTTATAATTTAACGAGTTTTGTTCGAAATAACCGTGTTCTTGAAATATATGACGGTCAGAAATGCAATTAGAAGCCCAATGTTTTCACGCTGTCACAAGACCAACAATTGTCAACCAATTTGCGACCACCGTGTTTTGTCTGTTTGATTGCTGTATGGCTGCGTATGCGATAGTCTCGACGCAGCATAAACGATGATCAAGGCTTGAAATCCGTGGTCGCACACTGGTCGTTCGGTCGCAAATACGTCTTTCGAGTGCCGTACTTTGGGGATTTGTATAGCTTCAACCCTTTGTCGTAGAAAGTTAATACGAGGTTTAGCGTGTAGAATAAATGCCGCCAATGCACCCACGGTGAAAAAATTAACGGGTTAGATATATTGGTTTTTGTTTTATAGCGGTTTGAATGAAATTGTCCGCAGACTGGCTACACCACCCTAGGCCTGGTGAGTTGTCCGTGTAGTCGAATTGTTCATCAGCCCTAAACGGCTATGACAGTCACTGTACCAAAAATTGTACCCCGATTCGGCTGGTGTTAAGTTGACGCATGTTATTTAGTAACGTTTTTATCTGAAATGTTTGACTGTGGTTCGGTACCTGATCCGATAATACGGTACATAATTGACTCATATCACGAGATATTTCAACTGATGTTTCAATTGTCACAGGACCTAAAATATCTATGACAGTCCCTGTACCGTCACGGTACCCCGATACAGGTACTGGTAAGTCACCGCCGGTATGTTAGTCGTTGGTCACCGCATATGATTTTTGGGGAATTGTTCTGCGTGTCCATATATTTGAGCATTGCTCTCTTGTCTCATGTATTCTCACTTTTTCACAACTTAATTCATTTTTGTTATTAGAATTTAATATGTTTCTCCAATTGCCAAAATCATTCAATAGTGTTGTTGTCGGCACTTACGAGAGAAATGAAAGAGGCAGAAAAACTGTATTTCATTACAACAATTAATTATTATCGATAAAAACACTAAATAGGTTTAAAGTTGCTATAAACAATTTTCACTGCTGGACGTATCTTTTCACGTTATGAATTTCGTACAAGGCCCAAGCATAATTTGATGGCAAAGATCATAGCATTTATTATGTCGAAACACTTATTCGACTTTTCACACCACAGAAACTATCCGAAAAAGACAACCGTTTTTGTGCTCGAGATATGAAATAATCGTCAATTTCGCCACACTTTCGTGAAGTAGTGCAATTTACTAAATTTATGAAGGTTTTATCAAGTACCATTGCATCAGTGTTTGGACTACCACGCGTTTCGCCAGATTACTGGCATGATTGCAGATCGCAAGGGTGAGCAAAATAGTATATTTTCATCGAATCGAGTAATTTTAACGAATTGTCGAATATCGGGTTGAATTTGGGATTTTATTCCGACTTTTATCTTTTGGATCGGCTTTGATCTTTTTGTCGCCGTTTATAAACCAACTGTCTCAATTTTAAACTAAAAATATTATCATTTCTGAAGATCGAACGCGGGTATTTATGAAGACGATAGTTGACCATCTTGATTTTTAGATTTCACTTTTCTATTGCACGGCTCTTTTATTTTCCTATTAAATAGGATAGGATAGGATTTACATATTTATCCCGGGGGAGAGGAAAGCCGATAAGACGGCTTATCCATATGGCGAACAACGGCCTCTCGTCCGGTTACCATTCCAAGTCGGGTATGGGATTAGTTATATAGTTTTGTTTTCGGAAGCATGGACTTGGTGGTGGAGGAAGCCGTAACCGACCAGCGGTTACGTGAACCACCCAACGACGGCGAGGAGTCCAGCAATCCTCTCGCACATAATCATCCCTGCATGAGATTCGAACCTGCGAACCCACGCAGAGTAATTAGAGGTGCGGTGGCGAGCGTATTCCTAACGCTTAGCCCGTTGAGCCACACCGCCGCACATTGAATAAAAACCCTGCAAAGTCATTGCGTGGATCCTGAATGCTATTCTGAGTTCAAATGATGATTGAATAATTCGGCAATAATGGCAATTCTACCTCACGCTTCTACTAGTCAAACCGTGAATTGGTAAAATTTGCCGCTGCATCCACGCGTGTGCATTTTTCTCGTCTGCAAGCACAAGGCAAATCGACATCGCCTGCTGCCACCTTCTGATATGGAACAGTAGGCCTACTACATGATTACTCTGCCGGGTGCTACACCGCATAGATACACAAAATGGAGAATTTCCCGAGGCACCCCTGACAATTTCTTACGGCACCACGGTTGAAAAACACTGCCGTAACTGTCCAGCGGTTACGTGAACCGACCTACGACGGCGAGGAGTCCAGCAATCTTCTCGCACGGTATTCAGAGGTGCGGAGCACAGCGTATTAACTAACGCTCAGCATGATGCGCCACATTGCAGGGGTTCAAATTACATTGGCTGAACATGCGATTTACTGAGGACAAAAGCCGCAGAATTATAAATTTCGATCACCAGTGCTCACGCTTGTAATATCGAATTATGATTAGAGATGCTGCGGAAGTGGTGGAATTCCTATATTTTGCGCGAATCCGTTGTTGCAATGTTCGTTTGTTGTATCCGGTCGGCTTGGTTTTCTTAAATGAAGGAACCTGGGGCCCCATTCGCCAAACTTCTTTATCGTTTAACGTGTTAGTAAAGCGCCCACTTTCTCGTAAAAGGCAAAAATGGTATTTTCGAAGTATTGTTAATATTCGAGAGCATGTTTTGCGCGCCAAAACAGACGTCTCGTAAAGTGCCTTCTTCTCTCATTTTACCGAGAATCGGTATTCACTAAAGTTCTTCAACGCGCCGGAGTGTTCGCAAACTAACGAGGGGAAAATTTTGCTCGTTAATAGTAGTTCGGCCTGTCCTCGGCATGAATTCAGGTTAAAATGTATGTGTGTTTATTTGTAACAGTATCTACATAATAATTAAACGGTATACCAAAGACGGGATACATGTTCAATACTTTACTGGCCTAAGGCAAGTATGTGCGACATGCACCCCAACATATGCTGTGGTGTTTGCACACTTCGTGAAAAATTGGTATCAAAAATCCCTAAATGCCTAACATAGGTAAGAGTGACTGTAGTCTAGTAGCTGTGGACCCCCCTATATATGTCAACTAACATCAAATATGGGATTACATATTCATCTATTTTATTGTCTGTTGCAGAAGTAGTTTAACAATATCTATCTCAGAATTTATTTCATTCATCCATATCACAGGATGCAAAAAGTAAAACAGAGATCATTGCAAAATAGGCTTATCCGCTCATGGCGGCTAGCGGCAGTGAATGATACGGTTGAGTGATCATACAGTGGTTTTTGTTCAACGACGACCGTGCGTTAGATTTCGAGAGAACTTGCGTGACCGTGCTGCGTAAAATTTCTACGAGATGTTTAGTGCTAGTAAACGCTGCTTTTTACGAAGTTTGGCGAATGGGGCCCCTGTTGTTTGCAAGATCGTTATTATAAAGTATCGACCGTTAATTTTTGCCTTCTGTAGTCTATAACAGCTAGATCATTTTTTTTGAACATTTGAACTTTCTCAGAGATAAAATGACCGCTAAGGATTTGAATCCAAAATTATAACACATATTTAATTAAAACTGAAAATGCGCCATTATTCACATCATGCTTGCAGATATACCGAGTAAAAAATCGCGTGTGTGACCGACAATTGTTTAATTGTTACATCACTGGCAAGTCATTACTAATTAGCCACTGTTACGAAATTCCAAAAAGGAAATGGATGCTCTGGTAAATGTCTACTGTGGCCAAACAGGCGCTAGTCAGATCTGTCTTTAGTGCTTGTAGCGTTCATTGGCACAAGTGTGATGACATTCTGTTTGTCATTGTGCGATTATCTTTTCTTAACTTGTGCACGATAGTCGCATTTTCAAAGTTTTAAAACTAGGTCTGCTATGAAAACCTCCGTCAGACAATCACGGGTCTCCGTTTAAGCCCCGATCTTTGTTTTCAGAAAGACACGATCCTGCTGCTTTGCATTAAGGAAGAAGTTATGGACTGTGTCTCTGCTTCGGGATCAGGCTAGGTTTCGTTTCTTCTCCATATCAAAACATAAGCCAGAAAGCGAGGGGAGGTCGAGAATGATATGGCCTTGCTTTGCGAAAAACCTAAATTGCATATTTTGGCTATCGAGTTGCAATCACATCCGTCACTTTGAGTTTGTTGCTTATTATTAAGAATCACGGTAGGGACATTCAAATGATGATTAGGTTCATATATCAGCCCCTACTAGACTCGTGTGTGCTGAGTAGAATTTTGCGAGAATTTAGTTTGCATGGACCTTTATGCAAGTGTATATGTAAGGATGGTATTACACAGATACAAACTTCTAAAATATTTCTAATTGGAGAGACGTCAGCCAATTATTTGTTTCGGTGTAGATCATACTGCAATTTCACCCTCGCTTAAACAAATATTGGACAACCTCTTATGCCGGTATTCGTGTGAAAAGTGTTTACAAATACAGTACTGTTAACTGACGTGACGGCGCTCACGTGCCGATGATCGAGAAGGAGTTTTCGCGTTGACGCCTTACGGTGGCGCTCGAGAGTAAACAAGCCTATTAGAACACTATTAGAACATTTTTGAACCTCATCGCATTGACAGTCCCGACAGAAGTACGTAATTTAAAGCTTTAATTTTTGTTTTGTAAACTAGATCATAAAATACTTTTTGGACTTTTGAAATAAAATTCCTGATATGGAAATTATTGTTAGTTTCTGCATTGAAAATAGATTATAGATTTATCTGACAATATTATCACTACCGTCAGCACTGCCATTATGTCTATTATACCCCGCTAATTGTTGAATATTAATCTCCAGTTTGTTGATCTATCTTGCATAACGCACTTTTATTTAAAAAATGTATGCGTTGTAAATATGCCAGTAACGGTATTTTTTGGGGGAGCATTTTCCTCTTGGCCTCGTTCCAGGTTGTATATAAACCGCCAATGGCGCGATAATCCCTTTTCATTATGAAGAGCTTTATAAGTCGAGTATTTAATTAAAACCCGAGTAAACTCGGAAAGAATCTAAAGTAATTTTCCTCGAAGTGAGGTATGAACTTGATTGATGTAGACGCGACCTCTGTTCGTCCAAAACTCTGAAATGCTTTCATAGTGTCCTTCCAACCAGAGGTTATTACTTCTCTCGTCTGGCGTCGATCCTAACACCATATAAATGCAAGTTAGGCTAATTTATTTACGACGAAATACGCAATTAAAGCTCATCCCCATCCGCATTAACTTGAACACACATAAACCTCAGATGACAAAATTCCTTCTGGGCATAAAGGCCTTGAACGAAAACTGGAGAGTTACGTCATCTCCCAACCAAAGATTCATACATATTATTGGAGTGTTGTCCCTCCTGGGGCCTGAATCGGCAATAATTGGCGTCTAACAATGTCCCACATGAGGCAACATGGAAAATACTTCGTGATTTTTGCTGATTGACATACGATTCAATAAATGAGCGTTTAGTGTACTAATATAGCTAATAATCTATCCAATAAGACATAATATACCTTAATGTTGTAATTATAGTAGATATGGGGTTGTGAGAATATATCAGTCTCATTTTTTCTCGGAAACCTGTCGCGTTGAATATAGTACTACTCAAGAGCACGGACTTTCATTTTTGTTGAAATTTTTTCTCTTGTTGCCTCGGAGACCTGACCAAAATTGATGCATCAGATATGTCTGCAGGCTTTTTACATTAACAAAAATCTAAAATAAATTTAAATGCTAATAATTCTCATCTTCGCATTATCTGTATCATTTTGTACTGTGATATGCAAACCATCTTTGGCTATAATGCGTATTTTTAGACACTGTGTTTCACAATGATTCAGACACTTAACTTACCCTGCGCGATTTTAATGAGGGGCAAAATTTAATTTGGAGGTAATTCTAAAAGAGGTTGGCGGCTTAAAATGGTTTTGTACAATTTATATTGCCATTAACAAAGTGTAGAGGTAGTTGAAATGAAATACAACTCCCGAGATTAGCCAATGTCATCTCCCGATAAAACTCGTTTACCGTCAATTTCAGTTACGGTTACCTGTTCTCTCATCCTCACAGTGTAAGCATTAAAAAGTCTACGATACAAATCGCGCTTTAATTTGATTACCTCGCATAATTGATGTATTGCGAGATTCCCGATGGGTTTCGGTGAATGACACGTATTAAAATACATGATGGCCATCCTGTCAGAAATTAACTTGCACCCCGGTCAGAAATTAAGTTTGCCTGAGATGAGCCACATATGCTTTCGTTCTTAACAGTTCACACTGGTCTTTACGAAGACATGTAATTATTTTTTAATATTTATCAAGCATGGCTCGATGAAATATTATACCCTATTCTTGTTTAAAACAATTGTAATCGATATTTCATCAATGTGCAATAACGCAAGCGCCAACGTGAATTCATATGGCTTTACACCCGTGCGTATAAAATAAAATATTTAAGATATTATCGAACATTATGAGCTTTTATGTGATGAGCCGTATAATATCGCTCTTGGAGGTCCCTCGTTCAACTAATCACACCATGTCTCAGTTTGTTCATATTTATATTAGTTGGTGTCATAATTATAATAAAGCACTAATTCACTTCCCTTGGGAGGTGTGGTATGTCGATGCTCCAAGGGGATCTCTCTGCACAATATCGCATATTGCGTTATCGACTGGCATTAGGAAATTTCTCTGTTTGTTTTTGTAATTGACCGAATATAAAAACCATTTTAGTTCATGTCGTCCAAATATGGTGCTGTCAATTTGAATTTGATTTTTTTTTATCGAGACCGATGCACTATAGCGATTAGATTAATTGCGTCCTTCATTATATTATCCCCTTCTAGAGAATTTGTCTTGGGCAATTACTGTCAGGAATAAGAATAAATTTCAAACATTACGATTTGAATTTGTCAAGCGGTAGTGTGAAAGAGGACAAATTGAAGTTGAATCTATTATTGAAAATCCATCAGATATTAAAGTAATTGCTGGTTTTCGTCAATATCGTTGTAAAGTTTTCTCGAAACGGGGATACTGAAGCGTTGCTATTGTAGAACATTGGCAAGCTTGCACTTCTAGAATCATATAATGCCCTAATAATTGTAGACTAATATGGGAGAGCCTACTGTCTTTGCGATTGTCAATTATACAGCTTTACAGCACTCTATAAACTTGTCTTCCCAGTCAGTGAAAAACTCTCATTTTTGTTGTTAAATTGTACGAACCCATGCAACTGCCTCTAACCAAATGCTAATGTGGTTAACTGTAAACAAAAGACAACAGGTACTAGCAAAAACTTTTACGCGTTGCTGTGTATTCGGTAGCACATATATCATTTTTGAAATGAGATTATATCATTCAAACAGTAAAAACAGACGACAGCAATGCAAAACTTGTATACTCAAAAATAATAGAAAAAGGGTCATGTTTCCAAATACACTATACGGCTGAGGAAGACATGATGAAATTCGATCATAATGAATTTTATAACGGTTTCATTCTACGAAATGTCATATTGAAACTCCAAAATGTTTAAATAATAAATAACAACATAATTGATACAAAAAATATTCCATAATGGAAAGGTTGGTACATCAAAACTGAGAAAATTTTCATTCGATTACTTTGCAGTTCTATTTAGATTTACATGCAAACAGTTTCAAATTTATTAATTACCATTTCACATTTAAAAATACAGCCATTGGTGGTTTAGCCACCAACGGACTATCCATTTTTACTTCATAGGGGCGAAAAATCGCCAATTATGCCTAGCTATAAGACGACACATTCCGCCATTATGTATACAAAGACACCCATCCTAAAAGTTCATTCCTCTGTTACCCAGCGAAATTTGAATGCCTAATGGGATGTCGCAGACAAAAGACAAAACATGTGCATGTAACCTTGAATCTGAGTACTGTCGGCAGATTAGTTGGTTTTCCTTTTAGATAATACATAATCGATTCATTTCTCATAGGATTTTTCCCTCCATATTCTGCCTATGCGATTAGAGAATAGCTCATTGGCTATATATTTTTCTGGGAAAACGTTTCGGAACGGCGCAAACAACTTGCTAGCAAATATACTTTGTTGTAGATGTGTTAGAAATATCTTATAGGGTCGCCTGCACATGACACAGAATTGGACGAAAAATGGCGATCATTTGCAATAGGCTGTTGAAAAGATCCGACTGATATTCCCAAGCCCGAACTCAATACCGGTAAGCCGGATGTTGTAATTGCGTTGAACGAAATTCCTTGAACTGCTCCTGCAAACGTAGGCGCTTGCATGTTTTCCATGGCATTACTTGAACAGTTTTGTGGCATCATTCCACTCGGAATGCTGCGCTTTGCGTTTTCAACTTTAGAGCATGGAATAGAATGCCCGTCAAATTGTGAGGTATTAGAATATTCAATTGGCGATGAATCCCGGAAATGTGGCTGGAAATATGGCTTCCGCATTCTTGAACTTTGGTACCCATCGTTGTTTGTTTTCTTGTAAAGCAAAGATTTGAATTCTCTCTCCTTGTCTATGTCGGTTGCAGTGAGTGTGCTCATGTTGCTATTCGGAGAAAGCGGTTTGAAATCATCGTCACAATCAATATTATTGTTATTATTGAAGTTTGCATTACAGTTAAAATTATCAGTTTTATGTAAATTTTCAGGCGATAAATCCTGTGAATCTAAGTCGCCAGCATCGCTGGAATTTCTCGTATCTTCCCCGTCGCGAGATTGTTGGGAATAAGCAATATTTTTCACATCTTCACCGGAAATTTCACCATCCATATCATCGCAGCCATCAGTACTTCTCCGCTCTTGAGCCTTCTGTTTTACTTCGCTATCGTGTCGTTTCTTTGCAGTCGCCATTTCAGCTGCGTGACGTTTCCGCCATTTTGTGCGTCGGTTTTGGAACCAAACCTGCAATGGACAACAAGACGAATCTCATTATTAAATATGTTAGCAGACACCATTTTAATTCAAAGGATTTGTAAATAATCATGACGATAGCGTTTGCATAATACGGCAATTTGCTATTACGGGACCAGTAAGCAACCTAATTGAATTAAAAATCGTTTGTTAAACGCTTATTTGCCAAACGATAGAACTTAATGATAGAACTGGGTATAGAACTTAATAGTCCAGCTGACACATAGCATTTATTTAATTTATTTAAGCTGTTGATCGTCAAATAAGCTTTCAATAAAATCCTTATTTAAAATACTTTTGTCCGCTTCGAAAAATAAATTATCGTCATCAAAATGACAGCTAATTTGTCTGGTTACTTTGAAAGACGATAAAATGTTTTTGCGTTTATTGAAATCGTTATTTTCAGTTTATTCACCTCTATTAAATGATGAAGGTATAGACTGAGAAAATCCAATTGCGTCATAGAAAATGAATTGAAATCAGATTTATTCAATTCAATGCATTCTCAGATGGCTGTGTTATGCTACGGAGGATAGGTTAGTCGCAAACCAATTGCGAAATGGTATAAAAAACATGGCGGCGGTGTTTTAAAAAATGAATGCTATGATATAAACAGTGATAATTATATATTACTTGTTAATATTATAAAAAAATTTAGTTTTATTTTCTTCGGGTTTGTCGCAAACCAATTGCGAAATGGTATAAAAAAAAACATGGCGGCGGTGTTTTGAAAAATGAATGCTCTGATATTAACAGCGATAACTATAACACTTGTCAAGACCATAATTTTTTTTAGTTTCATCTTCTTTGCTAGAATGTTTAATGGAATTAGTCCCCTAACTCAACGTCAAACGCTCAAGTCTAAAATCCGCTCTGCGAGACGTTTCAGACCCTTTCGAAATTTATGCAATAATGGAGACATACTTGCACAAATTGTACGTTTGGGATAATGGATAAGTCGTGTATGTGCAGATAATTGGTGTAAGACACCTTTAGGTCTCTCGTTGGACGCCGTTTAAAGCGGGACAACAGCTTAAAACTCTGCTTAATTGCCTGCATCGATTTTTCGGCATACTTAGGTCGTATTATCAAAAGCAATAAATTTAAAATTAAATTAGTATAGATTGAGAACACGAAAATAATATAAAAAAATGAAAGAGAAAATTATTCGGGTACTTTACAGCACGAAAATATTTACGTAAAATTGTTAAAAGCGGATTATTTTAAGTAAAATTAAGATGACATAATTGTTTATCATGTTATAGGGTATTTATAGTAAATTCTTGATTCTGGAAAATATTTTCGCATCACGAATAAACAAAAGTAATCTTAAATTCTCTAAACCGTATATACACTACAAAATATGCACTCAGCCATTTTTTTAATAGTCGATATACAATTGTACTATCAATCTTTTTAATAATAGAGTGCACTCTTTGACAATGGTGGTAAACGAAGTTATTATGACATGCAGGTCATAGTGCAAACCCGGGAATTCAATCAACGGAGCTACGAACAGAAACGTTCAAATAACTGTATGAAGATAGTCGATTAATATTTTACATTTGGTAATTGTTAGATGCTGAATGAAATTCTTTACTAATAATGAATAATAATTTCAAAATATTTGATTTGGTTAGACGTCTAATGTGTGTATTGTATTGCATTCTTAAATTAATTTTTAGGTGAATGAAAAGAACGCTTTTGCCATTTGAAAATCTCATTTCACAGATCGTAATTATGAAATTTATAAATTAAGGCTCAATTAAATTCACTGGGTGGGCATGATTAACAAAAATTCATTTGTTTCAAATACCGCTAAATATATATAGTTTAAAATGGTTGATACCGTCGAGACGTGGTTCACGTTCAGCAAAGACTAATTTCAGATTGGGTGGTCGTTTTTTCAACTATATCACAGGGCGGCAATATGAAAACCACCGCCTTGTCTTTCTGTCCTATTCAAACAATAAATTTCTAAATGTAGAATCAATAATATTACTCGGCTCATTTGGTAAAATGTTTCAGTAACTAATAAGCTGAAACGATTTTTGTGCTAAAGTGATCATTAGTCAGACGTCACTTAGAAAATCAAATCGGATGGGCGATTACTTTGACATAAAAATTGCGAAAACGTCATGAATATTTAAACTGAATTCATCCCAACGGATCGCTTTTCGCTCCAGTTTCCTCTGTCTCAGGGCCAACTGACTTGAAGCTCCCGGGGGAAGTGAAAAATTACTGTGATCCTGGCGTGTCGGAGCAATTAGCTTTTACAGGCAATTGTAATTGAGAGGTTGTCCCAGTGCGCGGTCTTTATTACGTTTCCTGTTATCCTCAACAAAATCGATGTGTCGCGTTAATCATTCGTGCTTTTACAACGATCGTTTTGGATCGAATAATTGTGTTAAATCGAGTTAGATCGTTTTAACGTGACAGTATGATTTTAAATCTCTAGGCCAAACATGTTATAAGTGTATATTATGTAAGTGAACGTGTAGACAGACATTTTATATTATGTTCAAATACGACAAGCACATCATGATCTAACAAAACTAAAAGGGAAAGTAACTGACGTGAATTTAACGAAACCGATGGAATAAAACTAACTAAATTTTTACAAAAAAAGAAATCCCTTCAAAATTACATGTAACACTAATTGCCGCGCTCGATTTTTTTAACATCAAGCGCAAGATTCGCATTGTGTAAAACTGCATGAAGTTTGATAAAAACTATAAATTCAGTTCACTAGAAAAATAGTAATATAGTTACAAAAATCGCGTTGTACACTTCACATTACCGTCTGTAAAATAGGCATTTCTTTTGGTGCATGTTGATGTGCGCATTTATTAAACTCGAAACAAATTCTGTACTGGCGATCAGACGATTGAAGATATTTATGGGCGCAGAAATTGAATAAATATGACGTTTCTTACCCAGACCAGTTCAACAAATATTTAGCAATGTAAAAATTAGCCTGATTTTATTATATTATATCGTGTACGTTTATGGTCGATTTTGTTGTAGCGTTTACAATACATTGCAGAAAAATCACGATAAATCAGCGTCAATTTGAAGGGGAATTTGACACTCGAAAAAATAATGAGGCTTTCGACGACATTTTAAGGTTGTTATATTAAATGATTAAATTTCATGTTGTTATTATTGAATTATAAATTGATTATATTGTGCCTAGGTGTAAAAATATATTATATAAGGCAGGAGGAGTTAGATAATAAAATTAGACCGAATTTCTCCTCAACACAATTTGTAACCCATTCCGCGAGTATAATAAAAATAAATTTTCAGTCTGATCTGTTTAAGTAGATAACTATAATAAACTTAAACTTGAAAAAAGATGATATCAGATTTATTTGCTTTTGAACTCATATAACATATCTCGTAAATGTTTAAGTTTGTAAATGATGTGATAAAAATCAAGGTAAAAATAATCTTCGAAGATCAATTTCAATTTTCATTTGATACACACATGTGTTAATATGCGCAATCAATAAAGTAATTCAGAATACAAATGAATTAATGAATTGGAAAAAAGTTTATTTAAACTATTGGCTAAAAATCTCACAAACTATTGTATTTTTAGAAAAAAAAAGTGAACGCGGTATTAAAATGTTACAAAATATATATATATATATGGAAACACGTATGTTGTGAGCTGGCGGAAACAAAATTGAAGTTTCTAGTTAGTTCAGGTAATATTTAAATTAGTCAATATTGTAAAGCTATTTTACAAACCTGGGCCATTTTATATCTACACGCTATTTGGCGGTATAAAACCTCAAATATGATAAAGTCCTATTTCAGAGTTAATATAGCATATTTGATAGTTATACAAAAAGTAAATATAAGAAGTGTTTTAATTGATCGGAACAATATTTGGATTCGAGTATGTTCCACTATATGGACACCACCGCCCACGCTACATCTCTGAAAGTTAGAGGTGAAAGCATGATAAATTTCTGGCGTATAATACGCGACTATATTACAGTAACTCTTCAACAGTCAGGCACATGCAGTCATACCAACATCAAATGTTTGCATCATACTTCAAGTTTTACAGATTTTATTCGATCCGATTCGAGTCCCGTTTATACTTGGAATTAATTTGGATTTATCGTCCTTGTAATATTTCGCAATTTTGATAAGTAACCTTTTGAAGTGGAAAATTTGCAAATGTCAAGGAAAAATTTTGAGAACTTAACCTTATAATAGGATTAGTAATTTGTATATTAGTAAGTTTTATTTATGGGTATAATATAAACCAAATTTCAATGAACAATTATAATATATTATAGATATTGAACCAAAAAATAATTTAATAATTATTTAAATATTTTACCTGAATTTCGAAGCGAATAATACAAAGACTATTCAATGCCATGATTGCATTATCTGAGCAATTATTCAGAAAGCATATTAGTATCTTGTTAAGCTAATTGTATCGGAGGTGGATGTCGATTTACCGTTAGTTATCGTTAATATTTACCAATACCAAATGCATTATGATATTAAATCAAACATCATATATATTTTGATTTTGTTTATTAGTAATTGCAATTTTTAAATTAATGTTGCAGTGTCGAGGTTATCATACACAATTTACAAAAAAGCTTTGCGCATTCAGCTTATTTAAACATGAATAATGGCTTTTTTTGCCATTCTTTCCATTTTTATTCGATTTAATTCCCCAAAAAGGCTTCGATTGAATGATATGCTTTAACGGGCAATAACTGTTACCAAATGTTTTTTTGCATTAGTCATCGCCAAAATACAAGACAGCATCTCTTTGCTATTTGAATTTGAAAAATGTTTGAAAACCATATTTTTGGCATCGCGATGGGCGGGCGACCGAAGCGTTAGCTTCAACTGTGTCGGTATTGCAGATTACATATATCGGGTTCAAATCTTATGTCCCTACCTAACTCAGGATGTTATAAATTTTACCAGATTATACAATACGATAGCGATGTTTTCGTATTATATTTATGATGGATATAAGCGTCCAAAATGCGTATACTTTGTCACACCCAAGCTCAAATCAGATATCGTGATACTGATATGTTTAATCCACGCATTCGTGATTTTACCGGCATGATACACAACGCAAAATTATAGAATTTTCAAACAAGCCAATTTATGAAATAATGCGAGGATAAAATCAACATTTTTCCAAAAAGTACGTCTACAAATTTACTGCAGAAGACTCCATTTATAATGCCACAAATAATTAAAGTGCTGATTTTTATAAAAATGCCTCCAGTCATTTATTATTGATCATCGTATTGGAATGTTTTACAAATGATTCTGGTAAATGTTAACATTTCGAAATAAACATGTTTCTAAACTTGTCTATTACACCCTACCTTGACTTGGGACTCTGTCATTCCCAATGAATAAGCCAGTCTCGCTCGTTCGGGTCCCGCCAAGTATTTCGTTTGTTCAAATGTTTTCTCCAATGCAAATATTTGTTGTCCAGAAAAAGTTGGCCTGGTATGTTTCTTCTTGCCGTACTTGTCCATTCCGACACCTCCTCCTGAAACACCTAAAGAATAACGTATTTCAAGAAGAAGTTGGAAGATGTGATATTTAAAAGAAAACATTTTACGGCTTGGTATTGGGCCTATACTCCACATACTTACTAAAATGGCCAATGTTACATATTTTTCTATAACCCACAACATATAGCATCGATTTTACTGTATTCTAAGTCAAACCATGCAACAACATCTTGCAAAATGCAACATATTAAAATAAAATGATATTTTTATCCTTGGCAACAGACTCAAGTTAGGTATCCGAGATTTCATTTGCGGAAGCAAAATGCACAAATTGTAATAAACTTGAATCGCTCTCAGAGCTTAACATTTTAAATTTTGAATTTTTATATACATCTCGCAATAACTCAACAAATTTTGCTTTTTTAGTCCCCACCAGTATTTTCAAAGCGAAAAAAATGAAAGCCATAGTAATTATAGATTGAATTGGACGAGAATTGAGACAAATATTTTGGCGTTAAATACAATTTTATAGCAACACAACAAATTAAGCTGAATTTTTCCGCCTCGGAGACTGTTTTAAAATGGGCAGATCGTAGAATTGAGGAGCTCGACTTTTTCATATACAGTAGTGAGATTACTGATATATAGGGTTACCCATATCTAGGTTACCAAGGTCTCGTGTAATCCTCTGATATAGACTGCCAAAACAAAATTCATACGTCGCCATTTTAACTCAAACACCGGGAACGACGGTCGCGAACAGCGGAGAATGAAATGTAGCTACTTTGGCTGGAATGATAAATCGTCCGCTGTTAAACGACTCAGACGAAGATTATATGCATTTGAATTATTTTTCGATAAGTAATTATTAATGTTTTTACACCTCGTTTCTGTATCCTATCTATTCTATTAAAGACAATTATCTTACCTCGTTGCATCTTTTCCCTCCAATCTTCCTGTAAAACCCCGGGCCAAAATATCGCCGGACGGCCCGGAAGTTCAGTGAGCGGTTGAGAATATCTGTTCAGTCCCGATGAATTTGACGGAACACTACTTCCAAGATACATTGCAGCCGCTGCAGCAGCTTGTGCCATTGCAGCTCCAGGTGAATTGGGCGGCATGATGTGACCGTGGTGAACAGGCGAACTTCCCATAACATTTGTGTTGGAACATGAAGACGATGCTTCACCGCCGTTGCTGGGTCTGCTCAATATATCGTTGATTCCAAATGGCGTCGCAATGCTGGAGCTGTGTCCTGGTTTCAAATTTCCAGAAGAAATATGGCTTTGAAATGCAGAATATGGATAGAGTCCTTGAACTGTTGCATTGGCGTCAGTCATTCCGGATGCCGCAGCCGCATGTAATGCATTCATTGCAGCCGCTGCTGCATGATTTCCCCCAAATAAGAATGCTCCTGAACCGCTTGAACTTTCCATAATAACTATGATTATTGAATATTCTAGGCTAAACGAAAAGTGCTGTATCACAAGTCACCTCTTTTAGCTGTTTTTGCTAAGCCTAATTTCAAAAATGTAAAGTTTTTTTTAGTATTTACGTAACTGAAGATACAGTTAATGAAAACCCTCCTACTTATGCCGTTTAGATGAGCAAATGATCCGTTCCTCAACCAAGTTGCGTGGTTTTATGAAACGGCACACTCGAGGCCTCGCTTTCTCTCGCTTGCCGTCCTTGGTTAGTCGAGTTACGTAGGTCCTAGAATGATGACTACGTCAACTTGATTGGTTATTGTTCGGGGCAATTTTATTGATATCCAATTTCTGGTGCAATCTTTGCAGCTTCCTAGTCTTGGGAATTGTCCGATATTATATTATTATGTTATATAGGACAATTACAAATTATGATTACTTGACCAAACACGAATGTCGCTTTCGGAAACAAAAGAACCGATAGACCGATACACATATGTCGCGATTTATTCAAGCACATGTTTTAATTCAGCCAGCATAATAAGCAATAATAATGAACGATTGACATAATGAATAAAATGTATTTAAATCAGCAGAGCATTTTACAAATTAGTCAAAAATCAGTCAATGGCGGAAACCCAATAACAGTAAACAAAATTAGAATACTTCCATAATAGATTATACTATAAACAGAAATAAACAATAGTATTCAAAGTCAATTCGATTTTTCGTCGAGAGAATTTCGTATAAGACTGAATAATTCCCCATTCTCGAAATTAGTGCATATATTGTCTTCGCAAACTACAAACCTAAGGTCATGATTATGAAAAAACAAAAAACTTTCCATGTTTATACATATATTCAATATGTATAAGATCCATATTTACTGCTACTAAAAAAATATTTCCGTTGCTTTTATCTTGGCAAAAAGATCAGGGGTGGAATTTTAATCGTTGCTACGATTCATATACATCTATTAGCCAATATCATGATTCGTGTTCGAAACCATGATCGAGGCACTGATGCCACAGGCGGTCTTTACCGATTCCGTACAAAAAATGAGTGACGCCCCAAAAATTAAATGTTTGACGATGGCGTGGAAATGATGTTATACCTGAGTTTAAATCAACGCAGTTCATTTAATTCTCACATTATTTTCAATGAGGAAGATGCATCCTGTTACTTCTACACTTTTTGTTAAAGGTTGAGATTTCCATGAAGTTTACAAACTAAAGGCTATTATGCATCATCTATATTTCTTTTTCTTGACCTTCATGCGCAAATGTCTGCAGAACGGATCCTATAGAAGTTGAATGGCCTTCACCTGGCCAGGGGTATAACAATAATGATTGTAGATAACAAAATACTTTTTACTTTTTTTTTCTGAATGATAGGATATTATCGCCAGTGATTGCAGTCTAGAAATAAACCATCTTTGCGGAATTGTAGTAATTTAGTATTGATCAAAAATTAGTCGTTTTCTGGGTGTCTTCATAAGTGTCCATACTTATAATATTTTTTTGTTTGTTCAATATTTAACCAAAGGGGTGGATGTCGCACATTTGTGTTTTAGGGCTCTATGGTATTGAGCATGCATTCCGTTTCCAACTTTGTTAATCCTGTCACCTTGTTATATATCTTATCTTCACGAGACAAATAAACATACATACATTACCAGTCTATCTCCTTTGTGATGTTTTGCCTCATATATATACTGCTAGAATTCATTGTATCTTTTTATATACGTAGTAAGAGAAATATACGAGAATTGTGTATCAAAAACGTTTTCATTTCATGTTTTTGCCCCATTATTTTGATTTCTAAACATTTCAACTTTATCAAAATACTCCCAGACAGTTCATGCATAAGTTGCCAGCATTATTTTTCATTAAGTGCTATAGAATTTATTCACTTAAAGTATTCACATACGTAAGCTAATGTTCAATATTGCCTTTCATGCGCAATGTGAGAGCAACATTTGCTAACCACAAATTTCGAACTCTTGATTTTATCAATAATTCTTAGGAATTGTCTAATTTGCGGTCGGCTCTGATGTAAATATAGCGTCAAGCACAACAGTGATAAATTCTGTCACGTAAGGTTGGCAAGACACGAATAGCAAAAATTAGTAAAATGTTGTTTTTATAATTTTCGCCCCGCGCAACAAAAAAGGTTTTATTGTTTCGTTATTTCAAAGCAAAAAGACCCTTTGATCACTATTGGTGATTTATCGAAGTTGAATATTTGGGACTGGGTTAATACTTTAAATTCAAATATAACATACAAGATTTATTTTAAAACCCCAATCGTTCACATTTGTAAAACGAAAAGGCATACACAGTCCGTATTGAATGTGTTATTAAATTTAAAGTCAACCCCTGGCCCAACGTTTCCCCACTGAGGTGAAATTTGATTGCTTGGCGGAAAAAATTTTACTTTGTATTTTCTTGTAGTACTAGGAATATTTTTCACTTATTTAGTTTGGTCTTAGAAGCGTATATATATAGGGTATGATAGCCACGGCTCGTATTATGGACGTTGTTTGTGTACGGGCGCAAAAAGATCTAAAAGTTTAAAATTTTTAATAATAATTAACTAAGTAAAAAATGGAAATGAATGAAACTCGTACTTTCACTCAAATAATAACGTACAAGGATCTCATTTCGGCAGCAACTGTTAATAAAAATTGTCGAATAACGATCAATAGGGCCCATTTTTTCAATTTTGCTACATAGTTACGCCACTGATTAGTGTAATACATACATTACAAACTATTCGAAAATATAAAAGCCAGAGTACCAGTTTTACGTATCGCAATTATAACAATTGGAATCTGTAAATGGAGTTTTCATGCGAAATGGGGAGGGGACAAGAGCTTAAGAATTGGCCAAGGGAGGAATGTGTCAAAAAAGGTTGGGAACCACTGCCACTGCCCTACATCAATCTCAGGATGGTGTGGAAGGAGTCTCAAGTATCCGAATCGGGGTTGAACCGGTTTCGGTTAATTCGTTTCGTATTCGTTTAGGAATCGCTCAAACAAACATAGTATGTAAGACTTATTCTGATATGCTATTGGCTATCTCCGCGAAAACAAAGAAAATGTTATGATATAATACCGGCATTTGAAATAAAGTGCTAATGTGGAAAAAAAGTCTTTTGAAAAATTCGTGATTCCTGTTTCTGTGATAGGATAGTAAAAATGGAGATGAATATTAATCTCTTAATGATTTGTTAGTCTAAAATTTTGCCTGTGATATCACTTTCGATTTTCAATAATCTGAACAAATTTTGATAACACAAATTTAATTTAAAAAATAACAAATTTTATCTGAAAAACAAATCTAATGGTATTTTTAAAATTCCAATTCCTTACTAAACCCATTATTTAATTGGTGACCATTATTTATAAGCATGCAATCGCTTTTCTTGCCATAGTTGAAATATAGAAATATCTGAAGAAGTTTGACCTAGGTCAGACGAAACGTTACAGAAATCCATAATATTATTGTGTAGAAAGACTTTTGAATCAAAAAGAATGGTCATTTTTATTTTTGCTATACAAGTATACAGCATTCGGACATTATACTCATACGGATCCAACTGCGCAAAGGCATAGCCATGAAAGGTAGTCTCGCGTAATCTCAACTGATAATTATACCCACTGTTTAATTGTTAACTCATCTCCATTTTTTTTTCTTACTCATGTTTGTGTCTCCTGAATACCAGTGGGTAATAATTTAACGATAAAGAATACTTACTTTGGGCGTTATGCAATCAATCGTTTGTATCAGTAGTGGCGGACTATCATATAAGCAACTAATGACTTTACAAACATTCATTTATCACTCTGTGTTTACCGAAATAAAGAGAAATCATCTGTTTACCAAATCTCTCAAAATCAAGTTATACTCAATCATGTGTGATCTGTTTATAAAACTTGGTATTTAATAGCTTCAGGTAATCACTGAAACTCAGACGACGAATGGCCATTAATAACACCTTTCCCAACATTATAAAAGATATGCCGCTGATAAAAGTCTCATTCGCCCGCTTTCGTATTAAACTTAATGACATAATGCTAACGATCAATAATATAAAGATAACAAAATCATGACGGAATTAAAATAAATATATATATATATATACATTCAATAAAAATTCATAACAAAGAAAATGTAAAATATGAGTGCAAATTATTTTACCTCATAATTTGCTTGCATATGTATAATTATATGTATTCTAATTCAAAACATAGTTACAAAATCAGCCATGTTTCCTAATGAGGTGATGTGTTTTAAATTACTTGTATATTCGTATATATTGCAATCATTTTTATACCAAGCATTTTGGATATGATACGTGACAAGACACATTTACCCTGGTAACGTTTCAAAATTTGAAAAATATCTCGAGTGCGATGACTGATACATCGAGAAGTCAGCCCAATTGTCCGAGAATTAAAAAAGTTCCCTATCTTTCGTCCTAAGGTCTGGTGAATTTTTGCGTCGAGGATTAATATGTTCGAAGCAGAGAGGGAAAAGCGTTTGATAGGATTCGATTCTCTGAGGGTTATTGCAAATGTCTCTTAAAGGTGAATTGAGCTCATTGCTTTTTTCTGCGCCTTCAAAATGTTGGATGAAACATCGATCCATGTGAGTCTTCTATAGCGGCTCTTGAAGATCGATCCGTCCAATTTTTCACGAGAACAACAACCACAATTTATAAAAATGAACCATGTGTACGGTCCATCGGTACCGTCCATTTCATGTGCTGAACACGAGTGCTACAGATGAGAAAATCATCCATGCTCACAGTCTAACTTGCAAAGATGTAAAGTAGAATTATTTATCCTATTATGAAAAGTTTTTCCGCAACATACGTGTTTGTTTTATAATTTTAATTTTCAATCATTTTCTATTCAGGATCTCTGCACGACAGACCCGCAAAATTTACAGCCTCTAAAAAGTATTTGTTTTGTTATCGCCACTATGCTATTAGTAAGCACTTTAATACCTTCCTTCAACAAAATAAAGCCAAGTTTAATTGAAATGACCAACAAAATACTAATTTGCAGGTAATTAATCATATTGTTAAGTGCTATTAATGAAAGCGTGAAAGTTTTACCATTGAAGAACCTTTTGAGAGACGTAAAGTACATCGTAAACAATGGTATGTTTATCTATAGACCAAAAACTCCATCAGGACGTCTGAATCAATATCTGCGACTAAGATATGTTGTAATAAATTGAATCGAATGTTGGTGGTGGTTCATTATTCAATACCCATGCACACAGTGTGTGAATATAGTTTTGAAACTTATGAGTAAGACCATGAGCTCTCATGCTGAATGACTTTTCCTCGGTGGTTCACTTTTTAATACCAATTAATACACACAGTGCATGTAAATGCAGCGTTTTGTGGCTATATGAGTAAGACTACCTCTCGTGGTAAATGCTTTCTTTTTAGGATATTTGTCTCTTTTGATTTACACGAATTTCAATATGACGTTGCAGCCAAGGATTTGGTGGCGAAGTTTGTCGTTTATTGTGTAGCGTAGGAGTCGGATCCGGAATTTTATGCCAAATTCCTGGCGTCGACATTTTGAATTCCTCGGAATGGAGAGTATGACTTCTGGTTCTTAGGGGTCGAATTGTAAAAAAAAATAGCTAACGCCAACGATTTCGTTTTTAAAATTAATTTTCGACTAAGAATCCAAGCTATATTTATATATATATATGGATTCCATTCATTTCGGTATATTTTGAGGTTTTATTCTATAAGAGGTATTACCAATATCGACCAATGCGACCCTGAATCCAATTTTTATTAACCGATGAAGGAAAATAGGAATATGGCGACACACCCCAAGGACAGGTTAATTGTATTTGTGAGAAACGGGATTTTTTTTTAGTTTCATTATATGAAAAATGCACTTGAGATGATATTAATACTGTTACCGCAACACAAATACAGTTTCCTAATTCAAATGAAAAAAAAACACCGTTCCCGTATGGGCCAATATTAATCGCCCTACAATGCGTAGACTTCGCCACCAACGACTCAGTGACGTGCGTCATGTAAGGTTGGTCGTTTAGTTGCTTTTGATCACAAGTCAAATAAATCAGTTCCAAAAACGGTCAACATTTCATGGCTAATTGCTATTTGTTTTTCGCCCAGTGTGCGTGCCACCGTCGGCACACCGTTTATTGAAATTTGAACAGTATATTGCCACATTTGAGTCCTTATCAGGCGTTTCTTTATCGAACGATGAACCGTAGTTACAAACAAGACACTAACAAATCCCACCCACTCTCATTAATTTATCGTATTTGCAAAATGTCATTATATAGCAGATAAGTATGTTTGCAGTGAAAAGCCGACAAAAGGGCATGGGTTATGCTATCAATTGGCACCTTCATCTACGTTTACTTTCGCAATCATCAAATAGATTATCTGGGAATTTAGGTGTTTTTCAAAATGGCAGTTCGCTTCGCGAGTGTTGATGTCAATTAAAACAAAACATTTTAGAATGTTCACTAATGTTACCTGAATTCTACAAAAGCCCCGTTTTAAATTAACAAATCCGCAAGAAGGTACAACAACAGGAAATCACATATAACAAAAAAATAATTTACTTAATTTTCAGTTTAGATGCGATTTATACTGAAGGATATTATATAAATTACGAATACACCAAGTGGCCGTATTGGTCTCAGTGCTTAATTGTCTTAATTTTACCCCTTTGCAACTGTGATATTGATTGAGATCCTAAAGATGTCAACAAACAAAAGTTCGTGTATCTTTAAAAATCAGAATAGTAGCATGGCATACAAATACCGAATAATTATTATAGCTATCACATAAAAATGTTGTCAGAAGGATTTACATGTAATGAATAACGACGACTGCTCCTGAATAGTGTCTGTATCATCAGCTCACGATCCCTCCGTAAACTTTGCCTTTTCACATAAAAGGTTATATTTCAAAATTTCCCATTCAAGTCATAACTTTAAAGGACTTCGGAAATATTTGTTTTATGTTTATTGCCATAAATTCAATCATTGGTGTGTCGATAACCAATAATTAATCGATTTATAGCCGTCGTAAAAGCGCCAGTGAGGCGGCATAGGTGCGCCAGTGTCAGTCATTTTATGACGCTCTGTATGATAATGTTGGAAGTGTTTACTGAACAAACAAGGGTAGGAATAATGATCAAGAAAAATAAAACCGTATTCGTACAAATAAAAACACCCAACAGTAGCTTAGTACAAAGCAATGTAATAATGTATAGATTTATGTTGTTTTAATCCGGCCAAAGATTGGTCGGTCTATTGTTTCATAATTGAATCAACTGTTGAATTACCTTTCCGGCCATTATCGTATAATATTTATTTTTAGGAGATTTGAAACTTAAAATATCTGTACTGTAATTGAATTATTTGATATTTGGCAATTGGCAAAACAATGTTATCTCCAAACGCTAAGGAAACAGAATTTGATAGTACGAAATATTTAGTGTTTTTGTTTTCGTTCAATTCAAAAATTTGACTCCGACGCAAATGCCCGTGAAACGCCCGGACACGCGCATGTCGGAAGGGCTCGGTAACGTGATATACATATACAGCCAAAAATATACATATAGAGCCAATAACTTATACATCATATCAGTATACAACCAACTCGACACATACACGTGGAGCCAGTCAAACGATGTAGGCTACCTAGGCAACAAGTCGATGTTATTTTCATGTATTTGAAATCAGAGGGATAGATTTTGTTCAATTAGCGAAACATCGTGGGAAAGTGGTTGTGCTCTTTCGCTTACAGAAAAATGTTTATAATGGTTAATTCGTACGTACAACAATAGCCAACGTATGATGTCATATTCCTCATCAAATGGCTCATGTCTTGAGTGTAGGATTTACATATTTATTCCGGGGGAGAGTAGAGCCGATAATATGGCTAAATCATATGGCGAACCACGATCCCTCGACTGGTTATCAGTCTAATCCGGGTATGGGATAAGTTAGCCTTTCAATCGTTTCAGATGCAAGGACTTGATGGTGGTGGAGGAAGCTGTAACCGACTAGCGATTTTAATTAGAATATCACAAGTGATTTGTTTTAAGGTAAATTGCTATAATCCAAGTATTATTTAGCGGTTGCCTCTACATGTTACACGAGGGTAGCGATATATATATATACAGAACGAGTTCACTAAAATTTTTTTATCTGCGATTACTAACTTATTGACGTGGTTCACGTCCGGGTACCGTACTGATTTAGAACATATTCAGTAAAATCTAGATAATCGACTACTATGAGGGTTTGGCTCTGGATTCCAGGGACTATCGTGAACATTATATGCACTCATTCTTAGAACAGTTACATAGCGTCATCTTTGAAGCCCATTCACATATTTCAACAGACCCATATGGGTAAGTACAGTATACAAAATCTGGGTAGCAGAAGTTAAGATTGTCATGACAGGTACAACTCTAGTTGCAACATCGAATTATCCCCGCAAACTACAGCCATATAATCACAAAATTTCTGGTCAAATCATCGAAAAAAAACGAGTGAAACAGACTTCGTGTTCTAGTGTAATATATTTTAAAACGGTGATATATATATCTGTATTTCAAATACAAATAAAGTCAAATCAATCAACACAGTTTCAAATTTACACGAAGTGATTGAAGTCACCTTGCAAGATATGTTTCATTGAACTTAGCATGAAATATTTGACATAACCATCCACTCAATGATGATTTTTTCCACAGAAATCTAAAAAACATTCTGATGAATAGGAAGTAATCATAACAATCAGCTACCAGCTATAGGTGTAATTTCTTGTATATGACATTGCTTTCAAAACATCATTTAATACTCAAGGTTTAGTCACATAACTGACGACACAAGTTTGCGAAAACAAACAAGGATTACTGATGATTATAGCAATGCAGTATATGTACAGTGGAGATTTTTAGGAGCTCTCTTGGACAATTCGCAAATAGTCAGACACCGATGCCATTTATGGAAAAAAGCAAGTGACCAAAAAAGCATATCTATTTTCATATATTTACTGATGTAGAAAAACATTCAGAGAAATGGATTGAATATAAAAAGATGCCAATTCCAGGCTTATTCAAATCGAATGGAGAAAACTTTTATCGTCAGTAAATACGAGCATAAATGCCAATGCATATATAAGCATATGACACAAATCTGAGAGATTTAGTCCTGTAGATATATTGCTAGACCAAGATTCAATCAACAGGCAATCAGGGTTGAACAAATGTAAATTATGGGCGATTGCGTATTTGGATTTTTTGCTTATGAAATGCTTCTGTATAAAAACAAACTTGCTGTTGCCACATGAACATTCAAATTCACAATAACATTATTAGATTTTGAAGGTAATTGGTTGATAAAACTACTTATATAAAGTTGATACAAGATGAAAAAATAAATTAGATGTGTTATGAGGTCTTGTGATTCGCTTCTTCAAGTATTGATAAACCCTGAAGATGCTGAGATGAAAAATAAGTCACTGGCCTATAACAGCAAAAGACTTCAACATGAAAATTATTTTTCAATGTTGACGTGCGAGACTAAACAAATTGGACATTTCAACTCGCTCATATTTAAGATGATCATTGAGCAATCAGGCAGACGCATACATAAACAAAATTGTTATAAAAAATGGCAGGATGTTGTATGAGAACAGCTGTAATGGGCAAGGATACAGGAAGAATCACTACTATCATGCAAAAAAAATGATTATTTTATCCATATAATACCTGGAAATGATCAAAAAGTAACAGATTAATTCGACAAAGCAGCTTTTACAGTAAATAGCAGTGATAAAAAATCTAAAATCATTCTCCACAAACATATAGCAAGCCAATTTTACAAATCACATGATTAAATCACAAAAGCAGCATGTTTGAGGTATGCCCCAGGGAAGCTTCTTAGTTCCTCAATTTTTTTTTTTTATATATTCAAAATGCAATAAATTAGAAATGTGAATAAGATGTTAAGTTACAATACATGTACATGTTTATCCTTATTTAACTCAACTGATTTGATATGTTGACAAAATTAATTAAGCCCTATCTATAGAAAAGTATTTCACAAAAATTTACAAAGCCTGTCTAGATTAGGGTCAGGTGTAAAAAATTCGGAAAACTGATAATTACACACAATACAGTATGACAAGTTTTTCCTTTTCATATTGAAATATCTCATTTTACCTAAAAATTGTGTGTTTACTAATTTCTTGAAATTTACCATTGGATAAATGCTTGAATGCATCTCAACTTTTCAATGAGTAGAAATATTTGTCTGTTAGAGCACATACACTTCTTTAAATGAAATACCAAAAAACAATGAAAGCAGCAGTAACTATCAGATATTGCCCAAATGCCACTCCGGTTTCATAACATTTTATTTTACACAATTTAATTTATCAAGCATGCTTCAATCATAAAAGGAACTTCCAATTGATAAAAGTAAAACACTATATTTCTTCTGGAAGCGCATGTAGCAATGTAACAATAATACATTAAACAACGTAGTTTTAACTATCATTTATCCATTTATGCTCTTTGTAAGAATAGATGATGACGTATAAAGTAACTGGGGGTTGAAATTATTGTGTAGCATTCAAATTGGAATGATCTGTCTGTAATTTCTAACAAAACAGTGATGGACATTAGTTTAGCATAACTGGACAATAAAGTGCTGAAAACTAATAAATTCCACCATTAATATCAGAAATAAAATTCTGTATCATGGTATTGTCATGACTGGTGTTGAGAAAAAAAAATGGCTCGAGTATGATGATGGCAGTATTCAGTTGATTTTGCCTATAGTAACATATTACCATTTCTTCGCAGTTCTCAAGTGTGTTGAATAATCAGTAACATGAGTAACACTGAATAATTCATATAATATGGATAAAAAATTCACATTTAAATTAAAATTAATCAAGTTATTTTCATTGATTAAAATTGCTCATTAAAATAATCATTATTAGTCATTGTGCATCGAATCTCTGTGTAAATGTTCATTATCTACTATTAACAAAGACATAAATAAAATATTGAAGATAGTGGGCTGTAATAGAAAACTTACAGAGGAAATGAATATTCAACAACATTTGTAAATATCCATAGAATAATTTTGCTTTCTAAAACAAATATGTGTTACAAAATGGGCCGAGCGTAGAGGGAACATCGAGGGCCCCAGACAAACTTTGAAAAAGCTGCTCTGAGCAATTAAACAAAAATATATTTTCAAATTTCTGTTTACTGAAATAATTTGGGTAATATTGCTTCAAACTAAGATAAAACAAAAGCTTAAAAAGCACCCAATTTTTGTAATATTTTCGAATAATTTTTTTTTCAAACTTTCAACAGTCACAAGTTATTCCTGAAATCGCCGACTTTCAAATTGTCTTGTTATAATCGAATATGATGGTTAATGATGAATTGGGTGTCGAAAAATACCATTATCTAATTTGTTTGCTCGAAGAATTTATGAAGAAAATTTATCAGTGATAGTTAGGAAAACTAATAGCCTAATTCAGTTTTGGAGTAATGGTTTCAGTATCCCCCTCTCGATACAGGCAAGTGATAATCATAGTACCATTAAATAACAAATAAGCTGTACAATATATAATCTCACACCTGGGTCACACTCAGCATCATTTATGACCCTAATTTGGATTTGCGTATAATATTTTTACTTAAAAAGCCTGCGTGAATTACTTAAAATGCCCTATTCTAATAAGACACAAAGAAAAAGATTGCAGTTAGTCTGTTGACGTTGTTTTGCTGCAATTGTTGTTGTTGTGTATGCTATCTGAATTTATTTTTTGCGATGATTCTTCAATAAGAGCAGGTGTTGTGCCATTGAAGTCTTCATCCTTTGCAAAAGCTTCTTTATTCAAATTAAAAGCAAGAAATATGGGCTTGTGATCTCCCATGCACACTTGCTTTCCAATTGTATCATAATTTATATTCGTACCCTGTATGTGAATCAAAATAATTAATGAACGTAAGAACAAGACTTATTTATCTGAAATTCTTTTTAAGGAGTGTTTTCCTTACTATAGGTCTTAACTAGATTTCACACAGGCATGCACTCGGAGCTGGGAAGTTTCCAAGGTTTATAATGAACCAAATTTGTCATGTTCTAGAGAGTCTACGCCTTTTTTATATACTGGGAGGTTAGAGTGGGCAATATATGAGGTATTTCGAAAATATATTGCTTGCTTGGTATAGACAAGTGGCTATTTTTTCTTCAAATGCGACATTGCTTATACAAAAATATATTTCCTATTTTTAACAATAGATGACTTATTAAAAAAATCATTGGTAAAAAAGTAGTAAATTTACATTATGGGAGTTAAAATCTTGACACCATTGTATTCCCGCCAGGCCATCAAGTGAATTTCAAGTTTCAAACATTTTACCTCGTTATTAACCCAGTTCCATGCGTGAGGTGACAAAAACACTCTATCGCACCATGCTGGACATCTTGTCTTCATGTACTCATTTCCTTCACTCAATTTTTCAGAGTATGGATAACTAACGTATAAACAAATGACAGATTTAGACAAATAGAATTTGTGTTGTATTTGTGGTAATGCCTCCATAAACTTCATGCTCACAGCTACTTTTTTATTAATCTCAAATTGGATCTCAAATGGAATATATTTTCAAAAAAGCGAAGGCAGCGATTACCAAACTGAAAGGATTTTTAAATTCAGGAACATTGAAATTTTGTCAAGATAAGTTGAAAATGAATATCAGCATTGTCATCTCGAGAATGTATGTACAGTTTCAAAGCATCAATATATTGATTGCGAGAAGGTACATGGAAAAACTACAATACCATAAAATGCCAAGTTGTATAATTAAGTCCAATAATGAAAGATTGAATATCATTTTACATACGTGGGTGCAAAATTAAATGAAAATTCTTTGAGGTCTGTTAATAAATCTTCGGATTCTCCATTAAATCTTCTCAACTGTGTGAAGAGGAATATTCAATTCATTACAAAGGGACATTCGATTGAATCAATTGTGAACCCATTCACAGTGAAAAACAGTAAAAAAAATACAGGTTTATACTAAATACTTCAGCAAGAGGGAAATTCAATAATTCTTCATTACACACTCTCTTCAATAAATTGGCGCAAGTTTATATGAATAGAAATTCAGCTTAAATATGTTTCTTAAACATAATCATCCTTTGGGGCACCAATCATTGGGGCCTAATCATTTGGGTAGGCAATTCTAAACTGAAAACAGTCTGGCCTTTGCAAAAATAGTTGCTGCTAGTAAAGAGCTTCGGACATGTCTCATAAAAATATAATAGTTGTAAACACTCACATGTTCGTAGTTGCCATTTTTATGCAGCAACTTTTGATCATATTGAAACACTTTCTTTTCGATCATCAGTAACAAATGATCGTTATTGGCATCAGAATCATCATCACCTGATACAGGTGCTCTGTATAAAAGTCTCAAAATATCATCATTGTCTTGAGACCTTATGACTTGCTGTTTACTTGAAGCACATAATTTCTGGAATTAAAAAAATAATTTTATGTATTATAAAGTTAAGCTTGTATATAGTCCATCGTTTAACTTGTATGGGTTATTTACATAGGAATACTAACAGGAGTTCCTTGCTGAGGTTATGAACTATTATGAGTGAAAAATATAAATCGAAAATATTAACCGATAGTTACGAAATCAGTATAAATCAAAGTTTCTCAAAATGGGCCATCAGTTCTCTGTGGGGCCATAAACATGAGCCTTCACTAAGTACAATTCGATAGTACTACATCCATTTTAAGTAAATGCACTGTAACTTTTTCAATTTAACTAAAATGCATTTCTTTTTTGCTTCCATTTTTTGTTTTTCCAGTATTAAACTTGAGGCATGAAATGACTGATGGAAAGGCATTATGAGCAAAACTATTTTCATAGAAGAGCACAAATATTTAAAGACTTTAAATAGAATTTCATATTTCCCTAGCACAGCATAGTTATATGCATGCCACAGCATCCTGCACAGATAACAAGCATGGATTGGGCTAAACATTTCAATGTTCGAGTAGTGTGAATAAGAATAGTGATGGGTTCAGCATCTCTCTTGTATTCATTGGCATTTCCTGACTAACCCATGAATAGGGAAATGAACAATGTGAACTTCAATGAAAAGAACAATAAAGAATTTACTCATACTTCCATTCTATACATTCACCAGTGCTTAGTAGCAGGGCGTTGCCAGGGGGGAAATGTAAAGAAGTATTTTTCTGTATCATACAATTTTTTGCAGATTGAAACGCTTTTTATTTTTAGACCTCTCAAGACTCAAAGAGGCCAGACCCAATAGCTGTTACAAGTCCAACTTGGCAACAAAGAATTTCGGAATCCCCCCTTTGAAAATTCCTGCTTAGTAATTCTAAATCAGAATTTTCTTTTTTTTATCAATAATACAGTTTCACTATGGCAGCACATGTATTTATGTATATAACTCTTCTTTTGCATTTCCAACCTATTATTCACTTATTGCTATTCATTGTTGTAATTTGAACTAACGATTACCTGGACTAATGCTTTGATGTCCAGTCTGAAATTGAAATCACCGAAAATAAAGTAATTTCCATTGGGTGGCGGATCTGATTGAACCCTGAGAAAAAATAAAGCATGAACATATGGTGCGGTAAAGAATATTATACTAACATGTTTCATTTGGATTATTCCAATATGGTTTCAAGAATTAAAAAACAAGCTAGATATCAAATATCAACAGAAGTCGTATAAATGTATCGATAGCGATGAGTGTTATAATAATATTTTCTTTGTGAATGATTGCAAAGATTTCATAAAAGATACACAACTCAGAATTGGAACATAGTAATGCAAATGAACTGAATTCAAAAGCAGGATTTTAATACAATATAAAACGACATACAGGTACAGCAACAACACCTAACATTGGTACATTGTATGTTAATTATATATTAAACCCCCAAAAATGGTTTAAAAATAACAAGCAAATCATTGACACATATTTTGAAGTAACACTTATAATAAAAAGAACCGAAGTTTTGTTGAAGATAATAATTACGTGCATGACAAATGATGAAACTCCATTACACACCTTTGTAGTACGAATTTAAGTGCTCTTTTCCTACTCCTTGAATATGAGGATGGACTACTTTGTATCGCAACTAAATTGTTGTCATCATGGAACAAATGAATATTGACAAATTCGAAAACCCTGAAAAAAAAAGAATTTTTATTTTTTATTTTCAGTGATTAATATACGAGGATGGATGTAATGATTTAATTAAAACCCAAATGACAGATGTGATTCATTTTCTATACGATAAAATTGTTCAATTGACAGGAACAACGCATACACTGTCATACATGTCATGATGTATTGGAAAGAAAAATGAACTTCAGTGACATTGAAATACAACAAGGAAAAGGCCATATAGGCTATGCACATGCACTTTCACGCGAGCTTGATTCTGTGCACATAAACGATATTATTGAGATTGAATGTCTACTACAGCGATTCGTAGTAGTCCTAAATGCAGAACTAAATTTTCATGAAAATAATCTGAAATTTTGCGTCGCACTCAAATCTATCTGATAATGTGAAACTTTACTTTTTACTAAGTTTAATATTCGTAGTAATCTTAAATGCAGGACTAAATTTTTAGGAAAATAATTTGAAACCTTGCGTCATATCTGATAATGTAAAACATTACTTTTACCAAGTTTAAACTTCGTAGTAGTCCTTAATGCAAGACTAAATTATTAGGGAAATAGTTTCGTGTTTTGAATTTCGTGTCACACTCAAACCTATCTGACGATTTACTACTGCATTGTGATTTGTGACTACAGTTTGGGAACCACTGTGATAATGTTTATTCAAATTACTACATTCCACATTTTGGAAGATAGCTCTTATATTTACACTTATCAAGGTGAAGAACTTGCTGGCTTGAATAGAATTTTACCTTCAATACCTCAAATATACAAATTATTAATTCGTTAGTAATATCTACCTCTTTTGCAGTTATACCCTACACACAGAAAGAAAAATACCTAACGACAGAACATTTAAATGGAATACGGTAATAGAAGGAAGAACCACTGTCCAAAGACAAAATGTTATAAAAATATATAAAAAAAAATTCCGTTAGTCTAATTCCCAAAAGAGTTTGACATGACTATGTACATATTCTAACTCATAATATACAGATACATAAATAAGTTTAGACCACAGTGACGACGACGACACATATGACTCACAAGTCACAATCACAAAGAATGAGTGCATTTTTCATATAAAATTCTCTCTATCATTTCCATTAATTTTTTTAACTCATACTTCACACACATTGTCTTGTGTATCATTGTCAAGCATGGGGTTCTATATACCTTGCACGAAAAATGTTTAAATAGGAGTCTGGAAATTTGATAACGAATAATGCTGGCAATATTTTCAAATTAAAAAAGTAACAAGAAGCTTTATATCCAAAAAAATTTACATAATAAATACGAGTTAATGCATTTTTTAATAAATTAAAGCATTTGGGAAAATGAGATATTGATTACTTGCTAAGTTAATTGAATTTTGAAGCAATACTACTAGACACGGCTAAATCTTGTTACTTTTCAAATACACAAAAACGAATTAAACTAATTTAGTGTGAGTAAGATTAAAATATGCCCTGTATTGAAAATACGTTTTGTATGGTCCAAATAATCCTATTCGGTCATGGTTAATATATCAAATATTACAGAGCTACTGAAGCAATATATCAAAACATTGCTTCAAAATTAATTAAATTAATTTAGATCATAAGAGATAAAAACGTTTCAACGAAATTTTTCATAATACTACAGTGTTAATAGTCTCATTAACCATATTAAGGATTCACTACATTCTATATTTATTGAAAAATGTATTATTATATCAATTTGACTATGCATTTTACTAATGCACTCCTTAGTAATAAAAAATGCATTGAGAATGAAATATTATTAATAACATCTTCAATAACATAATGATTTATTTTATTATTGAACATACACACAATTGGAAGGAATTATATAATAAATAAATCACAAACTATGTGTTTTAGAAATTACAGAAACGATAGAAAATAATGTTCTATCTCATACATAGGACCTGGGAAGGCGAAAACTGAACAATCTGCCATTGTGAATACAATATATATTCATATAATACTTTTGAATTTAAATATTCGATATAGGATATAGTGTAAATTGTGCCATTTTTAATTAAGAACATGTAAATATATATTCAATGAATTGAGTAAAGTTAAGACAAATCGTGATTTGATTGGTTTCCTATTTTCATAAATTTGACAAAAGTTTTTGTTTTACTATGAAAATGAAATCCCTATAAATGACATCTATTTGACTGCTTTAGGTAATAAAATCATAACACCAAATATACAGTATCTAATCCTAAAGAGATTCTAAAATTTAATTTAATTTGCATTACAAAGCATACAATCAATATTGACAAAACTTTGGTCAATCACACAGAAATAAATCATGGAATTTAAAGTTTGTGACAGACCAACATCTTGTGCAAGTTGGGAATGAAAGTGAAGCCAAAGAACCTATCTATTAAAAAATTACAATCAATTTATATTCAACCACTCCACCATAGTATTTCCATTCTCACAAATACTATCATTACAGCAACAAATAAAAAATATGATGAAATAGCGACAGGATGGTTTTAATGATGCATATGACAGACGTCAGGAAGTTATTACGGCATCACAATTATTAAACCTTACTAACGAATACTATGGGAAACATAATGGGAGGCTCTATCATAACGATGGCGTAGTAGTTAACACGCTGTCCCAGTAAAAACTTTTTTTGGTTGTACAATATAATGCACACTGGTGATCACAGTCTACAGGTTCATATATTGAGATTTATATGATGGAATTCTGATTTAAAATTCATTCAAATTTTAAATATAATATATATCTGGATATACTATACAATTTTTTACAAATTTTTTATATATATATATATACATCAAAATATATTAAGTAAATCATTTAACTCAGTTCTTGAAAAGAATAAATTCTATTCAGAAATAAAGTGCTTACGCATACCTGACTTACTAAAAATAAAATGAATATAAGTGATCAGAATTTTGCGAAATAAGTAATAAATAAAAGCCAAAATTTAAAAAATTTCTATACGTAAAATTATTTTTCAAAAATTAACCTGGCACATTAGAACCACAGAAGTTAAGTCAGGCTTATTATTTTCCAACCAGTACAGCAATCATGCTCAAATCATAAGGAATACACAAAGACAGAAGATATTCAAAAATATGATATAAGAAAAATATATTTAATGAAAATAAATCTTACTTGTTTTTTATTTTCCACCTCACTCTTGAGTACCCTTTTCGTGACCATTTGCACTGAAAAAGAGAAAACGAGTTACTGGTAATAACTTCAAAAAAGATATGACTGGCTCACTGTAAATCGTTTAATTAACCTAACAGGATTAAACAAATACTGTCAGACATTATAGCAATAAAGACAAGCAAAAATCAATTGATGAGATCGAATCCCAAGAGATGAGTAGGGATTAGCATACAACATTTTTAAATCAAGATCAATACGAAGCACAATGAAGTTTGTCTGATCCAATACATTGGATTTCCTCTAAAATTAGGAATTTAAAATAAAGAAGTGTATATGAGATTATTAAAATTCCTAACATTAATGAAAGAATTGTGCTATTGATTGAATTTTTGCGGGACCGACTACTCTATGTTTCTGTACCAATATGCATATAATACAAGGATGCAGTAGCAAAAATAAAGAAAATAATTCTAAGTGATTTGAGAGTCTTGCTGGCGGCTTGCTGCTCACTGACTCTTTCTGAATCTTTATTAATAAAAGAGATGGTGTACATTCAGAAAAGTGACCAAATTTTGAAAAGACATATTCTTGGAAAAATTGATGTGAATTTGTAAAAACAAAATTTGACACATAAAATGATTTTACTGAGTAGCAGTCCCAATAAATATTTCAAATCAAAACGAATGAAAATTTTATTGTTCAACTAACAGTGAAGAGTATACATGTGCCTGCAGATAATAAATGGAAACACTCAATTATACTCACATCTGGGAAATAACCTTGTTCAAATTTTTCTTTAATAAAGTCCCAACGCTTTTCGAGATCTTTATCATATACCTCTATACCGTGTGCAGGAGAGAATTCTTTTTCTGAAAAAATGGTACCATATTAGTTTGCAAATATTTCTTCATTAAGAATGTGTGAATGATTCAAATTCGAACTCAGGTGGGGCATCAAACATGGATATATATATATATATGATTGTCGACATATTTTTGGTATATGTTATTTTTTCATGTACTAAATTACTGACTATGGTATTACCTATGTTTCGAGTAAAATTGCTAAATAATAATATAAAGCCATTCAGCAAAATGATAATATATTGACAATTTCAACATTCAAAACGAGTATTATATATTTCCATACAGGGAGTCCTCGGGTTACGACAGTCGCGACTTACGATGTTTCGAGGTTACAAACGCTGTTTCGAGGTTACGAAAGCAATTTACGAACATATACAGATATAAACGATAATACTGTACTGTAACATCTAAGCCCATAAACTGGATCATTGTGATCAAGAAAATCAGTGCTCTGGTCTCATTGGTTTTCGTTATTTACATCGTAAATGACGTGACCAATAGCGAACTATTACGATTATGAACGAATAATCACTAAGCTTCAGTCACATGGTACAGTACAGTACTGTACACAGTTTCAGTGATAATGTACGTCATTTTGTTTGTTTAAGCCGTTTTTTTCGTAACTTGTTTGATTGTTTTTTTTTTCTTTTGCCCTTTGTTATGGACTCAAAGCAAAAAAAGATGTTAAGATACTGTACAGTGTTTGCTTTTATTCACGTGATGTGGAATTGTTTTCTGTTTTTCTAATAAAGTTCTTATTTGCATTATTTGTACATTTTCTTAGTGTACAGTACCATACTTTACAATACAGTACGATGTGTATAGAGTAATTCATGCACTGTACCACTGTACAGTATAATGTTCAGACTTACACTGAAATTCGCCGAGTCTCAGGAACGGAACTGCGTCGTAAGTCGAGGACTCCCTGTATATTTACTTTTTCATGTCATGAATAATGAAAGTGTTTGAATGACAACTAAATCAGATGTGCAGATTCCAAGTTCAATACAACTATTTGAAAAACTTGGCCACATGAGAAAGCTTCCTTTACTTAGGTATTATGATTTCAACTGAAAATTATGGCAAGCTAAATAATATACATCATTAACTTACTGTCATAATTCCATATAGATGTTCCATCCAGAGATTTGTGGACAAAGTAAAAATTCCCAAGTGCCTGAAAAAATGAAAATATTTTTGAATTTGGAAAATTCTTTTGTGTAAAAATTAATTCAATCCAGAGTGAGAAATGAGAGAATTTAACAAAATTTTTAAAACGAATAGTCACAAAACTCTTACTTCAGAAATTTTAAGTGTCAATTTTTAAATACACTGGGCTAAAATAGTATGCTTTTCACATATTTCATAACTACAGCTTTGACAGAAAGTAATCAATAGAGAATAATCCATCAAGCTTGTCCTTCTTTCATTTAGAAAGAGATACAAACTTAATCAAATGATGTTTTAAATCTTATTTTACACTTTTGGCATCCTCATGGCTATTGATAATATAATTTATGATCAAGCCTTTTTCATTTTTATGAAAGGAATACTCAAGGCTTAAACTACCGTAATCCAAAAACTTCTAAGATTAATTGTAAATCCCAATAGCAATTTCAATTAATACTTAAGGAGTTGATGAAGAAGAAAATCAATTTCAAATACAATTCTCAATTATTTTATTGATTTATTTCGATCACATTTTTCTATAGATTTTCTAAGTCCTACCGTATATTGCTCCACGGAATCAAAATCTTCATCGAGATAACCACGGACCGTGTCAAAATCTTCAAGTACATGCAATGCCAATATTTTCCTAAGAAAAGATAATCGTTTTAATATATATATTGTTGATTGATTCACTGATTATTATTAAACTGTATACTGAATTACTGATGAAATGTATTATTCGAAGTACAGTTTGTCTCTTCATCTTACAATTAAAAAAATTCTCCCAAAGTCAAAGGATAAACATTTTAAAATTGTGAAGAGAATTTATAAAATCCCTGTAAATAACCAATGAAGGAAAGTTGAGTGGAACAACAGAAGATCTATCACCTGCAGTTTAAATAGGTAAATTCATCTAAGAATAATAATTCTTCGCAAAGCATGGTATGCTGATGATCACTCTACAGATCATGCTCGGCCACAGAATATTTTAATGTGAGAATGAAATAATAGTGAATGCAAATTCTAATTTCCTATTCTATCACTGGAATTCAAATTTGTTTGAAGCATGGATATGTGGTTGTACGAATACATTGTCTTTGTGAAAGTAGTTTCCATTTCAACAGAGTTCTCTAGGCAATACTCTCTTGTAAGGATTTAGATACTATGATCTATAATTTGCATAAAAATTTTCATTTATTTTAGAATATGTTCGAGTACAAAAAATGATCTGAGTTAATTATCTATACTTTACTGATTAAATATACTAAATCATTATTTGGAACAAGAATGAGGGTTTTTCGATAGAAAAGTTGTAAATTAAAGAAGTATATATATTAATAAACACAAAACTTCCAGAGGCATGGGAATATCTAATTATAATAAAATAATATTAGAAACACACATCAATATTATTCTAGAAAAGAGAGTGTTGTATAAAAAGTAATAATATATGTTTCTTATTTTCCACTTTACTCTCGAGTCTCGAGTATACAAGCAGCATTCAAATTTAAAAATATATGACACAATGCTCATAAAACCTCCAATAAGATGATAGTATAATATAATCTATTACTCTCACACACAGTAACTTACTCAATAAAAGCATCAACATGAGACATTGACGATTTATAATCTTTACCACCAACTTCCTGGAAGTGTAGTGCAATGAAATGCGGAGATCGAGACTCGATCAACTGAAAATAAAAATACACTTGAATATCACATAACATGATAAACAATTTGCTTTATAAAGTACCAGTAATACTCGGCTCCAGTAATACTCGGCTCGTAATAAATTGGGTAGGCAATGCCGACTTGGAAACATTCCAATCCTTTCAAACAATAGTAGCACTTACATATTGTTAAATATCAGTGGCCATTTGTATTGAGCCTAGTTTGGAGCAAAATATGAGAATAAACGTCATATAAAAAAATCCATATTTTATTACATAAACAATATTTATGTTGTTACCATTGATTTCAGAATGCCAATATCAGAAAAGGCAATGAATTGTATTCAATAATTTAATACATATCCTTATACTTTTATAGCCCACTGACATTTCTAAACAAGATTTCATTTTAAATTTTTAAACATGATATAAACATTTAACACACTAGTTCATAATACCTTGATGAATTCTTGTATCCAGGCATCTTCAAGGCCAGAGAGCTACAAAAAAGTAGTATGAAATGATTATATTTGTATTTATATTATATATTTATATTAGGCCTATATAACTTTACTTGTTTCAAAATAGTCAAAGACAACATAAAGTCAGTGAGTTATATCAGGGATAAAAAAGATGATGATTCGCCAGCCTAATTGTATGGCAAACCACAGCTGCTTAAAACTCTTATGTCAAATTTGGGAGTTGTTAATTTTTGTCAGAAGTATGGAATGATGGTGGAGGAAGCCATAACCCACCAACCGTTTCATGACAGAAAAAAAATCCAGCGATCCTCACGCATAATATCTCCCAAGGGATTTAAGCCTGCAAATCTGCAGACTTATCAGAGATGTGATGACAGGCGCACTCCAAGCGATTTGCAGGATGCGCTAGCCGCTAACCCACATATGTAAAAAATTAATAAAATACAACCTCTACATAATTACAAGAAATCAAGTCTCTAGCCCAGAGGTGTGCAAACTTTATTGCATGAGGGCCAGATACAAGTAACTGGTAGAAGCCGCGAGCCGCACCTTTATTTGGGATACCCTTTCTAGTAGTTGCAGGCACAAAAAATATTAGGGGTCCCAGCGGAAATGATGAGTTAAAACGCATAAATTTCTGAAAAAAACTAATATTCAAATTCATTGACACACAGACTTCAAACAAATTCAGTGAGAAACCCTTTTTCATAACATTGTGTATTTTGCAACAGAGTTTGTTAGCTAGTTTTGCTAATATGGCAGTGGTACTCAGGTACTGGTATAGACTTTGCAACGCAAAAGGATTAGAATTGCTCGCACATACGAGATTATTTAAACTAAAAACTTGTGTCCTGGGGGCACCATTTAAAATTGGCACTTCTCCGCGGGGCGCAGTTTACACAACCCTGCTCTAGCCAAAACCTGTATTTATGTTTTATATATCTACTTTTTTTTAACACATCATAAAAATAGTATTCGACCTGGCTAAATAATCTATTTCGAATTAAAAAGTTTCAAAAGTGATTACCATAATGAGGTGAAGTAGCGTCTTAAATAAAACTAATTTGGGTGCTCCCGAAGTATGCGAACCAAGATGGCGGACATCGGATCGTAACATGAGTAACAGGTTAGGGTTAGGCGATAATTTTTTTCCAATTTTCCTTATTTTAGTCCTATTATCAGTTCGAAGACTAGCCAAGAGCCTCCCGTAGTATTTATACCTAAAATTATGGCCTAACCCTACCCTAGTACACATATTACATTCCGATGTCCGCCATCTTGGTTCGCATACTTCGGGAGCCCCCTAATTTGATCAATTCTAGATTTCAAAGTGCTTTGCAAGATAGCATACTGAGTTTCGCATTTATAACAAATCACATTTATCATATCTGGTAATTACCAGTGTACAACATACTTCTCTTAAAAATGATAGCATTCACTTACATCTTCAAACAAGGTTCCAACATTTGCCGTTATGATTAAAAATGATACATCGTCTAAGGTTTCGCCATCAGTATGATTGCTCATTTTGGCATTAACGTAATAGATACAAAGTTACACATTTAAAAAAAAATTATGCTATTATATTATTTAATGATTCATTCTGTCAATAGAGAAATTAAATCAGAAGATAAATGATCTAGCTCACTATGTAAATATGAGAATCTATGAAAGATGGGCACACAAAAATTAAAAAAAATTTTATATATATAAATTTATTTCAAAGATGTATTATTTATGATTTTAGATTTTTAGAAAACAGCATTACATAATCAGATATATAAGATTATGGTATTTAAAAAGAGTAGATTACCCACCCTAAGGTAATCAACTACAATAACCCAATTAATTATATTATTAAAAAGAGGTGGGGTGTTATAGGGCTATACAAACTTTTCGAGGCGCAGTTCTCACCACTTCATGGCAGCTCCTGCCACGAACGAACCGCGGCAGCTCTTTCCATGGTTTTATAGCGCTATTCTGTATTCAGTAATCAGTATTAACGGTATATTCACAAACTAATGTACCAAATTCTAATTGATCATGCGGAAATATATCTACTTAAACCCTAACCCTAACCCCAAATCCATCAACACTGTATCCATAAGAAAAACGTTCCAACTTACTAAATATTTGTCACCATAAGGGACAGCCCTGTGCTTACGGCCCGCCTGCCGCGGTTACGGCAGCAAAATTTTACCAGCCATTGGTTTTCAATTTGCTGCCGCGGTAACGGCAGCTCGACATTGGTTTGTGGCAGCTAAAAAGTCAGTCGCCATAGGTTTGGCCGTAGCGGCCATGGTATGGAAATACCGCCATGGTTTTGCGGCAGCTGCAGATGCCATAGAATACTTAAAACTGCACTTGAACTTTTCGCCCCACTAACTTTTTCGACAACAAAACGGCTTGAGTTATAAATCTGCATTGGGGGTTGTTTAAAAATTATAAATACATGAATTTATAGGGCATTTGATCATAGTTGGGGGATTACAGGGTTAAGATTGTCCCGCAGTTATATTTATAAGACTGTAATTTATATTTGCTTCAATATAATTGTTTTCAACTGTGATCTTCAGTATTTGTTTTAATACTACTGTACTAATCATCATACATGCTGGTGTATTTTATGTTTATTACACCCACATCTGAACACTTCGAAAATATGCATTAACATGTTTCCCAAACTCACATTTAAACATTGCTGTAACTAAAACTACATGGGGACTACCGTATGTATAATAGTTTTCACTACAATCGCATCTAAATATTGCAAAGTTTGCGTGATTGCTGTATTCTGGTAATGCATACGCTAGCACACATTCATCATTCTGTCATTATGTTTTCAATAAAACATCAAAATTACATTGTGAGGTCAAGTGGTACCTATGTAGGCCTATAATGTATTATCAGGTTTAATGCCAGCACATCAAAACACACACAAAAAAGTAGCACGGCATTCTAACATTGCTGAAACTATGTTGAATTCGTGCATTATAGACGTCAAGACGGGGATCTTATAAAAGATTAGAAACTAGTTATAGCCTAGCTGTATAGTATTTATTTTAGGCCTAACTCGATGACTGTTGTATTATTTTAGTTGACGAGAAAATATATCTCCTTTCCTCTCTCCTGTTTTTTGGAGTCTTGAATCCTGTTCGCGCTCAACACTAATAACTATCCGTCAGAAAAGATATTCCAAACTCCTCAGCGTCAGCGCCGAAAGACGATTAGATATTTGCTCAACAGTGCCACTGTGTGATGCATAGAGAGATTTTATTTCCAGAAAACAATGTTTTAAAATAAAATAAACACAGATAATATCACAGATTTTTATTGAAATACAGGGCAGTGGATAATTTAAACATTGAGTTTTGTAGGTCAGTATGAAACACCAACATTGGGCCTATTTTTTGGAAGTTAGAGAGGTATTAGGGTTATTGTTGAGTTGAAAGGAAGAGAGCGATTTAGTATTTTGTCAACCAAAGTGTTGGTATGGACAGGAGGGAGCGATACGCCAAAATATTCTCATAAGAATGCTTGCGACAGCAAAGAAATTGGCCTATAACTATTTGAATCGTATTTACATCCCTTCTTATGCGGTGGCACCACCTTTGCTATTTCTAAAATCTCAGCGTACACACTTCCACGGAATCTTTGATTAAACATTGGTGACAAAACAAATTTGGCAATTTTATAGGTATATCATCGCTACCGACAGCTTTACTCGCGTCCAAATTTCCAATTTGTTTCTCTATTTCCACTGGAGTAGTATCATGGAGAAATAAAGGCTCCTTACTGCTTGGTCCCAGGATTTTCACGGATCTGTAACAACAGGACATATTCTTACATGACCAATATTTACTAGTGGCCCGAAAGTGTTAATCTTACAGAAAATGATTTGAAGATTAAGGTATTTCAAACAACTATAGCAGATTTTCTTTACAACTACGAAATTTCCAATCGCCAGCTTCCGGAATTTGGAAGTGAACTCCAACTAGTGCTCAATGCTCTTTCGATCACGAAATTGAAATAGTCGATGAAATAATAAATATGACTAACATTGATAGCTAGTATATCGATGATAAATAAAGCACAGCCGGTGTTACCAAAACGATTTCATTTGCCGACGTTTCGAATTTCTATTCAGAAAAACTTCATCAGGCCAAGATATGGCAAGCACAATATTGTATATTGTTCTTTTTCCCCCTGTGTATATATATAATATTGTGCTTGCCAGTGGCGGCGCGTGGTCATTTTGACAACCGGGGCAAGCTACTGCGGGACCAAGTCACCCCCATCTACGGGGACAGGATGAGCGCTGTAAGTTCTCCCATCATTTTATGAGTATAAAAACCATTCCATCGGTAACAACCAATCGGCAAAAGCGACAATTTTTACGATAAGAAAGTGTCTTTAAAACCGGTCCAAGTCAAGGGATTAATAAATATAGACATAGTTTATTTTGAAACCTCTTTCAAAAGGAAAGGCAATATTTACCCAGATAAATACAATGACTTAACAGAAACTTCGGGAAAGCAGACAAAACCTAAAACAAGGTTTAAAACGTTACTATGAAGAAAGGAAAGGTAATGCAAAGATAAGGACATGCGTCGCTCACTCATAGATATATATGCTGCTAGACTTCTACTGCTTGAACATATATGCAACACGCCGCGGTTTCTTGGAAGCAAAATGCTCAATAACGCGCTGATTAAAGTCATGCATCCCAGAAATAACGTCTCTGTGAATGAATAAAACAGCCAAGGAATTTAATCTATCTTGCTTCATTGTGTTTCTGAGATACGTTTCAATACGCTTCAGCGTGCTGAATGTTCGCTCTGCGTCGGCGGAAGAAATAAGCGTCGTTAAAATGATGTCCAGAAATTTTGCAGACGCCCCAAAGGTAGTTACTAGAGTGTTATCTATGAGGAACCCATAGAGCGCGCAAGTTGATGTGATGTTCAAAAAAGTTTGATTGGTGTATATACATCGCAATTCATTTTCCAATTTACCCACGTTTATCATGGGGTAAAATTTGGAGACAGTAGCCAACAAATGGATGGGAAATTGACGTGCAAATTTTGAAAAATTTTTGGGGTTCATCAAAGAGAACGCGACAAGGTGTTCAGTACGCAGACGATCGCCTATTTGATTCACCAGAATGTCACAGCATTCCTTTGCAGACAAAATCAAACGCTGCGTTGTTTGCCCGCGGCGTAAAGAAGCACTCCATGTGTCGTCGTATTTTATTGTTTCCCGGATACGAGATACAGCATCGCAGAAGTCTGAAATACACGACTGCACAACGCTCCATCCATTAGCCTTGACTGCAATGCGCCGTATAATACATCCACGTGATAGAATATTGTGGAGAAAAAAGCGAGAAAAAATGAAAACTCATCATCTTCTAGCAGACGCTTTAGACCTGCCGCCTCCCTCACAGAGCGTTCGTCCCAAACCGGAGAGCTCTGAATGCCATTGAAACACTCAATGAGCTCATACCTAATTTCGGACACGCCCTGCACCACGCGTGATTGGAAGTTCCAACGTGTTGGTGCACAAGCTGGGAGACGGCGGCTACATATCTGGCGAAGGAGGTCAGAGCGCTTCGGTGAAACGGAAAAAAATGAAGAAAACCCCGAAACATTTGCAAAAAATATACGGACGAGAGGGGTATCAAGACACATATTTTTAATAACGAGGTTAAATTGGTGTGCATAACAATGTAAAAATGCGCATGAGGAAAATCTTCTTTTATATAAACTTGAACACCATGTTTCGACCCACTCATGACTGCCGCGCCGTCATAAGTTTGAGCTATCAATTTTGACTTCGCGTTGTAAGGCTGTAACACTTCTTTCAGTACAGCCGATATCCCGCAAGCCGTGCGATCAACAAAGCTGTGAAATCTCTCGGTAGGTTTACCATCTTTCACAAACCGAAAAATCACAGCCAGTTGGGAAACGCACGTGATGTCAGTTGTCTCGTCAGACTGAATCGAAAGGAACTGGCAATTCTCAATTTCCAGAGCCAAATGTTGTAAATAAATTTTATACATTGAGTCGAACAAATCATTTTGGATATCCTTAGATGTCCCTTTCGAAACAGTTGCGGCATCAAGATGATCTCTCAATACTGTATCTAGGGATACGGTGTATTCCACCATATCCAAAAATACCCCTCTATTAGAAGAGCCAGCCCGTTCATCGTGCCCACGGAGGGACAGCTCGTGACAACCAATGAACTTCAAAACATCTATCAATCGACCGAGAACATGGCGGTTTTTCTCGACGTTTTGGTTGTGCCGACGAATAGAAACCGCGCGTCCTTCATCCAACTGTGCTGCAATATTAGCATTTCCAAATGTTCGGTATTTTACTGCATTGTCCAGATGCTCCATAGAAGATTGATGATCCCTGGCACGCTCGGAAAGATGTTTAAGATCTCTAAAACCAAATTTACACCAACGTGAGTCACGAGCGGTAGCAAAAAGTAGGCAATAAAAACAAAAAAGTGCATTTTTGTCCTCGCTGTAACACAACCATTCGTGTTTTTTATACCAAGTTTCTGCGCAGAATGTACGCCGACGCTTTCCTCCCTCATGGGATTGTTCCAGTGAACAATTTTTTGGTTGATAAGGCCCAAGACGTTCTACCTCTAATTTTTGTTCCAGCGGCAGCTACGAAAACGGAGTGCGAAGTAGTGCATCAACCTTATTCATTATGAGGTCTAAGGCTAAGAAATGTGAAGCCGGAAAGAAGTGAGGAGCTCAAAAGGAATGTGGAAAATCGAAAGCAAATGGACTAAAGGTCTCTAACTGATTCAAATAGCGAAACAAGCGACAAAAACGAAGGCGAGGAAACTATCAACTCTTCAAGCAACCAACGAACGAGAAGGAATGCGTGAATATGTCAACACGTTGTTGTGAGAAACGTCGGCATTGTGTCGTCATAATTTCGGGGCCAGCCCCGATGATTTAGTAAAAGAAACAGAAAACAAACGAGACAAACGCGGCGAGTGGAAGATAAAAGAGAGAATACGATATACAATGAGCAACCGGGGCAAAATCGGCGTCGCCCCGTCGACGTTCGGCGAAGGCTTTGCGAGCGAAAAATGAACCATGTCGGGAGAATATGGCTAGTGTAGACAGTCTGTGCAACCGATATTGAGGTATTTTTCGAATATTTTTTATTATACCGAAAAAACAACCGGGGCAATGCCCCGGTTGGCCCTATTGACGCGCCGCCACTGGTGCTTGCCATATCATGCCCTGCTGAAGTATTTCTGAATATAAATCCGAAACGTTGGCAAATTGAATCGTTTTGCTATCACCGGTTGTGCTTTATTTATCATCGATATGAATATACCTGGTGGCAATGATGCGCTATTGATAGCTATTACTTGCGATGGAACCGTAATTATGACAAGTTTCGTTGAAGTCTATTATCGAGCTGCATCACGGCGCTCACGGGCGCCGCAAGTTATTGTGCATTTCTGTCTGTTGTATTCTTTGTCGCACACCCTATTGTGGAAGATCAAAGAAAATATGTTGTTAAGGCTAAAAACAATCTACTTCTTTGATATTATATCTGGCGAAGCAAACAGATTTGGGAACATCTCTAACCAATATGGCGCAAAGGAATTTGAGTGTTGACAAGGGCTACATCAAACGGCTTGGTGGGTCGGGCTGCTGGCCGCACATTGCACACCCATGGTCTAACTACATATTATACGATGTTTGTTTCCATTTCAAATTAGCGATAAAGCTTGGATTCTTGGTCGTTCATCTAAGTTGTGAATCTACATTACAGAATTTATATGATGGCCACGCCCAGCTCATACGAAAGATTACGCAAACTAGTAGTACCAGGGAATCATGTTAACAACCATGCTGGTACCTAGTGCTCTCCGATGGAATTTAACACTGGCAAAATTTAAAAGGTTTCCGAAGAAGAATGTCTGTTGAAACCCAATTGATTTCTCCTGATTTCATAATCAGTTTCTATTTATTAGTTTTTATCAACCGTTTTATCGCCTTTCTGCTGATTATGGAGTCGAAATAAACTTATCTTATCTATCTATATTCGTCAAGTCAGAATTGCCGTCAGAGTATGTAAATTAAATTGAGTGAGCTATATGTCAAAAGTAATCATAGTCCGATGTATATACCCGAGGGTTTATACTCCCTTTTTTATATTGCGGTACACTATGGAGTTCTTTGAATATTCGCGGCACATCTACCACAAAATATGACCATTTTCTACTCATAAAGCCATTTTGCTATGAAATAATAACAAGAGAGCTACGCACAAATATATGGACACGTTAGACCAGAGCGAATCAGTCCTTACCGGTACCTTTGACGCTACCGGTACCCTCAAAAAAGTTCTGAATTTCCAGTAGCAAGAATTTTGCAGAATCAAAACGTACAGCCAGTCATGACACTGACTAAAATCCGTGTTCCCATGGATAAAAAATAATACAGCAAAATTTTAGACGAAATATCAAATTTCATAGAATTCACACAAAATTTTGAAATAAATAAAAGTAATAGCCTTTTAGCAAAAAAATTAATCTTTAACCACTGAAAATTTCAAAGCAATTGGTCCAGTATTCGAAGAGAAAAGAGATTTTTTAAAAATGGAGACGGAGACAAATAACAACAATAACAACAAGAGAGCTACGCACAAATAGATGGACACGTTAGACCAGAGCGAATCAGCCCCACCGGTACCTTTGACGCTACCGGTACCCTCAAAAAAGTTCTCATTTCCAGTAGCAAGAATTTTGCAGAATCAAAACGTACAGCCAGTCATGACACTGACTAAAATCCGTGTTCCCATGGATAAAAAATAATACAGCAAAATTTTAGACGAAATATCAAATTTCATAGAATTCACGCAAAATTTTGAAATAAATCAAAGTAATAGCCTTCTAGCGAAAAATTTAATCTTTAACCACTGAAAATTTCAAAGCAATTGGTCCAGTATTCGAAGAGAAAAGCGACCTTTTAAAAACGTGTCAAAGAACAAGAACAACAACAACGACAACATAATATTGAAACGATCGTTATGTCCACTTCGTGTCCAATAACAACAAAATTTTGAAACGATCGTTATGGCCACTAAACGTGTCCAATAAAGAAGAAAATCGTATAAGAGGCTTACCATACGGGGCCTATAGCGGGACAGTCCCACTTTTTAACGTCTTGTCCCGGCCGGTCAGCCCAAAGTCCCGCTTTGGTGTTTAGCCAGCATAATGGGAGAATATTACCAATTAGCATGTTCTCGTTACTGTTGTGGCTGTGTATCGCTGTGGTTCCCAACCGCCGGTCCGCGAATCTTTTTTGCCGGTCCGCGAGAAATTTCGTTGTTTTGTTGTTTTTATGCCGTCTCATTCGCTTTACCGTAGACAAAGTTGAGTTGGCTTATTACGCAATTTTCTTCCGCCGTCATATTGCGACGTCTTTCGCGACATGTTGGCGCCGTCTTACGCGACATCTTGGCGCCGATCATTCACACTTTCTGCTTTTCCGGCTCCGATTCATCGCGAATGCGCTCCATCAAATCTCGCAAAATTAAGAAGCCTAAAAATCGGCACGCGTGCTTATTCTGTTCTGCGTGCTTTTTCTGATTAATATGACTATCCATATAAAACGTAATGCATATCTCCTTGTTTAAACCAAAAAACCGTCAAGAACAGTATAATATTTCAGTAAGATATGAACTTGTTGCGACCCCACAACTGGTCACGAGACGCGCAAAAAAGCATGGGCCGCAGTGACCAGAGGGATTAAGATGAACCCAATGAAAAAGAAAAGGCTTGATTAAAATGGTGATTCTACTTTACAGTGCAGATTAAAAGAGAATTACTTATCACAATTTTATATATCTCTTGATAACGAATACCCATCGCCAAGTAATCGAGCAATCAAACTGTTGTCCGTCTTTTCAGCCAGTTACTGCGTTATGCGAAAAAACATTTTCATTACTAGATTCAATTAAAACGAAGCAAAGAAATCGGCTGCAGAGCTACGTGTTGCAAAAACTTCTTTGAGGCCTCGTTTGCAATCTTATATTGGAAACGAGACAGCAGCAAAATTCTCATAGGAGTTAATAGTGCATGTTTTTAATGTGAGATATTTTATGCGTGCCTTTCTTACGCATAATGGGTACCCAGCACCGCATTTTATTACGCAAATATATGGTATTATTTTATGTTTCACCCATTTTAAATATGCGGTCGGCACATTATTTGGTAGTTTTTCTCCGTGTGAAATGTTTTTAAGTGTGCTTTTTTGTCTAGAAGCATATTGAATGCCCGACATTGCATTATATTACGCAAATATATGTTATTCTTTTCTGTTCCGGCCATTTTAATTTTTTGCCGGTCCGCGAGTACATTTAGTCTAATTTTACCGGTCCGCCAGGGTAGGAAGGTTGGGAACCGATGGGTACCAGTAGCCTACTTACTGAAGTTGAACTCGTGATTTTGTTTGTTTCGTTGTTTAGTTAGCGGGTGTAGGGATGGGACGCAGTGGCGTAGCAAGACTCTCGTGCCCCCCCCCCCCCCCCCCGCAAAAATATTTCGTGGAAATAACCCCATAAACTCTCGGACATAAGCTAAAACAAAGTTTTTTTTTATTTCGTCAAAAAGCATAACATGTCGCTATAAAAACTATAGTAACCTAAAATTTGCGCTTTCGTGTTAGCAAACTCATCCATCATCTTCGTCATATCAATTTTTTCAATTTGCTTCAAAAATCAGTAACTTACCAGTGATAATTGTCGTGTAAGTTTAGGAAGAAAATTCATTCGCGCCGGCGCCATCACTTTTGGAGATTGAACACGCATCTGGTTTTCTACCGATACCACCAGTGCTAGGCTTAATTACGTTCGGTATTCCCAAGCCTAATTGTTTCCATTTTGGTTCAAATATTTCGTTTATTTTGGTTACTTTAATTTTTTTCATACGTTCTTCCTCTTCTGCCCTTTATTCTTCGTTTTTGTGCGCCACTAAGAGGTTTTGTTTTCGACATCAATTTGACAGCCTTCGTAATTGTGTCGGTGGCCGGTGCGATCAAACCACACGACGCCGAAAATCGACGACTCCGGCATTGTTACGTAACAAAACGATTTGAGCAGAACTAACACCAACATTATAAGACAGTGGTTCTCAAACTTTATTTGCTCGCGGCACACTAGGCAAATAGGAAAATCTTGCGGCACACAAAAAAATTTAAGCAAGACTTGGGCAAATTATTCTACAAATTTTAATGCGATGTCTGTTTTAAGAAACTAGGTTTCATCGCTTTTTTGCTTTTAATTTCAACCAAAGCAGAAAATACGGGTTAACAGAGCCATGTATAGATGCAAATGGCTAGATTATTTTGTTAGCTTTTGCAGCGATGATTGAATAGAATTTGCAAGCAGATAGCCAAAACTCGACCAAACTTGCTTTCCTGGCGAACTAATTTTTTGCGGCCCTCAAATGATCCGACTCTTAATACATAAAACAAAAATTGATCCTAGATTTATTATTGTCTCAACTCGGATCAGCTCGGATTTAGTGGTAACAAGTTCTGCTGTATGGTTTGCAGTAAATAGCGTCGATTGTATGTATTTTATTTGATGAATATCCCAACGTTGGTTGTAATTATAAGTTGAGTTAATTTTGATTTTTTAAATTTTAAAAACGTAAGGAAGTTCACGAACATTTAAAAGGGCTTTATTTAAAAATCATTACATTTAGAATAAATTTCGTGCTTGCTTGCCAGATTGTCATTTGGACGACGTACCGCGGGCAACCAAGTTGCCATAACCACATCATCTTACGTATTGAGATTTGAGAATACCGGTAAGTAAATGAAAACAATATATTGTTGGATAATATATTTAAAAAAAGCCATATACACGTCTCATTGTGGTTGGATATTAACACAACAATAGAAGGATATGCGCCATAATTTGAAGTTTATTTTGCGATTGTTCGTAGGCGGATGGCCCGCGCTCTACCGGAAATGTGTATATTTGGCCCACAAGTACATAAAGCTTACCGACCACTGACCTAACTCAACGCTCATGTGAACATGGTGAAAGGTGGATGTCTCGTTTACAAAAACCTTATGACATGACATCACAATGCAATTATGCCGGAAAAATCCCCCTTACTACAACGACAATGCAATAATATTATCAGTCTTGTTAATTATGGATATTCAAATCTTACTCAAGTTGCATGCATGTCTGTGTGTGATACGAACAGCTTATTTTATTATGTGTGATACGAACAGCTTATTTTTTATTATGTGTGATACGAACAGCTTATTTTCTAGAAATCCAAAAAGCTCCGCGGCACACTTGAGAATCTCTCACGCGGCACACAGTTTGAGAAACACTGTTATAAGATGTGCATTACTGCTTAGTAGTTCAAAATTTGTGAATATGACGGTTCAAAGGCTGAAAGCGACATTTGTGCAAATAAAATTAGTCGCGGGAAATGTAAATCCTCATATAGAACGAGTTCAATGCTTAAGCACTTGTCAACTTGCCATTAGATTTTCGAAAAATCAGATGGATCTAAATTCTAGGAGACTCAACGTCGAAAGTAATGCTACAGCGGAATGCAGCAGTCGCCAACCTACCATCGTCGAAGCCTTGTCAAAACGTAAATTGTATGACAATTCACACCCCGTTTCTCGATGCTTAACATCAAAAATTGCCGAGATGATCGCTCTAGATTTTATGCCGTATTCGATGGTGGAAAATATGGGGTTTTTGCGGCTTATGAAAATATAGAATGCTAGATACACTATTCCGTCTTGAAAATATTTTCCAACACCGTTGTGCCAGGAATATATGATAAAGTGACAAATAATATAAAGGAATTGTTGAAAAGCGCCGTTGGACCCATATGTGCTACAACAGATGAATGGGCAAGTCTTCAAAATGATTCATTAATGAGTAGCCTATAACCTCCAATTTTCTTAGGCCCCCAATTTTCTTAGACCTCAGGCCCGAGAGCCTACTTTCAGAACAAGGCTTCATTTAATCGTTGTTTATTGGCTACAGTTCTCGATCCAAGGTTAAAGTGGTCCTGGTGCTCAACTATCAATCAGCAAGAAATTGAACGACTGCTTGTTGCTGAAGTGAAGAAGTTCGCCACGGATAAGGTTGAACTCTATGAAGGGACTGAATTATATCAATCATCGTCATCAGAAGAGGCCGAGGATAGTGTGGTCTTCGGTACACCTGAGAACGCGGGTCGTGTCAGGGAACAGGTGGATGGTGATATTGTAACTGCCGTCAGGCAATATCTTAAGACACCTACTCTTAATACCAAAATAAGACTCCTCAAATTTGTCGTTTCTATTTGTTAGCAAGAGCCGTGGGCTAATTTTCGCAGAATTCAAAGAATCGGTTTAGCGATGCGCGAAGCGGCCTTGTATTTAATACAGAAAATGTAAATAAACAGTTGCAGAGAAGGTTCACCGCGTCAAAAGAATTTTCAGTGCTCAGCTTAAAGTATGACCAAATACCTGAGCAGCTTAGTTTACACCCATCTTCTTCACGAATCAAAATGCGCGTCTGTAAGTCAATATGCTAACTTTCAACTGCCTATTGGAACCATTTGAAATAAATTCAAAAATAATCATTGCCGCGGCACGGTGGTTTGGAACTACTGCCTAAAGCGAAATAAAAGTCTCACAGGCAACTAGTGGAGCTGCAGTGACGGGTTCAGATTTGTCAAACGCTTTGTCCGAGAGGTTTACTTCCAAGGTGAAGAACTGCCTCAAACAACCGACTGACGGAGTGGTTGTACACAAAAATTAGCACACCATGCCACGTAATTTAAAAGCGGTAAGTTGGCCCGGTAGGAAATTCAACCTATTATCAACTGCTTCATATCCTCATTTGTTTGCCGCCTGATCATATCGGAACTATTCCAAACATGCAATAGCAATGCCTCTCATTGGGCATTGCCGCACATGCAGATTTTTAGAGCCTACGGCTCTGACAAAACTCCGTTATCAAACTCTGGGTGGCTCAAAGAGCCGGGGGAAGAAATTGGGGGTGGAAGGATGAATATTGTTGTAGGATTGGTTTGTCCACAAAATATTGTGGAGAGGAAGGGTGGTATATAAACGGTTTTGGGGTCAATGGAATGGGGTAGGTAAGGGTACATTTGTAAAAAGCACTGAACAATATATGGCAATAGAGACATCACGAAAAAATTAATTCACAAGACAAACCCATCTAGAAATTGATTATAAGATGAGAGTTGGGAGATTTGAGTCACAGGTCATTCCGTCCACATCTTATAATCAATTCCTCTTTGGGATAAAGGCATGGTTTAAATGACAAAAACATATAATGTAAATACTGGAATCCCAGCTGTGAAGATAAAAAATGTACATTTAAATCAGGCACATATCCAGATATTTTCCTAAGGGCTGAATGAGGATATTATCATTTCATATTTATCCTATAGGGTATAGAGAGTTGGCAAAAATCTATAAAAACAAAATCCCCTATTTGAAAAAAATGAGATCTAGTATTTCAACAATTAATATGAAGATCAGACCACCTAATTATAGCAATCTATAATTAAATGGTGTGAAGATCTAAGAATCAATGAGGTGACAAGAAAGCACTGGCAACATGCCAGCCATCCGAGCATTTTTAAAATAACTGCCTTAAATTTTTTTTCTATTTTCCAAAACTGCCTTCGGATAGTAAATCATTTTATATGGGAATGTTCACATGTTATAATGGAACCTGGATATATGCCCTTAACACAATATTGACAATATATGGTTTCGAAGCTTGGGCCAATGATTGCCACAAAAACAGGGAGGGGTGGGACAACCTTCAAACTGCAATAAAATGTCAACATTTGGCGCTAAATTTTATCAAATATATATTCGTATTAATTACTACACTGATTATGGAATTTTAATGTGGAAATGTTTTCAACAAGAACAATTTTAGCCTGGGTCGAATGAAGTTTTCTTGAACAATATTTGTTTTCAAATCCAAAAAAATATATTGGGAGTTTTTGCTACGAAACCATACTTTCAAATTGAACACTAACAATAACATTTTACAAAATAATTCTCTCACACACCTTATTCTATGAGCCAATAAAAACTTTCAAAGTAATAACATCACTATTAAAAGCACAATAACTATGGCATATCAATACATTATTTGTGATGGCATTCACAAATAAGGTGTAGAAAGTAGAAAAAAAAGGACAAAAAGCAGCGATCATTAAAAAAAATTACGAACAATAGTTGGAAATTCAACTAGTCATATTCCGCTGACACACATAAAAAACTTAAATCGCAATTCATTTCAGTCAGCTTGGTATGATACAGTGGAAATTCCCAATCTAGTTGAACAATCGTTACTAGAGTATGCAACACCATAATATGTAAAACATGCTTTCAATATTTTCAAGTTTTTAGGAACTATTCAAAAACTTCACAAACATTGAATACAATTGTTTAATCACAGCACAGTGTAAACAAAAATTTGCCCATCAGTTTGTACGGCTTAATTTCATTTGATTCAACAATCAGACCGATAGAATGAAACTTTTTCTAAGGTGGGGGAAAAGGGGAGTGGGGAACAACATAGTCGTTAATTCAAATAAAAATAACCCACACACTGCTTGTCATGTCATAAATTGATGATATATATTCAATTTACAAAAGATAAAAAATACCATTGTTGCAGAATTAAGGCTTTTATATATTCAATTCATGACACGAGTCGCACTTTGACAAGATAATTACAAAAGAAATAAAATCATATACAAACTCTGGCATGTATTGCGGTAAAATACTGGTATTTAAAACTTGCCGCTGTCTAATGAAAAGTATAAACGTGCACAGCACCATCAGGACGATCTTCATGCTCAACATGAAGTTGCAGGAACTTTGGAAGAAGCAGAAAAAAGAAACTGTGCAAGTTGCTGGGTGCACACGAGGATACACCTTCAGAAAATTGACAAAAATATAAATGGAATGAATTGGGAAAGAGAAGCAGTTTCAAATACCAACTCTGAGTAGAAGTTTTTTGGAATGATAATTATATTTTGTCTAGCATGTTTGTTGATTAAATCCAACTTTTGGAAAGTATGATCCACCCAAACCACATGCTAGGCATAGCATAATATATAAAACTTCTGACTCAGAAAACATTAGGAATAAACTTTACAAGATACAAAGTCCGTCATCGTCTATGAAATGTGCAATGTAGAAATTTGCATGATTTCATGCTTGGGCTGGAACTTTCAAAAGTCCTTTGATATGTGAAGTCAAGGCAGCAACGGAAAGCGCTTGGTTTAACTGGAAGTTGATTGCCACAGAGTGAGAGGTAGGTTGGCCACCGCTCATCCAGTGCATGGGTGGTGATGGAAGTAGTTCTGCATTGGGAGGGGAGTGAAATCCAGCTCCCGCATAACTACAACCTGACATTGTTTCATCAGATGATGAAACGCTAGAGCTGAAGTCCGATTTATCTGAAATGCTGTTACTTTTCAATCGAGAACCAATTGCTCGCCTTTGTTGCTGAGTGTGAGGTAATTGTTGTGAAGATAACCGAGGGAGCTCTGCTCCTCGCGGAAGTATAACGAACGTTATTTCATTGTTTTCTCCTTTTGAAGAAGGATTTTGCTTTAAGTGGACATTGCCACTTTGTCTTTTCGGCTTTGACATTTCTCGCTTCATCTAAATAAGGTAACACTCAAAAATATTTAATCACTGCATTTTTGCACTTAATATTTGAATTATCAAGTATCAGCACTTTCCTTCCAGTTTTAATTTTGAAAAGGGAATAGTCTACTTCCCAAAAAAAGAAGATTGAATTAGGATTTTTTACAAAGATCGATTTTTTATAGGCAACAATCCTCCATCTATTAAATCATTCCACAAAAGATAAAATGTCAATTTTAATAAATACCGTATGGCAGTACAACAAATTATTACCTCAGTGATTCTTTTAAAAACAGATATTCACAGCTTGCTAGTTCAGTATTCAAAGTTGTTGTTCCAGCAGACGGTAAGATGATATGTATTTAATATTACTGTAATAGGAACAACTATGAATTCAAACAATACACTAGCACAATCTGAAAGTATCACAATTACAGAATTATGGTTATTCGATGCAGTTACACAAGAGGCTAAATTATTTGATCCTGCTGTCCCTACCTCTGACTCCATTTCATTCTATCCCTACCGTAAACTCTGAAACTGTATTTATCAATCGATGTTTCAATTCATTAATTTATCTTTTTCTGTACGCAGTAATAACTGAATAAAAGCATTACTGTCATAGCGTATACAGGTACCGGTAGGCTATATGCGAACAACTTCACTAACATTTCTTTATTTTCGGTAAACTACAAAACACCAATGAACGGACGGACCTACATCTATACACCAAAAAAAGTCTGTGAACAAACCGCTCAGCGTATAGTCAGACAACGACTCAATATGACGCGAAAAAGAGAACTACGAGCGCCGCAGGGCGAAACAAAGAAAAGAAATGGCGACAGCTTTTGATGTTGCCAGATTCCGATTTAGGTCGAGGTAGCTTTTATTGTTTACGTCAGACGTAAACGTACAGATTGCTCGTGAATACAGAGATCATTTAACACAAGCTTTCTTAGCTTAATTATCACAACTCAGTCTTTTAATGTACAATACTGATAGAGTGGATTCGACATTCATGACCTCAAAAGTGAAGCTGCTCGTAAGTGCTTCATAGATTATACTTCATAATAACACCCAATATGCAAAATAATAGCGTGCTCAACAAGCTGTTCTTTTGTTGATACCTTGACAACTTTTATTTAGACGTTTTTCTGAAATTCTCAATTTATTTTCTACACGTCTAACGTTTTCTTTTTTGTGTGAATATATACAATCCTGGCAACCATTTTTATCGATTGATATCGTTGACCAATCAACCCTTCAGCTTTTATCACGTGCACAATACAGCCAATCAAGTCGCAAAGCTTGATAACGAGACGTGACGTCAAATAAATACAAAAGACTTTTCTCGGTTATCGACTTCCTTGTTTACTTCTTTGCCGATCGGCGTCGAAATTTCTTTTTTCTTTGGTTTGCTGCCAGACAATGCACCAAACCGTCGAAACTATTCTAACGGCTGTTTGTTTTACTTAATTAGGCTCGACGGTTGGTTGGAAACGTTCGATTAAAAAAGTCATTATATCGTCTTGCCAACCTGTTCAGCACGAAAACCAAACAGTACTGTAGATTTGATAAGAAATGTTAAAATGTCTGTAACTGCGTATGAAAGGTAGAGTTTAAATAGTTTTTTTTAATGGCAAACCTGTGTATAACCCAAGATGAATTTATCCGAACCAAGTAGTACAATGATGGTCAAGATTTTTCACAGTGACACGAAAGATCTATACACAAACTTTCAGGGGCCCAGGTGGATCTACTTGGCTTAGTTTTGACCACAATGGAATCTGCTGCGTGAATCTCCTGCACTGGGATATGACTACTGTAAATGGGAGCCTTTTTGCATCATTTTTTTGGGGCTACATTACATTTGAACTCACGACATTTGTACCCGCATACTATTGCACATGTGGAAATCTTCTTTTTTACGGATATTCGAACCCATACTAACCCTAACCCATGGATTTTAGCCAGGGGCGGATTAAGCCCTTTTGGTGCCCTAAGCAGTAAGCACTGAAGACTTTGGTGCCCCCTCATGTGTAATTCAATTAAACAATAAACCACATAAGTGTATTATCCATTAAAAATAATCACAACCAACAGTAAATAAAACAACTTTTACGAATATTTTTAGGTTTTATAACTGTCATATATAGCCGATATAGATATCGGCCGTTTACTGCCGAGTCGAGTAAACCTAAAAGTGATCAAAATATCGCGAATTCACTTACTTTAAATTTAATGAACAACGGGAGTTTACCGTTCTAATCAGACTATTATTATGTTGTATGGGTGGCGTTATTTTAAAGAAGATAAATAAAGCCTTCAGTTATTTTAAAGTTAATTCCCAAGAATTACCGTTGTATTTTGCGCATCTCGCTTCAAATTATATTCTTTCGTGACAGATATTACTTGAAATCAAGCCAGAGACTGTGTGATGGGCAAGGAAATACGTTTCCCCCTTGATTTCCTTATGTCACCTTTCTTGCGACACTCATTTTATTACGAATTGTTACATTGGGTAATTTAAAAACTTGCAGCGCGAGCAAGCTTAGTGCCATCGTCAAATACCAACCAAGTCCGTCTAAGTTGGTATTTCGGGACCTAGCTAAAAAAACTGGATTGCGGGGCGTCAAGTCGGCTCTGCGTTTCGTCACTACTGTCATATGGCCGACGCTTAAAAACAGAGGAGTGTTTTACTAAAATAAAGGCACAAAGCGTCAGAAAAAAGCTTTGAATCTCGGGCTGAAAAAACTCAAAAACGTTCCTCCATTAGATACAAATATGCACTAAAACTGTTCTGTGAGCCGCACGGAATGTATCAGCATGACAGGGTCTTGACCACCCTGGTCTACATTATCAAAAAACTCCCGACTTCGCTGACCACTAGATCGTTGAAATGCGATCGTGGAACCGCCGCAGAGTGTAAATATTTCATTGGTTCAATTGTTGAAGAGAAATTTTTTTAAAACAAAAATGCAGCAACAAAGAGAATACTAAAAAGAAAAAACAACAACAATTTAAGAAAACGACTCATAGGCCCATTTCGTGTCCAAGAAAAAGTTTCAGTGTATATTTTTAATAAAGAAGGTTAATATGATCGCCTACTTGAAGACGAAAAATAAGCGAACATTTTGAAGTTTGAGTCGTCTGGTGAACTCGTAATATTTTAATAAACACCGATAAACTATATAAAATTCTGTTCTAAAATTTCTGTGGTGCCCCTCTTTGCTTGGTGCCCTAAACACGTGCACGTGCTTATATTGTTTAATGGTTAATCCGGTGCTGATTTCATCACCCTCATATAGATTGAACCAGCGGATAAACGGGTGCAAATGTATGGGTTCAAATGTACGGTCACCCTTTTGGGGCATATTCGTGAGGTTTTGGATAACCTAGATGAGTGGTTCTCAACCTTTTTCTTGTTAAGTACGCCACAAACCTTTGTGGCCAAATTAAACTAAATGTTGCATAACACAATTCTATTTTTTACTCGTCGGATGTAACATTCAGGTAGTCATATTTATCATCAAATCAAACTACCTTCAGATTTTGGATCATCAGTTTAAATGCGATAGCTCAAGGGCGCACAGATATGAACAGATGAAATTGGCGTGCATGACAGAGTCCACCAACTTTCATAGGAGTTTTTTTGCAATCGAAATAATATAATCACGCTATGCCATAATTTTATACTAGTTGTACTGGGAGGTTTTTGTCAACCATATGGCAGTACATAAAAGTGAACAGTGAAAGGGATGATTTGGAATTAGATGAAAGATCAATTAATATCCCCTTCCTTTATTTCTTTTAGATCTTGCCATAATTTTTGTAAGTAAACAGTTTTATTATGATTGAATTTGACAACGTTGTTGCATCTGCATTATTTCCAATTACGTCAATCAAATTTCGAACATGTGATTCATTAACCTATTTCAGATATATTATATATATACATCTAAACCAAAAAATCCCAATTCGGATATTATCTCGCATTATTTTTTGTTCACAAATTATTATTTTTAGTAGCCTTCATCAAATAGGAGTGTGCTACACGGCATTCAGTGTTTCTTCCAATTAAATTTATAAACATGTTGAATTTCAACAATGTACCATACGGGAAAGGTCAGTCGAATGCCGACGCCAAGTTCGCCTTTAAAAATGTTGTCGATATCGAAAGTTGGGAACGGGACGGCATCTAACTTTAGTCTGGGGTCAGAAGCCGGGTCACGCCGGCATTTTGCTCCAATCTGATGCCATTGGTCAAACTTTTTGTAATAACACGAAGTCGAAATGTTTTTCACCAACTCGGGGGAACCCACAGGCTGCAGACAGCGTTTAAAATCAAATTCTGCAATTTCCTTTATATTTGTAAAATCTAACATGACAATTCAAAGGCACCATCATAAATCATCCAACTCACGTAAAGACAAAAACAGAACTACAACGGTACAGAGGAGGGCGCAAAGGGGGCGCCAGTCATTTAGATTTTAGAATATTCTAAAATCAAAAAAAATATTCAGGCACCAAAATTAATTGCAACGTCAACTAAATAGCGCCTTCTACACGACGCATCGAAAGTGTATCATATTAGAAATATTCTTAAGTATTGAGAAGCAGCCATATCAAATGTGAGAAACACTTTAGTTCGATGATGAACAAACTTGTACTTCAACATTTATTATTATAACAAAATTCTGAAAATTAATATCGTCATTTGATTCAATTAGATTTTCTTGTACTCTATAACTAAATTAGTTAATAAAGGCAAAGCAAAAGGATACAATGCGTTTTTATGGTCCATGACGATTTTGCAGAACTCGTAGGACATAACAGTGTAAATACAAACTTAAGATTGATCACACAATCGAAAGAAAATTAAAATGTCTAGTCTAAACTAAAGTCTGACCCATTTGTTTATACCGAAAATAGTAAGAACGTGTGGGTTACAAGATTTGAAACAATATATTACCAGGATAGTTAGATGCGCGTTTCAAGCACCGCACATTGACCGTAAACCCAGGTTATCATAACACATCTTTATTGCGTGATAGCGACGCAAAATTAAAAAAAGGACATCGAAGACACACGTACGATGACGCAGCGGAGACGAATCAGCAAATATGCCTTTGTTCAATCACTGAGATTGCTCTCTTCAAAGCCAACGCAAATATTGTTAGTCACGTGACCCCACACCATCACGTACCGTCTGCCATTTCCACCAACCGTCGTTTAGTTCTTTGGGCGTTGCGTTGGTTTGTTGCGATTCTGAGGCTTTATTGTACGCATGCGCACTGCTTTGTTTGGGTTGCCATGCCTTTCCGTTCCGTTTTCTGCTTGGTATTTAGTTTCCAGTACTTTCTATAGATCCGCGAAATGTTTTTCTTTCCTATCAATAAATCGTTTTACAACAATAAAGCTGCGTCAGCAATATTTTTCGTCCAATAAGCATCAATTATTCGACCCGAACTTATGCGATGCGTTCCCGAGAAAACCCTTTGGCGACGCACCGCTTCAAGAGCGTTTCTGTAGTTCATTACCAGACTGCCCGAAGGCAGATAAACGTAAGAATATTTTCAGGATGAGAATGTTTCAGGATACTGGTTTGCTACTAAAATTTTGAGTGCATTGATAGAATTAGTAGGTCTTGTATACGTGTAATGAATGCGACTCTTCTTGCAAATTGCAGAATTGACTCCACCCTTAAATACATTAGTACATCAATATCCAGATATCTGAACTGCTGAAAATCAGAATGTGGCATTGCACATTGAAATATTGACATACATACTGTACATACATATATCAGTATAGCTGTATAGCCTAAACTTGAAAATTTTTCGAATTGGCATTGAAAGTCTTTCCATGTTTAATAACAGAAGTAGGTCTATATTAAATGCAGCAATTGCTGAATGGTAAATCTTTTATAAGAAATACTGAAAAAATCCTTATAAAATTTGACGCAATTACCCCATGTTGCCATGCAAAAAGGTTAAACAAGTGCTGAACCAGCAGGCGAATCTTGTATCTGGCAAAACAAATTGGTAAATATATTAAATGTATACCGGTAGAGGTTTGCTATATCATTTTCCAGGTGTCAGAAATATGCGGTCAAACTTACATTTGTCGTGCATGTCTACATTCACAAATGTCTCTTAGCTAGTTCAGATCTTGTCTAGATAATATTTACCGAAGTATGATATGTGACAACACTATATTTTGTAAAATATATGTTTATATTTAATTATTAATTGGCCTGTAGTGAAATATATTAGGTTTTTTTCCCAGAGAACAGTAGATTGACAGAACTCGAATAACAAGACTATATTATTCTCCACTCAACCTATCAATAATAGAGTATGCTGTTTACCTTCTTTTTCATGTAATCTCAAAAGTTTTTACTGTGCAATACTGCAATTTTCTTTGAAACTTATTGTTTTCTTCGAGTATTTATTTTTATTTGTCTCTTCTTGCTTCTTATGTCGAATGAAGCAATTTAAATCAAAAATAGTGAAAAACGCTTGAATTTTTTCTTTCTTCTAGCTGGATCATATTAATCATCGAATATCAATCATTTTTTGAGCTTAATTCTGCACATCTTTCCTAAATGTGCCAATAATGATACTTGCTTTATTCACAACTCGTACATCTTATACCATGATATAATTACGGTAATAATATCACCAACTAAACCTCGATACTGAACAAAAGGATGCAATTTGGAGATTATCATATTTATATGAAAAAATATTTGGTTCAGTCGAGTACATGTACACTGTTCTCAAGGTGACATACAGTGAATCAAGTGTTGATTGGCGTGATAGTTGTGAACGTAACACTTTTGCTAATACATCCTGAAGAATTTATTTATTTGATCTTGTTAGGTCTTGATAGCTATTCGAAGAATTTCTCCAGTTAAGAAAGTGTATTATTGTTTGCTGTATCAGCAGTTGTGAACTAGTCATTTATTCTATGAGTAGAATAAATTTTTTAATAATTATAGTGTTTATACAGTGGTATTTTAATCTACTATTAATAAACTTGCTTGATGCTTTAAATCTGGTGCACTCAATAAGACATCATCCACAGTCTCACTCCTTTTAAAGAGTGTCATGCACTGTAAAACTGATTTTATACTGCAATTTTATGCTCAATTTTGATAAAATACCAAATATGCAATTTCCCACAATACTATAGTTTTAAAAACCTTGACGCTTGATTATGAAAAGCTTTATAGAAGAAACCATTCTAACAGGAGATTCATAGGGATGATGATGTAATAGTGTGACGTGTGCCCTTCTACTTTTTAAAGTTCAGTACTCGAGAAATTTTATACAAGCGACCTTTTTAAGCTATGTTATTGACATAAATTGAAAGCTATCTTCAATTGAACAGTAAAACACTGTCATTATATTGATGTGCTGCAATTTTAAGTTTATAGGTATCTGGGATTCGTTCACTACATGAAGCGTGTGTTGTCATATTTTAGTAGTAGACCAAGGTCCTTTTAGTTTTTAAAATTCCCCGTTGAGCAGAACTTTTTCCAAATTTATTATATTTTCATTATTAATATTCTTAGATTCTTGATACTGGTAGCATATTTGATGCCACAGATATTGTGAGGAGGTGATCATGAATTTTGGTTTACATCCAAACAACACCCAAGCCAAAATAGAAGAGTTACTGCTAGTGAATAAAAATGGCCTCTGTGCCGACTGTGGAATGCAACTTAGCATTGAAACTGCATGGGCAGTATTGTCATATGGGATATTTGTTTGTGACGATTGCAAACTTGTTCACATTGAGCAAGAAAACCACTGTAAGGCGCTTGATCAGTCCACTAATCCAGAGAGCACAGTCACAGGTTAGTTAATTTTTTCTTAATACGAAGTAATTTACATTTACTCGATGTACATATTTGTTTCAGCATCAAGCATTTAAATATTATTACCAATATATATTTTCTTTAATAACTTACACTGGAATGCCTTTCATCTCATTAAATTTGATTTCAATAAATTCAAATTTGAGTATATTTCAACTTCTGTGTGAATTCTCGTGTTTGTTTTGTTTATATTGGTTATTTGTGGAACACATTTCCCAGAGTCCTTGTTTTATGGATTAGGTTTTCATCTCTTTGGTCTGCAATGTATGGTGTATATAACAAGAATAATTTGTAGTTGGTTATGGCCAACTAATTTCAATCAAATTTTGGTATATTGGCAGTCTGAACATGACACGTGAAGAAACAAATTTGATTCACTCGTGACATGTTGTTTATTTTATTTCTATGTAAAGCGTACTTTTTTGCAATTTTTGAGATAGCTCTGAACCTTTTAATAGCCATGTATGTTTGTGCTTGTGATTTTTTTTAAAAACTAGATAACTATAAATGTTTTAGGAATTCTGTCAACAAGTATGTACCAGCGTTGGGAAGAAAAAGATTTCGAGCAGATGCGAATTCATGGAAATGAAAAAGTCAATCAAAAATTACTCAGCAATGTTCCAGCATGGCAATATAGGCCAACTGCCAGTGATGGCATAAAACACAAAGTGAGATGCTGATATGTTGCGTCGTGCCTTGGTTCATTCAAGGGTTTTATGATGTTTTATTAAATTCCGAATTTATTCAATATATTTTTGAATATTTCAAGTTAATTATTTATATATTGTGGAATCATGTTACATTCATGGTCATTTTCAATTTGTAAAATGTGTTATTGCCTCACTTTGATTTAGCCTATTTTTATCATGTGTTCTTTTGTATTCAGTATTATTTTACTAAATTTATTTCTATTGTTGTATACAAACTTTTTTTTAAGTCATGTTTTGCTAATGATCAGTATTGTGTTTTTCACCGTTTGCCCACCTGGGAACGGTTTATAAATAAATTATTTTATGTAATAATTATTTTCAAAGGAATACTGGATCAATTATAAATATGGAAAAGGTTCTGGTGTCGGAGAAGAAATTCCCAAAACTGCTGGAAAATCTTTTATCGGAATTCAATTCGCCAGACCTATGCCAAAAGGTAATTTTTTTAATTCACAAGCATTCAAGTCCATGCAACATGATAACTGGCTGAATAATCCAATACCCGACATGAACTGGTATCTGGACAAGATACAGTCGTTTGCCATTTGATTACGCTGCCTTATCGGCTTTTCTCTCCCCTATGAAAATTCGATCCTATCCTAGGATAACCTTTTAAGTATATGTACATCGAATTTAACTTGGGAACATGAATGAATGTTAGCTCAATTCGTTATTATTGTTAGGAAAGCATAGGACTTGTTGAATATGAATTCTGCTATTTTTAGAAGTATTCAATTGTTCGTTTTAAATATTTGGGGTATCAAGTTATTCAGATGATGATCTGTTTCACCATAGTTTCGTCATCATTCCTCCATAGTGCAATAATGAGGAACTATATAGGGAAATAAAATTGTTACATTCTAGGGAATAAACCTTCATGGGTATTTACCTTGACTATTTGAATTGTGTGATTCATAATGTCTGATGTGTATTGTGTACTATTTTTGTATCTGCGAGACTGCAAAATCAATTTTTTTGTGTGTTATCATAACAGGTAGTTTTCCATGCTGCGCCGTTCTTCAGAATGATAAACTCTACTTGACGTCTGATGCTAAAAATGAAGAAATTCACATCGAGAATATTGAAACAGTCTTGTTCAATTCAAAACGCATAGGAAGAGAAAATGGCGTCCAATTAACTTATCGAACAAGCAGTGCCAGCACTGGTAATAATGCTTATTATTGATCTTCTTAATGAAGGTATAATATTAAATGAGATCAAGAAGTTGATATTTTAAATAATCTAGTTGGCCTTCATTTTATCCCAACTCTGAGTTGTGTTTCATGTTGAAAACGAAACTGAATAAAAAGTTCACATAAGTTTATCATTTTAAAATTACCTTTTGGTGTTGTAGATTATTCCATGATGCTGCGATTTAACCTGTCATAATGCTGATATGAACAATTTTTATAAATAGAATAGGGAAATTTAGCTTAATAACAATCATTCACGTTATTAAATAAAAAAACAATGATTATGACGATTAATCTATGCATATTAAGCTCTCGTCAAAATTAGTAAGAATATAAAATACTGCTCACACTTTAACAGCTCAGCCTTGTCAAATGTCAACTTGTAAATGACTATCTCTAATTCACTCAATGAGGGGTCAAACAATGTCATCATAAGCTTGAAATTTAGATTCGACGCAATGTGTTAATAATTAACTAAAATTGTATTTTTAACCTATAGCTAGGAATATATTGTACAGTGAGGGCTGGATATTTGGTTTGCTCAAATTACTATATTCAAACTGTTAAAACAAATGGCAACCACCTCTTTCCTGGAAATTTTCGATAATTTATGAGCCTTGCTCTATCCATTTCTGCCTCAATCTCCTGTAATTGAAATTCATCATTTCAAGCCTTTTTTGTGCAATTTTTTTTAATTCTTTGCATATAAGATTAATATATCAAGCACTGATTCTATGTTATTCTTACTTATATATAGCTTACTGTAATTAATTTATTGAAGGTTTGTTGAAGAATTTTTTATCCTAATTGGTCGCTTCTGACATTTTTCAAGGGAGTTTGTTTTGGTTTTAACTATTGACATGTTATATATATAAGTCAAAATATATGCCAGTTATCAATTATTTAAAATTGTAAACACCATTTTAAAATAACGCTTAGCTTACCGGTATTATTTAAAATTCTGTTAAAAGTAAAATCTTTCGTCATACATATTCTGAATTATTAAAAATTTCGGAATTCTTATTAAACGAGTCATCTCAATTTTATTTTTCCCAAAAGTGCAATATAATGCAGAAAAAAGTATATAATTGTATTTTGTGTAATACATAGATATGTATACATACAATTTATATATTTGTATAATTGTTTGTACCCTAAAATATTTCCTGAAATTATGCTGTTGAATCAACTGAATAAGCTACTTAAGATATCCGAATGTTTTGAGTATTTATTTGCTTAAATAATTTCTGTTTAATATTTATCAGGTGGGAAACAGCATGCCAATGGTATCACTTACACCTATCTTCAGCATGAAAACATGGAAACTGTGTTAGATTGGATAAATTTGATCCTTTACACTAAGTTCAATCTACTTCAAGGAAAGTTTCCAAACTATTCTATAGATGAAGTGGCCAAAATGCTTAATTGTGGTGAGTTCTATCGAATGTTATTGAATGTATTTCAAAATCATTAAAATATTCTAATAGTGTCATATTTTAGCCGCTCATTACGCTGAATTATGCATCAGAATCGAGACAAAAAATTGTACGGATATTTTTGCAGCGTATAATTTCGAAAAATCCTATTTCTTTTCTCATTTAAAAAAAAAAGCCAGCATTTTGAAATTGTAAAGAGAATTCAAGAGACCCCTTAGTTATATATTAATAGAATACATTATTTGCCCAGTATTTTTTGTTGCATTCTTCTTTCATATTTGCTTTTGTGTTACTGTAAAATATCCGATTCAGAAACAGACAACGAATATAACCTGAAATGTTTGTTTTACTTGCAAAATTACTCTTTCTATAATGCCGTGGTGTGTAATATTGAGTATTTATTTATACCTAAATTGCCTCTGGGTATAGTTTTATACGCTGTGGTTCACTATTAAACTATGTGGTTTGTACAGACATCCATTATAAAATATTAATAATATATTTTGTGGGGGAATACATTTTAAATCCATAATTATTGTCCAGATTGCTACACTTTATATTAGGAATCATGTAATGGTATCATACCGTTTATAAACATAAAACCTGGCTGGTTACAAGGTATTTTTTGGTTTGCCTCTTTCGTTTCATAGTCTAAAAAATAAAATATATAAATAATTTAAATAAAAAAAATGAACTTACAGTACCATTAAAACATGCTTCTAGTATAAAGGGGTTTATTTGTACAGTTTTTTTGCTGCTCTCTTTTGGATTTCACATTTTTTTATTATTTTCAAATATCTATCTGAACATATTTTTAATTGTATTTTTTTTATTTTGTACATATATATGCTACGCAGAATTACAAAACTAATGGATTGGTCCAATGCTTCAGCTCTTTGTCGTTATTGATTAGTAATTGATATTAAAGTAGGAAACGCATTCGCACATTTAAAAATACATTTCTGCAACAATGGCGAACGTCTGTTCTTTGCAGTGGAAATTATCGATCATGATATTCAAAATATAAATTATCGTGATTCGTGATAAGTATTCACTTTTTTACGAAGGTGGTCTGATGAAAAACAATCGATCCTATAGCATCAACAAGCGTACCTTCTGAAATATGATATTAGGATAACAAAAGAAACCTGTTTTGTTGACGCCATTCTTTGGAATTACATATATTTGAGATATGCAGAATATCAACCGTCAAACCTTAACAACACACTGTAATATCAGTTACAATTTGACCCAAAATCTATGTATTATGGAATATGGTTCTCCAAAATGAATTGATTTAAAATTGATTGTATCCAAATTTTTTAAATTCTTGGCTTTATGAATAATAGTTTTATAATAGTTTTTTTATTTAGACTAGAGAACAATCATTACACGATTCATCTAAGCTTTTTCTGCTGTATCCAAAATTTTTGAATGTACACAGACTTCTCAGTGTTATTGCGGAACATGACCCAATTTAGAAAATGCATTATTTTGGAATGTATTAGAATAAGTAGTATATTCAATTTGAGCCATGCCCTATATGCGTATCAAGGGTTCAATTGTCAAAATATAATATCACATATATGTGTTCCATGCTCTCAATTGTTTTCATTTTACTTTATTTTTATTTATTGATTAGAATATTCTAGATTGATTGCTCTGGTATGATGTGAACATACAACATTCTTTTTGTTCCTCATTGGTCATACCACCGTCGTTTTGAATCTGTGTGGCTCAGTATTTATGGATCATTATGTAAAATTTATTTTGTCTGTTCGCAAATAATAACATCCTCCCTTACTTACTTAAATTGGAATATTTTTTGTTAAAATTCTTTCACAAATTCGATACCTTCCTGTTATTGTATAGGATTCCGTTTCTGTCATTACTTATTGGGAATTTTTTTTAATAAATATACCTTTACAGTGACTGTGAAGGAGTCTTACATGTCCGCAGCAAGTCACGGATTGATTTATGTCAGTTTGAGTGAAGCTCGTATCGCTTGTTTTCAACATCATCTTGACGAACAGCCGCTCTTCCATTTGCCAGTTTCAAAGGCTCTCAAACTTTCAGGTAAGAACAATATCGAACAAAATACGATATATATATTGTTTGAAGATTCATCAATATTACTGCTATGTGTTTACTTCTATTTTACTTTGTTAAAATTGTATTTTTAACAATCAAATAAGTGACATTGAGCGGAATTGCTGATTGCCCAGTTTTATATAGCTCAATCGTATAAACTTCTTTAATAATAATACTTGTTACATTTCAAAATTTTCTTAATTAATTAATTTCAATATGGAGCAGGCTAATTTGTTTCAAATTTTGTTTTTGTAACCATATGTCTTGTGATTTCATTGGTACGAGGTGGATTAAACATACCATATTTTTGAATTTATTAAATGGATTTTAAAAGTCGTGGAGCTGTGAGACTATAGTTTACCTGAATGTAAAGTCAGTTAATTTGAAATGGGTCAAGTTGGCAAATTTCAAATGTAGATTATCTATATTATTCCCGAACCAAGAATTAATCATATCGAATAGGAACACTGTGAATGTATTGAATATACTGTTCATTTCAGACATTCCTAATTGTTTTTCTTGTTCAATATTCTCATAAAAAATATGCCACATCTGTTTTCAGGAGCTCAATACCTAGAAGCTCTAGCTCAATTTTTCGGAATGGATGTCAGCAAGCTTTATGGATACGAAGAATGGAATAAATGTATCGAACATGCTCTGAGTTTAGACAAACTTGCTTATTTAGCTGGTAGGTTTTTTGTTTTTGTTTAATAATATCTTGGCCCCGTCTCAATTAGCCAATCACTTGAATATCTATATGTGCCTTCTTAGTTCTTCCCACCTCATTCCCATCTCATTATAGTGATTAAGAATTATAGTTACGGTAATTTCAGCTTAATTGCCAAGTGACGAACAGTAGCCTTTACTTTGCGATATAGTTATAAAACAATAAAATAGAACTATGTAAAACTGCAAATGGAATTACTTGAAATATCAGACCATACTGGTATATTATTCAAATATCTTAGAAATATTAATGCATCTTAACGTGAACATAAGAGGAAAATTTTATGATTATCCTTTAATTCCAAATCACTGTTTGAATAATATTTGGAAATGCATAGCGTAGGATGTAGAATTTTTTTGACAATGCTCTGCTTCGTATTGTCTCTTTAAAATTAAAACCCATTATGAGGAAAAAGAATTACGGAAGTAAAATAAGGCCATTTCTGATGCGATAATATTGTTTTTGATTTAGGCTGTAAATATTTCGTTTTAATTTTACCATATTTATATTATGATTCATATTTATAGTCTGCCATTTAAAAGTACTGATGACATTTTCATTGTTTTGATTATAAACTAACGCCTTAGTGACTCGTAGGTCGAATGCATATGAACTATGATTAATTACCATCTATGACAATTTAGTTATGCCTCCCATATGAGGTTTATGTACGAAGTACGATTAAATATATGATATGAATTGTTTTGATTATTGTATCACACCGGCTTTATCTCAAATTGCATATTGATTTTTGTTTTCGAACTCCAATATTGATCAATAATATTGGCTCAGCTCCTCTATGTTCATTTTCACAAATTGAAGGCGTTTCAAGGACGAACGTCAATATAATTGTCACGTTTTCTAATTTTTTTTAATCAATTTTTGTTTTGTTTTTAAAACAGACGAACTTGCCAAACCTATCAATTCTCAATATTTGGCAAAACCGAAACCAGTCGTTGAAACAGCTCCGGCTTTTGAGAAAAAAACAGTTCCAGCAGAAAAACCCATAGGTTGGTATTTTATGTGATTACTTGCAGAGTTGGCCAAAACAGGAAAATTTACTATTATATTATACCATTGAAAAATGTTCTTGATAAATATGAAATATTCAATGTAATATGTGTAAATATATTATCAATGGAAATTATAAAAGTTAAATTTGGTAGTTCTTTTGATTCATATTTTATTTTATTACACAAACAAGGAAGTAAAATCAATTTTTGTTTGGCTTTCAAATATCAAATTCTTAAGATGACAAATTTTCAAATTACCATATTCTTAAATTTCCCAAATCAAGAATGAAATATATCGAATGTAACCAATTTCGCATTTATTCGAATATTAGATTTGATTTGGGACATTCTGTATTTATTTGATTTTGAAAAATCCTTTTCCAACTAATCTATGTTTCTTCATAGGAATTCTCTTGGTACTAAATTGATATGCAAAGTGGAAAATTTACATTTGAATATTTTCTGAAATTTTAATGATTTCATTTTTAAATATTTCACATGCTTCTGTTGAGGATGATATTGGTATTTCCAACTGTTCTTGACTATAAAATGTAAATGTGAAATTTTTATGAAATATTTGCTTATTTATGAATGCACCTATTGGTAAGAATCGATGATTAGGCATCATTCATAATTGGCCCATACTTGAAAAATCAGTTTTCATTTGTTTCACTTATTATGATTTCAGCATTGTCTCCTGTCGATGAAAAACTGAAAATGGTTAACAATGCAACTGATATTAACAAAGCAATTAAAGATGAAAGAGGTGAGATTAAATGAAATTTTTTGGGTGAAAATGTGATAAAAGCAAGGCCATATCACCTTTCTCATATGTGACACAAACAAGTATAGATATTTTGCTAGTTTGAATCGCTAGGAATTTTTCAGTATATATGATATTGTTACCGTTTTATGTAATTGAAAATTCCAAATTATTGAAGGTGTGAAGAAAAGTGTTTTTTTTTCCAGCAGCAGCAATAAATAACTTGAATTTGTCTAAAAACTGCCAGCTGTTTACTGATCTAATTCAGCCTTGTAATGACTAATGACAAACCACCAATTGAAAAGAAATCCTATTCATGAATATCCTGCAATCCTGCAGTTTTTAGGGATATCAGCTGATGAGTTACCATGATTTATTTCATTATGTCGTATAATTTCACACATTTTTTGTTTTGTTTTTATGTGTTTGTCACTAAATAATTTTTTTTGCAATACCAATATTCGATTTATTTAAGGAGTATAAATATGTAATTGAGGATTGAATTTGAGCCTACTGGGAAATATAAACCACCATTTTTTTTATTTGGTTTCCTTGGTATATGCCCTGCATAATGAAACTGTTTTTGTTAGTCTGTCTGATGCTTGATTTGATATTCGTTTTTTAACAATATGCAAATTAGTAATATCATTTCGTTTTTATATACATAATAACAAACAGATGTTATTTCAGAAATGAGTCACTTCATGGTTGCCGAAATTCTCCGAAATTTTAGAAGTTCCACCAATTTTTGTTCTTTTGTCAGAGAAACTTAATTAAAATATTTCGATTTTTTGATTTGCTGGAAAATTGGTTCGCTTCTAGTTTTTTTTTCTCCTTTTATTATTAATTATTGCTTCTAAACACTCAAAAAATATGCTATTAAAATATAGGAATGATTCAGATATAATCTTTATATATTTCACAAAAATTTACAGATACATACTTTGTCAATAAGTTTTTTAGGGGTTTGAGCAATTGAATTTTTAATAAGTTTTGATATGGAAGCGGCAAAGTTGTTATATTTACATAAAATACCCAAAATCAAGAAAATTTCAGTGTGCTTTTGAAATTTGGACCGTTTGAAAATCAAAACCAATTTTTCTGAATAAAATTTATGAGTATGTTGAGTTCTAAATCATCTAATGAAAATGTCTTTCTATTTTTGTGTAATTGTATATTTTTGATTGGTTGCTGATATGAGATAATACGAATATAACATGGAATCACTAATATTCATACAAGAAAATGTTATTGTTTTGTTACCAATTTCAATTCAATGCTCTTAATATCGGTGTTCTTTGAATACACAGGATGTGTGTGGTATATATATATATATATATGTATGAATACCGCGGAATCTGAAGAGTTAATATACAACTAGCGAGGTATTAAAATTGGTATGTCGTACAGCAATTACCCAGCTATTAGTTATTGATTCATTTTAAATGCCGGGATTATCTGAATAATAAATACAGCATTTCATTATCACAAATAATTACTTGTGAGGCTGCAAACTTGACTCAATGCTGATTTCTTAATTGTTGATTGATTATTTTATGATCGAGAGTGCACCAGCACTAGTGTTCCCAAAAGTTTCTTTACTTTTATTTTATTGGCCACAAGTTTTGCTGAATTGGTATTCTTGTTGGTGTTTTATTGGTGTTGTTGAAATCACATCTGGAATAATCAATTTTAAATTTCAAGAATAATGATATTAATATGTTGCTCAGATTCCATCTCCAAATATTGTTACCGTAATTCACAGACATGTTTTATGTTACATTCGGTACAACTCCTAATCTCACTCGATTTTATGACATTGTGGTGTTTAATTTATGCAAGTCATGTCTGTATATTTTAGGATTGTTCTCTTGTTAAATTTATGATTTTTCTGTTTCAGGAAATGAAAAAACTGAAGAGAAATCTGCTAAAAGTTTTGACTGTTATCCACCAATTGGGCCTATGGGTGAAATGGGGAAAGTCGCCAGAGGTAAAGTCTAACTTCTGTTTCAATAAATCTTTTTTATAAAAAATTGCGTTGATTGAAATTGTTTCAAAGATTGCGATGTTTACTTGAATTTGTCGTAAGATTAGCATTTGGCCTGATTTCAAACCATTTGATTTTTGTAACATGATATTAGTTTGACTGGATACTCCCGTAGTATGTGTACCAGGGTCAGGCCATAATTTTATTCCAATTTTCCCTATTTTAGTTCTATTACGAGTTCGGGACCGTCTGTTAGCCAAGTGAATATACCATACCCTCTGCCCATAGGTTTCAGTTCCTTTACACAACTTGATGTAAAGTAGGCGGATAAAATTAGTTACCTCCTTATTGATACACATACTTCTGGAGCGCCCTTTGACTGATATGAAACTTGAATAAATAGCCTAGTAGTTGTCGTATTCATTTTTCATATTGTGTGCTAAAAGACTTTGGGGCCGTGTTCTACAAATGCTATGTTATTATTATTCAGGAGAATTGCCACCAGAAGCCATAAAGCCTGGTCCACCAAAAATTGACCAGAACAGAGTCCAAATGTATGGTAAGTAAATTGTTTCATGTTATTGCTTTGAAGTGTGATAGGGGGATGCCTATAATCAATTAAAAATAGATTTAACTTCTGACAGGGTAAAAAATAGAAATACACAATTTTTTTAAATTTTTTTGCTTTGCCAAATTAATTTTCTCAAACTTATCTGTTGGACATGGTTCATTTTAAAATATATTCAATATTTCGCATTCGTAAAAAAAATTTTTGAGAGTGCATTTGGTGTAGTAAATTCTCAGTTTTCACAATCCCAGAGCATTTAAAACATTGTTCCTTATCAAAATTGTTATTTGAAACTTGACACTTTCAAGAATAACATCTGCGGTTGAATTTGTTATCTTTTAAGTGAGATTTTATATTCATAGTTCCTATACATGGAAACCACTGATTCTTTTTAAACATTCCTTTATTAATATTTTCAATGGACTGTTCAGTACAAATATTTTTGCAAGTCTCAGCATGTACTGTATTACCATATTCATGTTATTCCAACAATGCTATTTTAAAAGTGATCCGAATGCATAATAGCAGCTTGACTCATAAAGGTCATTATGTGCGTCTCAATTGGTGTATGAAAAGAAAATGTGATGTTGCATGTCTATTATTATTTATCATTTTGTTTCCCTATGAGAATGGCAGTGAAAACTATGGTTAATGATTCCCCACAGTTTTTAAATTATTTGTTACCTGAAAATGTTGTCTTTGGAGAAATTGGAGATTTTTTTTTATCCAGAGTTAATGCAATTTTTCAAAGTAGTGAGATTTATACGTTTCACTAGTTTTCATAGTTGTGTTTTGAATCAAGAGAAAAGTCGATAATACTGCACAGTCATATGACGAGCCATTGCATATGTGACCTCGTTCCGGTCGGATATAGAATAGTTGCCAGTTATTTATTCAAACGCGTGGATTTGATGGTGGAAAAAGCCATCTTATCACAGCGAGAAGTCTAGAAAACATCTCGCACATAATTATTGCTAATGAGATTCAAACCGGCAAACCCCTCTGGGTAATTGTAGGAGCGTTGCAATTGCCGAGTCACCTTGCTAAAACATGAACAAACCATCTAAAGCCACCTGAAAACATGATGAAACCAATCAATTTTATTTTAATATGTCATTCAGGATTGCCCCCGCAAATGCATCCAACTGTCTCGACTCCACCTCTCAGTCACTCGATGATGGGATCTCAAAGCATAACTCCCATGACGTCAATGAATCATCACATGCCACAGTCTCGTGCCACTAACGTGGATTGTTATCCCCCCATTTCTGGACCGATTCGTGATATGTCCGATGTGTTCCACCCACTGCCTCGTATGCCGCAAGGTAACATCAGAAATTTTTGTTTTATGTAAATAAGCTCACAGATAAATCAGACCGTATTAAATTTGTGAAAAAAAAAGTTATCATTTTTTGGATACAGAGTTGCCATTTTGATATTTTGCTAAAGTGTTGTTGTTACTGGGGCTACTCTTTGGAACATAAAAACCCCTTTTCTTCGTAACTAATCAACCAATCAATTTCAAATTCCCAGTACCTAGAAATGGTAGTTGCCAAAATTCTATTAGTATTAGTATTTTTCAAATTTTTCCTAATTGACAGGAACATTGTTTTTATTCTGTCAAGCATGACCGTCACGCCGCCTTTCTTTATTGTTTTGCGAACTCTGTGCTTAACGACATTTCTGTGGGTCACATAGATGCTGTGGTTAGTTATTGGACCTTTGTGTTTTTAATATATTTGAACATTAATCTCTCGTTTTACTCAGAATATAATTTTTTTATTGTAATATTACCACCTTCTTTTGCAGATGATGGATATCCAGTTATTGATGAGTTCAAACCAGTAAACAGTGGCTATAAAACTCAGGTTCGTTGCATCGTTATTCACTCATAGTTTCCTTCGAAATTTGTTACTATTTTTGCATTGTAAGCGAATGGTAATCAGCAGATAACTACTATACTATAGATAAGAATAAGTCAGCGGTTTCCAAACTTTTTGTTCATGTGGTGCCAGATTATCAGAGAAAAAAAACCATGTCGCACTTGATCAGAAAAAAAAAACATGAAACCTTTGAATAAAACTCAATTCTCTGATTGTTGTGTGTACTTAGGTCTTTTGAAGTTTGTAAAAATTGTATGCTTGAAGAATAAAAGCAATGTCAACAAAACAACATAACGTCATAACATTTACACTTATTCATCTAATGAGAGGTGTGCGGCTGTTGCTCTAAACACGTCATTTTAAAGCACGGTGTTATACTTGAAAGACACATGAAAAACACACATTTTTCTCTCCATGTCCAACTGTGACCGTTATTTCGTTTCAATTGACGCCACTTCCGAAAATACAACTCCTCAGAGATAAGAGGTTGCAATTTCGAACTCTGCCTGATTTTCTTTCGAAATACTATAAAATCAACCTTGTTCGCTGAACTCGGTTCAGCAGATAAAGAAACTGCAGCTTGCGAAACTACGGCAAGGCGCCTTTTTTCGGAACCGCTGTACCAAACTATAGATAAGAATACAATAAGAAACGTTTTTTGTCTGAATATAAAATATATATTTACAGACTTACTTTATTTTACAGACTATATTTTTTCCTAAATGTATTCTTTACAAAAGTTGAATACTTATGAATTTTTTTAGGATCGAACTTATAAACCAAGAATGTCAATGTTCGGTGAACCTGATCTCGGACATTTTGGAAGAATGACTGGCAATAATGGTATAATTTTTGTCAATACTTAAAAACATTTTCTATTGTCATTAATAGGGATTTTCGACATCCATAGACAATGATAGTAAATGATAGCTACGAGAAATAATCTCCTTTTCTGCATTAATAAATTCATGTTCAAATTTTTCTAGGCGTACAATCACCAACTGATTTACAAAACGCTCAACATTTTGGTCTGGGAAGATCTGCATCCTGGACTAATTCTGTGTCTGGACGTTAGTATTTCTTTATTTTGGTTCATATTGTTAAAAGTAATAGTGAAACGAAATGAACTGTATTTCACAACTCATATGCAGTATGTTTATAGAATCTTGTTACAATTTTGAAATTTTGTCATTAAGTCAGTTCTCAAAGTTTTAGACTGTAACTGGGCTTATGAACACCTTTATAATAAATTACTATTATCGAGCATTTTTAAGTATAATATGGGCCAAAGGCCAAAAATTTTGCCCATCTAGACTGACAGGCAATGTAAGTGTTGCGCAAAAAGTTACATTTTAAAAACATTTACAGGGTTACAAAAGTAAAAGTGGAAAACGATAAGCCTCGCGTCATAACTAAATTTAATCGCAATCTCAACAAATTTCTTGATCTATTTTTCAGCTGAAATTTTAAAATTTGGTTATGGTTTGGTTGTGGCAGCATCAGCATCAGGCAGGCTAGGTTGAATTACCCAACGGGTCTGATTTGACCCGCGGGCCGTAGTTTGTGTCACCCCTGATATAGAGTGGGGAAGCTTCTATTTTTGTATGGTCTGTCGTTAGAGGTTTACCAGTATACAAAATCATTGAATCCATTTAAAATGGTTTAGTTTTGCATAGTATAACAATGATTTGTTAAAAATTGTAACAAAGTGGAATATGTTTGGATGACATTTATCTTTGTATTGAATGTAGGTCAATAGCACTTGATAAATCTCAAGGACACTTCGCACTCATCACTGTATGTGACTTAACACGTGTCTTTATTTTAGCGTTAGTTAATGATGTTGTGTGTCGCATTTAAATAAAACTCGCTTATTAGGTAGGAAATTTGTTCGCTCAGACAAGTGTGGGCCACACAAGGATTGTAACATCGAATCAGCGTTGTACATGTACTTTAGTTGAAGGAATTTAAAAATATCCTATAAATGGTCCATTGTATTGTTTTTAAATGTGAGAGGGTGTTTTCATTAGAAAATTTCTTAAATTGACTTGTACTATGATATTACTTCTAAATTTATTATTCTATATTTTGATAATACAAACAAATATTACTCGTGTTTTTGTGATTTTCGTACAACATCTAGCGTCAATATATAAATTTGTACATCAAAATTTGTAATACCTGTTTCATAATTCCTGTACACAACTTGAATTCATTACAAAACAAGATACGTGGTATGCCATATGTATATACCGTATTCAAGGTTTTACTTTTTCGGAAAAATAGGAAAATCCTTTCCTAAGTATGATAATTCTTTCGAATAAAAACGGTTTAACTTTCAGGTACTGTATTTATGAAAGGTATAGAAACCCTGCATGAGGAATTTAAATCTAAATTACAAAATACATACATTCATTAGCAATTTTCCCATATTCAATTACAGGCACCATGGAACAACAGTGGCAAATGAAAGCTGCCGAACAATATTTTCAACAACAGCAACAGCAGCAACAACAAAAATCGATGCCCTATCGTATTGGCCCTTCTCCCACTGGCCAGGAACAAGTTATCATGGAAAATTTGCAACGAGAATGGGCAAATGCTGAACGTAGACTTCTTGCGCTTATACACAACGGCTATGTTCCAGCCTCTGATATGGCTTCAGCAGGTTAGTGAAACAACATTCAAGTGATCATTCAAAAGCTACAAATCAAAATTGTAGCAGTAATAATGGTACTCCCGTAGTGTGTGTACCAGGGTAAATATTACCGTTATCTATTCCATTTTATTGAGTATTAGATTATTTTACGTCATTCATGTCATGTGATGTTATTACCCTTACATTCCCTTTTCCTTAGTTTAGTAATTTTACCATTTTCCCAGGTATTGGTTCTTTACATAATATAACATATTGATACATACACTTCTGGAGCGCCATAATAATAATAGCTTTCTGGTGACTTCTCCCATCATAACTTCCATCTTCCAATAATGATGGAAATCCACAAAGTATTTATAGTTGTACTTTTTTTACTTGTGAAAACTAAAAAAAAAATTTATGATAATATATGGAGGATTCAATATCATAGCATTTCATATAAACCATGTTTTTTTTATTTAAACTTTTTTTTTCAATTCAAAAACTGACCGAAGTTTGGATGAACAATAATAAGATTCGGGTAGCAGCTCATATAAAGGATACTTTGCTTGTTTCTCATATCTGGCAACTGGCAAGGAAATTTTCAGTTTCATGTTATGAATACAACAATATGCTTAACCCCCATATCAGGGGTTCCCAAACCAGGGGTCGCGACCCCAAAGTAGGTAGGGTCGCAAGCAGGTCATGGGGTCGGTGGGGTCGCTGAGGTATGATAGAGGATGGATGTACAAAACATCTAAGATTTGACAAACCATGTTAAATTTAGCAGTTTGTACCATGGCTTACTGTAAAACAGGCCTATTGGCATCGCTCTATGCTTATGCTATAGAAAATGTAGGTATTTATTGTGACATCACTGTTTGGTTTTAGCTTATTTTACTTAATACCACCAGATGACCAAACTCAAAAGTTCAGTGAAAGAAGCTCTAAAAGTTTCATAATATATATATATATATTGACCTGGGGTCGCACTGGACACTTGAAAGTTGTCTTTGGGGTCGTCCTGGAAAAAGCTTGGGAACCCCTGCCCTATATAAACACTTTATATAGATTATTGTACTATGCTTCTATCTTTTATTCTTCATTGAACTAACAGTATCTATTTCACATGTGCATTAATAAAACATAATACAATAACATGTTGGTCTATTTCCTTGTTCAGTATTTCAATCTGCTTTTAAAATTGTTGAAATACAATATAGAATACACGGTATGACCTTAAATAGAATTGCTTTATGTCACCCTTTAACTCGAATGTTTGTATATTATTGAGCTTTTGTTATGATTATGACACTTTAAAAAGGAATTAAAAAAGTCTTTTGACACTGGGTGTAGAGACGTAATTTACTCTTCAGTGCATAAAAAATCAAAAGCATTCGAAGATTTTAATTATTTAATTTTTTATTCTAGGTTTAGATGCCAACAGTCTTGATCACGCTCAAACCTGCATCTCGGAACTATTTGATCTTCTGTGGAAAAATCGTTACGACCTCGCTTTATCATTTTTGCGTGGATTTCGTGAAGTTTTCTCCAGATCGGCATTGACTGAAATTCGTAACCAATTTATAGGTTTGCACACTTACTAGTATAAATACATTTTGATTGAAGTAACGTGTACCTAATGCTCCTTATTCTCTCCTTATTTCCTGATTGTGAGGATACTATAGTGCGGTGGTTCTCAAACTTGTTAAGTTGCACCCTCATTTTAGAATTTGTAAAGTTTTGCGGCCCATTTCAGAAATAACTTGCTATCAATAAGCTACAAATAACAGATAGTATGGCGAAAGTATGTTTTATTCAAAAAACACGTTGAAAATATGTGGATGGAACGTAAATAATAAAATAAATGAAAAGTTTGAAATGTAAATATCCAAAATAGGGCAGGAAAGATTGAATCTACCAAATATTTTATTTTTAATTATCTCCACGCCCCTTCGAAAAATATTTGGGAAATAATTCTCAACTCTGAATGATTGTTATATTTTAAATCTTTTTTCAATTGGAAAGCAGAAAAACGATTTTGGATTTTGCGCAATTTTTCATACCACCCCTAATTGAATTGAATATTCAATTATTTTATTTATTTATTATTTGCAGGAGTTGGCGAACTTGACACAATGAAACAAATATTCTTACAACAAGGACGAGAGAAATTCCGAAGATCTCGTAACACCAGCTCCGTAACTTGGAAACAACCCTTGAACAACAACAACGACTTAGATAGATCGTGGAATACTGCACCAGCATTGGGTTTGTATTTTTATTCGTTCTTTCGTTTTATTGTTGGCACATGTAACGTCACTAAATATGCGAAGAAAATGTTCGAAATACATTCAAAATTTTTATATTCTATATTGCAAGTTCTTGATTTAGAACTAATTTAAAATAATATGATTGACTAATATAGCCATTGGTTTCTGATGGTATGTAATGAGGTAGTATTCTATTTAAAGGATCTGAAACTTTTTCGTTTTGGCATTGCCAACCCAATTTATTACACCATGGGGAAGATGGTGGTTATGGGATTTGAATCCAATTGCAATCTGCGAGGATTAAGTTTAGCGCCGCTTATCTCATATCAACCTATTCTTTTAGTGCAAAGAGAACCATCCACTGACTTTACCCCATGGGGTTTACCTGATCTGCCCAGCTCAACTTCTACTAATGTATGGGGTTCTACACCTGTCACCCCGACCGCTAATCTCACTTCTCTATCGTCTGACCCATGGAACACGGCTGGGATTGTAACTGCCAATCCACAAGGTAACATTATGGGTAAGTGTGATCATTTATTGAACATTTCTAAATGGAATGTTGTTGTTGTTCATGTTGTTGTTGTTATAGGAAATATCCTATTTTCTTTAATTTTCAAACTAGGAAAATTACTACCAAATTTTTGATACTTATGGTCATGGATAACTGTGTCTACTAGAAGGTTATTGCATTAATATTATATATTATCTAGGCATACTAGTAGAATTTTTTCTTGTCGATTTTGGTGTCAAATTTTTGGTTATATTTACATAAAGAAAATCTACTATTAACTGTAAATTTGTGTTTGAATATCTGTGCATAACTGTTGTTTACAAGATCAGACACACATTTTTGTGGCCACATAGTCGTAGCTAAGGATTAGCATAATATAACAACGAAAATTTTTAAAAAAATTTAATGTCTGATCAACATTGACTTGACAATTTACTTGATTCTCTCAGGGGGATCCAATGGTGCTCGATCATTCAACCGTGCCCCCTCTCGTCCCATATCTCAGAGCAGGAGTAGCTTCAGTGAGACCTCGCCTACTGAGGGGTCATTCGAGTCCAAGACATCGTCTAAGTAAGTAATCCTTATTGATTATTGTTTTTTTATGATGTTACACTCGCACCATTAGTGTCGACTTCTTGCGCTTATACACAACGTAGACTTAAGATAAAAACATGAATGTAGAATGTATCGGAGAATGAGAGTCTTTCTGCTTACATGCGTGTTGCACAAAATATAGTAATATAGTTGTAATTAATTATAATTGGGATATGGATGTTTGAAACACCAATACTGGAACACTTCATTTCGAGTTTTTGTTTTCAGTTAATATTGAAATTTTCATAATATTTACAAGTTTACTCATTGGTATATCATTGTATCCTTGCAAATTTTTTTTTTATTATTCAATGAAAATTTATTCCACTAAAGTAAATGCTTTTATTCTGATAGCAGCTCGGCTTCGCCTGGAGTCATTACACCTCCTGCATCTCTCGACGTTGGAATGCCAATGTCTACTACACTCACTGGAATCGAAACAACTCTCAAGAATTTGTTTCGTGAGTTAAATTTGGCTTGAATTATTCTTATTAATATACGTTGTTAATTTTTATCTTCCGAATTTGAAAACGGGACATTTTGAATATTTATTGATTTTTTAATAATTGCTGATTTTACTAAAGCAACTCTTTTATCTGAATATATGAAAAAATCTTTTATGTAAAAATTTGCCACCATGGAACAGGATTATTTGAAATAATCACACTTTTGTGTCATGGCCGAACCTATAACAGAAAACTATTTCAAATACATTCCAATATAAAATATATTTCAAAATGTCATTTTTAACAACAAAACATAAAAGTTAAAAGTATATTCAATGAACTTGAGTTTAAATTTTGATATACATGAAAGTTACAGTACACAGATCAGATTTTCTACATTGTCAAAAATTAAATGAAATCCTTTTTGGTGATAGTGCGCGACTTCAATTTCTCAAAACAATAAATTTTCAAATTAAACTATTCCTAATCGCTCCTAAATTAAGAATATAAGATATAGATTTCTAATTAAATTTGAGCCGGTTTTATTTTTTCACATCACAATATAATCTCTCGGTTTATACAAATATTTTTTTCTATTTCAGTCAACTCGAGTGCCAGTGGCAGCACACTGTGGAATTGATGGGATTATAATATACTTTTAGTTACATCTGTACTGTAGTGAGACATCGAGTACACTGACTTGACCGTATGAACTTCCGAACACTGTACTGTCTGTTTCTCGCAACTTTAATAATAATAATAATGATAATATATCAGTCTTCATACACTACTTTTCATCGGCCAAAGTTGCAGTGTTGCTAATAATACCACACTGGGTCTTTTGCAATGTTCATTTTCACTTATCTATCTATCTTATCTTAATATTAACTATTGCTCTTGTGTTTTTTGCCATTGATTGCTTAATCGTGTACGCAGAAGCATATTTTCGCTTTAATGTATTGTACAATCATTATTTTGTCGGCCCGAAATTTTACAAAGACAATTTATGTCATACATAACAAAAGATTACTGATCACTGACAAAGTGCCGCGGCCTCAGGTCGCAGCATTTTTATCGTGAAAGCACACACATTTTGCACAAATTCATACTTTTTCTGTCGCTGGGATTATCTCGTCGATTTGAACGGAACGAACGATTGAATACTCAGCAATTTTTGAGGCTGCATTTTTATCATCGAGCCACCTTTACCTCAACTGTGGTCTTTTTTTTGCTGTGAATATTTTGTCGTGTAACTACACTATAAAAGTACTCGAGTTCATGTCAAAGCGTACATGGCCTCGAACCGAACGAGGGTGATAGTTCTGACGTTATCCCTCTTCTTACCAAACCACCATTCCGATTACATCTTTTTATATGTTATGTAATTTTGCCGGATAAAAATAACAATGTTCTTGTTCTAAACATCACATAATATTTTAAAGTGTTATTTGTACCAAAGTCTTGCAGTGCACAGTTATTCCATGTTCCAATTCTATATTGAACCTTGCAATTCTGTAAGGTGCATGCAAAGTTTTATTTTTTATTTTAATTTTTTCTTCTTATTATTATTCTAAAATACTTCTTCGGTGACTTTTTAACCTACCTGCATGAAGAGCAATTGTTTGTGTCCCTTATATTACTTCGTTTATCTTGTTTGTTAGTTCCTTGCCACTTTTTTTATGTTGCAAATATCAGCGAGGTCTCGTGCACAAAAAAAATAATAAAAAAAAACAAAACAAAAAAATATAAAAAAAATTTAAAAAATGGCCGCTGGCGTTTTTGTGACATCGGTGGTCAACAAAAAAAATTTAAAAATGCGATTTGTGCAATCCTGATTCGCGTAGTTGTCTATTTGATATTTTGCAGAACAAAATTATTCATCATTTTTTATCTAATTTGAAAAAAAATGTCTCAACAAGTGTAGTAATATCTTCCTCTTCTTGCATATTATCTCCCGTCTTCACCCTTGTGCCTTAACAATCATTCTTACTGAGTATAATACATTTCGCTGTCGTTAACGTGTCACGTCTACCCAGCGCAACGGAATCATATGTTAGCCATATTTCTCGTTCTGTGCGTCGATTTTTCGCACGCACTGTGAACGTTTGTCGAGGTGGGCAACGAAAAGCCTACTCTGTGGCAACGAAACTGCGATTGCTGTCATCTTAAAAGTATTATTATATTCTAGGTGCATAATTTACCACTGTTTAATGTGTTAATAGCAGTTACCAGGACGTTACCATTCGTAAACGGGGTCACGAATTAATCCGTTGTTTTTTTTTTTTTTTGATTTTTTGAGCTTTTTCAAGTGTACGAATTTATATTTTTAGCTACACTCTCCGTTGCAAAAAGTCTTATTTTGAAAAATAGAAATTTGTTGTTCCATTGCATAGTTCAAACAATACAGCATATTCGATTAAAAAAAAAATTATGAGAAGAATCGTGGAGCATCAAGCTTCAAAAAATACTGTTCAATTTATTTGAATTGAAAACTATTTAAAAAAATTTAATATAATTTTCTAATGGATATTGCTCCTAATTGTTAGTTCCCGATTAGATTGCCAAAATAAGTAAATTTTTAATAAGTGTTAAAATTTAACAAAAGTATTGCTTAACATTTACTACCCCCTGCATTTGATTAGAATGAGGATATCGCTATCATTTTCTGTGTGCATTAAACATTATGTCTTTACCATTACACCAAATAAATTTTTATCACTAATGAGTTGAAATTATTCTGTATTTTCATGATTTTAATATTTTCCAGAATCGGATTAATTTGTGACCTTGGTTTTACTCGTGAAATTAGAAATCTCAAGTTTTTCATTAAAAAAAAACGGTATTTTTCAAGTCGTCATTGTACTTGTGCATTCTTAAAAAGTGCTATTTCTCCGCTTTACTATTCCTATTTACACAGTGTCTTTCTTATGTATGTGAGAGATTAACTACTACCAGAGCCAAATTGCCTTCCTATATTGCATTGTTTGCCATTTCTTTTTGTCACTGTTCAGCGTAAAGGTGTGATTGATATGTCACGCAAGCAATCGTCCTACTGCTCACAGGATCAAATAAATAAAAAATCCAATTTTCAAAAAAAAAAATTAAAAAAAAAAGTTTCGCACTTCATAAAACCGTAGTTCCTCCGCTGTCCAAACATGTTGAATTAATACTAACTTCGCAGTTTTATTTGTTTTTTATTTTCTATTTGAGACAACATGCAATTTTTTGTCTATCTAAAGGATTTGTTTCTCCATTTTCAATAGTCGATATACATCGTCAGACACACAGACAAATATGGTCAATATACATCGCCAGACACACAGACAAATACAAACACACATACAGACTCGAGTTAAAAATTATCATCTGCAATCAGATTTTCAATCAAAAAAATTATGATAAAAAGACTGGTACAATATAGGCCTATATATATATCATGTTTGCAACTCCCAGAATATAAAATTCTGTACGTTTGACGTCATTTACACATATATCTATATTCAATTATGACATCACATTCATAGGTTATAAAATTGATGACAAAAATTTTGGGAACTCAATCGAACATATAGATAGAATATTTTTGTGAGTAATCTGTATTTTTTTATTGCATGTATAATTAAACTTAGTTAAAGAGTCTTTTCTGGTTCTTCCTATGCCCTTTATATTATATGGTACAAACGAAAATAAGTGCTCTACGTCGTCAACGAAATAGTCAACATATAAACCCCAGACAAAATTTGTCTGAGCGTGACTACGAACAAAAAGGTTATTCTTTACCAGCTTGTAACGCTGAAAATCGAAAAAATTTTACAAGCTTACATTTTGTTCCTAGGTATTATTAATGTTCAAATTTTGTTTGGGGGATTGATATAAAACTTTGATTAAAGAATACCGTGATAATATTGATATTACATCGATATCTGTTTTTTCGGCTCTTAAGTGTTATACGAATTGTCGAATATTACCTACTACTACTACTTAGTTTCGTTTCTACGGCTTGGCAGCATATACGAGTTTGCGATTTTATATTTTTATGCTGATTTTAACCATATTTGAGGCCACATGTAGTGGCATGACCTTTGACACTAGTGATAACTATTTTTATGCATTATTTTTCAAAGTTTGCTAAACTACTAAATGTGCGAAGCTTAGTTGTTGAACTAATATCTACCGTACCATGTTGACGTGCATTTTACTCTCACTCACCGTGATTTTCGCGGTAATGTCGCTTTTGTTTAGTCACAAAAACTTCATTTTTTATCGACGGGAATTGTTTTGTTTTTCCTTCTTTTTTTGTTTGTTTTTTTTTTGTTCATTTTCAAATACGCTTCAGTTATTTACGTTCATTGTATAATAGTCAATTTGTGCAATCATCGTTTGTTGCACAAAGTATAAATATAAAAAGACTTGCAAATTGAACTGCAATTTTATGTATATTCAAGCTTTTTACTGCATTGAATATATGTGTTAATTGCAGCTCATTTTACAGAATAAAAAAAATTATAGCTGCGGCTGGTTGTTCTTTCATCGAACTGAAAAAAAAAAAATTGACTAATCACGATAAGTCAGTGTGCTTCCTTTCGCAGCAGAGAACGTGTGCCAAAGTTTCTATGCACAAATTTCTTTGCTGTGCATTACTACGGCCCAAGATTGAATTTATCATCGAAACTCGCTTCTCGAAACTAGTGTTGTAAAACGGAGGCGGCGTTTCGACGATAAATTTCAAATCACGGGCATTTTTTATGCATACATACTATTCTTTATATTCAATAGTTTAACCTTGTTACTCAGGCTTTGCTATTGTTCATTCAATATCACCGTATCTTTATCCGCTTAAGACAGCCACAATTATTCTCCTATAATCCCTTATTATGTCAATTATATTTCATTGTTGTTTAATTGATTCAAAGATAATTAATAATTAAAAAAATGCAATAATATCTCTGCGGTAGTAGGTTATTTCAACAAATAATACATTCATGAACAATCTCTTGTTGTATTGCTGTTAATTGATTTGATTTACTCCAATTTATTTTTATTGTTACCATGACAACTATGTGCATTGTGAACACATTATAATATCCATCACGAAACCGATTTTTTTCCCTTGTTTTTAAACGTAAAAAATTTCACAAAAACATATGAAAATTTTGAAAAAAATACATAAAATTGGGTAAAATTGAACGCTTTTTTACTTTAAAAAAATGATCTTGCTATTTTTTGCCAAGTATGATCAAACATCGTTCGTAGATAAATTCAAATACTGCCAATCGATTAATCACATTAATTTATTCTAACAGTTTAATAAATATTTCATATGGGTGTATGTATATTATTAAATTTTGATATTATTTCAGTGCGATTGTTTTGACTCTAATATGCAATCAAATTAGTCTGGTGGAATTTATGATCATTGTTCAAAAGGTTTCAATCTAAAATACGTGCTTCATTTAGTTCTGTATTATTATCTACAGGTAATTATTATTCATCACATATAAAAAAAAAATGGAAATTTTAGGAGATTTTTGCAGTATTTTTGCCTCCTTATATGATAACACTGTTTTCAAATACTCCGGGTCTCTGCTTTGCTACAAAAATCTTATATTAAAATAAATAAATGATAATATACAACAACAAAAAAATGCAAAAAATTCAATCTCTCTTTTTGTTTTTCAGTGTTTTTCATTTGATTCAAAATGGACTATGCATTTAACTTTTTTTAACTGTAGTCCAATATACCCACCAGTTATTGTATTGTATGTATATTTTTTATCATTGCATATATTAATACGTTGTTTTGGTATTCAATGTGTGAAATGCTGTACTACTTTGAATAATGGGAGCAATGAATTACTGTGAACAGACTTCTTCGTCGTTGTAGATTATTATTATGTTAGAAAAAATACTCGGATTGTTAACTGCCGAGCTCTTTGTTTTTTCTTCAAACGTAAAAGGCTGGAGTGTCAGCGCTGTGGATTGGTTGTTTAATCTTGGTATAGTTTTTTTATGAAATGAGACTCGATTCTGATACTGGGGTGAACACATTATAATATCCATCACGAAACCGATTTTTTTCCCTTGTTTTTAGATGTAAAAAATTTCACAAAAACATATGAAAATTTTGAAAAAAATACATGGGGTATTTAAACAGAATTCAGATAATTTGTAAAATCTTTGTCTTTGTAGTTATAGAAGGTTAAATCGTTTTTACGCATATTTGTGAAATATTTCGTATACGAATAGTATACATTATAACCTAAATTCATCCATTTTTACAGAAAATCGCGACTGTTGCTAAATTTTTGTAAAAATCATAATTTTGCTACCAAAAGTAAGATCAAAGGAGATCTAATTTTTTTTCGAAAAAATCAATATTGTTCAAATTCAATTATCTGGGGCATTTCTATATTCCAAGTATCAGTCAGTCAATCTGTGTAGTATTTCCCTATTATTCATCCACCTATTTGTGTGTGTGGATGTTGGTTCCCCTTCCAATTCACTAATCCACGGGCGTTGCCACCAGCCATCTACAATATTTTTGATAACCAGGAACATGAAAATTTTTTACCATTATCACTGCAGCAGTTGCGTCATCATATTTTTTTTTGAAGTTTCTATTCTTATTTTTGTACTTTTATTTGCTGCATGGCGAACTGCACAATGACAATAAGTTTTCTTCCTGCAACCTTGCGCACCTTGCCCTGATATACAAGTGTGTACCTAACTTCTATATTGTCTATTAGACTGTCACCGTCTGTCTCTAACTAATATCACTGTTTTAAAATCTAAGACTAGATATTATTTTGCTGCATTATAACATATTCCATAGCGATCGTAGATCTGCGTCAAGTGGATCATGTTGCACCGTCATCAAAAGCCAAAAACAGATTATTATGCAGTATTTTTGCTGCTGCTGCTAAAAGTTTCTTCAAATGAAATTCCATGTTTTTTGTTGTTTTGTTTTTTCTTCAAACCATCTTCAAAGAACAACATGTTCAAAGCCTGCTTTGCCTTTTTTATAGCCGTTCCGATGAACTTTGAAAAAAATATCGTTGGGCTGCCTCTGGTAAAGCACAAAAATCTTATTTCGACAGGTGTCTTTTTGATTACTCTGTCTTCAAATATCGTAAACAAATTATGAGAATACAATAAAATATATTATTATTATAATATTTAAACTTCAGTCGAAAACAGTAGTATAAAATAAATCTTTTTCTCTGCACTCGTAAGCACTTTACTCTACTTCATGTCTGATATAGAGATCTCGTACTTATCGCTTAGATCTCAATCTCCATCATCTGTTAGAATATTTGTGCAATATTATACCGACTAAGTTGTATTTTTGTCATGAAAAAACAAAAATTGGGTGGAGTGTTGGCTGTGGGTACGGTTTACTACGTTTACATACTGGTAAACATTGGTTGTCTCCGTTTTTTTTTTCTATTTTATATAAATAATTGATTGTATTTTTTTTTTCATTTTCTGTTATGACAATTGTTCTTTTCAATGCATAATGCTACATTCAAGTAATTACCAATTTTGGGAGTGGTAAAGAATTGGGGGAATTTTTTTTTCCTAGATATGTAATACACCTTATAGCGATCAAGCTTTTTTTATATCGTTTGATTCGCGGTACTATTTTATTTATTTTTGTTGCTGTTGGCACTTTGTGTGTTTCGCTCTGTAGCAAGTCTGCTTTTTTTACCATAATCCGATTTTTTTTTGGCGGCAAGGCGTCAAATGATCGACATTTTAAAATATGACTAGTCAATTATTTTAAAACATGATTTGGCAAATTTGTCCGCCATTTTTTTAAGAGATTGTCAAGTGTGGAACATAAAAAAACCTACGGTATTTTAATACTGCGTATTGGATGTAAACCAGTCCCTTTATTGGCAATAGCCGTTCATTTTCAACAGTTCTGATACTTTTAATTTGTTTGTTTTTGTATATTACTGAATCTGGAAAGCATTTTGTTTTTAAAAAGCACAATCGATGTGGCTGTTATTTGTACATAGTAGTGTATCTAGTCATACCTTATAAACTTGATATTCTGCGTTTTGGTTCATTTTAGTTTGTGGCGTTGCATTATTTAGCATATCATACCAATTGTGTATATAGTATGGGTAATTGAAAAAAAATTAATAAAATTGTACAGAAAATATTGTCTTATAATTTGTCTCATAACAGTGGGAAATGCAAGGATGTGTATAATATAATATTTTAGCCCTCTGAACTTGGGTTAGGTTGTCGTAGCGGGTTAAAAATCTTGTGCTCGAATTCTATACTCGTCATCTCGCATGTAGGGTGTAATAAATCTTTATGGCGATACACGGAAAACGTACAAATTCCCGTCGTTTTAGAAAATTGGCAGCTTCACTGTTTTGTTCATAAGGAGGAGGTTGAAACACCTCTTAAACATAGTAAATGGGTGAAGGGTGCAGCAAGTTATCGCGATTTCATTCACATTGGGAGACTATTACTTGAGTTGATGGAATACAGCAGGGGTGGGTCGCGAAAGCGCTCCCTTTGGAACCAGTTCCGAGGCCTCTATCATCCGTGAAATAGAGCCAAGATTCAATCTTTTGTGCGAGAATGTACAAGCACATCGGTTTCATTGAAGGTATTTTTCTTTAATATGTTTTGTATTATCAAACTTTTTCTTAGTTTCTGTGGGTTGCGGAAAAATTTGGCTGTGGAGTGGATGAAAATTTTTAGGAACGCTGGAATAGAGTATTATCATGGATGGCTGCATAAGTGAAACTAATATTAATAATAATAATTACGGAACTCCGACCCTTGACTAATATAGTCATAAACTATTGAGTTATATTAACAATTCTGCAACTATACAATATTCATAAGTTATATACCGGTAACTGTTTTGTGTTTTGAAGAATGACGCTGTCAATGCATATTGTGTTGATATTAGTATTGTACAATCAAACTTTCTGTAGTCGAGGAACTTGCCAATTTCAGTAATATGATTATACCTTTTTGCATGATTCGTGACAAGCTAACTTCAATAGGGAGTTTCTAAGCAACATGAGCTTAACTGTGAATGTCATTTTTCTCTGTGAGAACTGATCATGGCAGGATAGCATAGCTTAGCTTTAGCAGTTTAAGAAGATGTGTATTTGAAATCTATATAGACTAGTGAATAAACTGGAAATCCGTTGTGCACAACCACATTACATATAACAAAATTTCAAACTTTATTTAACGTTTATTACAGTGCAAAATACTAATATAATATGAAGAAAGTATATTTATACAAGCACAATTATCTTTCAATTTGTACAAGAGCTGGGAATGTCTTCATTCTCAAACGTTCAACTTCAGCTCGTAATACAGCGACTTCCTGGGCTTGCGCTTTAGCAAGATCGACTAATTTTCTCCTTTGAACAATGCCACGTAATCGATTGTCAGCTGTATGTTTCGCTCTTTCTGCAGCTGTTATAGAAAATGTAGTGTTAAACGTTGTTGGAGGTAGATCTATAGCTTGTAGATAACTATGGAAGACACTAACATGATAGAGTCTGTTTATGCCGTATGTATCACTGAAATCAGTACTAGGAAAATTTCTTCCTCGGAACGTTTCAATTTTGATATAATGCCATATATATATATTATAGACTTGTCTCAGAATTTTCTGAGCACCTTTAAAACCATGCGGTAAATATATATTATTTTGGCGGTCAAAATTAAAAAATTTTTTTGGTTATCAGTTGGACGAAGGCCCAAAGTAACCACCTGATTTAATAACAAGAAAAACATTTATAACTTGACATTGGTACAACTGTACCAATGGTTTCAAGGCTGTTCCCAACATTTGGGAGGGTTGTGCAGCACTAAGCCATGTGATTCCTTGGATTTCTCACAAGCCATATTAAACCAAGATAATTGACCAACAAAGCCTAGTATTATTACCATATGCCCGTTATTGTTGGTATCAGTTTTGCTTTCATACTGATCGGATGGTTTGACTATATTATATGCCAATCTCACAGAAAGAAAAATAATTACCATTGACTTCATCGATGTTATTACGTTCTGATACAGAAACATGGAGTTCTTCTGTTTCTTTACCAAGGGACATGTTTTCATGTTGCTTCTGACGAATTGTTCTTTCTAAATCTCGAATCTTAAAGTAAAGTGAGAATATTAAATGTGAGCGCTTCTGTTTGATAATAATTGAAGCTATATAGTATAATCGATTCAATTTGTTAGACAAAAAATGCATGTGCTTTGAATATTTTATGAGGCCGGTTTCCCAACCAGAAAGGAATTTATCGCAAAGAAGATTTTATTTGCTTTTTAAGGAAGGGAATTTTACCTTGTATGTGCCTGCAGTATTATTAATAGTTCTTACTTATTCAGCAATACTGTAATACTTATTTATGAACAAATTATTAACTATATGGTCGACAGTGTGGTGCATTGTGCTAAGCGCTAGGAATACGCTTGCCTTCGCATCTCTGATTATTACCCTGCGCGCAGTGGTAGGATTCAAATTTTTTGTCAGCTGGTTTCATCACATATTTTTCAGCCGGTTCTGTTACAAAAAGTCATGTTTTTTCAGTTATGCCAACCAGTCCGCTGATTTCATGGTTCTATAGAACCGATGCGAACCCCTGAATCCCACCACTGCCTGCGCGGGTACGCAGTTTCAAATCCTGGACTGGTAACCAAACATGCCATATGATTAAGCTATCTTATCAGCCTCCCTCTCCCCCAGGATAAATATGTAAATTCTATCGTATGCTATTCAAACTGTACAAAAGATGGAGTGCCATAAAGCTGGGATCCAATAGAGATAGAAAACAAACGCAAATACAGTTTCTTTTATATATATATATATATACCGCGGGGGGAGTTCATTTTTATAATTAAAGTACTTACAGTAGATTGTTTGTGTGCAACATTCTTTTCCAGATGTTTATCCTGTAATGCTAATGTTTCTTCTAAAACTGACATTTGTTTTGCATGTCTTGCTTGGTGATTTTCCTCATTCAAGTACTAAATAAAAATTGTAATATTCTAAATGATTTTAATGAGCAATTGATTATTTTTCCATTAATGATTAATGTTGTATTGAAAATAGCTAAAAATCACTAATTTGTTGTAGCAATACCTCCAAATAAGCCATGTTGATGCAGAAGTAAATGTTGTCAATATATAATGAAATCCTAGACTCATTTTTAAAATTAGCGCCAATATCACTAACTGTTATTTATGAAGGCTTTTGACTTACAAATTCAGTGATTTGACTTAAGACATGAAAACGACTCATACTCAACTCGAGACTCAAGAAACCTATGGCTCAACTTGTGATACTGGGTATGGGTACCCAACACTATTATGCTAACCATTAAAAATTTCTCTTGTAATATCTTACCGATTGAAGATCTTTAGCAAGTTTAAGCATTTGTATATGTCGAGCTTTATTATGCAAATCATCCATCTGCATCATCATTTTCTTTCTCTCCCATTCCAACTGATGAATTCCTTTTTTAAAGTCTTTGCATTCAGTCATGGCTGCAACTTTATGTTCTCCGAGACCCTAAGTAATATAATGAATAAAATAAGTTACAAAAATAATAACTGCAAGATAATATAAGGTATTTGAGTGATAACAATCTATGTATGATTGGCCATTACATGCAGGGTTATTATATATATTATGGGAGTGGCTCCCAACCTTTTATGGCTTGTGGCCCCTTTTCAGAGTCATTTAGCACTCATGGTACGTTTAGCACTCATGTCAATTTGAGTGTTAGATTCCAAATCTCATTATGTTTAAACAATTCATGTTCAACTAAGTGAAAACACCCTGTGAAATAACTTCTCTTGTAACAGGAAAAGTAAAATCAATTTCACGCCTAGCATTGTGGCCCCCACAACTGCTCTGTGGCCTTCTTGGTGGCACACAGTTGAGTACCGCTGTTTTAAAAATTCAAACACAGAAATTTATAAACATGGATACAACATTTGAAATTAGAGTTAAAATCGCTAAAGCTCTCTAGCATATGGGCTCCATTATTAGAATTCTATTTAAGTGAATATTTCTCATATAGTATTTCACACCTACACTTCGAACAAGTGGCCATTCAAACACAGATAATTAAGTTGTTTGAAGGGTGTTACGTGTTTTCACCTAGATTAGTCTTTCCAGTTCGAAGTTTATTTTTATTACACGCCAGGTGAGGTGGCAAAAATATGATAAGGATAATAATCTAAGGTTTTGGTTAGTGCAGCATTGGGGACCTTTGAGTAATTGACTCAGCTTGAGTAGGATTTTCAAAAAAACGTTGGTTTAAAGTTAAAGCATGGCGGGCTTTGAGTAAATGACTCAGCTTGAGTAGGACTCTCAAAATAATGTTGTTTTAAAGCTAAAGCAAGATGGGCTTTGAGTAATTGACTCAGCTTGAGTGGGACTTTTAGAATTATGTTGGTTTAAAGCGAGTTGGAATTTTCAAGTAGTAAGTGTCACGGTGACTCACTCGTATTCAACTATTTCGTTATCTATGATCAGGACTCAAATTATGATTAGAAAGAGCAGTGACTTAAATTGACTCAGGACCTGAGAGTGTCATGACTCAACTAGAGTTTCAAACCTTAAAATTTGCTGAGACTTGGACTTGACTGGGGACCGGAAATTATCCGTGACTCAACTCAAGATTTTAGTGGGCCAACCATAGGCTGACGAAAAAGTGACTTAACAGGTTTTTCTATTCTATGAAAATTGATTTTTATTTCAATTTCAAATCCTAACCCTGATTGTTGCATTAAGATCTTCAACAACAGGTCGATGTATTAGGATACTGTTGTCATAATCAGCAATAAAATCTCCAGTTTCAACTTCAACTTGACCTTGCTTTAATAAGAATTGAATTTCTAGATTCAAATTATTTTTCATTCGATCTTCTCCCAACCTGTGATATATGAGAATAAACAAATTAAATAATTTTTTATATTGATGAGACATTTTCAAATTTTTTATATGACGCTTCTAATGCTAAGCCTTTCTCTCTGAGCAAGGTCCTGTACAAGCAGCCACTGATATATAAGGAGCTAGGACTGAAATCTTATTAGGTCAGCACACCAGCAAAATTAATGAATGGGAATTATTTAAAAAAAAATCGAATTTCTCTCACTTGTTCTGTTGTTTAACAATGTCTTCAAGTAATTAAAGTTAATTAATCAAATTTAAAAAATCCGTATTTCCATCACTTGTTCTGTTGTTTAACAATGTCTCCGAGTAATTAATGTTAAATAATTAAATTAAAAAAATACGATTATCCCTCACTAGTTCTGTTGTTTAACAATGTCTCCAAATAGTTAATGATAATTAATTAAATTAGAAAACGTATTTCCCTCACTAGTTCTGTTATTTAGCAATGCCTCCCAATAATTAATATCAATTAATTAAATTAAAAACATATTTCCCTCACTAATTCTGATGTTTAACAATGTCTCCGGGTAATTAATGTTAAATAATTAATTTAAAAAAAACAATTATCTTCCACTAGTTCTGTTGTTTAACAATGTCTTCAAGTAATTCATGTTAATTAATCATAATTAAAAAAAACGTATTTTCCTTACTTGTTCTGTTGTTTAACAATGTCTTCAAGTTCTCTGTTCATCATTTCATTTTCATCTTGTAAATGTTGAAGATATTTTGTCATCTCCGCAAGTGTGGAAGCATGATTTTTAACACAAAGTTCACTTTCTACTTTAGTTTTCCTGTTTTTAAACAAAGAAATTGAAAACAAGAAAGCACTGCTCAAATATATGGACATGAATGCCAAAGCGAAGCAGTATGGGTATGCAATCTTTCACAGTAGACTATCGGTAACGCAATCTTCACGTCTTTGCCTGACCACCAGATAGAAATGAATGCGAATGCGATCCATATGTCCACTTCGTGTGCAATAAACAAAAAAGATCAATTCCATGTTTGAAGAATGGCTCTATAAATACCTTACATTTTGCAACTGAAGGATAAAGAGGAGGTAGCTAAAAGAAAATATCAACATACCAAATCATTTATATATGTTAGGATAAGAACTGTATAACTATCCAGGGGAGAGGAAATGAGGAATAAGATGACTTAATCATATGGCAAACCATCTTGTCAGTTATTGTATGGGAATAGTTAACCTGTGAACGACCCCACGACAGTGAAAATCTAGCAATCGGCATGACATAATTATCTGGCCCTCAAATTGAACCAGAAAACCTGCGGGGGGGGGGGGGGGGCATTCGAAGAGGTGAAAACAAAATTGGAGATATATAAATGATTCACATACCTTGAGCTACAAAGCCTTTGCCACACGATGGTATCAAGACCTTCAGGAATGTTTATCGGATCATCCAGTTCTATTAAAGCATTAAGTGTAGACTGAGTTGCATCATCTACAGCAGTAAGACTTCCACCTGATCCAACCATTGCAGGATTTTTCTTAGCGTTAGGATATGGATCGTAACTGTGAGATCTGTCTTCAGAAACTGCTTGACGTTGAACCCTGAATAGATATAACTTGAAAATAAATCTTGATTTTTTGTTATGTTTCGTAATTTATGAGACATTATTTTATAAAATTTGTTTTGAGTGTGAATGTTAAACTCCCAGAGTCGGAATTTCATACTTTCAATGGTGCCAAATTCCCAATGGAAACTAGAAAAATCATTACGCTGACTTAAACTTTTTAGTAGACAATGAAAAGCGGCTTGCATAAGGCTTCGAAATTTTGTTTTCTGGAGTTAAAATTAAAAATCTTACAACCAGAAGTTGAGTCGGATTGCCATGAAATAGACTCAACTCTCCTTAAATATCTTATTCTTAATATGTATAAAAGGGCAATTTTTATAAAGAAACACTAATTTGAAGAAATAGTATAAGTGAACAATTTCACAACATCTCAATCCCTACCTTGGTCTACGTTTATATAATTTGTAGAGAGGTTCAATCAAAGGCAGCGGAACATCTGAAAAATCCCGCTTGAATGTTCGATCGAGTATTTTATCTTCTGCAACAGCACTGTCGTAAACTTCTCTGTAATCGTCGACAAGTTTTCGAATTTCTTCTTCCGATTCATTCAATTGTTTCTATTAAAAATTGATTCAAAGATTTTAGTTTCAATTATGATTTTCATTTTTTAAATTCAATATGTTCAACAAAATAATTGTTTGTTTATGGTTGGTTTCTCATCTACGGAAGCAGTCATCAATATAGAAAAACCTACCTTTGGGACTCAACATTGTTTTCTCAGTTTATTACACACTCACTAAGGTGGAGAGCGTGAGATTTGAGGATGCAACCTTTCATTTGTAAAATCTAGTCCATAATGTCCAATTGTTTCTATTATATAATCAAAATACATTTTACCTTCTTAGTTTTCCCAAACTCCAGCAAGAAGTTGATTTGCTCTTCTTGAATATTAATTTCATCAAGCATAAGCACGGCAGATGATAATCTTAATATTTTAGATTCTTCTTGACTGATCACCATTTCTGTTTTTACTTTCCTGAAATAGAAAGAAGAAGGCTGTTCATTATCATACAAAATAAAATGGGTTACAAAAACTGAAAATGAAGTATTTGTGTGATTATTGTAAAATAATTTCACATTCTGTATATTTTACATACACTTCTTTTTTATCATATAAGAATCATTTCAATCATTCAATAGTCAATATTTGAAGTTTGTGGATAGGTAAACCCAAGGCATACACTTGCTATTGCATTACCTTACATAAGCTAAAATTTTCGAACCATCTGAGAAATGAGTGAAATGCATGTCGGGCCATTGGCTGTCCTTCTTTTTCCACCATCTATGGTTGAGGATAGATTAACTATCTGTATCTCATCTAACATCTAACACTCGACTTAATAAAATAAAAAATACTGAAGTGGTGACTAAATAAGAGGCCACATGACATATAATTGAGCTTTTAATAATCTCTCCTCAACATAGAAAAATCACCTGTTGTACAATTGGAGTAATTGTTCATCAAATGATGACATGGCCTCAACAACTCCTTGTTGTATTTTCTTCAATTCATTTTCAAGATTTTTACGATATTTTTCTCGTTCCTCAAGAAGATCTGTAAAATTTGTATTTGTTGTAAGTAACCTAATAAAAAGAATTTGCCATTTTTATAAAAATAAAAGTCACTGAAGATATTGTATTATAGTCTTTCCTGATCTGTTCTCTACCGCTGGAGTTACTTGCATTGAATTATATAGTAAAGGCAAAATCTAGTGGGTATCAGGACTGTGGATTCAGAATCATATTTTCAAATTTCTCGGAGATGGAATTCTGAAAGTCTGGAATTAATTTCAATTGTGAAAACAAGTCAAAACTTCCTACTAAAACTCGAAATGAATTAATTCATGAGTCTTGTAACAGTTTTCAAAGGCTTGCATATAACATAGGTTCAGTTATGAATTGGATTTTCTTTGCTGGGATCGAAATTTTGTAAAACACAGGGTCGAAATTAAAAACCAAATTTCTCTCAGTCCAGAGTCGGAGTTATCCAACTCCCCCTCGGACAATCAGCTTCTCAGACGCTCAAAATAACCCTCAATAGAAAAAAATCATTAATCTGACCCATTTAGTTCAGTTAGGGTAATATGTTGGGTTGATATGTTTATCATACGAGTTGCTAACCTAACCTTTGCTGTGTGGAAGCTGAAATTCTGGTTTTACCTTTCTGTTTCTTTTCGTGTTCTTTCATCATTTTTCTTTCTTCATCTGTCCAGTCTTTTTCAGGTTTTTCAGCAACAAATTCAGGTAGTGGAATATCCTGTTAAAAACATACCAATGAAGTCACATCACTTGATATTCAAAATACACGAATTTTAAAAAATATGACAGAACGTTAATTTGTTCATGAAAAGGATTTCCTTGAGATATTAGTAATCACTAAAGTTAATGAAGATATAACTGGCCAGCGGTTACGTGAACCACCTTATGACAACAAGAAAATTTTCTCGCACATAATTACCTCCCCCCCCCCCAATAAAATACCTGTTTTAATATGTCCTCTTTCTTAACTTCCAACACTCCTCCCATCATATCATTCAATCCTCTCTCTCTTTTATTGTCAGATTGTGCAGCTTCCAATCTGATTTGTTCTTGTCTTTGTTCTTCAACTAATTGTTTTTGTTGTTCCATACTGAGAACATGTTCTACTTGAACCTGGTGAATACAAAGAATCATTCATTCGTATGCTAAACTTTTGTTCGCTTGCCACGGAAATATGCAAAAATAATCTTTTACCTCTTCATCCAACACAGTTAAAATTTTTTCAGGTTTTTCATCAATACTTAATACTGGATCTTTGATATCTGATGCATCCATGTCCAAATCCTACAAAATTATAAGAATAAATTAATTATAATTCAATATAATATTGTTTATAAGTCCAGAGTTTCCCAAACTTTTTGGGCGGCAGACCACAATTCGTGAATCTTAGTTTTGGCTGACCCCTAGCCTATGCCGTATCAATTTCTGTGCCTAATTAACGAGGAAGGATAATGTTTCATTTACAACACAACAACACACACATATGCCTCACACATATAGGTCGTTGTAAGAGGCTATAAAATTTTATGACAGCAATAGATATTTGTCTGCGACGCTCAACCAAAAAGTCGATCAGACTCTTTTCATATCGTTGCGGCCCCCTTGTGACCCCCTCATCACAGACTCCGAGGAGTCCGCAGACCCCAGGGAAGTAATAATTCACATACCTCCATAATTTCTCTAATTCTTATATTCTTTTCTTTTACTCTCGCAATTTCTTGTTCTTTGTTCTGATAAGCGTTTGTAAATGCTTCATTGAATGATAGTTTGATTCTGCGGATAGCATCCTAAAAAAGAGAATTTTTATAATTAATATAGTAAAATAGGAATATTGTTAGCTATTATTTTCAGATACATAGACTGGTGGCTGCAGATACACGGTGAAAGTGGCATAATAAACAACCGGCTGAGTGAAGCTCTGATAGCGAGCATGTTACTTTATCTTGGCCCAATACGCAATCATGTCGATCAGGCGTTGAAAGCATTTATGAGAACAGAACCAAGGACATGTGAACAAACAACCTTGTCAGTTGTCATAGTCTAGCAAACAGCATGAATATTGGAAGAAACTTATGATTGGTGTTGTACTATAAGGAGATCGATATCCTGAATTGTCGGCCAGGTTGTCTGTCTATAACTGTGATCGAATTCAGAAATGTCAATGATAACAAAAATGCTACTGAATGATGAAAACTTATGATTTTATATCCTATACATTTAGTGTATGTCACTTCTTTTTAATTTTAAAATATTTTTCCCAAAAAACCTCCAGCCAAGTTTATTTTTCCAAACAGTGAAAAAATCGTACACAAAGTACGAGAAAATGATAGTTTTAATGAGGAAGGGAAACCGAAACTGGCTATCGAGCTCAATATAACCAGCTACTTGAGAATAGAAAACTACTTGGATCATTGCTTTTTAATACAAGGTTGCGAGTCAAACGGAAAGAGTGAGAGTGCTGACAGAAGAGTTGCATGTAACTGCTGACACACTAAAGAGTTATACTTAAAGAAAAAAAATTCCATAAAATCTTTTATGCATCAGGCAAAATAATGGGCTCGAACCAAGATATCTAATCTGAAAACCAACATTGTCATTGAACCTATGTATTCACCTTCACAAGTACAATTTGATTGATCTTTTCTTCTCTTGTATGAAGATCAAATTGTGAATAAAACAATTCATTTTCTCCACCATATTTTGGTCCCAGACTTCCATGAAGAGAGAGTTGATGATCAGGATGTAGATTACTATCTTCTTCCTCTTCTTCTTCTTCGAGACTTGTTTGTGTCGTACTGATCTCAACGATCTCTTTTCTAGACTGTTAAAATAACGGTAATATTAGTAAAAGAGCAATGATAAACTGTATAGGAATAAAATAAGGTAGGACCATGGTGAAAACTCGGAAAATATGAGTTTGTTGTGCACTGAGCTTGGCAAAATCAATAAAAAATTGAAGTGGCGTCGAAGTTTGAAAAAAATAAAAATTTGAAACAACGATTTTAGGATGTAGCAATGTGGGTTTCTTCTGAGATGGGTGATCAATAAATAAAATTTGGACCTTTTTCTTTATTAATGATATTAACACCACTAACAATAACTGTTTACCAAAAAATGTTTACGCCCACTACTTGTCAAAGTTAGCATTGCATAAGATTACATGTAATAGCGATATATGTAAAGGTTAGTCACTGGAACTGACTGTGTGACCCGAAGATTCGCTGCCAGGGTCACAAAGGAGCAAGTTGTTTTTCATTTCAAAATTTTCTTTTGTTACTGGCGAAGAGGTATTTTAGCATACGAGGAGAGGACTAGATCAAAAATCCTATTTAATTATTGCTCAAAGCAGAATCTGCTAGATATAACCACGTCTATGATCTTCATGGATGCCTTCTTTTTTGCACATTTCACCAAACCCAGAAGCCAACTATTATTAATGGTAATCAAAATTTGATTTCATGAAAACCAAAGCTTTGTGAAAAAACTATTGCCACCAAAATGGTAAACTGTCAATTCATAAGAAGAAGTGGTAAACCATCATAAGTTCGTTTTTAGGTACAATTTATGTGTTACTGTGTTTATATAAATGTGCTGTTTTTATTACCTAATAAAAAAAATGGATTTCATTTCGTAAGTTTATATGATTTGCTATATGTAAAACTTTAAAGTTTTCAACTCACAACTAATTCTTCGATTTGAGCTGCCCGAATTCTTGAAACTCTATCCAACAAGGCCTGTTCACCTCTGGGCCGTTCTTTCATTGGGTAATTAGTGATACATGTTGGAGCATTAAATGCTTTTAATGCACGACCTAAAAAAATTGATGGACAAGTAGAGTAGAAGTGAATAAATGAATAATACTCTCAAGGTATCATTTTGAATAAAGTAGTTTACTTCATACATTCACTCAAAACAGCACTCATCTCGAGTTAAAAAGCTTGATTTGAATGACCCTAAACCTCCAAGTTTGATAGTTACTGGCAGATAATGCACCAACATTATTATATATGAGTCTCATTTACTTCTGAGTATTTTTCTCATATATGAGTCTCATATACTTCTGAGTATTTTTCTCATATATGAGTCTCACTTACTTCCGAGCTTTTTTCTCATATATGAGTCTCATTTACTTCTGAGTCGTTTTCTCATATATGAGTCACATTTACTTCTGAGTAGGCACTCCTTTTTTAATATACCTCCTATCCTTTGAGCTCAAATTCTTCTTTTGAGCAAATAAAAAAATATATAAGGAAAAACTCATTCAGTTTCTTATATCCTGAGTGAGTGAGCTGAGTGACAAGGGTGAAACAATATACCGAGTCTTCAATTAGGGCATTACAGCCAAATAGTATAATAGTTTTAAATTTGGATAATACATTCTAGCTATATGTTATATTCATATTGTACTCTATTTATTCATATTCTTACCCAACCTTGCTTACATAGGATAGGTCAATCTACCTATCTCAAAAAATATAAAATATAAATAATCAAGTCACCTTTCACGTCCATGTCATCCCAAAATTCTTTCTGCATGATATATTTTAAATACTTTTGCGCCAGATTTTCAAATTCAATTTCTTCACGAACCTAGTAGTAGGAAAATATACTGTTTCAGTCTAACGATAAATCAGATCAACAAAAGGTTGAGCTCTATTTCAAGAATATAGACATTTAGCAATACTATTTTGTCTGTAAAATTAACCATTTTTGCATCAAAATTAGGATTTATACCATACTTACAAAATGTTGCCAGTGTTTTGAATTGAATTTTTTATAATAAGAAGCTCAGTCATATCTTTCCCTTGAACAATTCCCTGGAGCAACCATCATTATCTAGTGATATCATTTTTAAAAGGATCAGAATCTTTTTGGTTCAGCATTGCCTACCCACCTATTATCTATATATCCTGGGTGAGGTGGCGGGCATGGGATTTGAACCCAAGATTTTAATTTGTTATACCATCACAGTTAAGCCTAATGCATTGAGCGCTGCGCCATCGCAACCGCAAATACATAAATACATTTTGTTCCCATTTTTTGATTTCAAAATGAATTAAAAAATCAAATAAAGACCTGCTGTACTCTTGTTTCCTCCATTTCTTGTAATTGTTTTTGTTGTTCGACATCAAGATTGTATTCTTCTTGATCTAATCGTTCAACTTCGGGCCGAGTTTGATTTTCTGCCATCATTGATAGAATCTTAAAAATGTAATAAAAATTTACTTTTAGTGTTAATAACTACACAATACGCTGATACTGTCGCCTTAGGGCAACCAAAAATAGGATCACCAATGCCAACTTACTAAGAGAAACTCCTGTGATCTTCGCGAAAAAAATAAATAGTAACTAGGTTTCTCAAAATGGGGCCTCGACCATCCTAGGGGACCATGGAGCAGTTCTCTGGAGGCCACAAAATGATGCTATTACTAGGTACAATTTACGATGTCTGCGTTGATTTGAAGTAAATTAATTGCAATATGTTTTAATTCCTTGACTGAAAAGCATATAAATGCTTTCACTTCCATTTAGTGGCCTTGACATTATTAAATGTGGCTCATACAATTTACATTAAATAAATGCAGTCATCAAAAACAGTATCTGATGAAGGACTTTGCTCATGGCCTCCAGCGAGACGAACCATAGTTCACCCTAGGGGCCCAATGGCCCAGTTAAATATACTCTACTTGAGACATATTTATTTTAACTGTAGATAAGTAATACCTTCTGGAATAACGCAGACAATCAAGTAAATGTTACCGTTTTTCTTAAATCCTTGATGTTTTTCTTCAAATCTCGTTTCACTTCATTGTATTGCAAATTCTCTTGTTTTCGAGCGATAATCAGTTGTTCCTCCAACCATGTCGCATCTTCAGGAGGAACTGGAGTTGGTGTTGGAGGTATAGTACTGTGAGATGTTCCAGCTGCGAATAAAGCAATTAGATTTATTTAACAGTTTTCTATAAAGCTACGTTGTATTATTGAATATAAACAAATTTAAAATGTTATCCATATTCCAGATCCATATATTCCCATAATACACACCATAATTATTCGTTTTTGCACATGAGCTTATTACAATAAAAACTAAAAATTTTGAAGATAAAGTTTTTCATGACACAGAATTATGAAATTAAGATGGTAAACATACTTCTCTCAACCATTTCTGCTCCATTGTCCAACAGATCCTCAGTACTGTCTGTTTGTTCAGCAGGTGCTAAGTTATTATGAAAGAATTTATTAAACCAAAATATAGGAAGACATGTAAAATTTTGATTATTCAGTCATTGTTACAATTAATAATGATCTACAATTATACCGGATTCCTGCTTTTCGCAAACGTGTGAGAGCCACAGTGATATTAATTAAGGGTAATCAAGGAATTCAGGTAAATATACCCTCGACTCCTGGTTGAAAAAAATTTGGTGGCCAAAAACATTTTTACTTTGACTCTGGTATTCGACTCCAGGCTGAACTACGAGGAAATCAAATTTTGATAACAAAAACTTTTGCAAATATAAGACTTCTTCAATAGACTGTTGTTGTTGAGATGTTTGCATAGGCCAATGACAGGCTTGCACCAATGGCCAAGCCAATTAAATTAGTATATTTTAGTCTTTTCCCTCTGAATTAATCAGCCAATAGGTGTCGCTGACTCGAAGACTGTTACATTTCTTCGCGACCCCTTATTGATTGCATCAAATCATTGACGTTATTTCTTACGTGTATATTTCAATTCTTTCATACACTTTTGTGTTGTGTTTGCATTGATTCTTGCATGATAAAAATAAATTATCTGAATCTGAATCCAAAGGAAAATACAATTAAATACAGAAATTTCATTTTTTATATTTTTACCTGTATATTCTGGTAATTCCCATTCTTTCATTGTTGCAACTACGGCGTCTTCCTTTTCAGCAATACTTCTTAATTTCATGTCCAAGTTTCGAAAATATTCTAATGCAGAATTCATAGCAATTCGTCCTTTTGACGTCAGACTGTCGATGATTTGAAAAGTATAAAAAATCACGAAGACTGATTTAACATTTCGAATGATTAGTAAAGCATTACAAAATTGACTTGAATCCATATGGAACTTGAAACCATGAAATAATACTGTGTATCAGGTTAAAGAATCCACATATTAGGTATAAAAAGTGTTGAATATAGTATATGTCACTGTCGTTGAAGCAAAATATTAAAAATAATACGAGTTTGTATTCAATTATGGGTGCGATGGGATTAAAGCAGGGGTGAGCAAAATTTTTTGTCGGTGAGCCAGATAACCAACTTTAGATAATTAGCTGGGCCGCAAAAAAATTTGCCGGAAAGGCAAGAGAAGAGAATGCAGCTATCGCTTAGCCTTACAGTAATAAATCCACTGGGCAAAATGGCAAAAGATTTGACGCAGCGAAGAGCAAAAAAAAATGTGAGCGCCTTTCCAAACATAAATTGTCGGATTGGGATTTTAAGCTTCATGGGGCAAAATCTGAACGTTAATCTGGGCCACACTAAATGGCTTGGTGGGCCAGTTTGTGGTCCTCGGGCCGTCTGCTGCCCTCTGGATTAAAGTATCAGACCTAACTATGTTAGTGTCGCATGTTAAAGATTTCGGGCCAAACCCCATACCTTACCCAGGGCGTAATAAATTAAGTAGGCAATGTCAGACAAGAAAGATTTTAGTTTTTCCAAAAAATACTAGCTCCAAGTGGATGCTAATACAGAGCCTTTTTAAAAATGGCGGACTAAAAATGCCTTATAAAAAATCATACAAATGTGTGTCAACACTATATTATAAACTAGCATGATAAAGCAATTCAGACCATTTGTAACTTAAAAAAACAGACATCTTAAAGCTAAAAAAGTATCTTAATATGGGTGGATATATTCAGTTATAATATTTCACTCAACATATTAAAAATATAAAATAAACTGAACCTCCATGAATAGCTGATGAGTGAATTATCGCCACTTCCAGTCGATAAAATTCTTTGTCCATCAGGTGAAAATAAAGCAGATGAAACTCCTCCGGTAAGATAGGAATGTGATTTGATAGATACAGATGATGACTGTTAAAATTGGATGAATAGACTGAAATAATTAATCGGTACATCGTTTTATATTGGTATTACAGGTTAAACAACTCCATGTCATTATATACAGCCCTATTTAAGCCCCTCAAAAAAAATTCCATGAAAGCCGAGTTAATTATCAATGATTTGAAAAATTATTCATTATGATTAGTCGTTATTGATTTTCTGTGAATGTCATCAAAATCCGCATAATAGGTACATTTTTTTATTATAGTTGATCGAACTATTAAATTCAAATTTTATTGAAACTACAAAATTCCGAACATCAAAACATATTATTGTTTTTAGGAAGTGTTTTCACTCTTTCTCTTTTAACAATGCTCTTTACAAGATATAACTATTATCAACCTATTTTGAAATTCATTGCATTTACTGCTTCGCTAAATAACAGTCACTTGATGGGTATATCTTGCCACACTACTGAATTTTCTACTCCAACTCTACTTCATTTTCCACATATGGACAGATTTTTCAGTACTCCCGAAGTATGTGAGCCAAGATGGGGGATACCAGAACGTAGTATGTATACCAGGATAGGGTTAGGCCATAATTTCAAGTACTGTACTAATACTACGCGAGTCACTTGGATAGTCTCTTGTAATAATTCGTAATAAAACTAAAATAAGGAAAATTGGGAAAAAATTATGGCCCAACCTAACCTGGTAAACATACTACGTTTCGGTGTCCGCCATCTTGGTTCACATACTTCGGGAGTACAGATTATCTAGGTTTAGGAGAAACTTTTCAAATTTCTATCAAAATGTGTCAATATTATCCTTAACAAACTCACCCAGTTATGTTTGTCCCGAATAATTATTGAGCCATCAGGAGCATACGACATAATCCATTGACAATGTGATGACAGAGTCAAACATCCATCTTGCAATTGATGAGCTTCAACTTCATGCGAAGGGTTATGTATTGAAGTGCTGTCCTATAATTCGGAGGAAATATTTGAAAGTTGATGATTGATTTGATAGTTGATAAATTTAAATTTTTATATTTTCTGTAATAATATTCGATTTCTGATATTATGACCTTCACAGAAAAATCATGAAAAATGACAAACTATGTCAACACTGTTCATATTCTATATTTTTCTGCAAAAATAAGACAAATTGCAATTATGCAATTGAACCTGACTTTAATTGTACTCACTCACTAGATCTATTTTTGAACATTTCAAATTGTCTGAGAAGACCTGTAGTGGTATGGACTCTTGCACAAATATATTGCATAGTGATATACTCACATCTTGATGGTCAGGGAATTTAAATTGCAGTAGTTTGTTGTTTTCTCTACTAATTGCGACAACATGAAGATTGGAATCAACTTCTGTTACTATAGCTGAATCCAACGGAACAGTCAGGTCAAAGGTTAATTTGTTGATGAAATCATCTAGTAAAAAGCATAGAAAACTTGCATAGAAAGCATAGTTGATCACAAAAACAAAAACTCAAAATCACAAAAACTCCCAATGGTGGCAATCAGAATCAAAATTTACAAATGAAACTAAAAAAGGATTAAGTTTACTAAGAATACATGATTGGTTCCTTTTTATTAAGGTCAAAATTTGGGTTTCTCAGAGATGGGAGCAGTCGTGAGAGCATCTTTGGAACAAAGAATAAGCAGTTTATCACATGACCTGAAACAAATTACATAAATACCTTTGAAATTTTTTCTCAGGCTTTGATATCTTTCATCCTTATTTTCAGAATCCCCATTGTTTGGAAGAGAAAATATTAATAAACGATCGCTTGTTGACAAATCTTCTGTTTCATCATTTTCTTCCTCTGATTTCTAATAAAAAATAAAAAAGGTTGCAAGACAAAATGTTAGAATGATAGAAGTATAATGCGGAAAGCTACAGTCGATCATACTATTATAAGTGTGAGTATTGGTATTGTCGATTAATTTGTCTTCATTACTATCTCAGATATACACAAGCAGTTTGTTACTAGCAATTAGAACTGGAGCGCCAAAATATCAGTTTCAGCGTGGCGGCCAACAATATACTAAACATTTAAAATAAATTATGAATAGACCACACAGAATAAACTATTTCTAAAGAGTTCAGAGCCAACATTTTTATTCAATACTTTTTCAAATCAATTATTACAAAAATAGGTTTTACTTTTCATACCTGCAGTGTTGGTATAACAACAACGGAAAAATGTGTTCTATCATCAGAATGTTGAGACATTGTGATGTTTTTGATACTCCCTTGACAATCTAGAATAATTAAAACATTAAAATTAAAATTTTTTATACAAGATACTATTGAAGGGTGGTGAGTTTGTAAGCTCATAATATACCGGTACTCTTTGTATGTATTTACTTTCCAAAAAAGCAGAAATTTCACTGCATCATTCATACAGTACTTACCAATATATCCGACACAGGAAAATTGAGCACTTGGTCTTGCATCTATCACAAATATATTTTTTTCTTGATATGAACAACTGAGAAGATGAAGACCGAGTGATGTGTAACTAAAAACAAAATAGATAAATTGGACTAAAATGAATTTATATATTCTAGTTGGCGATCGAAGTTTTACAAGAATAGTATGCAATTGTTATGAAATGGCATTTTATAGGTTATTAACGACCATGGATTGCATAATTTCCATAACAAAATATTGGCTAAAAAGTCATTTTTATTTACAAGTGTTCTAATAATGGTGTAGTCAGCAAATAGCAGCGTTGAGGCTCAGTCATTTACCTAACTCAAGTTCCTATTTCCTATTAAGTACTTGGAGTGACTCAGGTCATAGAAATAAAGCGACTTGGATTCTTATCATACACCACCAGAAAGACTTGTTGATTTACTGAGTTAACTCAGCGATTTACTTCGGACTCATCTCGAGGCTCGGATGACTCATGACGAAACTTGACTCATAACTCGAGATTTATTATCCAACAATGGCATATAGCCAAGCAAATATTATTGAAATTATTAGAAAACCAGAAATAATGAATTTAAACCAAACTTGAATTAATTTTGAAGTCCAATTTTTGAAACAAACTCTTCAAAAATCAACGTACTTTCAGTAGTTTCATTTCTTAATTTAATAAAAATGAAAAAAAGAATTTTGTTACTTACATGAGACAATCTACAGATTGCTGGTGTATTCTGTGGCGAGATACAATCCGAGGTTTTTCTGGATCATTTATATCGATGTAATAAATATGTCCAGTATAACAGCCAACTGCAACAGTGGAACTCGAAGGACAAGTGGCAAATGCTGTTGCCTAGATAATAAGATATTAGTTTTTTTTATACACCGCTAATTCACATCTTCCACTTCTAAATTGATTAGACAACTACTACTTTTATTGAAGTGCAATACCATTTTCAACGTCCTTACCCTGCAGTCTACGGAAATACTTGAGACAAATGTTCCATATTCAGCTTCCCACAGTTGCACAGTACCATCTTCTCTGCAACTCTGCAAAGAGGTAAATTTTTTTATAATATACAAAAAAATAATTACTCAGAGCTGTTTGAATACTTTCATATTTATACAATACACAGGCTCCAGTTTCTGATCAAAATTTATTTAACCGGAAAAATTACTTTCTTGTACAAATGATGATGACTCAATGGATGACAATTTGGAATTATAATGTTACACAATACAAACTGTTTATTAGGTGTCTAGGTGACTCTAGGGCAGTAATTCCCAAAGTTAAAAAATTAGAAGCAGAAGGATATTTGCAAGCCATAAGATGGGAGCGTCCACAAGGTATGATTGAATTGTTACAGATATACACATGCTTAAACTGTGATAATGACGTACCAATTGGTGGTATCTGAAACGTAAAAAAAAAGTTAAGGAGTTCAACTATTTCACTCAAGTTCGGCGGGCCATATTAAATCGATACGCAGGTCGTATTAGCCCGAGGGCCGTGGTTTGGTTCTAAATCTTTTTAGTAGAGTGGAATCCCAATGAAACATTCCCAAGTCAATGTCATTCCAGTCCTCACCAACAAAACTATATATCTAAAGCCTTGTTTGAAAAAATTCTTACCACACATATATTTCCTCCGTCACTGTATCCCGCACCAATGAATCTTCCGATATGAGAATTAGACACCATCCTACAATTTTCAATCTTTGTATTATAGACATAGATTGAACCAGATTTTGTTCCAAAAATAAGATCCATAAATGAGATTGGCGAAAAATTGGCCGTCGTAATTTCTGAGGATTCTTCATGCACCTGTATAATAAAAATGAAATTTCTGATTGTTTTAGATCTTGAGTTGGTACCTTTTAATACATTTGAAGTTCAAAAATTCATAGTGTAGCATTGCGCTAATATACTGATTGATATGAAACTCAAAGAAATTAGGAAAAGAGTAGTGAACTACACAGAACTGAAGTCAAAAAGTGAATAAAATAAAATATATCAAAAATGGAAGATAAATATTAACTTCAACCTGATCATCACAAGAATCCATATAAGAACGAAGACAAAATATAGATGAACTTCATCGATTTCAAAAAGTTGTACAATTGCGTATACTTGTATATACATACACACCTTGGTGATTTTGACTCCATTCTTGTCAATAACAATTTTTCTCAAAGTGCCATCAATTCCACCACAGTATATTCCTTGAGTATTATAAGATATTGTGTTGAACATTCCATCGATTACCTCTCCTGTAATCAATTTTTCTAAATAAAAAATTGTGAATATATTGACTTCATAATGAAATGTGATGTAGCCTATAGCATAAGCTATATAAAATATAAAGATTTTTGCTTTTTTATCTCATATAATGAAAAGATGATAAGGTGGCATAAGCATATACATCAGTGATTTCCAAACTGGGGGTAAATACTGGGTAACGAAAAGGGATAAAAATATGACTACTGTATTTTTATGAGAGGGGTAATTGCGATTTTGGTTATTTCAATTTATGGGTAACGATATTAAAAATAAATATTAGAATTTCGGAACCACTGATATCGATGATATATTATATCTTATATTTGGGTGATAAGGTTTCCATTTTAACCATAAATTAACAAATGAAATCACTAAATATCGGTAAGCTGAATTTTGAAAAGTTTGTTTCAAATACTCAACTTAAAATCAATTAAGTATGCGAATTCATAATTTCTGCTTTTGTAATAATTTTAAAAAATCTAGTTGACTATACGCCAGTGTGGATTAGAAAGCCCTAAACCCCGGTGTCAAGTCGAGTCACAGGTCATCAGAGTCCCAAGACAAGTCTGGAGTCAATCACTGGGTTGAGTATGACTGTTGACTAGATGAATCATTTATAAGAAGCATTTCAAGATACGAAAAATAGCTATGTATGTATGATACAGAACATCTTTTTACATTAAAAAAAAAGGGGGGGGGGGGGTATTCAACCCTGGGTACAGACCTAGACTTGATCTACCCCAAATCTGCTTTGTATAAAGAGATTGTTATGAACGAGCAAATATCACTTCCTTCTTTATTTACATCTGAGTTTTTTTAATATCAAGGTTTCAATTGACATTTGTTTGCTCAAGTAAACCTACATCTTAAATAGAACAGTCAGTGACCATTAGCTACAGAATTGAAGAATCTTTCTTATAAATTATTTCATTCAAATCTATATACCCGTGACACTCAAGCCATTAAGAATGAATACTGGTACTTGATTATTTTGGATCCTTGAATTAAACTCACCGAATTGACCACCTAGTAAGATAGTAATTCTTCCACTGTCTGGTTCCAGAGAAAACAACTGACCATTCTTGCAACCAACATAAACTTCACCTTTGTTGGACCAGCAATGAGATGTAGGTTGCATGAGAGGATGACGTTGACTGGGAACCTTTGAATAAAGATTCAAATGAAAATGATTGTTTGTTGAATTAAATTTAGGTTGGCAAATGATTTACTGTACAGAGTGATTTTACAGTGAAAATTAAATTTCAGTCGACTCAATTTAAAAAAAGGAAGAAAGCTCTCCTTTTTTCAACTTGAAATGAAAAGTGGCATATATTTTGGTGCTCCCGAAGTATGAACCAAGATGGCGGACATCGGAACGTAACATGGGTAACAGGTTGGGGTTAGGCGATAATTTCTTTCCAATTTTCCTTATTTTAGTCCTATTATCAGTTCGAAAACTAGCCAAGAGCCTCCCGAAGTTTTTATACCTAAAATTATGGCCTAACCCTAACCTAGTACACATATTACATTCCGATGTCCGCCATCTTGGTTCGCATACTTCGGGAGCCCCTATATTTTTGTGCCAAATTGGTAGGCTAATGTTAATTTTCAGACATGTGTCACTATTGTGCAATATCACTGAGATATTCAATTTCAATCACGACAAAAACCACCAAATAAATAGTGACCAGCTAGAATTTGTATTGTCCGACTAATAAAATATTAAACCTTTGACTATTGATTAATTTTATACTGTAGCTATTATGCTATATAAATTACTAATAGAAATTTCAAGCATGTATTGAATAAAATATTCATTATATTATACATTACAAAATTTTCAATCACAGTGATTCTGGTGCATTTGTGCCTCGAATACACAAAGCTATTAGAAATTTATGTTGAAAAAGGTTTCAATTACACCGAACAATTTTATATCTTGTCGAAGTGTTTAATCTGATAATGCAAATCTTTAGGATAAGATAGGATTTACAGATAAGATGACTTAATTATATGGCGAACTACGGCTCCTCATCCGGTTACCAGTACATGGGTATGAGATTAGTTAGCCAGATATTTGTTTCCGAAGCATGGACTTGATGGTGGAGGAGGCAGTAACCAACCAGCGATTACGTGATCGACCATACGGCAGCGAGGGGTCCAGCAATCCTCTCGCACTTAACTATCCCTGAATGGAATTCAAACCTGCGAACCCACGCAGGGTAATCAGAGTTGCGATGGTGAGTGTATTTCTACCGCTCAGCGCGATGTGCCACACCGTTGATCCAGTGACAAATGAAAAGAGGTTAAAATATGGAATACTTGCCTTAAAATCGTTAGCATTTTCTCCTACAAGTCTTGCTTTTGTTGATGGTAGAAGTTGAATTTTATTCCCAGAGCGAACTGGGGATTGTGATGTGTGTTCATCCTCATGCATATCACTACCATTATTATCAGGAAGTGGAATCTCTCTATATTTGAAAAAAATATGATTTAACAATTTTTATCCGTCAAGATATGTCTACAAAAAACCTGAATCGAACAATTACTGTATTTCAAACAAGAAAGGATCTAGAGGACTAGTGTTTGGCACACTGGCCTAAATAGGTTGGGATGTCAAAAGTTGAATATATTATTCACTCTTCAGTCAAGCTATCAATTTGAGCCTTTCACCCTAGACCAGTGGACCCTATTCCAACAGCTTTAGGCGAATGTTCATATAATAATAAGAAGCACACTGTAGTAATCAGGGTCATTATTTTAATCGATATTTTTAACGGAAATTTATATCCATAAAAACTATAGTCATAATTTCAGCAGACACAAGTGGGCCGGATGAAACACTTCGGTGGGCTGTAATCTGCCCACCCCTGACCTAGACAGAGAATAACAAATTTTAAGTTGTCAAAGAAATTGTTAAAAAAAATTTCACTAACATACGGCGAGACAAAACTTACAAAAATACATTTGTGTTAGTGTACAATAACTCTCTTGAATCAATTAGAATAGACATCTTTATTCTTGCAAAAGCATTGTTGCATTATATCAATTCATCAGTGTAAAATACATAGATGCGGAAGATAGGTGGTTAGTCTCATGTGTAATTAATCATATTTTATATTCATACGTTTATATTACAATTACCTTAATAATACAATAATAATATAATCTTTTCTTACCTACAATTCAGCAAATGTATATCATTACATCTGTCAAGTGATAATACATTGATGATGTCTGGTCCACAAGCAAAAATTTGATGCCAGTTTAATGGATTAAAACTTATATCAGTTAGTAATGAGTCAATTTTCATCTGAAAAAAAGAAGATTTGTTTATAAAATTTTATGAAATGTTGTATACTTGCTCTGGATAGATATGAGCGTATACTAGTTGAATATTCTGGATAGGTCATGAAATAGCACATTATAAGAAAACAGCAAAGAAGTAAATTAGGTTTGAATCCAGTGGAGGACATTAGGAAGAATGGTGAGCAGTGTTAACTCTTAGCAAATTATGAGTGCGAAAGTGCTTCGCAGTCGAAAAAAAAAGTGCGAAAGTGCTTTTGCCGATTTTAACAAGTTAGGTGCCCTAGCCTTTCATATAACCCATTGAAAACGGCATAGATACTCGAAAAAGCGCTCTTCTGGTTAATATTATGAATTGAAGAGAAGCCTTTCCGTTAACCAGTTCCCTTTTAGCGAATTCATGTTTAATTAAAACAAGTGAATTCATCGGCAACGAAAGGACATCTGCTAACACCTGCCGCGGACAAAACTTTCATGCAACGTATCACAGTGTCAGTTGCTTACTCCCGTGAACAGCAAAGGCTTTCACATTTGTTACTCCTTCCATCTAACAGCCAACGATTGATAAAACATTTCAAAAAATAAAGAAAGGAGGACATCAACAAATATAAAAACCTTCAAAATTGATTTTTGTAACAGGCAGACTGAAAACCATATTAGTTACAGGGTGGATCATTTGTTCAAATCCCGTGCAAAATAATCCCCCCCCCCCAAAAAAAAAATATAAATAGCAATCAACTAATTAGGGTTAGGTGTGCACGTGCGCTGGAAATTCCACTTTTCGATTTATCCCTAAACCTAATCTGATAATTATTAATTTGTGATTTTGAACCACTTTGAAAGTCGCCACCCGCTGTTTTAAAAGAAAGGGTAACCTACCTTCCCTCCGAAATATTAAGCAATATAATATTATACTCCCCTGTTTTGGGAGATAGGTTGACCTACTTTCTTTTCAAACTTTTTTCTCCTAAATATTACACAAGATCACTTTGAAAATCCTCCCGTTTCCTGAGCTAGCGTGACCTAATTTCTCATTTACATTTATATTATACTATTTCAGAGCTTACCCAAAGACAAGTAGTTTTTAAATGTCCACATGCCTTGGTTTGCGTGCGAATTAGTTTTAATCGGGCAGAAAACATCATATATTGGCAAAATGTTTAGTAATGCCATGTACTTTCAGCATTCATAAATAGCACTCTTCGTAATGCTGCTGACCTAGTATCAAATATTCGCATCACAACGCCACTTGCGAGGTTTCCATATATTTCAATTACACTAATAGGAACGATTACACCAACGAGTTTTCTTTTGCTAAAGTACACGAAATATAACGAGGGTGATTCTTGAAAAAAACATGAATATAAAAAATAAACGAATGATATGATAGTGGATCCCAAATAATTTTGAGAGTGTCTCGGAATGCCAATTCATTTGATAAATAATTTTTATTCGACTACATGAACACTGATATCCTGAAAATTAATGTTGAAAGAGAGTACGCATTCTCAGATATAGGACATCCAGTCGCGATATTCAATCGTTCCTATGCACAAATCTCACATTAATAGTAATTGCTACCCAAGTTTGTGAAGTTTAGAAACCAACAAACATAAAATAACTTATCCTAAAACACAATTAAAATTCAGTGGGCAATAAATTGCGCCAAGACGATGCCATACAAAACAAAAAAGATTTGGTCGCGAGAGTTACGTTAGATGACTGCAAAACGACGTTGTTTTTTAAGCAGAATGTAAAACAATCAAATTGAAAAAACGGGAGTTACGACGCCCTTAACACATCGTGTGTATTAAACTTCCCTGGTAAGTACTATTATTATTATTGTACTTATACACCTGTTGGAGTATTTCGGACAATTTCGAATTTAAAATAAATGAAAACCCGACATATAATAATGACGCAAAAGTAAAATGAACATTTATTGAAAAAGTTATTATTTAAGAAAGACAACATGATCGTACAATTCCGCCAAAACCACGATGTTCGCAAGTGAGATGATAAATAAATACTTCCCTGTATTCGATCAATTAACTTTAGCGTATCGTTTTTCTGCCAACAAACAGCCGGGTGCAAAATATTTCCGTCCTGTGATATGCTCACAAATATTCTCGATATTAATACCATACCCTCGCGTATGTACTTTCTATTAGCTCTTTAGTGATCCCTTCCATCCTTGGCCAAGTCATGTTTCGAATATGTGAACGTTTCAATCGACCATACATGGCCGGCGAGATGTTAAAATTGTAAACAAGAGAGAGGTAAAATCAATCGCGAATTTCGTTATAACGGCTCGTTTACGAATTGTTGCGCCTGTTATCGCCGAAAATGATTACATTTGTTGTATTTTGAGGCATTTAAGCAGTAATAATTAGGGCATGACATCATCAAAATCGTCAAGTGAGATCTTGAAATTGCAAATTCCGTAAATAAAATTGTGAATTACTCGGTAACGAATTCAGCTTTAATGACCGTCGGGGTATTGTTTTTTTGAAAATTATAATTAATGTGAGAGCGCCAAAAACATACAGTCCATACCGATGCGACTGCAATTTATATGGCCGCACTTGGTGTGGCGCGTTTATTAATAGTGTAAAATAAATTAAACGAATATCAATTATAACCAAGCCTGTGAGCGTGTTAATTTCCTGTGGGCAGAAATCGTAAAATACCATCTTGAGACAAATTCACTTCTATTGCAAAATCTTCATTTTCAGTTATTGTCGTTATGTGTGGCAACTTTTTAATTTATCGGCGACCAAAAAACCGCCCCACACTCGTCCAAACGTGTGTCAGGCTTGAACGACAGGAACAGATTCATCGACTATATTAATTAGGGAAAATATGTATTTTATTGGGAATGCAAAATAAATGTAACAAAACGCATTTTTTTGTGATATAACTTTGTATTTTCGGAAACGGCTGCCGTGAAAGGTAAAATTTGATCTAAATTAATCGCAAAAATGTTTTATTTCAAATGTAACAAAACACATTTTTCGCGATACAATAATGTTTCTTTCCAAATGTATCAAAACGCATTTTTTTCGATATAACTTTGTATTTTCTAATGTTTTATCTATCGTCTAACTAACGTCTGGTACACATCATTTTCGGGGAGAACTCTAGCCCGCGAAACGTCATTTAATTTAAAATAGAGAATGTTTCACGCAATCCAAAATGGAAAATCGCCAGTAAGTCGACAGGGATTCAACCCTCCAGATTCAGTATTCTATATCCCCCGTGTCAGAACTTTCTGAAGAATGGAACAAAGAACCCGTCAAACCACGGCGGAAGAAGGGGAATATTTTTTGCACTGATAATTAGGGCGTGACATTATCAAAATCGTCAAGAAACTGGTGAATTTGCAAATTCCATAAATAAAATTGTGAATTGCTCGGTAACATTTTAGCTATAATTATCGCCTGGGTATTGTTTTGTTGAAAACAGGTTGAAAATTGAGGGAATTAGTTACAATTAGCGCCTGACCTGTATTAGGCACTCGAGTACTCGAAAAAAAAACAACCGGGGCCCAATATTTTTAGCATTGAGCCGCATAGGTAAAATATTGTGTAGAAGAAGTGCTGTTCATTAACGTCATCTCGTCTTCTGACCACGCAGAAATGCCTTTATTGCCGAATTATTCAATCACTATTTTAAATCAACATTCAGGATTGGCACAATTTCAGATTTGCGAAGTTTATCACCATAGTAAAACATGAGAAAGTTAATTATTGTCTTAATAATTATCTGCATCACGGTATGGACAATAATATTACTATTCGCATAAAATTGGGACGGTAAATTTACAAATCTTGATAGGTAATAATAAAGCCAATGCAAATGTTAATTTGGGTCCTCAATGTCTTCAACAGCTGTTGCCGATGTGAGCGGACGGGTAAACCCGAAATATAAAACTTCGATGTCCGCCGACCCGCAAGAATTCATATTTGTAAAAAAGAGAGGGCGGTAATATAGATTACCAAAACCTGGATATCGCCGCCAAAACGATCGGTGACAAGAACAATTAGCGATTACAACGGAATTAACCAGTAAAAAGGCTTTGTTGCCGATTTTACTTTGTTGCCAAAAATATTTGTTATTCGGTACTCGTTAAAAATATTCGATTAAAAAAAATATTGAATTTTGCCCACCCGTACTCGCATATCAATGAGAAATAGTTGTGTAAATTCGCAAAATGCCACGTGCTTTCAACATTGTGATAACAATAAAATGGCACTTAATGGTATTTTGTGAATTTGGTGATTTTGCAAATCTGTGACATGCTGCTAAAAGTTTCGTCTGATTTGAAAATCGTGAACTTTGGTCACAATTCATCCAAAGTGACTATAACACTTTACTAAAACTTTTATAGTCATTTTAAATTCATCGATATCATTGGTAGTCACATGACCACTCTCGTTAAAAGAAAGGCACTGCGTAGTATTCCAACATCTGGTTTCAAAGAAGCCGTTTTGCGGGAGAAGCCGAATGGTGTGCTTACATAATAATCATATTATAAACAGGAATTTTGCCGTTAATGCAAAAGCTTTATCTCCTATGTCTGCATCTCATAGGTTAGAATTCCGGTAAATATCGTTATGATATGCAGAATTGAGTTACAAAAGTACTAGTATGTTACTTATTTGCCAACTTAATACTCGAAAATATTTGTTAACTTTGAATTTTTATTCTATTCAAAATGGGAAAAAAGTGCTATTTCTCTTCAAAATCAGGAAAAAGTGCTATTTCGCAGTCCCTAAAAAAAGTTGCGAAAGTGCTTCGCAATTTTCGCAAAAAAGTGCGCTAATAGTGAACACTGATGGTGAGTAACCAACTGTGTACTGAACATAGCTACGTTATTAAGAAAATGGTAAAAGCTTTATAAATTGAGAACTTCAATGTAAAGTGAGCAAAATTTCAAAAAGAAAACCAGTAATTTTATTAACCTGAATTGATGTAAATGCACCTTTTCAAAAAGTAGAATAAATTTTGAATTTTATTCAAACAACTATCAATTTCCAGCTAAAAAATCAAGAAATACAATCTCAACCATGTATCAGATTTCAGACTTTTCAGGATTTATTTCAGGTTGCATTAGCTTGAATGGAGAATCTAATTCCCATAATTGAAACAATAATATTGCTGTATCACAACTTAAAAGGAATTTGTATGACATAATATGCATCAAGCATAACATTAAATATAAAGACTGATATTTTAATATCATACCTCATTTTTGCATAATAATTGTCCACTATTCCAATCCCACACAGTCACTGCAAATTCAGGAATTCCAGAGTAAGTTGCAAGATAGAATTCTGATGTTGAAAATGTCATCAGCTTGTATTCCAAATGTGTACCTCCTGAAATTGTACCAAAAGTAGAATGCACAATTAAAAATAGTACGTCCTAACAAATTATTATTACAAAAGTAAAAATGAAAGAAAATAATTGTAACAAATTATTGGAATATCATCAATGAATTGGCCAGTGTTTCCCAATGTAAAGTTTGCTGAAAAAATTCAAGTGTATTTGTGATGCAGCTCATAATTTATATTGTTCTTTTCAACACCCTGGTGAATCTAATTATCATAATTTAATTAGCTATACTTTATAAAACTACTGCATGATGAAAATTTCAAAAGATACAATAATATTGCAATAATTGCCTCGTGACACTTCGTAGTACACCCACACCTTACCACATAAAACTTGGAAGCATATTATATTTTTCCAAAATATTAATTAAAAAAAAATGACATTACAACTGACCTTCCAAAACTTTCACAACTTTCATTGAAGGATATTCACAGATAAATATTTTAGGATTTAAACATGACTCAGCAATGGCAAAAATTCGGTCTTCTGGCGACGATGCAAATGTAGCAATGCCATTCCCAGGGCTTGGAAATATTTGTTCCTGTTTATTGGTTGTATTGACAAACTTGATATTACTTCCACAGACATAGCAGATAACATCATTAGTAATGTGATGGATTTTATTGGAGTCAAATCCGTGAGCCCAACTGTAAAATATGAGTATTTTATTGAATAATATGAAAAAAAATTATGTTTCAAGGAGTGCGGAAATCATGAACATTATAAACAATGTTCCCTCTAATTTTTTGTAGTAAGTGTGCGCAGAAATATTGGTGTGTGCGCACTTTTTTGGAAATGACTAATATTTGTGCGAAAATCGATGAAGAAATTTTGGCGTTCAAACCGGGTAATGAGTGGGCCAACAACAAACTTTCTCAACCTGCCAACCGAGAACATTGTTACATTACATCGAAATAGGTCTGTGCGCAGTAAATCTATGCATGTGCGCAGCCTCTGAAAGCTGTGTGCGCGCGCACACGCGCACACCTTGGAGGGAACACTGATTATAAAAGATTTAGAAATTGTGGATAAAAAATGAACAATGCAAACAAGTTCCTTTTTCAGACAATAAAAACATGTTGACAGATCATATTATCAGTATATGGTGTATTTTTGAAAGTATTGTAATTGCTTTGATTGATTATTGATGATAGAAAAATGTGAGCTAATTTCAAATTTATTTTCTAATTTTTGTAGTGCTCACTTCATTAAGAATTGTTTTGAATTGATCTCATGTAAAGGAAATTCTGAAATATACATGACAACTTCAACTTATTATTTTATTACATCATAAACTGATAAAACTCATTTCTTAGGTTGATATATTCCATGTTTTATACGTCAAATTTTTAAGTTTGACTGCACAAGCGCACATAATAGGCTACAGTGATGAAAATCTGATTTTTTTAGATTTCAATATTTAGCTAGTGTACACTTTTAACTTACCTGGGTTGTACTGATCCCAGATCCTCCATTCTGAACCTATGTTTTCTAGACTTTTTTAATTCAAATCACGGCTGAAATAAACAGAATATAACAGTAACTACATGCAAAGTACTCAACAGAAAACACGGCGACCTTCCAATCAAACCAAATTGTCAACACCAGTTGCGCGTGACCCGTTTCCACGGCAGCAAACCAATGAGGCGTATCTTTTTCAAAGTATATATGGGTAATGTTGAACACTCGCAAGAAAGACGACAAAATGTTTGTTCCAAATCAACAGAAAGTTATATTGTTAGGTATATTGTTAGTTATATTGTTATTTGACTAATATAAAGTAGTTTCCTAGCTCAATAACTAGCTGCGACAGCCAACTGAGATTGTTTAGATTTGAGAATAATTTGGACTGGACACTTACCACTCGGAACTTCGGGCCATTTTGTGCTCTGAATTTGTGAACAAGCAATGCCAACCGTTCTTCATGGGCCGGTACCTAGTTCTCTTGTCATTATTCCTGACTTTGATTGCGTTTTGTGAAAGTACAGACCATGGATTCATGATTTTTCATGAAATTGGTATTCATGGAGGAATGTGCCTATTCGCGCGGAAGTCATCAGTCGCAGATTCAAGTGAATATGAGCCTTTTCTGTCCACACAATGTTCCACCAAAAACGAGGCCTGGCGCTGGGTCAGATACAAAGACGGAATTTTAATGAATTTGTATACCCAAAGGTTAAGAGTAATTTTTCAATTTTCATAATTTTTATTTCAGTATATGTGTGCTGGTGTCGGAGATACTGTTGTTGAAATAAAATACGTCTATGACTGTGCGAGGCATTGTACTTTTGCAGTTAAAGGTATCTCATTTCAAGGTCAAATTGTGTAATATATTTACCTAAAATGATGTCACTACAGTGATGAAATTGACAAACGTCATGTAATTTTTTTGTCAATTTGACCCACTCTTTCACATGCTATGATGATTTCATCTAGGTTGCATGACATTATTTCAGTTGCACTACTATTCAGGCCTACAGGGTCTAAGTCTCATGTTTTGTTTGAAATATGTTACACCAATCATTAGCCATTGTATACATGTGTCCATATGAATTTTAATGCATATTCAAAGATTATAAAAAACTCTCATCATGGTTTAATCGATAATTTCAACTTTGCTACTAAAATTGAAGACTGGGACTCATTTTTTCAGATGCCTTGGAGTAAAACAAGTTGCAGATGCTGAAAGAATAGTATTACTACCATGCGATAGAAATGATAATATGCAAAAATGGATTTGCGGAGGTGGTTTTTCTCTGAAAATGGGTGGTTTTGTCCTCAGCGATCAACTTGTTTATGATAATTGGCAAATAAGAGGATCTCATCCCACTTTGAGAACCACCAGTCATGAAGGAGATACAAAATGGATTGTTTATACACAAAATGGTCAGTTTTTGTGAGTGTGTGTGTGTGAACCTGATTCTGGCAAATTTTCTTTGAAAATAACTTTTTCATGCAGATGTCAATGACCTGATTTCACTCTGTGACATAGCAGCAAAAGATTTTTCTGCGGATGATACAAAATTTCTAACAGTCTCAGGTGGTCCAAAAGTTGGTGTTCCTTGTGTTTTTCCTTTCATATTCAAAAACAAAGAAGTGTGGAGTTGTATAGATGATCCAGTATTGTCTGCATTTGGTGAATATAGTTTTAGTTCTTAAATAAAGTTTAATTTTCATTTGTATTCTTTCAGTCCCTGATTTTGTGCCTGATATATCTGAAATGTTTGTGTGTAGTCAGAAACATGGATTTGTTGGGTTCAAATTGAAAAATTACAAATGCTATCATACATTAATAAATGTGTTAGTGAAGAGATGAGTCGTCCAAAAAGGATTTTTAGACGAAAGGAAAATGGTTTCAATCACATGGCGAACATCGTGCTCTTGTCTGGTTACCAATCAATGTTGGGTATGCGTATGGGCATAGCAACTGTTTTCCATTGCCCTGATACTTTTAGGGGATTTAAATTGGGGCATCAAGAGTCTTTTTTTTAGACTAAAAAATTATGTATTTTCAGAAACTCTGTTTGTTATTCCTATCACACGTCTAATTCTATATATAGTAGTTATTCAAAATATTTTTAAAAATATTCAGGCATTACAAATTCTGTTTTCTGTTCAATGACATCAAATCTTGATCGAAATCAAGATGATTGGGGAATATGTCCAAAATCAAAACAAGGCAGTGTGTCAGATTGGATACCACCACCTCTATGTGATGTTCCATGTGGGGAAGGCAACCTCATTTATACAAGAAGGTAAATACATAACTAACTTCAATGATAGTAATGGACGTGGTTCTTTTTAATAGCTAACCACTCTGCTTCCCGACTACAGATAATTGAGGAAAGTTTGACTGCAGTCAGGTAAAATATTTCGACTTCAGCTCTGAACTCCGAATATTGAATTATTATAACAAAAATATTGGAGTATTTGCATAATAAAGGAGTAACACATATAATACCTGATTGAAATGCGTTAAAATCGAAATTACGGTAGGTATTTTACAGAAGATCGGGTGACCCATGCGCCATGAGAGTATTTGAAAGAGGCGAATAGATCATGAAAGTTTCAGAACCAATGCTACTATAGATAAATAATATTTGTGTACCTAGCAAAAAGAGTTAATGAACTCAGTTGCTTCAAACTTATTCTAACTATTGACTGATTGACAAATTTTATCTTCTTCTATCCTAATGCTTTAAAATTATTTTGCAGTTGTTTATATGAGCCTTGTGAAGATATGGATTTGGAAAAAGTATCAGATGAACCATGCAATACTATGCTCTGTTCTGGTGATAGAGTTCTCACTTATGATATAGATTCGAATATGTTTCCTGTTGATGATGTTTACCCAGTTGAAGGAATCGAGGGATATTTCAGCAAATGCATATTCCCTTTCATCAACGAAAGTATTTCAATCTTTTTCGTTGGTTTTAATATTCAAAATTTTACTTTGCCATTTCTCAATCCAATTTCACTCAAATTGAACACCTCATAGTCGAACTCGGCTACATACAAACAATTTGGTTTAGGTAATTTATTTGTTTAACGATAGATTCTCAGTGAGTCACAAAATTGTACATCCATATGTCGCCAAATTTTGTAGCAAATATGGCCTCTTTTCATAAATTATATGTATAGTAGTATGTTTTCCTGTTTCTAGTTTGGCTCACTGTTATAAAAAGGTGAATTTATGAAAGCCATGCAAGGAATCAAGCAATTAGCTCTTAATTAAATTAACTTCCCATAGCATTTGTGTCTGTCAGTGAAGTTTGGTTAAATGAGTTTACCATTTAGAGGAAGCAACAGAAGAATGTGTACAGAGCAAGGAAGAAGCTTATAAATGGTGTTCACTGACAGAGGATTTCGACAAACATTCAAAGTGGGGAATATGTTCAGAATCATTTCAAGGTGCATGGTCCACCTGGTCAACTGCAGATGACACTCAATCATGCTCAAAAAGTTGTGGATCCGGTGTTCTTGTTATGACTAGAAAATGTAGATATTCTCCATGTGAAGGATTTGATACGAAAGAAGGTGGAATATGCAACACACAACCATGCCCTGATTGCTATGATTATAAGGTATATTACCGAAATGTTTCTGCATATAATTTTATATTGATGCATTTGTAGCCATATTGTGAACTGCAAGCTCTGGTCTGTTCATGATTCCGCGCTCAATATAGACTGATAATTGGACAAGAGACTGTGCCTTATTACCTTTCTTCTCAAACGAAAAATCCTATCATCGTCGGATGAAAACAGAACAAGCTCAAGTCACAATTCTGTGTTTTGAGAAAAACGCAAAAAACACTTTGGAATTTCTTTATTTTTAAATTTCTAGATATTCACACTTAGTAAACCTGAGCTCTGGGTATTTTAATGTGAATGAGAATATCTTTGTAATCAATAGTTTTTGGCACTTCAGCTTCAATTCCTTTCTGCTTTTTTACACACATAAAGGATTTTGGCCCATTCTGTTCTCAACCACTTCTGAAATTTTTTGTATGGGATGCAAGGTAAAACAAGATGACTTGAGTTGCACTGAACAAATTTTTAGGGATGTAAGTTTCGGAAATTTTATTTCTGATGTTCATACTCATCATATTGAAACTTAGGACTATCTTTTTTCAATATTTTGGGGTTTTGAGCCATGCTCTACAGTCTACAAGGTGGTGGTCTACAAAATATTATAGTCCTAAGTCTAGCTAAAATTTTTATTTTTAAAAAAATTCAGGATTTCAAGACCACCACCTTGTAGATCATGGCTCAAAACCTCAAAATATCGAAAAAAGTGGATTTTCCAAAAATGTGACTTAGGCCCCCCCCTTCTGTTCTCATCCAGCGATATCTATGATACCTACCGGTATTCTCTATTTTGGTGGTCCCCAACCTTTTTTTCAAGCGATCCAATTTTTTCAAAAATCTATTTATAAAGTCTTGTGATTGTGACCCAAGGATACGCTCAAATACTAAATTGCATGTAGTGCTTTAACGATTAAATGACTGATATAAAACAATTCCAGAAATTACTTCATAGTGAAAAAATTTCGCTTGTTTGCCATCAGCAAGTTTTTGAAATTATGGCCTGGCTGAACTTGCTAAGCCAAATATATATGCTAAGTTCATATTCAGTGATACTTCTCACATGTGCGAGTACTATTAAACAACACTTTAATACCAAATATAAAATAAACAATGAAATTTACTAGATTTCGTTGAAAAAACTAGTGGCCCAAGAAAATTTTCGCAACCCGTAGATTTGACCGCAAAATGATTTTAATTAAACCCTACCCTTATAATAAATTTGAAATGTGTGGGAGAGGAAGGGTTCATTGGCCTGCGGTAAGGTGAAGATCACACCACTATTCAAGATTGTGTGATATCACAATTATGATATTTGTCACTTGATCTTTGTATAGGAAATACAAATAAAAACAATGGATGTCGGTTTTTAGTAGGATGTTTAGTAAAAAATCTTTGTGATTTTCTACAATGTAATTTCATTTTTGATAAATGAACACAAAAGACCTCTTCCAAAAAAAACATAGTGTTATTCTTCAAAAGAAAACAAATCTAAATCTTGTTTAAATTTCGGGGAAACATGGTTAGAAGTGCTGTACAGTGTACAAAACTGCTATGCGTAAAAAGCCACATGGTCATTCTTTGTGTAGCAAATTTTTGTTCCTCTGAGAAATCGTTAGAAGAAAACTTTCATAGATTAGAATTTAAATTCAATTTAATTACTTTTATTTTTTTGAAGATTTACGTATTCGAGTCACCACCGATCCTAATAACCAGTATAATTAACCAACGCTTTCTACATCTTTTCAAGACCCGCTAAGATTCCTTTTGCGACCCACCAGTGGGTCGCGACCCATAGTTTAGGAACCGCTGCCGTAGTCTATACTTGATTGAGCACACACAGAAAGTGTTAATAACTGTGACTTTAAAATAACTTCATTGATGAACTCAGTGGAACGGCTTTACTTTTTTGTTTGTTTTTAATAACATCATCATGATACTCAAAAATTGGAACAAGCTTTTTTTTTTCTACATGCCGGTAGTCAGCAAAGTTGTTAAAGTGAGGCCCAAATAGTAAAATGAAAAAGATTTCAAAGCCAAAGAAGTTTGATGAAAATTTTGAATATAACAATGTGATAAACTTGTTAGGGGACTATTTATATGTTTAGTTGAAAATAATGTAATTGTATGATCGTTTTATATATAAACAAAAACCATTTGGCAAAAAATTTATATGTAATATCGGATTTTAGAACTTATTTGTGTTTCACTGCCATAAACTTATTGAATTCCCACTAAAAAATACTCGACTGCTCATGATTCAAACTACCACTGTCGACCACTGCTATAGGCCTACCTTTTAATATATATATATATATATATAAATACTTTAGAAAGGTGCATACCAAGGACATAAAGATACAGCAAATGATGGAAGTGTTTGTAAACAATGGGCAGTTGCTTCAAATATACCTGAGGAAGATCCGTTGAGAAATCCAAATTTAGTTGAAAATTACTGCAGAAAACCATTGAAAAATCGAGTACAACCATACTGCTATATATTAGATGGTGACAAATTTCAGTAAGAATATTTCTTAAGTAGTTAAACAATGTTCAGGAAACTTAGCTAGAATGTAAGACTAAAGATGTGGCATAATAAAAATAGAATTCCCTTTTTGTCAAGGTTTTTGCCATTGTGATGGCATGGCGGTTGAAACGTAGACAAATATTTACACTGAATCAAAAAAAAATTCTTGGTGGCGAATTATACGTGTAATTTTCCCTGTATGTGAAAAATTCGTGCAGTAGTGTAGTCTTGTGATTGCGACTATAAAATATTTTTGATGGTTTTTGTACTATTAAATTAATTCAAATATATCTATATTTTTATATCTAATTTTCATTTATTTTTTAGAGGCACTTCATCAAAAGCTTGGATGTATTGTGACATTCCACAATGTGGATTCGACTTCTCATTACCTGGAATTTCATACACTGTTCCTGCTCATCCATATGATGATCCAAAAAAATATGACATTGGAGCTGCCTGTCATTTTCCATTTCCCTTTGGGAATAATCAAATGTAATGGAGTGAATTTCATACTTATCAGCGAATTTTTTTTTATGTGATATATTTATGCCTCTTCCGGTCTGAACAAGGCTCTGCATAAGCTAGGTAGGATTGGATTTACATATCTATCCTGGGGTAGAGAAACCATATAAAGAAGCTTAATCATATGGCGAACTACAGCCTTTCGTCTGGTTACATGTTCATGTCGGCCAGGTATGGGGTTTGTTAGCCAGTTATTTCTTTCAGATGCATGGACTTGATGGCTGATGAATTCGAAACCAACCAGTGGCTACGTCAGGGGGGGGAAATACGGCCCGCAACGAGATTTTGACCGGCCCGCTGACTGTATCCAACCACACTCTGCAATGTGGCCTGACGCATCATTTTTGAAAGTTACCGATCGCTTTACTCTCACCGCACTGTCGGTGCGAGCTGGTGAAATAAAAAATTGCCTTAATGAACAAACAATTGCGTTAGCACACAAACAATATGAGATCAAAGCAGAGAGCGTTGTAAACATTCCCCACTACTGTTATCAGTTATATTTATATCCTAAATATAAATAGATTTTAGAAATTAGATTTTATATTAAGTTTTATTAACCATGGAATATCCCAAAAAACGTAAAGTTGACAGAGAGTGTCGAGCATTTAACAAAGATTGGATATCGAAGTATTTTTGTAATAATCCGCCCGTCGAGGACTTCATTTTCCCACATCTGGCCCGCCCGCTGACTAGAAAAGTTGCCCACCCCTGGGCTACGATAACCGCCCTACTGCGGCGAGGAGTGCAGCAATCTTCTCGCACATTATTATTCCCCTCGGATTCAAACCTGCGAACCCATGCTAAGTACCCACGCTGATGCGCCACACCGCAGAGCAACTAAAGTTTAGAAGGGCTGGTATCTTTTCGATTCGGCATTGCCCGCCCGGTTTATTACATCCTGGGTGAGGTAGTAGGCGTGAGATTTGCACCCGGGACGTTAACGTTCGATCCCATCATAGTTAAGTCCAACACTTCAACCACTAGGAGACCGTGGCTGCACGAAAAACAAATTAATTGACATTGCATATTTTTCAGTTTTGACAGATGCATTCCATCAACACCAACAGGAAGAGAGTGGTGCAGAACCACCAATTCATCTGGAGATGATTATGCATATTGTCCTAGTTATTTAAAAGGTTTTAATTATTTCTCTCATGCTTTGTCCAATTGTTTGTATAGAAATGAATATATTTTAGCCAATTACTTTAAAATAAAAGAAAATGGGTGGAGCTTTGTTAAAAAGTTATATGTAGCAAGCAGCAGCACAGGTATTCCTGTGTAGACTACAAAAGTTGAAAATGTTGTGCTCCTGATGGGAGATCTGAACCAGATGCCAAACAAAAATGATTTGATGATTTTGTAAAATGTGTCATTAGGGTTTCTATTGTTATTTAATTTTATGATAATGCATATGGCCCTCGTTATTTGGAATATTTATATTCAATTTAGGCGAAATTTGGACAAATCAAGGTCACATGCACTCACTCAAAAATATAAGAGATTGATCTCTAAGCGTAGTTATGGCAACTAAGTGCAATGAGCTACTCGGATCATAAAGCACTATAGTGTCGAATTGTGTGTTAGTAGATACATGCTTTTCAATACATTCTCAAATTGACTGCGTGAGTGAGAGACATAACTGAGACTGCCAGTATAAATAATATTCAATTTTACATAATATAGAAACATTATTTTCCCGTTAATTCATGACAAATGTATTAAACATTAATCCAGATGGTCTGATTTCTCAAAAACTTCAATTTGGAATAGTCAAGTTTGTTGTCATAGTCAAGTTTATTTTTTCCAATGGGTGAATAAAATCACAAACGAAAAAATTACTAGAAAAAATAGAAAACACGGTTTTACTGGAGAAGAGAATTTGGGATTATCGAGCAGCAACATACAATGTTCTTGAATCTAATTAAGATTCACTTACATTTATATTTCAGGGAAATGGAGTGAATGGCGAACAAATAGTGAATGCACAAAGAAATGTGGTGGTGGAAATGTTATCAGTTATAGAATATGCTTGAATCCACCATGTGAAGGACATTCAATCAGACAAGAATCTGATCTATGTAACACATTACCATGTACCTGGTCTTTCCCTGGTTTTGATGATTGCTTCATTGGTGTTGGTTTAATGTATTCAGGAAAACAAATGAAAACAATCACAGGTGATATTTATATGAAGCACTATGTATCTAGATTCTAGACAGTGTGGCGCATCATGCTAAGCATTAGGAATACGCTTGCCATTACCCTGTGTGGGTTCAATTCCTATGTGGGGTTAGTGATGTGCAAGAGGACGGAGTCCCCTAGCTAGACCCAGAAAACCATTCTATGGATCTTTAAGGGGGCTGAGGGCCCAGTTTTAGAAACTCTGCTTGAGAGCATAATCTAGCTTTGCCAATATAGTTGTTCTGTATGGGAAAAATACACTTGCATACGCACTGCTGATTACGCTGGGTGGGTTCACAGGTTCCACCAATACTTTGTGGATAATTATGTGATCCATCGTTATATGGCACTTGTTCACGACTTTCACTATAAACAAGACCCTGCATATGCAAGCAGATGATGCATTGATATTAAAAGAGGTACTTTTCGTTTGGGTTTGGGTACTCCTGAAGTATGCGCACCAATATGTCGCACAACATGAACCGTAACCTGGTACACAACCTGAGTTCAGGTTGTGCGCCATCTTGGTGTGCATACTTTTGGAGGTCCGGCTTTTGTGTACCAAATTTTTACACACAGTGAGAGGTGATGGGTATAGAGGAATTGTGTAAACTAAGATGCCAACGCAGTAATGTCTAACACTTTAACTGCCGTCGCCTCCTTTATTATGGACTTCTTCCTTGGAATGAATAGAGAAATCCTATTCCATTTTCAATTTTTTTTTTTATTATAATGAACTATGTCGGATATCTTCTTATTACATGAAAATATTTTTTATTTGAATAGGCGAGAAATGCCAACACTGGTCATCACAGAGTCCTGTTAAACACAAGATGTTACCAAATTTAATACCAATGGGAACACCAGCTTTGGAGAAGAATTATTGCAGAAATCCTACACCTGATTTACGTGCTGCACCGTGGTGTTACACAGGATCAAAGTTTGAATTTTTTTTCTAATGATTTCATTTGTTCTGAGCTAATCCGTAAGCTAGGGATGTTGAATTGGAGTTTAGCTGCCTTAATAGGAGACAGGAATTGATTGTCTGAATCTGATGTTATGATTCTTTACAGTCATGCTGTTATCAGTGATTCCCAGTGATTTTATAGAGGCTTTTAGCACTCATCGTTTGGCATTACAGCAGTATTCATAGTGTTATTTTGGTAGATTCCAAATCCCACTTTGTTCAAATGGTGCTAGTAAAATTCACCACAGGAAATGTCCTGCGATGACTTCTCCCGACATATGTTCAAACAATTAATGCACAAAAAAGGGAAAACACCCTGTAAAAATAAACCTTGTCAAGCAATGAAATTTGAAAAAACGCGGAGTTTTCTTGTAAAGAAAAAAGTAAAATCAGTTTTGCTTTTTAGCATGGTGGCTCCCCTTCAACTGCGGCCCCCTTGAGAAGCCATGTTTTTTTCTGTATATATATGTAATAGGCTATGTGAGCCTTCAGTCGCACAAAAAGCCAAAACATTCGCATCTCAAGTTGCTATGCAACATATGCTACTGCTTGAATTTTCTGTCATCAATTTTGATAGGCTGCTTTCTCAACAACTAGCAAATGTATTTCTTCAGTTGGTATGATACTGTTACACTGATAATGATATCAATTTTATGTATATAATTTTATTTGTGCATTGTGTTCTTGTTTATAGTATTTTTATGTATTCAGGTTAGGATCAATTTCTCTTAAATGGGAATATTGTGACGTTGTGAAATGTCCGCTAAACATCAATGAAATATTTGGGATGCCAGTAATTCTACCAACTGAAAGACATTCACAAAAATTTCCAGGTTTATTTTGTTTTGTAAACTTTGGTTTTCCTGGAATAAGAATCTTTTTTTTATATTGATTAGGATTTTTATTTCTGCAGGTCCAAAGTCATGCATTTTCCCTTTTCCAGCTCCTAAAAGAAGAGCAGAATTTGAATCTTGCCGAAGGTAATTACTAGGAATTGGAAAGAGATTTCTTATTTATAATAATAGAGGGGAAATCTGTCAATACAACATAGGTACATGATTAACTATGGCATCTTGTTCGGTTCAGGGATTTAGAATTGGAAATATATATGCAGTGTTCCCGAAATATAATCTGTGGACAACATGTAGTGAATGCTTATGCATAGCATATATAATAGGTTGTGTTTTTATTCTGGGTCAAAGATTTGCATTTGATAAGAATGATTTGATTTTTTTTTATGGAAATTGAAATCAATAAAACAAGTTTTCTTATAGGAAAGAACAAGACTTCGTTAAAACTGTTTTTATTCAAACTGTTTTTTGTTCGATTTTTTGTTATTTTATATTTCATAAAGGGAAAAAGTGGATGGAATAGGAGAATCCATCACCTATTGTGCCATAGAAAATATAGGATCTGTTCCTAACTCTGTTTTAGAAGGGTAAGTAGGTATTATGATTAATCAGTGAATTTAGTTGAAACATACCGGTATTTGATATTTTCGGTGTCGCGCACCGCGCTAAGCGTTAGGAATACGCTCGCCACCGCATCTCTGATTACCCTTCGTGGGGTCGCAGGTTCAAATCCAATGCGGGGATGATCATGTGCGAGAGGCTTGCTGGACTCCTCGCCGCCGTAGGATGGTTCACGTAATCGCTGGCCAGTTACGGCTCCCTCCACCATCAAGTCCATGCTTCCGAAAACAAATAACTGGCTAACTAATCCCATACCCACCCTGGACTGGTAACCGGACGAGAGGCCGTGGTTCTCCATATGATTGAACCCTCTTATCAGCTTTCTTCTCCCCCAGGATAAATAAGTAAATTCTATCCTATGAGATAACTGACACTGCATATTTCCAAAAGATTAACCATTCTTGTTAAAATATGCTATCTGAATTATATTTTTATCTTGAAAAATGGCAATAGTTAAAGTTAAAAAAAGAGAATCTAGAATTCCTAGATGTGAATCTTGTTTTGTTTTTGATACCCTGAGAACTAATAGTATGCAGTTATACAAACAGTATAGGGTTTCATTTATTCATTCAAACAGAATCTAACTTGTGTTTCAGATGTATTGGTGTTGAAAGCAATCAAGCCACAAACCTACTACAATTGATCCTTTTTTAGTTCAACTTCTGATTTCTTTTAAGATTGAAGTCCAGGTATTATGGAATTTGCCCCAAACAAACAGAAGGAACATCTGGACAATGGATCAAATCGAAATGTTCGAAAACCTGTGGGGGAGGTTTTTGGATTATGACAAAACAATGCTTGCATCCTCCATGTAAAGTATTGTCCAAAGTTTCTGAATCATCACCTTGCAATACACATGAATGTATGGACTGTTTTGTAGCAGATGGGTATGTTCATGTATATTTCTTTCATTTCTTTTGCTGTATGTCCGCTTTCTGTCATGGAATATCAAACTCTGACTGTTTCATAGGAGGTTAAATAACAAGCTCCTGGAATTGCCGCATGTCTCAAAATCAGACTCTCCAAAGTATGAACCATTTTACCAAGTGTTACTTAACAGTCTATTAAAAAAGCTTCCATAGATCAGCGTTTTTTTTTCTTCAAAATTTTCATTTTCTTGTTCGGAACTTTAGTTGGAATCATTCCTAATTTTTTTTCGATCTGGAGTCAAAGTCAAAATTTTATTTGCCCCGCAATCGGGATTGATTATAATTTTTACAGACTCCGCAGCGCAGGATGTAACACTAATCATTTTGTTTGTTTTCAAGATCGGAATATCATGGTACATACCATACAACATATACTGGAAAGCAGTGTTCAAATTGGGAAGACACTCCGGCTGCGAATACAAATAAAAATCTGAAAGACAACTTTTGCAGAAATCCAGATTTTAAAGCAATTCCATGGTGTTATTCCGGCAGACCATCACTGGAAGTATTTTGTGACCCAAAGCACTGTGTAAGCCTACTTTTGGTGGAAAAGATATTTTAATGACAGAACAAAATGCATTTAAAGCAGTATTGCCACATCGCGGGCCAATTACAGCACGCATAGTGATTTAATATGGCCCGTTGAACTCAAGTGAAAATGTTTAACGCTTTATTTTTTTACTTCTTTTTCGTTCTAGATATCGCCATTGTTACATCATCATCACAGTTTAAGCACTTGTATATTCGCAACAATTCAATTATATCGTTATATGTATATGTACCGGTATTAGGATTACATACAGGTCACGCTCTTGAGGGCACTCCCCTCTCCTGGCCCGTGAATATCCTCCTGCTTCTAATTTTGGTCCCTGATTAATCAACCTTGGGAACCACTCCTTTAAGGTTACACATCTGTTCCAGGTCACAGAAACACTTAAAAAGTTAGTCAATGCAGATTCACAAACTTAAACAAGTTGGGGTACAGTGTCGATCCAACAGTTACGTGAAACACCCAGACCACCGCTAAAACTCCAATATTCTTTGTCATAAAATTTTCCTTTGAAGGATTTGCAACTGCAAACATGCAGAAATGGCACCAATGTGATGGGCGATGGCCAATATGTTCATGACTTTATTTCATTTTTTATCTATATTTATTATATATAATTTTTATTAACTCCCAAATATTAATTTAAACAGAATTTTCATGTTACATATTAATAATGTGCTCCGAACAAGGCTCTGCACAGACAGCCAATGCTAAGTGAGAAGCTGCGACAGTTCGTAATGACTGATATTATAGGTAGGAGTTTGACTCTAACGATTTAACCAATGCTTGAAAGTGGTATTTTTTCGATTTTTAAAATTTTTATTCAAAATTGAAATTATTCGCAAAGCAAAATTTTTACATATCATCAATATTTTCGATTCCAGATAACCGGAACAATTCCTTATACAATTCCACAAGATGGCTTTGCACAGAATGGTGAAAAATGTTATATGCCATATGAAAATGGTACTGACGTATATTGGAACTGTCAAAAAATGAATGGGTGAGCTTAAAATTGATTCAGAAAGCAAAAGAGCTGAATTTACTATAGAGGTTGGCGTATTGTACCAGACCTGAGCAACATGATTTCCATCAAACTATAGTACTCCAGTAGTATGCGAACCAAGATGGCGGACACCAGAATGTAGTATATGTACCAGGTTAGGATTAGGCCATAATTTCACGTACAAATACTTCGGGAGTCACTTGGCTAGTCCCCGAACTCGTAATAGAACTAAAAAAAGAAAAATTGGAATAAAATTATGGCCTAACCCTAACCTGGTACACATACTACGTTTCGGTGTCCTCCATCTTGGTTCGCATACTACGGGAGCACACAAACGTTTTATATTGGAATAAAATTATGGCCTAACCCTAACCTGGAACACATACTACGTTTCGGTGTCCGCCATCTTGGTTCGCATACTTCGGGAGCACCCAAACTTTTGATTATCCTGCACATGTTCGAAATTTAATTTGGGATAATTATGTGCAAGAATATTGCTGGACTCCTCATCGTCGTAGGGTGGTTTTACAAATGTGATGCTATTCAACTTCTAACATTATTTCAAACAGAAAATATTATTGTCCGATCATTCAAGATGTACAAAACCTAAGACAAGATCAACTAGCCTTATGTCCTCCTTCATACAAAGGAAGCTGGTCTCATTGGAGAAATACCAAAATGTGTAACGAAACATGTGGTGGAGGGGGAATTATATATTTAAGGTAAGTCTGATGATGATTCTTCAATCGCATTTTTTTTCGTTATATAAACCAAAAGATGTTCATATTCTATTATCTAGAGTTTTAGTTTTCTTCAAAATCTCAATTTTTTAAATCAAGTTTTTTAATATTCTTAGTTGAGGCAAGTTTAAGCACATTAATGATCAATTAATTTTTTCAAAGCATTATTTGAGGTCATTCACCTACTAGCACCTGCTTTAAGTGAATTCTACTTTGTCTTGATTATTGAATACTCAATGAGAAATTTCATATGAAATAATCCTAAATGTTTCTAAAAATCAAGTATTTACCATTATTCGAATGTGTTTATTAAATACATTCCTGTTATTTAGTACAAATGAAATTTAATATCCTTCATTCAAAATTTATTTAATCATAATTTATATATTTTTTTCAGGAAAGTGATGATTTATGATAAATCAAAATGAACTGATATGATATGAACTTCAAATTGATCTATTGTAATCTGGACATATCGCTAATTTAAATTACGCAATAATAATCAATTTTTCATTATTACAGCCAGGGTTGTCCAAAACGAATCGAATATTCGAAATTATTCGAATATCAAAGTATTCGAATACCTTTTCGGCTCATTTCCGAATAATTACGAATAGTAGTCACTTTTCGCCGTAAACACGGTGTTTCGTTTTACCGGAATCTTCAAACGACTTTTTACGCTTTCTCACGTATTGTAATGACGATGAAATAGAATCGGCATTTTGATTGTTTATATTCAGCGCGAATGTACGTCGCATAGTGTTGCGACACATTTGCACGTTTGCGTTGGTGGACATTGCCGACATTCGTCTTTTAATTCACAAAATCATTTCCATTAGTCGAAAAATCGACAATCACCGTATTTCCCGGCTAATAAGTCGCTTTTCTAGACCCAATTTTGGCTTGATTTTTTGGGGGGAGGGGCGCCTTATTGAGAAAGTATGTTTATTTTATTTCTATGTGGCCTGCTTATTTTTCGCATTAGTCTTCTCAAGCATAATTTGTGTTAACCTTATATTTGGTTCTTATGGGTCTGCCAATCATGATGTTTAATCGTAGGCCGGTTATCGTTACTTAAAAGAGAAAACACGGCCACCGAGATAAAGTAAAAGATTTATGACCCTTTGGTTTTGCCGATTCAGCAGAAAACGACAGGGACATGAGACACAGCTGTGAAATAACCCGTGGACGTACCGCGTGGTACTTATCACATTCCAAAATTATTTCAACATTCGGGTTGATAGGTTGTCCAAAATGATTGCCGCTTTATAATTTAAATTTACCGCTTCATTGTTGGGAATAGATAATTCCGTGAGTATGGTTCTACCAAAAACACATCTGGTCCTGTTCTGACCCAATAAAATTATAGATTGTTCAAAATGATTGTGATTTTTGACTTAAAATTACCGCTTTATTGTTAAAAATAGTTAATTCTGTGAGTATGATTCTACTAAACAAACGTGATCTGGTTCTAAACATTATTATTAGCGCATATTAGCATAACTGAACAACAGGGAACAATTTTTCTACCCGTCTTCTTGGAGGCCTATATGGAAAACCCCTTTTTTGGAGTGCTAAAAATATACATCGTCCTATTTGCCATGTAGACTAGCCGGAAAATACGGTATTCATAGCCGTAATTGTTACGATATCCAATAAATTGTCACAAGTTGGGAAACAGGTTGATTTATTAGAAAAATACTTTCACCCGCTTTCTGGCTTCAGACTTCCGCCATATTTTTATGTGAGTACGAAAATAAGAATCAAAAATTAATTATATTCGGGCACAATATCACGGCATTCTGTGGACATAAATTGTGAGGCAAACTCGCGATTGATATTAATTTTTGATTCCTATTTTCTTATTTACAAAATACAACGGTGATCTGTGGACATTGAATGTGTGGTAAACTACCCGATTATAAATAGTTTTTGAACCCTATTTTCGTATTTATGAAATAATAAAAGTATTATTACACAAACATACAACGGCGATCTGCGAACTTAAAATATGTGGTAAAGTTCCCGAATATAATTACTTTTTGATTCGTATTTTTGTATTCACGAAAAAATTGTCACAAGTCTGAAAAAGAACTCATACTTTATCCCGCTTTTTGACAAATAATTTGGATAATGGTTGGTATTTAAAAGTATGGGCGTTTTACTAGGATGATTTTGTGTTGCGCAAGCATTCAAATCCATCACCGATACCACTATTTAAAATGCCTGTCGTATTATTTTAATTCTGTTAATTAACACAACTCATGTTATATAAAATTTATATCGCAATAATCTGCAAACATGAAATGCCTGGTAATATAGCCAGGTTGTAGATAGAAGTTATTCCATTGTTTATTGTATGAAAATTCCTTCATACACTTAGATTCTATTACTGGATTTTATTTTCGAAGTATTCGAAATTTCATATTCGAAAATAATAATTTCGAATGTATTCGAAATAGTGAACTATTCGGTATTGGCCATCCCTGATTACAGCACAAAAACTAATTTTATATGTTTCAAGGGATTGTTTGTATCCACCTTGTGAAGGGAAGAGAGTAAAGTATGAGGGAGAATGTAACACTCATTCATGCAAATGGAAGAAGACGTTGAGACAGGATGTTGAGTGCTTCATGAATAGAGGACATTTGTACAATGGCAGAGCTTACAAAACTATTTCTGGTTGGTCATTGATACTATATTTCAGTCAGACTTTTTGGCTCATCGGGGCGAATCAGCATGATCGTGAGGACTTTTGCTCATGACTCCCAGATAACCACTTTGTGGTCCCCCTTGGGGCAGGGCCCTGGGAGTCCGCACAGTGGGTCCGCAATGATATGAAACGAGTCTGGAACATATACAAATAAATCATAATCTTATCTAATTGCTGGTAGTCTGCCAGTATTCAACAATAGTATGTATTAATTCAGACTTTCATGAGTCTTATTTCGTCAAAGGAAACATTATCTTTCTTCGTTAGTAAGTACAGAAATTGATCAGACATTATGATTCATATGGGGTTCGTCAAAAATAAGATTCACAAACAGGGGTCCACGATCCAAAAAGTTTAGGAACCCCGCCCTAGGGGTTTGAGAGCCCATTTTGAAAAAGCCTGCTTTGGACGAATCTCACTCTTTCAATGAAGTCAAACTTCGATAATTTATGTAACCATTGCTAAATAGGCTGCTTTTACAAAAATTTAATTGTAAGTGTTGAAAATTGTTTTATTCAAATCAGTCAATTTACATTTTTCATATTTCTTTTGTTAGGTAAAACCTGTATGAACTGGATCAAACAATCACCGCACAGACATGAATACACTCACGATTATAGAAGCTTAACACTTGATCATAATTACTGTAGGAATCCTTCTTCCGATTTACGATATGGACCATGGTGTTTTACGACAGATAAATCAGTGAGATGGGAATATTGTGACGTTCCTCATTGCCCATCATTTGAAGGAGAAATAGTAGCAGTAAGAATTTTTGGCTTTTTAGGTTTCAGTGGTGCTGTTACTGTAATATTACAATACAACATGGTCAGGATAAGATAAGGCTGATGAACCATCATATCTTATGGAATTAAGATAACAGTTTTGCAATACACAAATTTGTATAGATATCTGTGCATTCGTCTAAACCAGGGGTTCCCAAACCGCGGGCCAATTACGGCCTGCGAGACGATTTCAAATGGCCCGCCGAACATTAGTGAAACTATAACCGTGAATAAATACTAACACGTTTAACAATTTAAATGTGTTCATCCTTTTATGTCGTAGATGCCGCCAAATGTTACGTCATTATCACAATTTAAGCACGTGTATATCGTAACAATTCAATTATACCGGTATCTTAACTTACGTACCGGTATTAGGATTGCGTACGGCAGTCTTTTAGGTATCACGTATCAGCCCTATATTAAGGAAGCTTGAAGATGTCACAAAAACGAAAACTAGACACTGAAAACAGTCGTTTTTCGGATAAATGGCAGCGTTCTTATTTCTTTATTGAAAAGAATCAAACTTCAGCGATTTGTCTTCTTTGCCAACTAACTATTCTTGTTCTATTCCTGCTAAACTACGGTCCAGACTGACAGATAATCACTTAGAGTGCGGTATTGCAAATACAATGTAACAAATTGGAGCCACGTTTTGAACATCAGTTTTCGAGCAAACCCCAATTACACGATCTACAAAAATGCAAGTAAATTATGTTGGCTATTCGTTTTTTTTTTAATATTCATGTACATTGAGACGTTTTTTTGTTTAACATCGCTATCTGGGGTCATCTCTTATCTCTGGGGGTAAATCTCAACCTCTGTGTCAGTAGATAATATTGGTAGTACAACTGCAAAAACCATACTCACCAGAGATAACAGTGTTTTATAAACTTCAACTACAAATTTAATCAGATAACAAATCTTGGGTGTCGCTGCCTGATATAATCAGTTCCCAGCGATTTCCCTTCCCAGTAAAATGCGTGTCAATTTTACTTTTTTCATAATTTCGTTTGTTATTTTTACTGGATGGAAAAAATAAACTTGACCATGATATGAGTAGACATTTATACGAAGCCGTACTCCAGATGAGCAAGTAACTCCATTAGTCGCTATCAGTTACAAATCCTTTTTGAAAGTCGTGCTTGTTATTCCTCGGGTATTCTATCACCTAACTATTATACTTATGAATTTTATTACATAACAAACTTCGATACTGGGTGTATCTAAAATCAATCTTGCAGCCTATTTTGGTGCCTATTTTTCAAAATTTTCTTATTTCCCCAGCCTTTACGTCGGGCTTTTTTGGTCATCCCGCTTTACTGGCCCGCGAGTATCCTCGCCTTGAAATTTTGGCCCGCGGCCAAATAAGTTTGGGAACCCCTGGTCTAAACAATACGTTTTTGACAATCTTTTTCTTAGACAATTAAATAATTATTTGTAATATGCTTAACAAAGTCTAGCTTATGAGAGAAAAAGTGAGTCAAAAACATATTCCTGTCAGTTTGTGTAAGGCTCTTACTGAGTTGGAGTTTGGCATGTTGTGGCTGAAGTCGTATTTTCATACTCTAAAGCAGTGTTTCCCAACCCGAGTCCGCGGTCTCAAATGAATCCGTGGAGCGTTTTAATGAGTTCGCAACGAGCCAGAAATTCGCTGCGGGCCGCAAATGTTTTTGCGAAACTTAACCATCAGCCAAGTTACGATTTACGTTAGATTTATATAAAACATAAAAAGCAAGTTTATTCACATAACTCTAATCGAGTCAGTAATTACTGGATACTGAGTAGAGCTAGGCATATATTCGAATATTCAACTATTAGAATAGCAATTTACTATTCGAAAATATGGCAGCAGGTGGCGCGACATGTCACTTGCGCGTCGCTTAATCAAACGATTGGATTTCACAACTCCGACGAAAACACGATTTCCGACGAAAACACGAGTCGGCACACGCGTGGATAGACACCTACGGTAAGTGGTGTTTCTCACGAGCTCGAACAACGAGGAATTATTTTTTTTTCTGGTAAGTGTCAATGGTGTCAACCTAAATATTCTAAATTGAAAATCGGCAATACAAAATACTAAAAATAAAACGAAGAAAACCATAAGTTTTGCTTTATGATGGTCTGCGACCGATTAAAAACGGTTTTTAGAGATTGCAAATCGCAAAATTTTGGGTGCTACCGTACTATACGTATCAGGGCATTTTTCCTTAGGATTCTTTGCTTTACTGCCTCTACATTGGTTCGTACAGTACTGGAGCGCCGTAAGTGTTGTACGAACAGCTAAGATTTGTCGTATTCACAAAGATACGAATAAAACAAAATATAATCGGGCATTTTACCACGCATTTTGTGTCCACGGATTGTCATGATATTTTATGAGTAGTAGCCTATTGCTTTTATTTCGTCAACACAATCGCAGATTCAAACGATCGCAATTAAATTAATTAGAAAGGCGATGGCGATGGATATTTTGTTTGATTCACTAATATACTTAAATTATATTTTTATTAAGTACTAAATCAGGTTGTACTTTCTGGAAATTTATAGCAAATAGTAGAATTTTTCTAACGGCGATAACAAATTCGCAAGATCGCAAAAAATATGTATCAAACTAAATCTAATTGGGCAATATATTTTCACATTATTATGTTCGCAGATTGCCGTGGAATTTTAAAGATGTAATGCTTTCATCTTGTCATAAGTTGACGCATCCGCGAGTGACCATGAACACAATTAAATTAAAATAGAAAGACATTTTAAATTCTCGTAGTTGTCAGAGATCAAATATTGTGCGACAGAAAAGGTCATTTATACACTAACAAACGTGTAATTGTGGCGAATTTCCGATTTCTAAATTCGTTAATATTCTGTTGTGTTTGGTGTTAGTATACTTCCTCACAAAGAGTACGGTTGCAATAAATGCATGTTGAGTCCGCCATGGTTTTCGCAGGTGAGAAAATAGTCCGCGACCGAAAAAGGTTGGGAAACGCTGCTCTAAAGAGTCAGAGTCGAAATTCTGATTTCCCTGAAATCGGAGTGAGGACTTTACATTTTCGATGGTACTAAGAGAATTCAGAATTTTCAAAAATACACTCAAAAAACTTTGAGCTTACTAAACGTTCTTAACAGTCTTTCAAAGAACGCTGGAATTCGCAAAAATTTTCGTTATTAAAATTCAATTTAATCAGAGTCAACATTTTTTTTCAATTGGGAATCTAAATCGATGGTATATTTTCTCTAATTTCACGGCCCTGTGTAAGACTCCTGACAACCTCAAATGATAAAATGCATCCTATTTTTCAATATAGAATTTTTCAGAAAAAATGAATGGCAAGTTTATTATAAAAAAAATCATTCGGATAACAGTTGAAAGAAAGCGTAGATACCATTGTTTTGTATCAAAGTTTTATTCGAGCGGTTCAAATAGGAAATGAAGTAGGGCTGTACAGCCGGAGTATGTCATGTTGTTATTAATATTGTGGTCATAGCTGGATTCCTATTTTGTCAGTTGTCTGAGCGGAAGTAGAAATTTTTAATTTGTAAGAATTTTAATGGTAGTAATCGAAGTCTAGTATTCTAACAGGAAGTAGGAAAGCTTAAAGTTGAATTGGTATTCTCAACAGACAATCGAAGAAAGCTTCCATATGCCAAAGTTGATGTTGTCAATTAATTGTAGTTGAGATCTGCATTTGAAGTCTGAATTTCAGTCTTAATGTGGGAGCCAAAATTTCAGTCAATCAGAAGTTAGACCGGAATAGTTATGTGAACCTCCTTTTGACGGCAAGGAGTCATGTAATCCTCTTGCACATAATTATACCTGTGGATGTGGGATTCAAATCTTCAGATCCTCACAGGGTAATCAGTGCCATATTGTGAGCGGAATGACTGTCTTTCCTGTTGACGCAACTGAATGTAAATTATAGCAGTTCTCAATTTAATCATCTGTTTTAGTTCCCGCCATCCAAGGAAAAAAATAAGTGCATATTCCCTTTTTTATTTGATGGCCGCAATATCGAGGAATGTACAGCTTATATAGAAAAGAAAAACAAAAAGAAAACGTTTATTTGCGGAACAACTTCTTCTGATATTAATTTGTCTTTCGATGATGGATCATCTTATGGTTATTGCACAGCTTCATTACGAGGAACATGGTCAGCATGGGCTGTTGATGGTCCTGATTCATGCTCTGTTAAATGTGGTGGTGGAAAGTTCAGGTGACGAGAATTTCTGCTTGTAGAAAACATTTATTATAAGCGAAAGTTGATTTTTAATATTCAGGCAGCAGAAATGAGTGTTGTATTAGTGTTTAATCTGCAGGAAAATAAGTATTTAGTTACACTTCAGTTTCAGTAAAAAGAGAATCATTCATTTTACAACATATCAATGTATTCTTATGCTGTAATTGTAAACTGTGGTTACTAGAGCTCGACTGATATATCGGCCGAATATTGCATGTTTGCCGATATTATATATATCAACATAAATAGTAAATCGCCGCCGATATATATATATAATCATTAGTCGGGCAAGCTATGGGCATGCATAACTGGTTTGCCAATATTTCTCTCGCCTTCATTTTGCGTCAAATAGTTTCCTAATGCCCGGTTTCCTAATTCATATTCAGATACGGGAGAAAATGTCGTTTTCATCCATGTTCTGGACCTGACACGAAAGTAATGGGATCGTGCAACACTCAGCCATGTAAGAAATGTTATAATTTGGAGACTGGAGGATATGATTATGAGGGAGATATAGCAGTTACTTGGAATGATGGAGAGGTGTGTGTTTTAATGACAATATAGTAAATAGTGTAAGCTTTGCTGAACTGAAAAATTTTAATCTTTCCTATGATATATACTCCTATATATAAATGGATACTGTTTGGGGATTTGTTTAGAGTGAATGTATGAATCACTCAAGAAAAATATTTGCATATGAGTTGTGTGAACCTGGATCTTATCGTATATTATACGATGATATAAAAAAAATTTAGATGTCAAAATTTTTTCGTTTTCAATTAAATTGTTCAGATCCAGGGTGTGCAACAGATGGCCCGCTGGCCACAACCCGCCAAGCCATCTAGTGTGGCCCTTGTCAATACTCAGAATTTTCTCCTCAATCATCAAATCCAAATCCGACTTTTTATGTTTAAATGGTGCTCGCGTAGGTAAAAATTACATAATGTTTTTTTGCTCATGTCGCTGCGTTGAATCTTTCTCCGCTGGCTTTATTACTACAAGACGAAGCTGTAGCTGCATTTCGCATATTTTGTGTCTAGATGTCTGAAGTTGCTTGAATGGCCCACATACTAAAAGTGTTGCGCACATCTGGTCTAGACCAAAGATTTTGTTGAATTTGTTACTACTCTTTGACTGCAGATCTAATTCAGGAGATTAATGAATCATATCATAGGACTGAATATGCCATTAACCTAAATATTCAAGTGTTCATGTCATTATTTTTATTGCCTCACAAAATTTAATGTCTTTTCTTAGTGTGCTGCTCGCAAGGTTGGAACAAAATACACAAATCAATGCAGGCAAGTAATTATATTCATAACCAGAAGATTTATGAAACAAAATTCAATGTTACTTACTGTATATTTTTCTTTGCTGTCTGATTCCTGCTGTTATGTATTTGTATACACTAGACCCAGTAATCCCAAGCCTTCTGATTCCTATATCCAGTTATCTTGTGGAAAACATTTATGTGTAAGAGAATTGCTGGACTCCTCGCCTCTGGTGGTTCACGTAACAGCTGGCCACTTCGGCTTCCTCCACCATTATGTCAATGCACATGAGATAAATAGCTAGCTAACTAATCCCATACTCAACACGGACTGGTAACCGAACGTGAGGCCATGGTACCCCATGTGATCGAACCATCTTATTGGTTTTTCCCATCCCCCGGGATAATCTTATCCTAAGCTGGTACCCATCATACAATTCTTCAATTTTGTTATATTACTCGTAGAATATAATCACATTCTATTACCGGTATTATCAATTCGATATCACCATACTCTCTTCTAACTAATTTATTTCAGAAACACAGATCCAAATAACTTTAATTATCCTTGGTGTATTGAAAAAAGTACGAGAAAAAAAGTTGCATGCGGAATCAAGCATTGTTATAAAGCAGGATCTGATAAAGAAGTCAAAGCAGCTAATGTTGAACGTTCTTTGCTATTGTTCTGCAAGTTTCCTTTCGAGTAAGCCTGCAAATTATATTTTTTAAAGTTGTAAAAAGTGGAGTGTTTATTGAGGTGGTTCTCACATCTCTACTTGAGCAAGATTCTGCACAAACACCCTCTGATGCATAAGAAGGTAGTATTTTTGGTACTCCCAAAGTATGTGAACCAAGATGGCGGACACCGGAACGTAGTATTTGTACCAGGTTAGGGTTAGGGCATGATTTTATTCCAATTTTCCTTATTTTAGTTCTATTATGAGTTCGGGAATCCTACCTAATCCTACCTGGTACACATACTACGTTCTGGTGTCCGCCATTTTGTTTTTACATACTTCGGGAGCACTGTATTTTTAAGAAGAGCAAAGCAAATAAATCTTTCCAACGGGCTAAACATTTCCTTACCTTTCGCTCTGAACAAGGCTTATTACAAGCAGCCACTGATATCTAACGATATGTGAGAAGCTAGATTTATTTAGAAGAATTATAATCTTTCCGGTTCGGCTTGGCCTACCCAATTCATCACACACTGAGAAAGGAGGGACATGGGTTAAGTCCAACACTTTGACAGCTAGGACATCGACCACCTAGCCATGTAATACAAAGATTTCTGTACTTTATGGCCTTTCCAGGTATCAAGATGGACTTCACCACTCTTGTATAAAACTCAGCGGCAAAAAAGGTTTATGGTGTATTCTTAGTCACGAGTCTAGTGAAACTATCATGGGACAATGCTTCAGTGCTTATGAAGATACATGGTCGTCATGGTCTGAAAATCCGAAATGCTCAAAACCGTGTGCGGGAGGAGAAAACGTTTATACAAGATATTGCAGGTCGTTGGTCATTTTTCTCTTATCATTAAAATACTGAAATTTGGAAACGTAGATTGAGATTTTGCATATTTATTTTTAAAGAGAAGATTTGACTCTTTACCACCAGGTCATCGAGCCTATATTGTATCTCTACTTGAGCAAACACACATTGATCTGGATGAACATTTTCATGTGGGTTATCTTGTCACTCTAGTCATCCTAATAAAAGTTCAATTGATGTCTTGTTTCTATGGCGGCAGCGAAGAAATTCACGATCATTGGGAAATTCAAATTTTGTCATAAGTTATGGAATGTTTGCAATAACTATTTCATAAATTTATATTCTAAGAACACTACTTTCCACCAAGATATACTTTTACCAACAAGCTGTCTTCCATCTTGATAATTTATAAACTGAGAAGACCATGGAAGTTTTAGTGAATTTGTTTTAAAGTATTGCCACATGCTGAAGCATGCCGACGAGACATGCGGTTCTCAGAATGAGCTGTTTCGGTAAACGGTTTAACCGGCTATAGGTCTGCAAGTTTGCATGGATGTTAACGAATTGTTGCAGTGTATGCTTCAAATATTAGCGAAGATTCTGGGCTCTTATTAGCTGGATAAAAATGAAATGACTCTTTTCTATTATCAAGAAAATCAATTTACTTGATTTTAAAAAGATTGAATCATGGGCATATCATTTCATTTATTTAAATAATTTTAGCTTTTTATTCCCTTAAATACATTTTTGCTTCTCAACGGCGTTTTAGATATCCACCATGCAATGGTGCTCCATATAAAATGTCAGGTAGATGTAATGCTCATGCATGTGACCCAGCAAAGGATTGTTATGATATGTCAGATGGTGGACGTTCATATAATGGGAATCATCGCACCACTGTGAAGGGACTTCCTTGTAAGAATTGGCCTGATAACGACAGAAAAAGGCAACTGAACCTTACTTTAGACTATTCACAACCATGGGTAGGTAGATAATGTTGTTTGTATACATTTTTTCAAATTTGCCATATCTTGGGAAGCTGTAATTAACTCTCATCTGAACTTTAGCTGCTCTGATATTGAAGGAATATATTGAACTCTGGCTGATGAGTTAGAGAAAATTTGATTCTGACTCCCGACTCCTGGTTGAGGAAAATTTGACTATGACTCTCTACTCAAGAGGCGCATTTCTTACCATTTCATGGCAGCTTCTCCCACGAACAAACGCGGCGTCTCTTGCCATGGTTTTATGGTGCTATTACTGTTATATTCACAAAGTCATGTACCAGATTTTAGTTTATCATGCGGAATTATATCTACTTAAACCTGAAACCTAACCCCAAATCCATCAAAACTGTAGCCGTAAGGAAAATGTTTCAACCTACCCAAAATTTGTCACATCAGGGCAGCCCTGCCATTACAGCCAACATGCCTCATTTTGTGGCGACAAAATTTTACACGCCATTGGTTTTCAATTTGCTGCCGTGGTACCCATCTCTCGGCATTGATTTGTGGCAGCTTAAACGTCAGTCGCCGTGGTTTGGCCATAGCGGCCATGGTTCTGAGGAATTCAAAATTTTGTCTTTGAAAAGTTTGGAAATTCAGCTTCAGCAGAAACATACCAAACTCTGAATCCATAGATCTGTGTGGAATATGTAATTTTTGACAAAATTTGAGCTCTTGTCTGGTTGCCAGTCCATATCGGGTATGTGATAAGTTAGCTAAAAATTTGTTTCAGATGCATGGACTTGGTGGAGGGGGAAGCTGTGACCAACCAGCGTTTATGTGAACCATCCTATGTCGGTGAGGAGTCAAGTAATCCTCTGATTATCCCCATTGATTCAAAACAGCGAAACCTGCGGGTAATCAGAGATGTGGTTACATGCGTATTCCATATATTTGGGTGTGATGGGCTGACTAATAATGGTTGGATCTTTTTTTGAGAATCTTCGCTTCACTGATTGAAAGATTTATATTGTTGTTGTTAAAGCAATGTTTGTTATTAAATTTCATGATCCGTTGCCCTGAGCATTATTCTTTAGAAATACCTTATTTTGCTTTGAATATGATTCCATCAGTTGTGATTGCTACATTATAGAGGGTGTTAAAAAGAAACGCAAAATTAACAGCAGTTAAAATTTTACATCAGTTTTGCGCAACTATTTTAACATTGTATAATACAAAAATATTGCATTACAGTCAAAGAATTGAATAAATTAAATTAATGCAGACATTGCGAATGACACATAGGATGTAGGCCTTTTTCATGGCCCTGAGAGAACCACTTTATGGCCCTCTAGAAGACGAGGGTCAAGTTTGAGAAGTCCTGTTTTAAAGCTAAAAGACACATCAAAAAATTGTCATTTTTTCTCCTATTTTATAAATTTTCTCATTGTTTCCCCTTCAGAATAAACTCATAAATCTAACTTGACAAATTACTAAGTGTTCGTAACTAATAATGTAATTATTTTAGTGTCGTAATCCTGGTGGAAAGGCTCCTAGACCATTCTGCATCAATCACAACCATAGATACGAACTTTGTAATGTTCCTGTGTGTCCGGATCGATCTTCGAGTCGATCTGTTAGTTCTGTGTTGGTGAGATTACAGAGTAGATACATGGAATTTGGATATGCTATCATGCCATGTATATTTCCATTTATTTATAAGTGAGTTTCCTTCCAAGTAAGTCCGATACACAAAATGGGAAAAATTTGCCATACGTCAAGTTTAAGTAATGTAGATAGGATTTTCTTGTCATACCAGAGAAGAAGACAGTTGATAAGACAGGTTGATCTTATCGAAATAAAAACTTGAGTGCGGTCACCAGCCAGTGTCAGATATGATAACAGCTAACCAGGTAACCGTTACAGTAGATGTTTGCATATGTGACTTCTCACATCAATAAGTCGATGTATCTTAACCAAAAACTACGCTACCCGCTTTTGGTGATTGTCAAGACTTTTATTTGTAGTAACATTCGCAGAAAACAATATCTACATATGTTCTCAACAGACAAAAACAGTACCAGAGCTGTACATCTGAACCTCCACCTAAGAAACCAAGTAATCCTGGATCTTCCGGTAAGTGGTGTGCCACTGTTGGTAATATTAATCTCGGTGAAAGTCCTGCTGTTGAAGATGAATTTGGCTACTGCGATGATTCTTATATTGGTACTTGGGTGGCCTGGGCGGGAGCGGACAAATCATGCACTGCAGATTGTTATGTACTCCTACGGTTAGTAAGAATATTTGCAGATTCAATTTCTGTATTGAGAGAGATAGTCTTCTCATTTTATTCTAAGATTGATTGGGATAAGACAATAACTAGAAACTGTTCTGTTATTTCAAAAGTGTGATTATTAATCAATTGTTTTTGCTGAATAGTTGTTAATCCCATGTAATAAGTACAGGGCCAATTGCCCATAGTAATTTTTGAACCACAGATTGGATGGTATATGGGAATGTTTTAGGTTAGGATTCTGTATGTAACTGCAGTGTACGTACTGGCGGGTTGTTGGTATATATCGCTACTGAATACGTCTAAATGTCTCATGAACTGCAAGTATTTGTATATTATCATTCAACTGAAAATTAAATCCAAATCAACTTATAGTCTGTAAATTGTTAAACATAGAAGTGTCAACCAGGCTACTAATGCCCAATTTTTTTAAAATTATCTTAGATACCATGCAGTCTCCCTAAATTAGCTGTCTCCGAGTAAAAGTGTGATTGTATCACAATCTATTTATCTTCGTATCCATTTATTTAAACATGGACATCTTCATTTTTCAAAGATATTTTATTTTAAATGATTGACAGGAGATTTTGCATCTTGGAACCATGTAAAGGTGAATATTTTCGAATGTCCGGTGAAAGATGTGATGATGCTCCCTGCAAAACAACAAAGTGGGCAACATGGACGGCATGGTCAAAGTGCGAAAGGTTAGTTAGATTGTTAATTTCGACTCATTAGCCAATACTAAATTTAATGGACATAGCAAAGTTCAGTTCCCATTAGGCATAGTTACACCTCAGATATTACACTTTATAATTTCGAAAATGCTTTGTTCCTCATGTTAAACTCAACTTTCCATTGGTATTAAACTGCTTTCGAAAATTATTATGGTGTTCATCAAGAAAGTTCGGATAAGGCGGATATAATTTTTTAATGGTTTGGCGGTTGACACATTATGCTAAGCATTAGGGATATGCTTACCATTCCATCTCTTATTACCCTGCATGGTTCCGCAGGCTCGAATGCCACAGGGATAATTATGTGCGAGAAGACTGACGGATTCTCCACCATCGAGTTCATGAATCTGAAGCAAATAACTGGTTAACTATTCCATACATGACATGGACTACTAACTGGATTAGAGATTGTGGTTCTCCTCGTGATTAAGCTGTCTTCTCTGCTTTCCTTTTGCCCGGTAGAAATTTGAAAATCCTCTCTATAGTAGTTATGTTTGGTTTTAGAAAAATTCGCCACAGGCAATTTTGTCGTAGGAAACTTGCCGCATAAGAAAATTCACAGCAAGAGCATTTTGCTGTAAAACAAGTATTTGTGATAACAACAGTTAAAGTACCCTTTTATTCAAAAAAGATTCATCATTTAAAAGCATACCCTAACCCTATAATCCTAACTGTTTTTATCACAAATACTTGTTTTACAGCAAAATGCTCTTGCGGCGATTTTTCATGCTATCACAAATACTTGGTCTACAGCAAAATGCTCTTGCGGTGAATTTCATTTTGCGGCAAGTTTTCTACGACAAAATTGCCTGTGGCGATTTTATTGAACACGGTCATGTCCAGCACAATTACAGAAATGTATAGTTGATTCACTCTTCTATCAATATTATAGGTGCTCTTCTATGACTATACAGACAAGGACTCGAAGTGATGGTCTCGTTGAATCAAAGACAAAAGTATGTGAGACAGAAAGGGAGTCTGACATGATACAACTTAAAGGTAAAAATATCCTTTACCGTACTTAACTATTGCTCTAATGAGGTGTGTTGTATTCCTAACATTGAGCTAACACTGCTCAATCATACGACGAACCACGGCCGCTTGTCCGGTTTATAATCCATGTCGGGTATGAGATTATTTAGCCAGTTATTTGTTTTTATGGACTTGGTGGCGGACTAAGCACTCTATACCACAAGAAGTCCAGCATTCCTCTCACACATAATCATCCCTCACAGAATACATCTTGCGAATCCGGGCAGGGTAGTCAGAGGTTTACTGATTAGTTCGAGGCCGCAGGCTATATACCGGTACCGGTATTCTTTTTCTTACCAACTTTCACATTTTCTGATTTGTATATGCTTACATTACAGGTGCTTGTAAGATAGCAGCGTCAAAGCACAACATTGATGAGGAAATGGTATTAGAATTATTAGCCATATACATGTCCAGATTGAATTCAGCTCAAAGTTTACAATCAAGAGCAACTTGGGCATCAAGAGTTATTTACATTATGTTATGTGTACTAACTGCAGCATTATACTACTGATGAAGCCAAATAGCCAAACCTGCTGTAAGTGTTAACAACTTCATAGCAAGTTATGCCACCATTGTCAGCAAATACTTCGATCTTTTTTATTATTGCGCAAAGTAAAAAAAAAGAAGGCAGCCCAGAAACCCCGACAAAACCTAAGATTCAAAATCACGTGATACAAAACATACCCAGTTTTAACAAAAAATCGAGTTTTCGTCATTGATCATGTTGTATAGTCCGGCAGAATCGGGCCTTAACATTGTTTTGGGACATGAAGTTTTTTTTATTGTTTAGATATAATGTCCCAGGTGGGTGTGGAGTATATAATGTTGAGCAATTTTCTTTAAATGGATTTTAAGTATTCGTACCAAGATGACGCACAACCTGAACCCTAACCTGGAACACATGCAATGTTCAGGTTGTGAGCCATCTTGGTACGAATACTTCGGGAGCACCTTTTTGTTAAAAACAAGAAAAATCAATTTTAGTAGGATAAATGGTAGTTTATTTCACTAATATAAGCCAAGATCCATAGCCACTTTCTTTTGCGCTCGTCAAACTACATTTGTGTTGCTACGGGCATTTCGTTTTCCTGCTTAAAGTTTAGGGACTTGGGAAATATTTTATTAGTTCAAATGGATTGGAATATTCTACCTCGTCTTTCACTCCGAACAAGGCCATGTAAAACCGTCCACTGGTATCTAACGATGTGTAACGTGTTTTCTTTTGGAACCGGAACCTTTCAGGTGCAGCATTGACTTTGGCCAAATTAATATATGCTTGTGGAGTTGTAGTGTAACTTTTTTGGCCTCACATTTTTGATATTTGTAGTTAGATCTCTTGGGCCTCTGTCAAACAAAGTTACATACAAAATATTGGTTGTAAATTGCAAAACATGATCATGTTGTTGGAATGACTCGGCATTTTACCACCCGTATTAATGTCATTCATTGTCGAGAATATTAATGAAATCATAAAATCTAATCTTCACTGAATTATAGTAACAAAACGGCGAGTATATGAGACTATAATTTATTTATAACTAGACATATGGCAACAAAACGCAGAAAAGTTTATGTTAAGTGCGAAGGGTTCAATTGCGCAGAAAATATTTAAATGGAATTTTTTGAGATGCAATGCGGAAATAATCTATTTTTTATTCGAGAGATGTATCACTGCTTGATTTTTGTAAAAAGTATCTTATTGGAAAAAAAATCTATTCTGATTTGACATACATACAACAAATATCAAATCGATGTTTGGAAATACACGTGAATGCGAAAAATTAATTTCGAAAATGAACATTACAGAGAACAAGCTGAGAAATCGGATTAGTGATTCCAAATTAAAAACTGTTTTAATCTCGGCTTCATCCAGTGTTCCATTGAGAAAATGTTTCCCATTTAGTGATGTGTCAAGCATGATGCAGCAAAAGGTGTCACATTGAATGTCATTTATGATTTTTCTTTAAGTGAGACGACTAAGTTGAGTTCACGAGTCGTCGCAGACTTCGCGCGTTGCTTGAAATTTAAATCTCTGCTCTGTGTGAAATTTATCGGCCATCTGTTCGGTTTTCAACTCTCTAAAAATACGTGCCCGCCAAGACTCGCAACCTTTAATTTTGGCTCGCGAGCGACAAATAGTTGCCGACCTTTAGATTAGACTGTACAATTTCTTTAAAAATGATTGAAAAAATGATCATATGGACATATATATAGTATATGCAATCTGATTGTACACCGGTAGCAGGTGCACACATATGTCTTTGCGTCATTCCCGCAATATATTTAAACCGCTCCAGAGGTCCATAACTGCGAAATGGCTTTAGGAACATTGTGGATTAACAATCCTGAACTTTACTTTATGACACCAGAAGTCATGTATATCTTAATCGCATGGCGAGCGAACCAGGTCGCACAGTAAACAAGGCATGTATGGGAAGATCTAAGTAGTATATATATTGTTTTGAGCACATGGACTTGTTGGCAAGCGGTATTTTACCTCAACGACTCTGCAATGGAAAGAAAGTGAATTTGAGACTCGACGTAAGTAAGGTAGATAGGGAGTCTTTCTAGGCTATTTTCATCTATCATTGTTTAATTAAACAGCTCATATATTTGATTCCGTATTATCCCTATTATTCATTACTGAACGATCCCAACATCCCCAATCAAGTATGGGAATGATTAAATATTTTACCGTCCCGGTGCGCTGATATAGTTTTGCATTTTTTCCTACTCTCGATGCTTCGAAGAACGAATAAATTGGTCCCACATTAGTCCACAGGTGACTTATGGGCAGTTATGTATTATCTTAACATTTTTCAGGACGTAGAGTCTAGTGCGCCACTACTTATGGATGGTGTGTTTGAATCTTGAATGTATATATATATACATTTACTCAGGATTTCTTACTTAAGAACTTTTTAGGGTCAATGGTACGATGTATGATATCTCTTATTATTATTTTCTGATATTTATTGGCAGATGGAAGAACAATTCGTTTTCTTTTTATAAATATAACATTTATCGAAACATGCTCTCTCCAACTTGAAGTATGTACTCTAGGTAAGACATTCCGCGGGAAACTTCAAATAAAATTTCCACTGGCATGAAATAGATGATTATTGCAAAAAAATCCGCGGTAGTCCTAAGTTTTATAATATATATACATCGCTTGACCGAAACTGACAACATCCGGTCATACCAATCAGAGACACAAACGACCGCCGCATGGGAATGCAGCTATTAACTTGGGGAGATGGCAAAGAGAGTTAAGTGAATACTGATTTACAAGCCTCTAATGCTGAAATGCTATTTGTGAGTTTGTACTGGAACTGGAAATACTATTTTTTAATGTTACAGACACAAGTGGTCGTATAGGCTATAGCACTTTTATTCGGGTAACAACTTCATGAGTCAGAAGCATCGAAAACGATTCTTTTGTAAGAAAGTTTCACGATGGCAAAATTTTGCAAGTGTTGTATTTTTTTTAAAAAACGAAGGTTTGTTAAACGTAGCGGGGTTTCCAAAAAACACAGTATCAATAGAGGAAGGAAATGTGGTTGGGCGATTCTTGAAGCCTTAACGCCGAAACGTGCTTCTGTCGTAGTTATAAAGAGTAGTATTTTACGACTTGATTTTAAAATTAATTCAAATTAGCCGTCGATACTGCTTCGAGAACTCTTCTTCAAGACTTTTTCACGAACAACCGAGCTTTGAAACGGATAGGCCAACAAATTGTGCCGACCAAGTTACTCAACAACTTCGATAAATATGTCCCCAATTACTGCGCGCATCGCAAAATTCGAACATCTGAGTAAAACCTGCACAATTGATTTATTTTGTGGAAATAATTCAGGCCAATATTGGAGTTTTGTCTTTCGCACAGGATCTTGGTGATAGTAGCAAACAATTCAATCGTAACATGTTTGCTGTCTATCAAACCAAGTCTCGGACGAGATATGAAAAGCGCAGCCTTTCACCACAACAGTCGATCATAATATGAAGCGAAAGTATCAAACTCAGAACAGCCATTATCATCAGCGTATGTTGTAAATCGTGAGCTTTGTCGAGGATGCTTATATCCGTTTAACAATCAAGACTATCATGACGCAACATATGGCTGATTACGCAGTTCACGCTTATGGCATTAGACGCTGATATCTTCATATTCAACCAATACTTAAGACTTTCGATGAAATCTTAGATGACAAGCACGTCTCTTTTTGTCGGTCCTTCCTCATCAGTGTGCCGTATAATTAGAATGACCCTAGAGTGGTTCAAAGATGTGTTTGACGACATTGGTACGGCATACACATTCTGGATTCAAACGCTTTATGTTTACCCTTTTGAGATTGCTCTTTAGTCACTTATGAACAAGGTATGTGAAACATTGTGATCACTAAAAACTTCTTAAAAGCATTTTCGATAATTTCCACTATCCCGTTCCACGTGAATTTTATAGGCATACTTCTGAGCGTAACAAAAGTACGAACGAGACGAAAACGTCCCGTCCCCCAGAATATTGTTCTTCCGATCATAAGACTTTTTTCTATTACGTACATTGGGCTATTATGTTGATTTTACGGCGACTACGTAGCCTGATTCCACTCGAGTTCAGTGGTTTCACACTAGTGCATTTGGTATAAAAAGGCCTCAATACAAAAGTTGTTCCATGAGTAAGTGTATGGGCACGAAATAGGAAAATTGGGAAAAATCTGACAAGCTCAACAATCAAATAAATGAAAACAAAAACAGCGTCGAAAGAATATACAATATGCCACCGCCGGTAAAACGGAAGGCAACAAGCCTGGTGGGTGCAACAATGCTGACAGGATGTCTGGTCGCAACACGCAAATCAGACGGCGGATATAACAGACGTCTGATTAATGTCTCTACAACCCTCAAACAGTGGTGAGATTCAACGTTTTAAGAACCAGTTATGCCTAACTTATAGATCAATAACTGTACTAATTTTCAGAAATTTCGTTTCTAACGAATAGATGGAAATTGGATTAGGTAAGGAAAGACTTGCGACGAACGTTTTTTCAAAGGAAAAAAGACATGGATACAAATAAAAACCCCTTTCACGTGAGCGGCACTCCGATCGAGTGTGTTTTCTTAGTGAGGTGTTCTTGGCCATTGCTGGACTAAACAACACAAGAACGAATGTAAGATAGCTTCCATGATAGTTTCGCCATATGCGCTCATGTATGTCATTATGTGAGCTACATTAACATGACACACTTTACATGAAAATATTACATAACTTACGAAACGTCAAATTTGACGCTCGTCGTCAGTTGCGGCGTAGCCACTTGATGCTATCATACAACGTCAAAAAAGAGAAATAAAGACAAGTTCAGGTTCTCGAGTATAACAAGACATATCAAAAACGGGAGAAGCGCCTACTCCCGAATCCCACAACCAAACCAACCCAAAAAGTATTTTATACTTATTTGCTAATTTTTCTATGATTGATTGATTAAAGCAATTGCCATGATAAGGGCTGTGGAGCCATTTTACCGTAATATATCGTAGATGCTGCAAAACGTATTTTTGATACCACAGTTAAAGTGATACAAACTGGTCGTTGAAATATTTGATTTATACATACAGTTTATATATATGTCGGTAACATAGCCTAAAAGCGAGAAATAAAACTACTTAGAACTACGAAAACATCGATGTTTACAAACATTATTGAAAATCGTAATCGATACGTCAATTATTAGAAAGTCTTTGTAACCAATTTATTCCTAATGTTGTCACCCATTGTTTCAAATTTCGTACTGCTTGTTCAAGTTCAGCGTAAAAATGAATACATCAATTGTGTAACTTTGGTTTTGAGATGCAAGGCCCAAAATGCCCGGCATGATTTGTGTCCACGCATGTATTATATATATATATATCACGATTCTCACAAGCTTGAGTCAATTGAAAAGTACGTCGTGGCGTATATTCGATGTAATAAGGTGAGATTGCCTAATTAGTAAGAACTCTTCATGTCGCCCGTTTGAACCTTATTTTAAGATTTGGCAACTTATCTGAATTTTCGTTCCGCGTGATTGTCTCGAATACCAATAGTTTTACGTTTTATGGCGAGCTTAACAGAACAAAGTGCCAGAGAAATTGCTTAGATTTTAATTGTTACGTCACTGTCAGGAAGACATCGATCGAGTGACCGCAAGGTGCCGAAGTTATCCTCGTATCCAGGGACGAACGGGCCATGCATATTTGGATGGTTAAAAAAAGTTCGCCCGACAAAAGCAAACATTGCCTTGTATCCTTACAACATCTCCGTCGGCCCCACTGCCAGTGGGTATCTAGGGTGTGGCAGCCATGGCTCGTGCCATGGGCGCCGTATGAACAGGGGCGCAAAAAGGGCGAAAAGTTTTAATCGTAAATTATAATAAAATAATTTTAAATCGAAAATATTTGGAACTCGTATTCTTGCTAACATAATAACGTACAAGTATCTCAATTAAACAGCATCCGTTGAAAATTGCCAGTCAACGATCAATGGGGCGCATTTATTTCAAATTTTGTCATGGGCCCCATTTTACGTAGATACGCCACTGCCCACTGCTAATGGGATGCAGAATTTTTTTCTTTATGAAACCAACAAAAAAATAAATTACAAAGTTTGCATGAAGCACTCAAAACTACACCTGTTAAAGTTGGATGTGTTTCTTCAGTCAAATTAGACTCAACAACCTCGATGTTTACCTGTTTTTGCGCCAATATTACAATAATTAATGTGTGTACGTTTCCAATTTTCAACATTGCATGCATACTTTGGCCAAATTTTATAAATTTCAAAAATCCGAGTTAAATCCGATCCCTGAATTTCAAATTTAGTTCCGGGATCCAATCAGCAAAATCCCGAAATCACAACCCATGTTGAGACCCAAATCTATGTTTTATGAGATAAGTTCTTGAATTTAAATTGTATACTATTAACAGAAATGCGCATTGTATAATAGTTGGACTTGAATATTAATTTATAGGAGACTGTACACAATCAGTGGTATTGTATTTAGATGCCAATCGTTGCTACCCGATCACGAAAGCTGCTCCGACTACAACCTCTCCATCTATTTTTTTTCCATGCCAGTTTTTCTATAGTTGAAATATTTTATATATCACATAAATACTCTTTTTGTTAAATAAAATTCAATATAAAAATTAAATTTAAAATATGTATTGTTTCAACAATGAATAATTCTTTTATATGCTTGGAAATCTGGAAAAAAATATTTGCTAATCTGGCATCACCATTCAGATCAACGTGCCTGTCCTTTTCTATCTCGGGTCTAAGGTGAGCTGACGGCTCTTAGTTCTTTGGCCAATTTATTTCCAATTTTTTAAAAATATATCATTATTCACGGCTTTTTGTAAGCTGATTCATTTCATTAACACTGTCTGAGCTGATTTTTTATTGTTAGGCCCAGGTTAAATGTCTGTTTAGGAAAGAAACGTTGATTACCGTACTCATAAAATAGGGTAAATCTGTGAATGGCGTTCTATCTCTTTCCTATTACCAGTATGGTTGTCCCTTCTTGATAAAATATTTTATTTATTTATATTCATGTACACTAGACTACAATTTAGCTTTGGTTCCTTACAGCTCCCTTTCCCTGTTTCCCCAGTAAAACTGTGTTATTAGCAGTATTATCTCTTTTTTTGAACATTGTAATACAGTCTACCAGTACTGCAGTATGATTGTTTTTTTTTTCACAATATTGCAATAGCTACACAAAGGCTCTTGTTGCAATTTAAAATTTTATTTAGATACCGGTATAGCGTATACCACTAATTGTAAGTTGAGCTAAATCCTTGCTTTATTTCACAGGCTCGATATCGCAAGATGGCTTGTGCAAGGCCACTGATAAGTGTGTACAATGAAAAAGGAGTTTCATCTGGGACGACCGTCACTTTGCCTGCAGTTTTCAAGTCACCAATTCGACCTGACATTGTGAATTTTGTTCATACCAATGTCAGCAAAAATCATCGTCAGCCATATGCTGTGAAGAAAATTGCTGGGGAACAAACAAGTGCTGAGTCATGGGGAACTGGTCGTGCCGTCGCTCGTATTCCACGTGTACGGTGAGTATTATCACGTTTGCGATTGTTCACCTAGAATTTATCTTATGAATTGAAGTATGGCGCATGTCAATAAACATGAGCTACACCATTGAAATTTTTTTCTCCAAATTATAACTTGTATTTTTACCTCTACCTTGTAGTTTTGTCAGTTTTCGAGATTTTTCAATCTTCTGTGTTTTCCGTTCTGTATATATTTTTTTGCGAAGAATCAAAATAAACTGTTTATTAATGATTGAATAACCAAAATTATGGTATTTATTGTTATCTTATTGTGTTAGATGAAAGATATTTAGCGACCATTGTCATATTACAATATTAAGAATTTGTTTAATATTATTCAAATCATAACACTTGTTTTATTCTGCCAACTTTGATTAGCTAAAAAACATCATGATTTTTAATAAAGTTATTTTTGATAAGAGATATTCAAGTATTCTGCAATCATTGTCATATCAAATTCACTGAGAATTTTGTTTGTATCAGGCTTCAGCACTTAAATTTTTGATGCAAGGTTTTCTTTCTGATCATTGATGATATGGATAGCTGTCAAATTTCTGGGGGCACACATTCTATTTCACCTACTATTCAGATCCCTGGAACTGTTATAATCATTTCCCAATTTGGTCTCTAGTCTCAAGGGTTGAATATTACACAACAGTGGGTTCGTGTAGCATATACGAGGTGTGGCTAAAAAGAAACGAGACTGACGTCACAGATTGCGCAACACGATTAACCATTGGTAATCAACACTTTTACAGTGTGGTGTAATATGTGTTCTTTGTTCAACAGCTTTTTTGACACAATATCGCAATTATTTTTGCTCTTTAGGAGCCATAGGTGAATGTGATTAATTGCTTGTTGAAAAAAAAATTGCCGTGCGAGATCTGATTGAGTTTTTTGGCGATAGGGGGTTCAATTGCAGAATGACGATTGAGCAATGAATTAACATTAAATTTTGTGTCAAACTTGGAAAAATGCATGTCAACTGGGCAACATTTAATCGTTGAGCTTTCTGCTCCTCAGTCAACAGCCTTGGCACCATTTTGGCACTCACCTTTCACAAGCCAAAAGTGTCAACCAAACTGGTGCGAACCGTTTTTTTTTTGTCTTTTCCAACTTCGCAATGACGCGAATTGTTGAGCGACGGTCGCTGCGAATCAACTGCCTTTCACAACTGAACTCACAACTGATACCTTTTCGATGTTGGTATCAGTTGTGGAAGTGCAAGGCCTTCCTGACTTCGAATCATCCTCCACATCCTCCCTGCATCCCACAAATCGCTTGTGCCATTCAAAAACTCTTGTTCTGGACATGGAAGAATCTCCATAAACATCACACAATTTCTTCAAAGTCGCAGTCGCCGTTTTTCCAAGTTTGACACAAAATTTAATGTTAATTCATTGCTCAATCGTCATTCTGCAATTGAACCCCCTATCGCCAAAAAACTCAATCAGATCTCGCACGGCTATTTTTTTTCTCAACAAGCAATTAATCACATTCACCTATGGCTCCTAAAGAGCAAAAATAATTGCGATATTGTGTCAAAAAAGCTGTTGAACAAAGAACACATATTACACCACACTGTAAAAGTGTTGATTACCAATGGTTAATCGTGTTGCGCAATCTCCTAAAGAGCAAAAATAATTGCGATATTGTGTCAAAAAAGCTGTTGAACAAAGAACACATATTACACCACACTGTAAAAGTGTTGATTACCAATGGTTAATCGTGTTGCGCAATCTGTGACGTCAGTCTCGTTTCTTTTTAGCCACACCTCGTATGATACACTGGGTAAATAACAGGCACAAAAACTAGATAGGATCCACAGTTATAGTCATGACCATTTATCATATTCATTCTAGGATTTGTAAATTCTCCAAATTTTAATAACTCAACCTGATTCAAATGACCATTTATCATATATATTTTATGATTTGTACATTCTTCAAATTTTAATAACTCAATTTGATTAAAATGTATCTGTTTCACTTTTAAACATACTTATCTTTACCAATCTGGTCCAATTTTTTAAAACTAGTAGAACAGAAATAAGGATAGTTTGAAACTGTATAAAATACAGGCAAATTCGAAAAAATGGTGGTTTGAACATGCAGTCGCCACTCATGCTTCAGAATAAACACAAGTTTTGTCTCTGTATGTTCCCAAGCTTTAAAATGTGCATTATGAATTACAGGCCAGCTGGAATTTGCCTCCGTGTTAGTTTATTTCTCGTGAATATATGAATTTAATGATTATGTTTAATTTAGGTATTCATTATATACTAAATGCTTGAGTGGCCAATCATTTTAGCATTTCTACTTCATTCTGCACCTACATTAGATATCACATTTACAATACAATAGCGCCATTTGATTTTTTTCTGAAGAATAAATCAGGGAAAATTAAAGTTCATTCAGTTTAATTCAATTAAAAACAGCCATAGTATCATTTGAATTTGTTGGGGTCAAATTTTAAATGGTTTCATGTCAACTTAAAATCATTTATGCTGACTTAGTATTTTTAACAGACAAAGATGGGCTTGCATATCGTGTTTACCCGAAAATAACACAGGGTCTTGTTTTGATTTTCTTTTGAAAAATAACACTATTTTGGGGGATGTTTTTAATTTCATTTGTCAAAAACAAAATTACAAAGTAGAGTATTACAAGATTTTCAAATATATAAAATATGGAAACTGAAATCCATTTAACGATACTTATAGATAACATGTTTTATTTAAAAAAAACTGCTGAACATAGGAATGCTGAACTGTGAACGTCAAAAATGACCAATCATTTAAAATGTGTAGGAGAGATTTTTGGCTATTGACTAGGTCAAAAAAGAAATTTTGTACTATTGACTAGGTTTTATTTTAAGGGAAGGGCTTATATTAAAATCATTTTTAATATTCAGACTATTTCTTGTTTTTGAGGAAACACGGGTACGATGAAGTTCTTCCATGAATATTGTGTTTCTGTTTAACCAGAGCTGAAGTTTTAGTCTAAAGTTTTATTAATCTATTAGTCTGGTGTGAATTTTATCTCGGCCCACAGATCTGAGTAGTGCGTGAAGCTTTCCAAATTCCTTTTAACAAAATACTTGCAAATTGTGTATATGATTTATATAATTGTGAATTGATTAGATATGTCTAATCAATGACATCTCCAGTTTTTAATACTCTTCTTCTTTTATTCGTTACAGGGGGGGAGGTACCCATCGATCTGGTCAAGCTGCTTTTGGAAATATGTGTCGTGGTGGACGTATGTATGCTCCTACTAAAATCTGGAGAAGATGGCATAGAAAATGTAATACCAATCAGCGACGATTTGCTGTGTGTTCTGCTCTTGCAGCATCTGCTCTTCCCGCTCTCGTCATGTCAAAAGGACACAAGATTGAGCAGATTCCTGAAGTTCCTCTTGTTGTTGAAGACAAAGTTCAGCAATATAAGAAGACTAAAGAAGCAGTTCTGTTGTTGAAGAAACTGAAAGCTTGGGAGGATATCAAGAAAGTCAAGGATTCCAAACGCATCCGTGCGGGAAAAGGAAAGATGCGTAACCGACGCAGGACCATGCGACGTGGACCTTGCATCATTTACGATAAAGACGAGGGGATTTCCAAAGCTTTCAGAAACATCCCTGGAATTACGTTGATCAGTGTAGATAGGCTTGACCTATTGAAGATTGCACCCGGCGGCCATGTTGGAAGATTCCTTATCTGGACAGAGAGTGCTTTCAAAAGATTGGATTCGTTCTATGGAACATGGAGAAAGCAATCAACTGAAAAGAAAAACTACAACCTGCCAATGCCGAAGATGACATGCACTGATTTGAGCAAGATTCTCCAGTCAGATGAATTGCGTTCTGCTCTTCGTGCACCTAAACGAGGAGTCGTACGCAGAACGCAAAAGAAGAATCCGCTCAAGAATTTCAGATGTATGATGAAACTCAACCCAGCAGCGGCAAGTTTCAAGAGAGCAGCAATTTTGTTTGAACAGAAACGACAGAAGGAGAAGGCAGATCACAGAGCCAAGTTGGCAAAAGCAAAGGCAAAGAAGTAAATCCTTTGCTATGTTCTCTAAAATAAAATATAAAAATAAATCTGGAGAGTACACACAGTGTTCTTATTTTTACATAGTTTTGAGTGGGTTTATTCTGCAAACACCTAGGGCAGCGTCGTCCAACCTTTTTGGCCGAAGGGCCACATGTAGTTTACTAATAGTTTTGCAGGACACTTAATATGGCATTTTGTTCTAGTTTTGCTACACTGACTACAGGTTAATGAAAAAACAAACGATACCCGTACACCAAACTTTCACAATTAAAACTCATGTGTCCCAACCATTGATGGGGCGCCATTAGTAGTTATTTCCGAAAGATTCGCCAAAGCCAGGCTAAGACGCTTGATCTTTTTCATCACAGCTCCAAGCAGACCAATGCCTGTAGTCCAGTGGTGCTTAAACTTTTCGAGCCGCGCCCGCATTTGCAAAATTTTACAAACTTTTGTGGTGGGCAGGTCGCTATATATTAAGATACTCGGATTGTTTGGACATAGAACGCTTCGGAGTACAACTTCGCCGTTCACTGTCGTATGTATGAAGCCAAATAATGGTTGGTCATCATACATTCTCGTTTTTTCCCTCAGTTTGCAATACCTGATAAAGTCAAACTAATTTTTCAGTAAAACTAAACACGCAATAAACCTATGCTTCAATGTATTTTCGGCTTAAACGTTTACATGAGACGTAGAATTTCAATCAATTGTTTACTTCATCACTATTGAACGATGCCAAAATTATTTACCGTGTGTTAAAAATAAGCAACAATTACAGACTTCTTGGCTTGCCTAACGTTTCAAACAAAATGGAGAAGTACAAATGAATTTATGTAAATTTAAAAGCAGTTCATTTTTTAAAGTTATTATGCATGTGGACGTTTCCCCGGCCCTTGACCGCTGAAAAATAAAGTCGCTAAGGCGTTTGCGATTGCATTTTGTTTAAATCTCGTTTGTTTTCGTAAGCGTGGCCTGCTATTTAAGCCGTGAAAATCTTGATTTCGCTGTTTATTCTCCCTAAATCAGAAATTTCCCTCGACATATTCTTGTGTCGCTAAGACAATTAAATAATTACTTTTTTTGTTCTCGAATGGAACCATGACACCTCTGAGGAAAACGAGTTAGTTTTTATTATATAATCATCAGCGACGAGATGCTAAAGATAGAATAAAGTAGTGAACCTGCAACCAAATATTTCTTTATTGTAAAAGCGAGATTATAAAATACGGCACACCAGTAGTGCTCATAAAGGTAGAATTGGCAAGAATACAAATCAAAACAAAATGTAATCGAGCACTTTGCCACACATTTTTATGGTTGCGGATTACCGTGGTATTTTGGAGTAGTGGTGCTTTTATTTTTTCGACGCAATCGCAGATTTAATTTATCACAATTAAATATGAATAAAGCAACCATTTTAAATAAGTATATCGGTCATGGATTGATATTTTATTCAACAAGAAAACCGTTACATATCCGTTGACAAAGTCGGTTCTTATAACGACTGGCGTAGTCTCGAGGACTGACTCAGGATCCGTACCGCGGGGATTTCGAGCCGATGAATATGTATTATTCATCTACTGATATACTTTATATGTATTTTAATTATACTAAATTATATATACTTTCTGGGATATTATATATACCAGATCTTCCTAACGAAGACAACGAATTCGCATGAGTGCAATATATATCAAAACTAAATATAATCGGGCAGTTGATCACACTTCAATATGTCCGCGGATTGGCGCGGTATTTTAGATCGGTAATGAGTTTATTTTGACATGAGTTGCAGCAACCGCGAGTTACCTTGAACACGAATGAATTAAAATAGTGAGACATTTTAAATTTTTGTAGTTATTACGAGACAGAAAAATTTATTATACCACGAAAAAGCCGGTATTTTTAAACAAACGCGGAGACCATTTCAGGAGCCGTTACATGTAAATTTCCAATTCCATCTTGTGACCTCTCGCACCCCCCATGTGAGCATCTCGCGCCCCCCAGTTTAAGAGCCACTGCTCTAGTCGTACCCTTAATAGGGACAATGTCTGCGAGCTCTGCGGTAATTTCAAAATCATTATTATCGCCAAGTTGCCAACTGAGCCGTAACCTTGACGTCAGGGCTTTCGTCAAGCACCAAGGAATACGATAGTAATTTCCCGCCTTTGCAATTAAAGTTCCCGCTATAGAGTTCTCAAGCTTTTCGGCATGACCGAGTTATGGTCTTCTGTCTTGACAGGCTATTTTCGCAAACACCTCTTTTATTTCCGGACGTAAAACATTGGCAACCCAAACAATACACAATATTCATTCCTTAACGAATTCTCAATCTGAGAATGGCTTTGATTGTTTTGCGACAACGTCATATAGAGTAGTAAAAGACCAAGTGTGTAAGCGAATATGGCACATTTATTTATCGATATCTCCTCCCAGTTGGTTTCGATTCAAAAGGACACGAATGGCTCGTTCGAAAGGGCTGGCAGAGAGCGCATTTCAGGAAAATAAACGTTTGTATACATCTTTGTATACTACATCAGTCGAAAACTAGTTTCACTCCAATTTTTTTTATTCAATTCTGTAAAATACAGCGCGGGCCAGTCAAAATGCTTCCGCGGGCCACGGGTTGGACGACCCTGTCCTAGAGTGTGTAGGTAGATTAATTGGTCGCCCACAGTGTTGGTGACCACGTGAAGTATGAAATCGTGTTCCGCCACTGACATGTAAATTAATTTTTATTTTTCCCGCAAAATTGTACGTTCATTCACAGCTGTTATCGTCAACGAGATATAAAAAATAATGATAAAAAGAGTAAACCAGATACCCAAATATTTCCATCTGCCGAACAAGCAGTATTACCAAAAATTGCGTTTCAAGTTCTTCAAAAGGCGCTGGTGTACATATTTCTTGTCGGGTGTGATGCTTCTATATTTCTCATAAACTAATCCCGCCAACCTAAATTAAACGATATTATCATCAACGATAGCGTTTAAGGAAGAATTTGGACAGTTTATTTCTGGCTACTGCGGTTTAGCTTCAAGTTTCCATATTTCCGTTAGGAACGACGGTTAAGTTTCGGCTAAACACTGTAATCTATGATTCTTATTCGTGATACAAATATGACGTTTTTACAAATATATTGTTTTTAATTATTACGGTAATTAAAGCCTTATTGTAATTATAATATACTTGGGATACAATCACATTTTTGCTTTTGAGACTTTAAAATAGGTTTAATATACATCTGGTATCTCTAAATTTTGACACGCTTCGGTGACCGCTCTTATACTTATGGGTAAAACACGCTACAATATCAGCTCGTTTTTATCCTTTCCGCATGCAAATGATTTATTAGTATAGTTTAACTTTGTTCTTGATATGAACATTGCATGCAACGGTGTCGCCCATTTTCAGAGTGGGCCCCGTTTTATCCATTTACCTCTTACTCTCAGGTGGTAACAGTAGAGATCATCATCGGTCAATGGTGATTTTCACACTTCCGGGTGAAAATACTTCAATTTTTGAAAGCAAAAAACTAAAAAGACTGTTCAGACCCGATTTGAACGAGACATTGCTAATATTCTAAAGGTTTTCTAATGTCAATAAATTATAATACTCATACGCGAAGCGTACAACCGGTTCGTTATGTAATTACTTATCGATTTTAATCCGTAAGTATGTTGATAGGTATTTGTCTGTCTGTCTGTTAGATGCACGCGATATCTCACGAAAGCGAGATTGAATCTGCTCCAGATTTTGCATGTGCATTCATCATATGTCGTACCAGAAGCCTATTGGTTTTGGATGAATTATGTCGTATAATTAGCGAGTTATTAATTAATTAGTGATGGGACACAAGATGTCACTATGGAGTAAGAGCGCTGTTTTGGGGGATCCCCTAACTTTCGATCGATAAGTCTTCGGTCTCTGAACGATATTCTCGTTTTTTGTTGTTGTTGATCTTGGGGTTGTTGTGGAAATCGACTTTCTCCGCAACTAAAACTCCAACCTCTTTCTACTATTTAGCACTCAGAAATGGAAGAGATCGTAAGAAAGCTATTATTATTAACCTTTCATTGTTTTCAAATTCATTTAGGAGCCTAGTTTCTAGAATCCGACTGGATTTTAGAATCCAAAGGCACACCTCAGCGATTTCCAACGATGCATTTACAATACTGACAACGATGAATGGAAAATTTGACTTTATTAACATAAACTTACGATACGGAGAGGTTTTACAGCACACGTACATCGAAATGAAAATATGAAAATTAAATATTTAAGTTTTTCTCAACATCATCACCGACGTCTTCATCGTTTGGCTGGATTTCCATTGATGCCACATGATTCCAGCTTCTGCAGCCTTGGTATCACGCGGGCTTCTAAGATATTCTCCATTCAAATGTGAATGTTTGCAAGCACGAAACCACCATCCACCTCTTAAATATTTCGCACAATGGTCACTCCAAATATCCAGATCTTTGTCAGGAGCAGAGAATTGCATGTTGTTATGATCGTTCAGAGCATCGCCTGCCGTCCCCGAATATCCAGAAACAGTCAGTCTATAATTATCTTCTCTTCCACTTATTTTGAAAGTACTAGACAAGAAATAAGATTAGGGTATTATTTGTGATATTGACTTCGGTGTTCAGTCCATTTCAATCTCAAAGCAGAATTTTTCAAATTGTTTTGAATCTGTTTTAGTTTCTTTTTAAAAATTTTGTGTGTACTATCTGAATAGTACTAAATATTAAAAAAATAAATAATATTCATCACTCCCTATTTTATACAAATCTATATTTTGCATAAGCAACATTATTATTCCAGTCAGACAAATCAATCCTTGGTTCATAAGTTCCATCCTCGGTCAATTGATGAATCGTTTCAAGACCTGAAATGAAAAAAAAGATTGGATAACAAAATCTCGGCTATTTCCTGTTATGACATTTAATTAGCTTACAATAAATTGAGTGCCATTTATAGTGATAAGTAAAATATCTCGGATTCGATCTCAACCCGTGGCAATACGATGGCTGCCTAAATCGCTTCAGAAGTATGTGTACCAATATGAAGGTAACTAATTTTTGTTCGTCTATTTTACATCAAGTTGTGTAAAGGGACTGAAACCTATGAGCAAGAGGTATATACTTGCCTAACACAGACAGTCTCCGAACTTGTAATAGAACTAGAAAAAGGAAAATCAGAATAAAATAAATCTTAACCCTAACCTGTTACACATACTACGGGAGTACCCAATTATCGATATTATATTTTTCCATTTATTTGAAGAAGTCCAACTTTACTGAATAATATGCAATAACAATCAAAAAATGTACATTTATATCTGTTATTACCGAGCCAAAATTCTCCTGTTTTATTTCCGAATCCGTCATCATATTCTTCCCACACACGATGGAAACTTTCTGTGCCATCTACTCGACGTTGAAACACCTGATAAATAGTATAAATAATCAGCTGAACAAGATCATTTTTAACATTGGGATTACTGAAGACTCTATTGACTTGCACATCTCTTTCAGGTATATGCTTTGTATGGTGCTACAAATTTTTTTTTCAAAGCATCTAAGCATCAATCGGCTATTAGAATCTAAAACAAAGTTATTTAAGAATGCAAACACGGAGATTTCGTAATTTTATAAACTTGAACCATTCTTAGCTTTGCTAATTATCGCAATAGGGTGATTATTTTACAAGACTAAAGAAAGAAGAAATATTTCACCGTCCATTTTCCTCCGTCTGTGGTAAGATCGCAATAAACTTCGTATTTATTATTGTTGCGATAAATATCAAAAACTCCTCCACGGCCATCCCACAATTTTGCATCATTTTGCGACACCTCTTCACATCCCGAAATGCTCCGGCGTTGCCGTTCTAAAGCCAAAGAGACATCGGGAGAGATATTTTGATATTTGAACGATTAAAATAAGTTCCACAATATATATTATTCAACTTAAAATAGCAGCTGGAAAATGACAAATAAAACGACGGGACATTTTGTCTTATAGACGAAAACAAATATTTATAAAGAAAACAGTGCTGCTTCACAACTACATATTGTGTGTGAGTTCGCCTGTTTGAATCTCATGTGCCAAAATAATTTTGAATTGCTTTCATGTCATTACATGATGACCGGTTTTAGCATCATATTATCATATCTTGACTTTATTATTTTGCACAACAAATTACACGTTTTGCAAGTAGAAAATGAATCAAAAACCTTAAAAACAAAAGCAATAAAAATAGATTCAACATTATTGTTGAAATTACGGAAGTAGAACATAAAATACCTTTTATTATTTCATCTGTGACATTTTTCATCTCGTCATATCTTTCTTCGCTTTTCATTTTTTCTTCTTCAAGTAACCGTTCTAATCTTTCGATCTTCACGTTAATCCGGTTTTCAGTTTCTAAAAAAAAATACCAATAATACCACAGACCGGAAAAGCTTTATATTTAGATTACACTATTGAACACGATAAACTAGTATGATGTTATACAATTTGAAGATTTTATGAATCTATAATACGAGATATATATTTCCCATGTTTATAAATCGATATTATTTTAGGAATTAGATTTTCAGTTACCATACCTAAAGGAAGAGTTGATTTGATTTTAAACCGTATGGCGTTTCAGACAATTATTGACGACGACTCATGAAATAAAAACGCATAGCTTATGTGTTTTCAATTCGATTCGACGAAATGGTTTTGTCGGAATGTTAAGCAATAATGAGTAGGATTAGTCTACCAGCTCAAACTTCTATTCACATGGCTAAATAAATATATTTGTGTGATTTTGGAACGGTGACGCTTTAATCACCGAAACTATACGAAACGTTGATTTGTAGCAAATTCTCAACGAGACCAACTTATGGAAATAATGCAAAATTAGATTCATATTACGGACATATAAGTACCTTCTATTTTATTTTCAATGGTCTCTTCGATAGCAGTGTAGCTTACGGTACCAGGATCTCCAGGACTTCCCTTTTCACCCTTTGGGCCGGCTTTTCCAACTTTAGGTTGCTGCATTACATCATCAGAGTGTCCAATAGCTTCTGACCCTGTTATTTGATTCATGCAGAATCGATTCATCGCGTAAACTTGATAACAAAATCCATAAATAGAGCCTGGGTCCTGGCAATATGCGACGCCTAATAGACCAAATACCATTAGCAATTTTATGAAATACATTATATCCGATTTATAGTACTTGTATAATAACAAAATTGACTAAGATTAGACTAAAGTAATAGCAGAAAAACTACAAAATAGTAGAGAATTTGTGGTGTGCTGTGTTATGGTTCCCACTGTTTCATGCATGAATGACTGTGGGTTTCTGCCTCCTCTTTGGGAAGTGGGAAACTGCGTGCTTCTGTAAATACATTTTTATTATCTATAAACATCGTTTATTCTCGGAGTTCACGATACACCAGGATCTAGTTTTTTCCATGATCCTTTTCTAATATAGAGTGTGTTTTCTTCAAAGTAATTGTTCAATACCATTTTGAAGCGCTAATTTTTTGCTCGGTCTCTTTCGGCGTTTGTTTCTAGTTAATATTGTTTCCTTCTGCGAGGATGCACTGTATTTTACCGTATTTCTATTTGAATACTATTCCATTGTAACATATTACCATACTAAATTATTCTCCAAACTCAACAATAACTCGACAACAACACTCGATGGAAATGTGGAAAGTAGTGAGTTTTACGATAGAACCGCAACAAAAATACAGTACTTCTTCAAACAGATGTTTCAATTTTTGGCGACTTCACATTTGTGCAAGCAACAAGCAACTCAAAAACATTCAACTGAGTTGTACTCTCACGCAAATTATTTATGTATATATATATATGTGCTTGCGCTACTTGCTGTCTTGAGCAATTGAAGTGGAAAATTGTGTATGTTCATATTTCAAAAATACCATTCCGAGTGAAGAAAAAATAGATACGAATTTGTTTTTGATCAGTTTTTCCGAGCTCTATACCGATTCTTGGAAATCTTGACATTGACGACATGTATTCATATTTTCTATAATTCCGAAAACAAAGTCGAGGCCTATTCCAGTGACGCACACAGACTACTTGGAGTCAAAATGAAAATATATTTGGTGTGAGAAAGGAAATGATTATTGGTGGGAATGCCCGATTCCACATCAACTGACCTCTTAGGTCCGTAAAAATAAGAATGATATGCGAAAAAATGTTTGCGACAGTATGTCATGTCTAGTTTCAAACTGTTCGCTGCTAATTATACTTAAATTTGTTTTCTGGAACAAGCCAAATGTTAATGCCCGCCTATACTTCTTTGCAGTTTGACATTATACTATTGGTTCCCCGTGTTTGCCTCTTACCTTTACCATTCTTTACCATTTATCGCGGAAAAATGTTTTTTTTGCGAATTTAAATTTATATTTTTCATGAGTTTTTTCGTTCACCGCTTGCATAGGATGGACTTCGTATGCGAGACACGACTTGTTATTTGTCAAGCCTGTAGAAGAGTAGTTCTCAAAGTTTTTAAGCTGCGCGCCCTTCCAAAAAAAAGCCACACCTTAAAAATATCTAGCTAACAATATTATATGTCATATCCAAACAAAACACACGTTGAAAATAAGTTGATGGAACGTTAATATTGAGACAAATGAAAAGTTTTAAAATGAAAATATCCAAAATGAGTAATAAATATACAATTGTAAGTGAGATGAATCATCACAGCACACCCAAAAAGCCGGAGGAACCCAACCCAAAAAGCCGGAGGAACTATAGGTGTAAGGAGTCTATTTCTAAAGTACCCGGTAGTTTAACTTTACCAACCTTGGTGCAACCTCTACACTAAAATGCCAAAATTCGTTATATTTTAATTTATTGAGCAAGCATATGCCTACCATTCTTTCGTAACTTTTATGCCCACTTACTGTGGAGCGTATTGTATATATATATATATATATATACATATCAACGTTTTATGATTTATTAGAGCTTACCAACTTCTATTCAATTAATCACTTACAATTTTGTCTTTGGTCTAACCATTTTCCCCTCGCTTGTCGTTTGTCTTTTATGTAACTTATATACATTTATTCAAATATGCCTTTTTTATAAATTTATAGTTGAGTTGTTTTTCTTTTTTTCCCTCTATTTTATGATTTTAGTAAAGTTGCGTTTGCTGCGAATTTTTTCAATGATTCAAAATATGTTCATCATAACGACTATTGCATAGTCAATGTTTGTGGCAAATGTAGTTATTTTTTTACACTGAACCAGTAACAGCGCTTTGGGTGTCGCTGCTTGAAGACCTAATATGGTCCCTCGCGACTCCTGTCGCACAAATATCATTATTATTATATTTATTTATTGTACCAATTTTTTGTGCATTTGATGTTTTTGTGACGACGAATAAATGATTGATTGATTGATTGACACAGATCGCGAGATTGATAAATATTTGAATGTTCCTAGAATATTAACTAGAAATTTAACTAGAATAATTTTTTTATTATGCAAACATGAATTTCAACAGCTGTTAAAATTGGTAGTTGTAGGGCAATGTTCATACTTCTTGACGTTTTCAAAATAAGTCGTCATACAAATGAAGCTATTTATGCAAATTATTCTTCTATATATATTTTAAAATACTTCGTTTTGAATGTATGGAGATATATTAAATCAGCTAATCATGAGCTCATCTGAATGTTACTGTTTATACATACACTCCTGGTAGCCTACGCATTTATTCATATCTAGCCAACACTACACGTAGTGGAAAAAATACGCCAAAACACTGCACAATTTGTCCATTAACTGCAGCTTATAACGCCTCATCTAGTGGGTCTAAGGTAGAAAATATTGGGCACAGACATGACAGTTTTTGCTCATATCACACCTCTAAACAAATCGATCGTTTTGCGCTGTTTGCCGATCACGAGTGTTCCTTGGCCAAATATTTACGGTGTTCATGAAAATTGTTCTTAGTTGCGATGCTGCCACAATGTAACCTTTTTCTGACTTGTTGGTTAATTTCAGGTATTAAGATGATTGGCCCTTTGTTATGTTTATTATATTAAATTTGGATAGTAACCTTAACAAGCAGTTTTCAATAGTGTCATTCAGTCATATGTATGACATAAATTCACGAATGGGAATAACAATAGCAATGGATTATATATTTGGATGACGATACCAGTAGATTCTGAATCTGGAGTTCTTATTTTGCCATTTTTCGAATTACAATCACGCCAATAAACGCATCACTTTTGTTCTATTGTTGGAATTGTTTTTATCATTGCCTTACTATTTATTGATCGATTTCTACGCAATGCAAAACTTCTTAAATTTGTTGTGTAACAACGTTCCGTCTGGAATTAGGAAATGGGACCAATGGCAATCAAACCAGCAGTATTTGCAGTGTTAGGGCTGATAAACTGGCGAGAAGCAGTTACAAATATGGTTAATGTACAAGATCTTGCTATTTTTCGATATGTCAAGTGAGAAGTTGATGTCTAAACAGTTCAATATATTATGCAGCACCGCGTTAGCCATCATATCTCTTGAACTGTATGGATCTTCAGCGAGCAAAATAACGAGGACCTATTTATGAATTCGAACCGTAATCTTCTCTATTAGCATTGACGCGTGTATGATTAGTTACCCATTCCTTGCACTAATGCATGTTTAAAGCCGACATGATTGTATTTCTTTTTATTTGAGGTTTCATATTATGATATCGACCCATTTCAAAGTCTATAAATGAATGGACTGAGTTTTGGAACTTCTTAGATTACGAATTAATAAAATAGCAAAAATTATCATAAAAAAAATGTATTTTGAAATCAAATTTGTTTCTTGCAGTTTTCTCTTTGTTGCCTAGGGACTCAATAAATTGCGGAGACGCCAGATGCGCAATAGTCGAAAACAATAACAACAGCACCTATTGAAAGGTCTCAAATATTTGAGAATGACAATGTAAGTTTAGTAAAAATCACATAAATATATATTATTTAATACATAAAAAAATGACGAAGAAATATAATGTTCATTACAGGTGAGTTTTGCATCATCGGACTGATTGCAATTTCTTCACGGGACAAGCATAAAAGCGCAGAATGAGCTGAATGGAATCAGTAACGTGGTATGTTATGTTAAGTCTCATTTCATTGCTCAAATATTTCACGGTCTTCTAATTTATCATTTGTTTGAGAATATAATAACTTCAAATTCCTTCCCTATCATTATCTGCCCGAAATTCTCATTTTTGATATCTTTTTGATAGCCCAAGCAGCTGCGTCGTGATTTTGAAAGTAACAATATTCTGGTTTTAATTTCAGGACAACAAATACGCTGGCCTACCAACTATGACAGCTGAAAAGACTCATTCACTCGAGATATTTAAAATTAATCAGTCATATCAACCATGCATTGAAATAGCCTTCCTATTGAAATTAAACTTTGCCCAATGTCTTTTGTTTTCAGAACCTTCCTGGTACAGTTGTGGACGAAAAAGAATTAGTTGTTTCAAAGGTCATGGTAGGTAGTCGTATTTTTATTGAATTAAGTATTGAATATTTAAACGTTTTGCGATCTTTATTATTTTTTTATGAGTGAGTATTTACAGAATTCATATTCCATAGTACAAGAGTTACCCTTGTTTTAAAGGGGAAAGCAAAGCTCCGAAGGCCATTGACCGCAACCATCAAACGGAAGAAGCCTGCAACTAGACATTTTCCACCTGTTGCTTTCTGGACACCCATTACCCATTACAACAAGGCGATATTTACGAAATTAACCGGAATCTTCCTGATTTGAGAGAACACATTCAATTGTGTATTGAATCAAGAAGAAGGGTAAATAGAAGTTACTTACTATGCTAAATTTGAATTTTTTTGTATACAATTATTGCCCTTAAACTATTACTCGAAAGATTATAGATGGGAGAGTTTTAAGCTAGCAAAAAAGGGAAAATGAAAGTAATAGGTAGATGTATCAATTAAATAATGGACTAAGTTCATCCACAATTCGTCGACGAAACAATTTTCGGATTGTCAAATTTCAGCCATGAATTATATATATGTATTATAACATGCGTTTAGGTAAAATGTGTGCATTCTCTAAATTCAGGTTATACGCTAAAACTGTTGAAACTGCCGCCCATTGGAAGTAACATGAACCTTCAGGTGCGTTTAAAACCGCTCCGTCAACACGAAAACAAAATGCAAGCTTATCACCAGAGGTGTTTTGGACTCCTTTTGACATAAAGCGCAGAGACGTGCATAGAATTAATCGCAATCTACCCAGTTTTCAAGATTATGCTCAGGTTCGTCCGAAGTCTCAAAGAATTGACAAATACTTGCAGTTAATGTTTTAGAGAAAATCAAGAAAGACGAAGAACTGCATTTCGTTTTGATTCCAGAGCAAAAGGTTAGTGAGGCTCGATGGCAATGGCAAACGTAATTGACGAAGTTGTGAGACGTGGGTTCGATGAGTGTTACCATATTTTTGCTGTATTTATTAGAAGTTTTAGAAAATCGATCAATATTCATAAAACAGATAAAAATGAGGTCCGAAGCGTCATGGAGATGGTGATGGAGGAAATTTTTCAGGATGGTGACATCCGTGATATTTTGGAAAGTCCTATATATATCTAGGTGAGTATTTGAAAGAGAAATTAACGACTAGTTTCTGATTTAATTAATTCTACTTATCCTTTTTTTATTTTCCAGGTACCTATAGCAGAGATTTTGTTCTTTGGCTATGGAAACCACATTTGTTTTTATTATTTGTGTTTTATTTTTAAATGAAATGAATAAACACTAAAAAATTATTGAAGCATTGAAAAACTTAGTGATAATAGGATAATTACGGGAAGAGCAATAAAACGGCAAAGACAATGGCACTGAGATTCAACAACTATAAGCCCCATCACCAAAATTGAAGAAATTGTTTTGAGTCTGTAAAAAACTGTTTTTTTTTTTATCCAGCTTCGCTACAGCAGGAAATAAATAACAAATATATACAAATAAAAATATTTTAAATAGTGCAGACCAGTGGTTGTCAAAGTTTCTCAAAGCCGCGCCCCAAATGTAGAGATTGTCAAGTCACGCGCCCCACATCAAAAATAACTAGCTAACAATAAGCTACAAATAACAGGTAGTAAAACATGTTGAAAATACGTGGATGGAAAGTAAACAATAAAATAAATGAAAAATTTTAAAATGTAAATATTTAAAAGAAGGCGGACAAGATCAAATCTAACAAATATTTTGATTTTAATTAGCTCCACGCAAACTTAAAAAATTATCTACGCCCCCTTGTGGGGCGCGCCCCACCGTTAGAGAACCACTGCTGTAGAATATCGTACGATACTTAGTACGGTTCACTGATGACGTAGTACAAAGAATTCGTCAACGTGATTTTGCATTAAGTTAAAGGTAATTATGGCGTTCTGTATTCTAATTTCAAACCGTATGCTAGTTCTGTTGGGCATTGCATTTAGCAAACGCTGCAGTGGCAAAACAACAATACATGGGACAGTTTATTAAATCAAGTTTTTATTTATATTCAATCATTTTTGGTTTATGACATTTCACCAGTCGATTACAAGTTTTCATCATATGTAACTCATTCATGACTTTAATTGGACGGCTTTGTCATTGCAGGCATTCACTTCAAAAAAGCCTATGTGTGAGCATCCACCAATATGCAAGGGTCAACTTCATTTCAGGATGAAGCCAACTGGCGGAAACTAAATTGCCTAATGTTAAACGATTCCATGGACGTCCATTTTGTGCCTACACGGAACAATGAGGTCTTGTGGGAATTTGCCGTGTTGTTCTACCGAATCGAATGAGTCTGCTGTTATAGGAGCTAGAATGAAGCCGGGTATGGATTTCGAACGTGAAGCTAAAAGATATTTAAATGTACAACAAACTATATTTTGCGTTAAATTTGGCCATAAACACAACGTTGCACAATGTTTCATTAATTTTCAAGGACTTTATAGCGATACATCGATTTGACACTGTACAATGCCGACACAACAATCGAAAACTGTCATTCGGTCTTCTTGCACTTTTAGCTGAGCAATTGGGCATAATGTAGGGTGATCCTATTTCTAAACCATAAAAGGAGGACACATCGTTTGGTAGAACTACGATGTGACGACAATGGAATAATGCATTTTTTAGTTTATTATAAAAAATATTTACAGAAAAATCAATTTATTTGTCCTCAGAACATATTTGGCAGTTCATTTAATTTTCGTCAATGTTGCCGGGTTATGTTTTGCAATATCGTAAAACTGGCTGAAAGAAATGTAGTTAAAATTGTTAACTGAAATGAGCATACTACTGAAGTAATATTGTGAGGTCTTTATCAGTTCGCTGTAAAAGTCGCTGGGGCTGCAGCTTTTAAAATATACTGTTCATCTTTCATGTGCCTTGAGTTTACAGTAAAGATTGAATTGGATTGAAGTTGCTTTTCTACAAACTTGCATAAGTTCTGGAATTAGTCGAACAACTTGGGTTCATCAAACAAACATTTTTCTCAAGCAAGTACTCAACACACGGTTCTACATTTCTCGGGGTTTTGGATCAGATGTATCAAGTCTAAGCATATGAAATCCTCAAACAAAGTTGTCCATTTTTCGAGGTATTTTACGCAAGACTTGTACGAAAAAGTCACATTCGAGAGGAACATATCACATTCACGAAAATTGCACTCGTCTCTAAATCTGCGCAAATCAGATTTAATTTGGGTTTGTATGAACATGCGTTTCTTTCTTCAATCGTAAATTTGACAGAATTAAGACAAGCTTTGCTTTCAATAATGCCTTTTGAATGTTCAATATGCTTAATTGGTTCATTAAACACAGCAACAAAAGATTACAAATGTTTTCATAAACATTTTGAAGAACTTTGTGTTTGATAAGAACATTACATGCAACGGTGTCGTCCATTTACAGAGTAGGGACCCATTTTATCCATTTACCTCTTACTCTCAGGTGGTAACAGTAGAGATACTCATCGGCCAATGGTAATTTGAAGTCAGGCACAACGTCTGACACTCAAAAATAATTCAATTTTTGAAAGCCTCGAACACGCAATAAAAAGACTTTTTAGATTCGATTTGAACAAGACATCGCTTAAATATAAAGGTTTTCTGATAATAAATAATGATATATAATAAATAATAATATTCATACGCGAAGGGTACCAACGGGTCGTTATGCAAGTTTTCTGTTGTTGTTCATCTTGGGGTTGTTGTGAAAATCACCTTCCTCTGCAACAAAAAGACCAACTTCTTCCTAGTTTTTCAGCACTTAGAGATGGAAGAAGTCGTAAGTAAGCTATTTTTATTATTAACCTTCCATTTTTTTTAAAATTCTTTCCAAAGTCCAGTTTCTAGAGTCCGATTGGATTTTAAAATTCAAGGAAACATCTCAGAGCTTTCTAATACCACAGTACATTTGTAATACAGACAACCATGTAATGAAGGAAATTTGACTTTATTAACATAAACTTAAGCATGAAAAGGTTTTACAGCACACGTACATTTTAATGAATATTCAAATGTATATAATTGCTTATCCAACTTTAGTAGAATTTTATAGACCTATATTACGCCATAGTGTAAGCCTACTGTTTGCCCTGTATTCATTGATAAAAATCTTTTTCGCAGCATAGTTATTTTGTTTTATAGTTTTTGTTTTTAAATGCTATAATTTTCCTGTTTTTGTTTTTAGAATCAGGAAAATCGCCCAATTATTGAATAAATTTTAATATCTTTGTAGTTGGCTTTATGATCGATTTACCGCGAATACAGCAAGTAGGCTATAATAGTAAAACTAATATATAATGCTGATGGTAAAACCTATTAAATAACAACTTTAGCGGTAGATCGCATGATCCGAATTAAAATGTGAAAATTTAATATTCAAGTTTTTCTTAGCATCATCACCGACGTCTTCATTGTTTGGCCGGATCTCCATCGATACCACATGATTCCAGCTCCTGCGGCCTTGGTTGATCGCATGGTTCTAAGATATTCTCCATTCAAATGTGAATTCTCGCAAAGATGAAACCACCATCCACCTCTTAAATATTTTGCACAATGATCACCCCAAATATCCAAATCTTTGTCAGGAGCCGAAAATTGCATGTTGTTATGATTTCTTAAAGCATCTCCTGCTGTCCCAGAATATCCAGAAACAGTCAGTCTATATTTATCGTCTCTTCCACTTATTTTGAAAGCACTGGACAAGAAAAGGTTAGGATATTAATTGTGATATTGACTTTGGTGTCCAGTCTATTTCAATCCTAAAGCAGAATTTTTCTAATTATTTTAAACCTGTATTAGTTTCTTTCGAATAATTTTGTGTGTAATTGTTGAATAGTACTGGAAATAAAAAACATTGCATACTCAATATATTATACAAACCTATATTTTGCATAAGCAACATTATTATTCCAGTCGGACAAATCAATCCTTAGTTAAAAAGTTCCATCCTTGGTCAATTGATGAATCGTTTCAAGACCTGGAAGGAAAATATATTGATTAACAAAATCTCGGTATTTCGTGGTATTACGTTCAATTACCTTACAATGAATCGAATGTTATTCAAAGTGACAGGTAAAATATCTCGGTTTCGATCTCAACTCGTAGCAATGCGATGCCTGCCTAAACCATTATCGGTATAATATTCTACTATTTATTTGGGAAAAGGTTAACTTCACTAAACAATATGCATTATTAACAACCAGAAAATTTACATTTATATCTGTTATTACCGAGCCAAAATTCTTCTGTTTTACGTCCGAATCCTTCAGCATATTCTTCCCACCCACGATCAAAACTTTCTGTGCCATCTACTCGACGTTGAAACACCTGATAAATTGTATATAGTTAAAAGGATGATTTTATGAATTTATCGAACCATTTATTCCCATTAGCTTTTCAAATTACTGTCGCAAATAGGTGATTATTGAACTTCAACCATTCTTAGCTTATAGCTGAGTATCGCAAAAAGTGATTATTTTACAAAACTAAAGAAAGAAGAAATATTTCACCGTCCATTTTCCTCCATCTGTGGTAAGATCGCAATAAACTTCGTATTTATTATTGTTGCGATAAATATCAAAAACTCCTCCACGGCCATCCCATAATTTTGCATCATCTTGCGACACCTGTTCACATCCCGAAATGCTCCTCCGGTGTTGCCGTTCTTAAGCCAAAGAGACAGCGGGAAAGATGTTTCGATATTTAAATGAGTAAAATAAGTTCTATAATATCTATTTCAATTTAAAATGGCAGCTGGGAAATGACAAATAACACTACGGGGCATTTTGTCAGAAAACAGTGCTGCCTCATAACTACATATTGTGTGTTTTTTCGCCTGTTTGAATCTCATGTGCAAATAAAATTGTAAATTGCTTTCATGTCATAATGGCCAGTTTTAGCATCATATTATTATATCCTGTCTGTAATATTTTGCACAAAACAATACACGTCTTGCAAGTAGAAAATTAATCAAAATCCCAAGAAATTAAATCAGTAAAAATAGCTCGAACGGAATTGTTGAAACTAGTTAAGTAGAACATACAATACCTTTTGTTATTTCATCTGTAACATTTTTTATCTCGTCATATCTTTCTTCGTTTTCCATTTTTTCTTCTTCAAGTAACCGCTCCAATCTTTCAAGCTTCACGTTAATCCGATTTTCAGTTTCTAGAAAAATATATCAATAATAAAACAGACCGGAAAAGTTTTCAATTTAGATTACACCGATAAACTAGAATGATGTTATACTATAATATGAGATATATATTTCCCATGTTTATAAATCGATAGTATGTAGGGAATTACATTTTCAGTCACCATACCTAAAGGAAGAGTTGATTTGATTTTAAACTGTATGGCGTTTTAGGGAACAATAGATGGCAACTCATAAAATAAAACGCATAGTTTACGAGTATGTGTTTTCAATTCGATTCGACGAAATATAGTTTTTTTTTCGGAATGTTAAGCAATAATGAGTAGGATTAGTCTGCCAGCCTCATCTTCTATTCACATGGCTCAATAAATATATTTGTGTGATTTTGGAAAGGGCGAGGCTTCAATCAATGAAACTGTAAGAAACGTTGATTTGTAGTAAAGTCTCAATGAGACTACGGAGAGAATGCAAAATTAGATTCATATCACAGACATATACGTGCCTTCTATTTTCTTTTCGATGCTCTCTTCTATAGCAGTGTAGTTTACGGTACCAGGATCTCCAGTACTTCCCTTTTCACCCTTTGGGCCGGCTTTTCCAATTCTAGGCTGCTGTATGGCATCATCAGATTGTCCAACAGCTTGTGATCCTGTTATTTGATTCATGCAGAACCGATTCATCGCGTAAATTTGAGAACAAAATCCATAAACAGAACCGGGATCTTGGCAATATGCGACGCCTAGCAAACCAAATAATATTAGGAATTTTAAGAAATACATTATATCTGATTTAAAGTCCTTATATAATAAAAAAAATTGACTATGATTAGATACAAAAAAGTGAAAAATAGTAACTAATTTATGGTATACTGCGTTATGGTTCCCATTGTTTCGTGCGTGAATGACTATGGGTTTTCTGCCTCCCTCTCCTTCTGTTAATGCTTACGTCGACGACTGTATGCTTTCTGTAATACATTTTCATAATCTATAAATATCGTCTATTCTCCTAGTTCACAATACACCAGGATCTACTTTTTTCATGATTCTAATTCAATTTAGAGAGTGTTTTTTCAAAGAAATTGTGCAATACCGTTTTGGAGCGCTAATTTCTTAGCACTATCTCTTTCAGCGTTTGTCGCTTGAAGGTGTGACGTCCCAACTTGCATCTCCACAATCGGTGGGCTCAGGGTCTTTATTGAGGCGTAGTTTATATTTATATGCAATAATTATGTGTCCCCCTTGTTTCATATTTAGTTAATATTGGTTCATTCTGCGATGTTGCACTTTATTTTACCGTATTTCTATTTGACTGCTATTCCATTATAACAACCTTTTCCATTCTAAATTATTCTCCGAATTCAACAATAAAGAACTTTTAAGCACTCAGTTTAAAGTGTGGTAAGTGAGTTATACGATAGAACCGCAACAAAAATTCAGTACTTCTCCAAACAGACATTTCAATTTCTGGCGACTTTTCGTTCGAAGTGCAAGCAACTCCCAAGCTTTCAACTCTGTTCTACTCTCACACAAATCATATATTATATATATGTTAATGTGCTTGCGGCACTTACTGTCTTAATTATGCAATTCAACTGAAAAAGCCTCCGTATGTTCAGATTTCAAAAATATCACTCCGAATGAAAAAAAAAAACAGTTACGAATTTGTTTTTGCTCAGTTTTTCCGAGCTCTATCGATTCTTGGAAACCTTGACATTGACGGCATGCAGGCCTATTCACATTTTCGATATTTCCGAAAACAAAGTCAAGGACTATTCGAGTGACGCAGACAGACTACGTGGAGTCAGTGGAAAATTTCATAAACAATGAAAACTAATGGATGTGGGAATGGAAATGAGTATTGGTGGGAATACCCCATTCCACTGATTTTTTAGGTCCGTACTAATAAGAATGATATGCGAAAAAATGTTTGCGACAGTACGCATGGTACGTTTCAAATGGTTCACTGATAATTATACTAAATTTAGTTTTCTGGAACAAGACAAATGTTAATACCCGCCTAGTCTTCTTCCCAGTCTGATATTATAATGTTGGGCCTTTTTTTGCTGTGTTTACCGCATTACCTAAAGTTATCGCGGAAAATTTTTTGTTGCGAATTTGATTTTATATGATTTTTTTGCGTTCGCAACACAATTTTTTAACAGTTAAGCCTGAAGTATATCATATATGATACGTTAGTATGGTTCACTGATGACGTAGTACAAAGTATTTGTCGGCGTAATTTTGTAAACGCTGCAGCGCCAAAACAACAAAACCAGATGCAGTTTATCAAATAAAGTTTTTATTTATTTTTATCATTTTATTTTGAATTATGAAATTCCACCCGGCGATTACAAGTTTTCATCATATGTAATTCGTTCATGTCAAAAAATGTTTCTTCACGAACATCCATTAATTGATGTCTCGTGGTATAAATATTGCACTGACCACAATTGGGTGATTTGTCATTCCATGCATTCAGTTCAAACGTGGCTATGTGTGAGCATCAACCAATATGAAAGGGCCGACTTTATTTCTGTATGTACCCAGCCGTTTCTCTTATCTAGGTACTCAAGAATCTTATCTTGATACGATCTTGCGATGTGCGCAACAGTGGCGTGTCAAACTTTTCTGCTGCCCGAGGCGAGTTACTGGTAATGCTGCCCCTTATACCTAACTTCAAAAATAATTTGGGGGATAAAAAAATACATATGTTGATATACATGAAAATTAATAAATAACAGGTCGAGTCAGAGTAAAACGTTTGTAATATTATTTAAATCATCAAACTAAGCAACAAACTCACCCCTTATAACGCGCTGGCACAATTTATGCATTTTATGTTTTGGTCAGCCATAGAATTAAGCTTCGTTAAATATTTGAATACTGGGGTGTAGGGAAAATATGAGTGACTGTAAATATAAAAGTAATAACGATTAGGACGAGATACACATTGAAGATGTTATGTAGTAAATAATGATTGAACTTAATTAAATATAATACTTAGTACGGTTCACTGATGACGTAGTACAAAGAATTCGTCGACGTGATTTTGCATTGGGTTAAAGGTAATTATGGCGTTCTGTATTCTAATTTCAAACCGTATGCTAGTTCTGTTGGGCATTGCATTTAACAAACGCTGCAGTGGCAAAACAACAATACATGGGACAGTTTATTAAATCAAGTTTTTATTGATTTTCAATCATTTTTGGTTTATGACATTTCACCAGTCGATTACAAGTTTTCATCATATGTAACTCATTCATGACTTTGATTGGGCGGCTTTGTCATTGCAGGCATTCACTTCAAAAAAAGCCTACGTGTGAGCATCCACCAATATGCAAGGGTCAACTTTATTTCAGGATGAAGCCAACTGGCGGAAACTAACTTGTCTAATGTTAAACGAGTCCATGGACGTCCATTTTGTGCCTACACGGAACAATGAGGTCTTGTGGGAATTTGCCGTGTTGTTCTACCGAATCGAATGAGTCTGCTGTTCTAGGAGCTAGAATGAAGCCGGGGGATGGATTTCGAACGTGAAGCTATAAGATATTCAAATGTACAACAAACTATATTTTGGGTTAAATTTGGCCATAAACACAACGTTGCACAATGTTTGAATAATTTTTCAAAGACTATATAGCGATACATCGATTTGACACTGTACAATGCCGACACAACATTCGAACAATGTCATTCAGTCTTCTAGCACAGCTTGGAGCTGAGCAATTGGGCATAATGTAGGGTGATCCTATTTCTAAACCATAAAAGGAGGACACATCGTTTGGTAGAACTACGATGTGACGACAATGGAATAATGTATTTTTTAGTTTATTATAAAAAATATTTACAGAAAAATCAATTTATTTGTCCTCAGAACATATTTGGCAGTTCATTTAATCTTCGTCAATGTTGCCGGGTTATGTTTTGCAATATCGTAAAACTGGCTGAAAGAAATGTAGTTAAAATTGTTAACTGAAGTGAGCATACTACTGAAGTAATATTGTGAGGTCTTTATCAGTTCGCTGTAAAAGTTGCTGGGGCTGCAGCTTTTAAAATATACTGTCCATCTTTCATGTGCCTTGAGTTTACAGCAAGAGACTGAATTGGATTGAAGTTGCTTTTCTACAAACTTGCATAAGTTCTGGAATTAGTCGAACAACTTGGGTTCATCACTCAAACATTTTTCTCAAGCAAGTACTCAACACACGGTTCAACATTTCTCGACTCGGGGTTTTGGATCAGATGTATCAAGTCTAAGCATATGAAATCCTCAAACGAAGTTGTCCATTTTTCGAGGTATTTTACGCAAGACTTGTACGAAAAAGTCACATTCGAGAGGAACATATCACATTCACGACCATTGCACTCGTCTCTAAATCTGCGCAAATCAGATTTAATTTGGGTTTGTATGAACATGCGTTTCTTTCTTCAATCGTAAATTTGACAGAATTAAGACAAGCTTTGCTTTCAATATTGCCTTTTGAATGTTCAATATGCTTAATTGGTTCATTAAACACAGCAACAAAAGATTACAAATGTTCATCCACAAGATTTTCATAAACATTCTGAAGAACTTTGTGTTTGATAAGAACATTACATGCAACGGTGTCGTCCATTTACAGAGTAGGGACCCATTTTATCCATTTACCTCTTACTCTCAGGTGGTAACAGTAGAGATAGATACTCATCGGCCAAGGGTAATTTGAAGTCAGGCACAACGTCTGACACTCAAAAATAATTCAATTTTTGAAAGCCTCGAACACGCAATAAAAAGACTTTTTAGATTCGATTTGAACAAGACATCGCTTAAATATAAAGGTTTTCTGATAATAAATAATGATATATAATAAATAATAATATTCATACGCGAAGCGTACCAACGGGTCGTTATGCAAGTTTTCTGTTGTTGTTCATCTTGGGGTTGTTGTGAAAATCGCCTTCCTCTGCAACTAAAAGACCAACATCTTCCTAGTTTTCAGCACTTAGAGATGGAAGAAGTCGTAAGTAAGCTATTTTTATTATTACCCTTCCATTTTTTTTTAATTCTTTCCAAAGCCTAGTTTCTAGAGTCCGATTGGATTTTAAAATTCAAGGAAACATCTCAGAGCTTTCTAATACCACAGTGCATTTGTAATACAGACAACCATGTAATGAAGGAAATTTGACTTTATTAACATAAACTTACGCATGAAAAGGTTTTACAGCACACGTACATTTAAATGAATATTCAAATGTTTATAATTGATTATCCAACTTTAGTAGAATTTTATAGACCTATATTACGCCATAGTGTAAGCCTACTTTTTGCCCTGTATTCATTGATAAAAATCTTTTTCGCAGCATAGTTATTTTGTTTTATAGTTTTTGTTTTTAAATACCATAATTTTCCTGTTTTTGTTTTTAGAATCAGGAAAATCGCCCAATTATTGAATAAATTTTAATATCTTTGTAGTTGGCTTTATGATCAATTTACCGCGAACACAGCAAGTAGGCTATAATAGTAGAACTAATAATGCTGATGGTAAAACCTATTGGATAACAATTTTAGCGGTAGATCGCATGATCCGAATTAAAATGTGAAAATTTAATATTCAAGTTTTTCTTAGCATCATCACCGACGTCTTCATTGTTTGGCCGGATCTCCATCGATACCACATGATTCCAGCTCCTGCGGCCTTGGTTGATCGCATGGTTCTAAGATATTCTCTTCATTCAAATGTGAATTCTCGCAAAGATAAAACCACCATCCACCTCTTAAATATTTTGCACAATGATCACTCCAAATATCCAAATCTTTGTCAGGAGCAGAGAATTGCATGTTGTTATGATCGTTCAGAGCATCGCCTGCCGTCCCCGAATATCCAGAAACAGTCAGTCTATAATTATCTTCTCTTCCACTTATTTTGAAAGTACTAGACAAGAAATAAGATTATAGTATTAATTGTGATATTGACTTCGGTGTTCAGTTCATTTCGATCCTAAAGTAGTATTTTTCAAATTATTTTGAATGTATTTTATTTATTTTTTTGAATAATTTCGTGTGTACTTTTTGAATAGTAATAAAAATCAGATAAAAAAAAATGATTGCATACTGCATATTATATACAAACCTATATTTTGCATAAGCGACATTATTATTCCAGTCGGACAAATCAACCCTTAGTTCATAAGTTCCATCCTTGGTCAATTGATGAATCGTTTCAATCCTTGAAGGAAAAATTATTTGGATAACATAACCTCGTGTATTTCGTGTTATTACGTTTAATTGACTTACAATAAATTGATTGCCATTCAAGGTGACAGGTAAAATATCTCGGTTTCAATCTCAACTCGTGGCAATGCGATGCCTGCCTAAACCATTATCGGTATGATATTCTACTATTTATTTGGGAAAGGTTAATCTCACTAAACAATATGCAATAACAACCAGAAAATGTACATTTATATCTGTTATTACCGAGCCAAAATTCTCCTGTTTTACGTCCGAATCCTCCAGCATATTCTTCCCACCCACGATCAAAACTTTCTGTGCCATCTAATCGACGTTGAAACACCTGATAAATTGTATATAGTTAAAAGGTTGATTTTATGGATTTATCGAATCACTTATTCCCATTAGCTTTTCAAATTACTGTCGCAAATAGGTGATTATTGAACTTCAACCATTCTTAGCTTATAGCTAAGTATCGCAAAAAAGGTGATTATTTTACAAAACTGAAGAAAGAAGAAATATTTCACCGTCCATTTTCCTCCATCTGTGGTAAGATCGCAATAAACTTCGTATTTATTATTGTTGCGATAAATATCAAAAACACCTCCACGGCCATCCCACAATTTTGCATCATCTTGCGACACCTTTTCACATCCCGAAATGCTCCGGCGTTGCCGTTCTTAAACCAAAGAGACAGCGGGAAAGATGTTTCGATATTTAAACGTGTAAAATAAGTTCCATAATATCTATTTCAATTTAAAATGGCAGCTGGGAAATGACAAATAACACTACGGGACATTTTGTCAGAAAACAGCGCTGCCACATAACTACATAATTGTGTGTGAGTTCGCCTGTTCGAATCTCATGTGCAAAAAATATTGTGAATTGCTTTTATGTTATGATGCCGGTTTCAGCATCATATTTTTATGCCTTTATTATTTCGCACAACAAATTACACGTTTTGCAGGTATCAAACGAATCAAAAACCTTAAAAATAAACGCAATAAAAATAGCTTGAACAGCATTATTGAAACCAATGAAGTAGAACATAAAATACAAAATACCTTTTATTTTATCTGTGACATTTTTTATCTCGTCATATCTTTCTTCGCTTATCATTTTTTCTTCTTCGAGTAACCGTTCTAATCTTTCGAACTTCACGTTAATCCGATTTTCAGTTTCTAGAAAATAATATCAATTATAATAAAACAGACCGGGGAAACTTTTAAATTAAACTACACTATCAAACACGATAAACTGCTATATTGTTGTAAAATTCAAACATCTAAGGATTTTGTAGGAGATATATAATTCATATGTTTATAAATCGATAGTTATCTTAGCAAATCGATTTTCAGTTACCATACCAAAAGAAGACTCAACTTTAAACTGCATGTTGTTATAGGCAACTCATAAAACAAATGTGTTTTCAACAAAAGCGTAACTAGACAACAACAAAAAAATTTAACATTTTTTTAATGAAATTTTGGTTCATACGCAGTGGGACATAAATTCTTTCGCTTTTCACAACACCATTTTGCTCTATTATTGAACGGTTTATCGACGTTTCCTGGCTTTTTATCAATAATTCTTTCTCCGAATAAACCAACCGAGATAGATGAAAATGCGCTTTTATATAGCTTCGATAACCACGATAGCGAAGTAAGTCCGTAGGGAGATTATGTAGCATATTGTTGGATACTTTGTTCGGAGCAAAAGGCAAGAGTAAACGTCGTATTACGTCATTATAAAAACCTGAATAAAATTTCCCGCTTTCTTGAAATTTTGGGCTGAAATGGCTTTGTCGGAATGTTAAGCAATAATGGGTAATATTAGGAAAGGATGCAAAATTAGATTCATATTACGGACATATACGTACCTTCTATTTTCTTTTCGATGCTCTCTTCGATAGCAGTGTAGTTTACGGTACCAGGATCTCCAGGACTTCCCTTTTCACCCTTTGGGCCGGCTTTTCCAACTCTAGGCTGCTGCATAATATCATCAGAATGTCCAACAGCTTGTGATCCTGTTATTTGATTCATGCAGAATCGTTTCATCGCGTAAACTTGAGAACAAAATCCATAAACAGAGTCGGGATCCTGGCAATATGCGACGCCTAGCAGACTATATATTATTAGGAATTTTATGAAATACATTATACCCGATTTATATTCCCTGTATAATAAAGAAATTGACTATGTTTAGACTAAAGTAATAACATTCGTTACTAAGAATAGTAAGGTATCTATGGTAATGTGTTATGGTTCTCATTGTTTCATGCATGAATGACTATAGGATTCCGGTCTCGATCTCTTACTGTTAACGCTTAAGTTGATGGCTGTGTGATTTCTGCAATACGGTTCTCGATACAACTGAATCTAAACTTTTCTATGATCCTGATTTGACATAGAGAGTGCTTTTTTATAAAAATTGTTCAAAACAATCTTCCGGCTACTAGTCAGTTGATTATTGCATGTTCACCAACACGATTTCTGTAAATTATTTGATATTTTTAAACGTAAACCCACTGCATTGGAAATTTTCTAAGCTCATGTTTTTGTTGGCATGACTATCACTCTGGTAACGGTGGCTTGGTCGTTGAAGCCTGACCATTTCACAGCCTTGATTTTCTTGCGCGGTCTCATTAGGAGTCCGTGGCTCGAAGGTGTGACGCCCCAAACTTGGATCTCAACAAACGGAGGGTTTAGTTAGGGTCTTTAGTAAGTCGTGGTCTATATTTATATTCAATAATTATGTTTCTTCCTGGTTTCATATCTAGTTAATATTGGTTCCTTCTACGAGGATACACTTTATTTTACCGTATTTCTATTTGACTGCTATTCCATTGTTACAATTTTTCTCATACTAAATTATTCTCCGAACTCAACAATAAAGAACTTTTAAGCATTCGGTTTGAAGTGTGGGAAGTGAATTAAACGATAGAACCGCAACAAAAATATAAACAGTTCTTTGAATATCTTGCAACTTTTCATTTGAAGTGCAAGCAACTCTCAAGCTTTTTATCTCTGTGCTACTCTTGCGCAAATTATATATACGTGTGTGCTTGCGATACTCACTGTCTTGAGCAATTCAAATGAAAAAAGCCTCCCTATGTTCAGATTTCAAAAATACCACTCCGACTGAATAAAAACAGCTACGACTTTTTTTTTCGCTCAGTTTCTCACTACCTATTCTTACTCACTACCGAATCTTGGAAATCTTGACATTGACGACATGTATTCATATTTTTGATATTTCCGAAAACAAAGTCGAGGACTATTCGAGTGACGTACACAGACTACATGGAGTCGAAAAATTTCATAAACAACGAAAATATATTTGGTGTGGGAAAGGAAATGAGTATTGGTGGGAATGCCCGATTCCACATCAACTGACCTTTTAGGTCCGTAGAAATAAGAATGATATGCGAAAAATGGGACGGTACGGCATGTCTAGTTTCAAATTGTCCACTGATAATTATACTAAATTTAGTTTTCTGGCACAAGACAAATGTTAACACCAGACTATTCTTCTTCGCATGTTTGACTACATGATCTTTATTCTGTTGGGTTTATTCCTTCCCTGTGTTTATCACTTTACCTAAAAGTGGGTTATCACGGAACATTTTTTGTTGCGAATTTGATTTTATATGATTTTTTGCGTTCACTGCTTACATAAAATGGACTTCGTACGCGGGACACGATTTGTTAACAGCCAAGTCTGCATAATATCATACGATACCTCATTCCGGTTCACTGATGACGTGGTACAAAGAATTCGTCGGCGTAATTTTGCACTAGGTTAATTAAAGATAATTATGGAGTTCTGTGTTATAATTTTAAAACGCATGCTAGTTCTATTGGGTGCCACATTTAGCAAACGCTGCAGTGGCAAAACAAAAATATCTGACGCAGTTTTTTAAATCAAGTTTTTATTTATTTTTATCATTTTTTGGTTTATGTCATCTCACCAGGCGATTGCCAGTTTTTATCATATGTAATTCATTCATGTCAATAAATGTTTCCTCGCGAATCTCCATTAATTGATGTCTCGTGTTATAAATATTGCACTGACCTTAATTGGGCAGCTTTGTCATTCCAGGCAATTACTCCAGACGGACCTGTGTGTGAGCACCCACCAATAGGCGAGGAACAACTTTATTTCTGGATGGAGCCAACGGGCGCCAACTAACTTGTCCTAATGTTGAATGCATCCATAGACGTCCATTTTGTGCCTACGCGGAACAATGGGGTCTTAAGGAAATTTCCACCGTGTTGTTCTATCTAATCCAGTGGTTCTCAACCTTTTACTGACCGCGTACTACTTTACTGTTTTTACTCTGGCCGCGTATCATGGAGAAGAGCCCCCTCAATAGATTACAACTGTTCATTCACAGAATTTTCATAAATATTTTGAGGAGCATTGTGTTTGATATGAACATTGCATGCAACGGTGTCGTCCATTCTCAGCGTAGGGGCCATTTTATCTATTCACCTCTTTCTCTCAGGTGGTAATAGTAGTAGCAGTAAATAATGATAGTTATACTCGAAGAGTTGTCTGTTGTCGTTCATCTAGGGCAGGGGTTCCCAAGCTTTTTTCAGAACGGCCCCAAAGACAACTTTCAAGTGTCCTGTGCGACCCCGGGCCAATAAATATTTTTTTCATGAAACTTTAGACCCTGAAGCTCTAAAGCAGGGGTCGGCAACCTTTTGTTCATCACGGGCCAAAATCAAAAGTTGCAGGTCATTGGCGGGCCACATATATTTTTAAAAAGTTGAAAACCCAACGGATGATACTTTTTATAATAAAAATCAAGCAGTGCATCTCTCAAACAGAATATAGATTTATTTCCTCATTGCACTGCATCCTAAAAAATTCCATTTGAATATTTTCGGCGCCATTGAACCCTTTGCACTTAGAATCAACTTTTCTGCGTTTTGTTGTCATTTGTCTAATTATAATCACATTATAGGCGAGTAATTGTGAATTATATACTTGTTAGGTTATAATATAATTTAGTCTACACGTGTCTCACAATAAATTATGTTAATTAAAGAATATAATCATCAAAACAGCTGTTTTGTTACTGTAATTCAGTGAAGCGTCGTGGGCTGGATTATATTACTCCGCGGGCCGTAGGTTGCTGACCCCTGCTCTAAAGTTTAGAGCTTTTTTCACTGGACTTTTGAGTTTGGCCATGTGGTGGTATCAAGTAAAATAAGCTGAAACCAATCAGTGATGGTTTACAGTAAGCCATGATACAAAATACTGAATTTAACATGGTTTGTCAAATCTTAAATGTTTTGTACATTCATCCACTTCCATACCTCAGCGACCCCATGACCTGTTTGCGGCTCTACCTACTTATCACTCCGACCCAATTTGGGATCGCGACCCCTGATTTGGGAATCTCTACTAGATTCTTAGAGTTGCTGTAAAAATTTCCTTTCCCTGCAACTAAAAGACTAACCTCTTTCTAGTTTTTTTTAGCACTTAGAGATGGCAGAAGTCGCAAGAAAGTTATTATTATTAAGCTTTCGTTTTTTTTAAATCCTTTCCAAAGCCTAGTTTCTAGAGTTCGACTGGATTTTGAAATCCGAGGAACATCTCAGAGCTTTCCACTACCGCGGTGCATTTGTAATACAGACAGCTATGTAATGAAGGAAATTTGACTTTATTAACATAAACTTACGCATGGAAAGGTTTTACAGCAAACGTTCATTTAAATGAATGTTCATACGTTTAGAATTGCTTATCCAACTTTACTGGAATTTTATACACTAATATGACTCCATAATGTAATCCTACTTTATCCTGTATTCATTGATAAAAATATAAATTTTGCAAAATGTTATTTTGCTTCACAGGTATATTTTTTAATTGTCATAATTTTTCGTGTTTCCGTTTTTGGGATCAGGAAAATTGTCAATTTATTAAATAATTTTCAATATCTTTGTAGTTAGCTGTATGATACGACAAGTAGGATATAATTTTGACTGCAATATGGAACTGGAGAAAGCCGAAAGCAGTCGTGAATCTTGCTAATGATAAAATCTGTTGAATATATAAGAATATGTAGCGATGGGAGGAACGCATGCTTCGAAATGAAAGAGTGAAAATCAAATATTTAAATTTTTCTAAACATCATCACCGACTTCTTCATTGTTTGGTCGGATTTCCATTCATACCACATGATTCCAGCATTTCCAGCTCCGGTTGATCGTATGGTTCTGAGATATTCTCCATTCAAATGTGTATAGTTGCAATTAGTAAACCACCATCCACCTCTTAAATATTTCGCACAATGTTTATTCCAAGTATCCAAATCTTTGTCAGGAGCGGAGAATTGAATGTTGTTGTGATATCTTAAAGCATCTCCTGCCGTCCCAGAATATCCAGAAATAGTCAGTCTATAATTATCTTCTCTTCCACTTATTTTGAAAGTACTACCCAAGAAAAAATATTAGAGTATTAATTGTGATATTGACTTTGGTGTTCAGTCAATTTCAATTTCAAAGCAGAATTTTTCAAATTATACTGAATCTGTTTCAGTTTCTTTTTAAGAATTTTGTGTGTACTTTTCGAATAGTAATGGAAATTAAAAACAAATTATCAACACTATTCAAACCTGTATTTTGCATGAGCGACAATATTATCCCAGTCGGACAAATCAATCCTTAGTTCATAAGATCCATCCTTGGTCAATTGCTGAATCGTTTCAAGGCCTGGATAGAAAAATATACGGAGTAACAAAATCTCGGTATTTCGTGTAATCGCGGTAAATTAACTTACGATAAATCGACTTTTATTCAAAATGACAGGTAAAATATCTTGGTTTCGATCTTAACTCGTGGCAATACGATGCCTGCTTAAACCTCTTATCGGTATCTTATTCTACTATTTATTTGGGTAAGTTCAACTCTATTGAATAATATGAAATAACAACCAGCTTAAAAATGTACATTTATATCTGTTATTACCGAGCCAAAATTCTCCTGTTTTACTTCCGAATCCATCAGCATATTCTTCCCACACACGATCAAAATTTTCTGTGCCATCTACGCGACGTTGAAATACCTGATAAATTATATAAATAGTCAACTGAACAAGACCATTTTCAACATTGGGATTTCTGAAGACCATAGGGCTGACGTGGAGCATATTCGGCCCGTTGGGTAATTCAATCTGGCCCGCCTGATGCTGCCACAACCAAACTAAAACCAAATTTTGATGTTTTAGCTAAAAATTAGCTCAAGGAATTCATTGAGATTGCGATTAAATTTAGTTTTTGCACGAGACTTATTGTTTTTCACTTTTGCTTTTTTAACACTGTAAATATTGATCAAAAAATGTAAATTTTTTACTTCACACTTGTATTGCCCGCCAGTCTAAATGCTCTGCTCTAGAGTCCCTACTCTAGAGTCTATTGACTTGAACATTTCTTTTGGGTATGTGTTTTGCAAGGTTCTACAATTTATTTTATAGCATTTAAGCAAAAATCAACTATTGGAATCTAAAACAAGAATAGATGATAATGCCAACACGGATGTTTCGGAATTTTATGAACCATTCCTAATATCGCAAAAGGGTGAGCATTCTACAAGACTAAAGAAAAAAGAAATATTTCACCGTCCATTTTCCTCCATCTGTGGTAAGATCGCAATAAACTTCGTATTTATTATTGTTTCGATAAATATCAAAAACTCCCCCACGGCCATCCCACAACTTCGCATAATCTTGCGACGCTTCTTCACATCCCGAAATTCTCGGGCGTTGCTGTTCTTAAGACAAAAAGACAGCGTGAAAGATGTTTTGATATTCAAACGAATTGTAAAATAATTTCCATTAAACTAAAATGGCAGCTGGAAAATGACAAATAACACGACGGGACAATTTGTCTTATAGACGAGAACAAATATTCATAAAAAGCAGTGCTGTCTCATAATTACATATTGTGTGTGAGTTCGCCTGCTAAAAAGAATCTAATGTACAAAAATAATTGTGGATTGCTTTCATCGCATAATGGTCCGTTTCAGCATCATATTATTATATCCTTCCTTTATTATTTCGCACAACAAATTTGCAAAATCCCGAAAAACTAACGCAATGTAGAACATAAAATACAAATACCTTTTGTTATTTCATCTGTGACATTTTTCATCTCGTCATATCTTTCTTCGCTTTTCTTTTTTTCTTCTTCAAGTAATCGTTCTAATCTTTCAAGCTTCACGTTAATCCGATTTTCAGTTTCTAGAAATATCAATAATAAAACAGACCGGAGAAGCTTTCAATTCAAACTTCACTATTAAACACGATAAACTAGTATAATGTTATAGGATATAGGATTTTGTATGAGAAAAATAATTCCTATGTTTAAAAATCGATAGTTATGTTAACATTTCGATTTTCAGTTACCATCGCAAAGGACGACTCAATTTTAAACTGCCTGGCGTTAGAGGCAACTCATAAAATCGCATGCGTTTACAACAAAGGCGTAACTAGACAACAACAAAAAAATTCAACATTTTTCTAATGAAACTTTGGTTCATACGCAGTGGGACATAAATTCATTCGCCTTTTACAGCACCATTTTGCTCTATTATTAAACGATTTATCGACGTTTTCTGGCTTTCTATCAAAAATTCTTTATCCAAATAAACCAACCGAGCTAGATGAAAATGCGCGTTTATATAGCTTCGATAACCACGATAGCGAAGTAAGTCTGTAGGGAGATTATGTAGCATATTGTTGGATATTTTGTTCGGAGCACGTCATTATTTTGTCGTATTACGTCATTATACAAACCTGAAAAAAATTTCCCCTTTCTTGAAATTTTGGGCTTAAATGGCTTTGTCGGGATGTTATGCAATGATGGGTAATATTAGGAAAGGATGCAAAATTAGATTCATATTACGGACATATACGTACCTTCTATTTTCTTTTCGATGCTCTCTTTGATAGCAGTGTAGTTTACGGTACCAGGATCTCCAGGACTTCCCCTTTCACCCTTTGGGCCGGCTTTTCCAACTCTAGGCTGCTGCATAACATCATCAGAGTGTCCAACAGCCTGTGATCCTGTTATTTGATTCATGCAGAATCGATTCATTGCGTAAACTTGAGAACAAAATCCATAAACAGAGCCTGTATCCTGGCAATATGTGACGCCTAACAGACCAATTAATATCAGGAATTTTATGAAATACATTATATTCGATTTATAGTCCTTGTATAATAATAAAATTGACAATGATTAGACCAAAGTAATACCAGAAAATCCAAAAAAAAAATCTTTCTATTTGGCACTTCCTGACTCAATGTACTCTGGACAGATAAGAGGGGTTAAGAATTGTTTAATATTAGCTATGAATCATGATTCAAAAGTTGTAACGGTAGCGGCCAAGTTTCTAGACAGTAGCAGCTGTTACTACTTTGCATGTGTCAGTAAACTGGCAACAGTAACTTGTTTGTTGGAGCCTAACCATGGAACGCTAATTTTTTAGCGCGGTCTCCTTCGGTGTCGATGACTTGGAGATGTGACGTTCCAAACTTGTGTCTCAACAATAGGAGGGTTTAGTTTGGGTCTTTATTAGGGGCGTATAGTCTAAATTTATATTCAACAATTATGTTTCTCCTCGGTTAATATTGGTTCCTCCTGCGAAAATGCACTCTATTTTACAGTATTACTCTTTTACTGCTATTTCATTGTAACAACTTTTTTCATACTAAATTATTTTCCAAACTCTATAATATAGAACTTTTGAGCATTCGTTTTGAAGTATGGGAAGTGAGCTTTACACAATCGAACCGCGTCAACAAAAATAAGGTAGCCTACTTCTATAAATAAATATTTCAATCTCTGGCGATCATTTATTTGAAGTGCAAGCAATTCCCAAGCTTTCAACTCTGTTCTGGTCTCACACAAATTATTATATATATGTATATGTGCTTGCGCTACTTACTGTCTTAATTAGGTAATTTAAAATGAAAAAGCCTCCGTATGTTCAGATTTCAAAAATATCACTCCGATTGAAAAAAAAAACAGCTACGAAATTGTTTTTGCTCAGTTTTTCCGAGCTCTATCGATTCTTGGAAATTTTGACATTGGCGGCATGTAGGCCTATTCATATTTTTGATATTTCCGAAAACAAAGTCGAAGACTATTCGATTGACGCAGACAGACTACGTGGAGTCAGAAAATTTCATAAACAATGAAAACTAATGGATGTGGGAAAAGAAATGAGTATTGGTTGGAATACCCCATCAACTGATTTTTTAGGTCCGTACAAATAAGAATTGTATGCGAAAAAATGTTTGCGACAGTACGACATGGTTCGTTTCAAACTGTTCACTGATAATTATATATCGTCACGCTAATACCCGAATTGCGTAAGTCATTTTTAGCAGTTTTGAGAAAAACGTAAAAAACTTCCTAATGATATTGTTATGCCATTGAGAGTCAATAATTTGCCATGGTTCAATTTTTTGATCGTAGCCGGATTTAAGTTAATTTGTATGACGCAGTTAAGTGACGTCATAATGGCGCACTGTGACTTAGGCAGAAATGTGTCTATGACTTGGGGACATACGCAATTTTGCAACTTTACTATATGCACCAGTCCTGAAAACTAAACATCCCAAAAACGAATTCAATTCTCAGTATCTACAATGTCTAATCCCCAAAATAGCTAATCAGTTTCAATTACATTATTTTTTATGTTCAAAAATATATATTTCATCAATATAACACGTTCTGCTCACCCACCGAAATGAGACTAAGATTAAATATAAAGAATAAAACAGCAATGCACCCAATATAAAAGCCAACCAAGGTGAATTGGACTCGGACAGTGAATATCACAAGTGCACGTCTTCCTATACTGTAGGATAAATTCAAATTAATACGCGCTAAGCTAGAATCCGAGATGCAAAAACTCCAAAATACTTAGCCGAGGTTATTTTGCCTTTGTGACGTCACAATAGTCCTGCGGTAACAATGATATTTCATTATGACGAAACAATTGTACAATTGTACATGTCATACTAAATCTCCATTTTTATGGGTTTCGGAATTCTTAAAATAAAATCCGAGTTAACAGACAGCTGCGCAGCATTACCTAAATACCTATTTTATAAAAAAAACTCAAAATCGCCAAAAATGACTTACGCGATTCGGTTATTAGCGTGACGAATTATACTAGATTTTGTTTTCTGGCACAAGGGAAATGTTGATACCCGCCTCTTCTTGCCAGTCTAACATTACACTGTTGGGCTTTTTTCTTGCCTGTGTTTACCACATTACTTAAAGGTATCGCGGAAATTTTTTTGTTGCGAATTTGATTTTTTGCGTTCGAAACACAATTTTTTAACAGTTAAGCCTGAAGAATATCATATATGATACTTCAGTATGGTTCACTGATGACGTGGTACAAAGTATTTGTCGGCGTAATTTTGCATTAGCTTAAAGGTAAGCATGGCGTTCTATTGGGTTTTGCATTTTGTAAACGCTATCAGCGGCAAAACAACAAAATCAGATGCAGTTTATCAAATAAAGTTTTTATTTATTTTTATCATTTTATTTTGAATTATGAAATTTCACCCGTCGATTACAAGTTTTCATCATATGTAATCCATTCATGTCAATAAATGTTTGCTCATGAATATCCATTAATTGATGCCTCGTGTTATATATATTGCCTCGACCTTAATTGGGCGACTTATTCATACAGGCATTCACTCCAAACAAGCCTATGTGTGAGAATCCACCAATATGCAAGGGCCAACTTTATTTCTGGATGAAGCCTAACTTGCCTAATGTTCAACGTCCATGAACGTCCATTTTGTACCTGCGTGGAACAATTGGGTTTTATTTCCGAAAACAAAGTCGACTAAAACGACTACTATTCGAGTGACGCAGACAGACTACGTGGAGTTAAAAAATTTCATAAACATGAAATATTATTTGTGTGGGAAAGGAAATGAGTATTGGTTGGAATACCCCTTCAACTGACTTTTTAGGTCCGTAGAAATAAGAATGATATGCGAAAATTTAGTTTTCTGGCACAAGACAAATGTTAATACTCGCCTATTCTCATAGATAGTAGCTTGACGTTACCTTGTTTGGTTTATTCCTTTCCTGCGTTTGCCTCCATAACTCAAAGGTTTTTGTTGCTAATTTGATTTTATATGATTTTTTAGGATTTTTGGCGTTTACCGCTTACATAGAGTGGACTTCGTTTGCGAGACACGAATTTTTATAAGTCAAGCCTGTAAAGTACCATTATTATGATACATTAGTAGAGTCCACTGATGACGTAGTAGAAACAACTCGTCGGCGTAGTAGACTCGTGATATCGGAAAAATGATATATATTTACATTACTATGGGGGGCCATCAGAGATCGAGTCTATCTTGATCTTGATTCGTCAAGTTTACTGTAATTTCTGATAATGCAATGATATTATTTGAAAATATTGGTATGTATTCAAACCACCACAACGTTTGATAGAATTGCCTTTGACCTAATGCAAAATACGCGAACGAGTTCTCAGTTCGAGGCCATCAACGGGACATACTAATTTGCGTTCGATTTCGGCAGGGTTGACTTTTAAAATTTCTGTCTCGCAAACGAAGTCCACTTTCTGCAAGCGGTAAACGCCAAAATTATATAGAAATCAAATTTACCACAAAAATGTTCGCGTGATAACCCACCTTTAAAGAAGACCTCTAATTTGCAGCGACCATTTGAGTCTTAAAAGGATGTCTAAAATAATGTTTCCCCACGAATCTCTATTAGTTTATCACTGGCCTTTAAAGGTTGGCATTGATATTCCAGGGATTTCACACCACTTAGGCTTTTGAATGGGTATATACACCGATATGCGGAGGCCAATTTTATTTCTGAATGAGCTCAAACGTATCTCTTATCTTTAATTTTATTCAGCTTTTTATCTTTTATGTCGCCTTTTATCCGTTTGTAAAGCAGCCATGTGGTGTGGCAAGATAGTGATAGTGGCAATTCACCATGTCATATATTCAATACGGTGACCGTACATTTGAACCCATGTGTATATCCGCTCGTTCAATCTATATGCGGGTGCTAAAACCCATGGGTTAGGGTTAGTATGGGTTCAAATATCCGCAAAACAAAAAAAAATTCTCATAGGTGCAATAGTATGTAGGTGCAATTGTCGTGGGTTGAAATGTACGCGGGTTCAAATGTAATGGAACTATTCAATACTCCTTATATTGTATGCTAGACTAAGGCGATTAACATTCGTTTTACTGACTTTCAAACGACGCCGTTGCGTTTAACGAACGTATCAAAAGCATGATATTAAGTTGTTTGCAATCACTTCATGTTCCGAATATTTACAAAGCTCATTGAAGCATAACAAATGCTGTGTAATATGTTTGCCGTTTTAGTTGCGATTGCCACTGTTATAGCAAGTTGAACGTCATTATGATAAGGCTTTTCGAGGAAGAGAATCACGCCAAAACATATGCAGTTTATAGACCTGATTATCCCATTTCAGTCGCAGAAGAAATCATTAGTTATGTAAGCAGGAAAAGCGGGTTACAAAAAGGTGATAATATACCGGTAATGGTCGACATTGGATGTGGCACCGGGCAATCAACTAAACTTTTTCAACCATACGTATCAAAAATTATAGGTATCGATCCAAGTGAAAATCAAATCGAGCAAGCAAAGATATGCAACTTTGCAGCAAATGTTACGTACATGGTGGGAAAAGCTGAAAGCATTCCTGTTGAAGACGAATCCGTGGACATTGTTTGTGCTGGAACTTCAATACACTGGGTTGATTTTGAATGTTTTTTCAAGGAATGCAGCAGAGTGCTGAAGCCCAGTGGTAGCATAGCTCTCTACGCGTGTGGGAAACCAAATATTACCCAGTTGGATAGGAGTCCGGATCCAAGTGCTGCTTCAATTTTTTTCAATCTCCATTCCAAATGTATCTGGCATGAACGAACCAGTCATGTCGGCGACAAGTACAGTAGAATATTTGACATGATATCTGCTGAGGATAAAACTAGGTCTGATTGTCACAAAATCGAAAAAGAGTTAAGTCTGGAGGAATTTTCAAAATATGTTTCGACGTGGTCAAGCTATCACACGTTTTTGAAAAATAAAAATGATAGTCAGTCTGATATTTTAAAGGATTTCGGCAATGATTTGAAAAAACTTTGGCATGTGGAGCACTTACGTGATGATGAAGTGAAATTATTCGTCTCGTGGGATGTGTTCATACTTCTTTCAGGAAGACCTTAGAAGTGAACTTTCATTCCTAAATATCATATTTCTGACCAATATCATATGCGTGTTCTAATTGGCACCGAATTTTACATAACCAAATATCAAGTTTTGTATGATGTTGATTGACCAACGGTATACCACCGTTCATTTAATAGAGGGGTAGTCAAATGTTTCTAAATTGATGTGTATGAGACATTTTCCCATTAATTCATGCCTCGTGTTATAAATATTGCATTGACTCTCTTTTTATTATTTCGGGTAGAACTGTAGGCTTGGTTACAAGCGCAAATAATAAGTAATAAGCGGGCATCGACGAGTGGCGACAAAAGTTAAATATGATTAAAGGAGTGAAATCGGAACCCAAATTTAATTTCCAGAGTACTTTATTGTGATTTTTATCCTTTGTGTCGCCTTTTATCCGTTTGTAAATTAGCCTTGGATAGGGTTAGCTGGATAGTAGCAATTTACCATGCCATATATTCAATACTCTTTATATTGTATGGTAGACTTAACTAATAACACCAGTCGTACAAACTCTGAAACGACGCCGTTGCGTTTACTGAACCTGTCAAAAGCATATCATGATGTTAAGTTGTTTGCAAAGACCTTCCTGTTCCGGATATTTACAAAGCTCATTGAAGCATAACAACCGCTGTGTAATATGTTTGCCCGAAGGCCGTTTTAGCTGCAACTGTCACTGTTATAGGAGGTTGAACGTCATTATGATACGGCTTTTCGAAAAGGAGAATCACGCCAAAACATATGCAGTTTATAGACCTGATTATCCCATTTCAGTCGCAGAAGAAATCATTAGTTATGTAAGCAGGAAAAGCGGGTTACAAAAAGGTGACAATATACCGGTAATGGTCGACATTGGATGTGGCACTGGGCAATCAACTAAACTTTTTCAACCTTACGTATCAGAAATTATAGGTATCGATCCAAGTGAAAATCAAATCGAGCAAGCAAAGATGTGCAACTCTGCAGCAAACGTTACGTACTTGGTGGGGAAAGCTGAAAGCATTCCTGTTGACGACGAATCCGTGGACCTCGTCTGTGCTGGAATTTCAATTCACTGGGTTGATTTTGAATGTTTTTTCAAGGAATGCAGCAGAGTGCTGAAGCCTAGTGGTAGCATTGCTCTCTACGCGTATTGGAAACCAAATATTACTCAATTGGATAGGAGTCCGGATCCAAGTGCTGCTTCAATTTTGCTTAATCTCCGTTCCAAATGTATCTGGCATGAACGAAACAGTCATGTGGCCGACAAGTATAGCAGGATATTTGACATGATACCTTGTGAAGACAAAGCCAGGATTGATTGTCACAAAATCGAAAAAGAGTTAAGTCTGGAGGATTTTTCAAAATATGTTTCGACGTGGTCAAGCTATCACACATTTTTGAAAAATAAAGAGGATAGTCAGTCGGATATTTTAAAGGATTTCGGCAATGATTTGAAAAAACTTTGGGACGTGGAGCACTTGCGTGATGATGAAGTAAACTTATTCGTCACGTGGGATGTGTTCATACTTCTTTCAGGAAGACCTTAGAAGTAAACTTTTCATTCTTAATTATTATATTTCTGACCACCGAGTTTACATAACCAAATACAAAGTTTTTATAAATTGAGGGGTGTGAGATATTTTTCTGCTCTCAACGTTTCGAATTTGCCTAGTTACCATAAATGTGTTGTAAACTCGATTAAATTATATTATAATCATAAATATAAAAAATCATATTATATTCGTTCATCTTCATTAAATAAGGCGACAATATGTAAACAAATTCCAATATCTGTTATGACTATGGCCGGAACACAGATAAAAATTGTAATTCGCCAAACTCTGACCTCATTGACAACTGGGCTAAAATCGAACGTTTAGCGAAAGCAATGATCTATTGACAGTCATAACTACAATCGGAAAATACGTGCACGTTTTTTGCTGTAATGCGTAGAAACTTGATCAATTGAATGCGTATTTCGTTTTCGGTTTATCACGCCACCAATTTCAAATGAACAGAAAACTGGCAATTTTACATTGTGATACCGGATTCTGGACAGTCCAAACCTGATCAATTGTTACCGGTGACCAGGGATGGCCATTTCCGAATACTAAACTATTCCGAATACATTCTAAAATAATGTTTTCGAATCTGGAATTCCGAATACATTCTAAAATGGAAAATAACACATTTTTGTTTTAGTTATTAAAACCCAGTAAATTAGGAAATAAGCTTCAATAGAAATATCAGAATAAAGCCACAAACCAACAGTATATGTACAATGGCAATACAGGCAACTGAAACAAGCAACAAAAATCAAAATCCATTATGCCTTTAAAAATTCTACTTTTTGGGCTTAGAGTATTCTACTACCTACCAGTATATTTGTATATTAATTTATGTAAACCATATTGTTAATATGTGTAACATATTGTTGTGTTTGAAATTAGAAATAAATTAATAGAGAATAGATGACCACCACTGCCAGCCGCGCAGCCAGGAATTTCGAAATCGGAAATTCCCATTGCCGCCTGTAACATCCACCGCGATTCCGCGCTCGTTAAAAGAGCCGTCTTTTCAGTGTATAATGATCATACTGTTACATAAAATATTCAATCCATGACAACTACGAGATTCTAAAATATCTTTATATATTAATTTAATGTGTCCAACGTAACTCGCGGTTGCTTCTTCTTACGTCAAAAAAAACATTATTATTCGGTCCACAGCGATTTGTGACCTAAAAGTACGAGATAAACCGCCTGAAGTATTTAATTTTAATACGTATTTTTGCAATCTTGCCAACTCGGTATCGCCGTTAGAAAAATCTCAAATAATGATATAATATCCTGTTACGTGTAGTGTATAATTCATTTCATACAATGAATATACATATAAAGTTTAGCAGTAAATCAAAAATACATATTCATCGCCGCGATTATGCCACCTGTTAAAAGAGTCGACTTTTACAACAAATGATATAACAACGAATATATATTTTTCTGTTGTGCAAAGTGATGTTTTTGTGACCGATTCGGGCATATTTAAAATGTCTTGCTTTATTAATTTAATTGTCTTCAATTTAACCTGCGGTTGCGTCGACAAAATAAAATCCTCACCACTCTTATATACCATTGCAATCCGAGATCATAAGAATAAAAACGTGTGGTAAACTGCCCGATTAATTAAATAATGTTTAGATCCGTATTTTGCGAATTCGGCAAATATTTAGATGTAGGCCTACTTGTTAACAGTAACTCCGCTTAATCGAAATGCTGACACTCTCTCTCTTATTTTTAGATAAAACCGTTCGAAAAATCCATAAATCTGCTGTAACATCTCAGAGTAAAATTTATTTCATCACAATAAAATTGATTGAATATACTTTAGATCAGGGGTCACCAACGCGTTGCCCGCGGGCACCAAGTCACCCGCGAAGACCATATGAGTCGCCCGCAGGTCTGTTCCAAACTAAGTTTAATAACGGCTCTTATAAGTAAGCTACATCAATTAAATTTTGTCTGCTATTTTAGTATAAATCACACTTATATGGGAACTAGAAATGACACTATATTTATTATTGTAACCATCAACCTTATTTTTATTTGACCTCAGTAATGTGACGGGTCAATTAACACTCTTCCAATTATGACATCACACTGAGATCACTTTCCACGAACCCGCGCTTTTTCTTGTCCGTTGGTTAGCGGAGCAGTAATAATACAATTATTGATTCCAAAGAAAAATCCATTATTTTCACGATGAATGGGAGGTGGATATATTTATACCATCATGAAAACAGCCTGCGTGTGTCTCATTAGTGGGGCGATTTTAGCGACGGCAAAGCGGAAAGATATTTTACATCTTGTCACGTAATCTTCCGCGCTAACTACCCACTGGTCAGCACAGTACGGACAGAAAAAGCTTGCGATTCAAATCATACAGTAATCCTATTTTACGAGACCATCGTTTGTTTCAACCTATCCTTTCGAATCAACATTTTTGACATAAACTCAGGATAGGAGGAGATTTACATATTTCTCCCGGGGGAGAAGATAGCCGTTAGGACGGATCAATCATATGACAACCACGGCTTCTCGCCGGTTACCACTCGATGTCGGGTATAGTTAGTTATTTGTTTCCGGAAGCCTGGACTTGATGGCGAAGGAAGCCTTAACCGACCAGTGGTTACGTGAACCACACTACGGCGGCGAGGAGTCCAGCAATCCTTTCGCACATAACTATTCCCGCATGGGATTCTAACCTGCGAACCTAACGCTTAACACGATTGTCCATAGCGCCGCGACTCACTCCACTTGGAACACGCCTCACTGATGAAAATCTGCAAGACTCGCTCAGAGTAACAGTGTCAAGTTACTCGTCGGAGTATAATACTCTGCAACATTTGATAGTACAACTGTTAAGTTCATTTTATCTTAGACTTGTGCAGAGTGTTGAAAATCAATTTAAAAACACTCAGTTTTGAAATACAAGTGTTATTGATAGAAATTTATTTGCAAAGTTGTGATAATCGTTTGATTTCCTGAAGAATCCTAAAGTTTATTAGTGTCTATACTTCACTAAATACCAGTAATTATATCAATAATTGAAGCTCAATCGAGCAACTGATATTTTTAGAAGTGTAAATTGAACTGGTAGCCCGCAGCTTAATCTGTACCCAAAAAGTAGCCCTTGGCTTCGAAAAGGTTGCTTTAGATTAATTATATACATCCTCACAACCCGGGAAAAAGTCGCGTTTCAAACCTTGTATAATGTTAACACGAAAATATTCGACGGCAATTTAAAGTAATGAATAATCAGGCAAATCCCGCCCTCAATTCGTGACGATATGTTTCTAAACGCCCGACCAAACATAATGTGAACGGTAGGCCCACGAAATTTTGCGATTTTCACTGCCTAGAAAAGCGTTTTATAAATTTTCGCGGGCCTCAATAAAACTTATATTGTTTGCGGTTTTATTTTCAGTATTTTAAATTGCCGCTTTTCAATCAAAAAGTTGCGTTGTCTTTAGAAACTCGCCGCCGATGAACGTATTTACCAGATTCACAATTCCGTGCGCGTACAAAAATAAAATAATTGTCATCGTTATCGTGGAACAAATTTGTGGAGAACTTTCGTTTTAGAGAAAATAGCACAAACGTAAAGGCGCTTACGGCCTAAATAACACGTTACGCTGATGAGTGATGAAAACAATCACGCGCAAATTTCTATCGAGAATGTTTTCAATCAACGGAAACGTCATGGAAGCGGCGTCGAAAATGTGTGACGTCACACAAATATTCGATATTCTTATGAACGCTAATTCCGATATTCGAATTGGCCATCCCTGCCGGTGACGTGGAATTTGCAAAAACAAATGCATTCGGTTCGACACTAATCGGCAATTGTGGGCCAACATTCAAGAGAGAGGGGGCTAATGTAGCAAAATGGTTGTTCCGAACAACGAAAGTTCTGCGAAGAAATCTCCCTCGTATAAATGTAATGGCAGGCGTGTTACATGATTGACATCCTACTGGCAAGGCTATTTTGTCAGACTACCCAATGCTCCGCCATAATCTCTAAATCCCGTCCCATATCAACTGAAAGATTACAGCATGGTGAACACGAAACGCCTTCGGTGTGTAAAGCAAACACTTCCGATAGTCCATTCTTGTTGGAATCTAAGAGGCTACGAGATATCACCAATAACTTGATAGGAACAATGATCCTTCATGATTCAAATCTGGAACTGTAAACACACACTATCCCATATGACTTAGTCCGTCAAATTCCAGTACAATTGCAGAAAAGAAACATTAAAAGCATGACATAAAATACAATAATTTACATGTTCCAATAGATGAAAAGCAGACCATGTGATGAAGATAAGATCATGGTCTCAGACATATAATCTACATCACACAACTGACAACCCAAGCAGAAAATTTACACTATATCACGCTAATATTGATGGGACTGGCATGCAATTTACTAATTTCTCAGAGAGAGTATCCTATTCTGGGTTCAAAGTTGTAGACTTGTAGTCATATTAGTAACTAAAATAGTGCCAGTCTCTAGTACTAGTTTTGAGCATGTTTTAACAACCCATTTACAACCATGATATAATACGCTGCTGCACAAAAATAATAAATACAAATTTGATAGCAAAAAAGAAATTCATACGCCATCACCCTCCACAATCCACGGCTATCTTATAAGTAGAAAAATCAACATATTAAAACTGTACATAATAAAGTTCTACAATTTCAAATCTATTTCAATATGTGATCAACTGGCTCTCCGTTTGAATATTTATCCCACATCTTTGAAAAAAGTACTTCTAAATTTTCTGTGTAGCTTTTGATGCTAAACAATGGCGACTCGATTCTTTGTTTCCAAACTTTAGCCCGTATTGACTTCAAACTAAAAAAAATATAGATACATAAGTTCTCCATACATCACCTCTGAAAAGCTCCTAGCTCATAACCAAACAAGCCAGTAAGAAATCACACATTTTAAAAATTCAAAAACTTACTAATCCTGATCTGTGCCAAGTTTGACGGCAATGTCTTCATAATGAGATCGTGATGATGCGATAAGTTCTGGACAACCCAAGCATTTAAGTTGCGAAGAGGCCACTCTACTTGCGAGTGTTTCACGCGGCAATGTCACCATAGGGCAACCAGCCCACAAAACATCCATGCCTGCGATATCAAATAAATCCATAAGTATTAGCATGACAAAACTAGAAGTTTCTACTATAAATTGATAAGCACAGTACCTGTTGTATGTCCATTACAGAGTGGTGTATCTAAACAAACATCAGCCAATTGTCCCCTACGAACATGCTCCTCTTTTGGTGCAACAGGAGAAAATATTATTCTGTTTGATGGAAGGCCACAAGTGTGGGAAGCAAAATGCTTGACGTTGCTTTCGCCAACAGCAGGAAAACGCAGCAACCACAAAACACTGTTTGGAACTCTTTTCAATATCTGGGAGGAATAAATTTAAGAGGTTAGCAAACAAAATTCAATTTAACAGTAATTTAAGCACCCAAAAAGTCTCCCCAACCCACATTTATTATAGAATAATAAGATAAAAAAAAAACAAGTACTTACGTTGCACCACATTTGTAATGTAGCTGGATCTATTTTATAAAGCTGATTGAAATTACAATACACTATTGCGTTATCTGGTAAGCTGTATTGTGCTCGGCTGGATACAATGACTCCAGAAGGTGGTTTTTCGCCTGTCGCTGTTTTTGCATCCAACTGTTAAAAGCATGAAGAATATGAATATTCTATCAGTGAACTATCTCAATGATAATATTAGTAATGGAAAAAAGGAATACCTGTGCGATTGCAAGTCCATTTTGTATGGTCATATCTCCAATTTTAACTGATAATTGTCCTGTTTTTATCATGTTACGAATCGCTACAATGGTTTCATTATTAGCAGGCACAGATGGGATGGCAATCTGAAATAAATACATAAATCAGAAATTATTATATGGGTGAGAAAAAGTAAAAAAGTTAGCTTCCAAAGCCCATGTCAAAAAGCTTCATCAATATTGTGAAACCCCAAATACAAACCTCATCTTCCGAATCTTTAGCCTTAGCTTTTAATAACCCGACACCATCTAAGCTATCGAGAAAATCGCCCAATCGATCGGAATTAATGACAAATTTGTTGTCACCAAACAATCCAGTAGAGTTTGTTGTGTCGAGAACAGCTTTTTCCTAAAATATAACAGAAGAATAAAAAATTGGAAATTTATCAATTTCAATTGATTTAGACAAACTGAAATTGCACTTACTCTCATCATTGGGAACATTCTAGCATGATCTCCAGTAAAGAAAGTTTGAGGCATGTACGCAAGTTTTTCACTGTATTGCATCTTTACTTCTTCAGGAGATGTAATTTCGTCAGTTACTATATAATCCATAAAAGTGGCTCCGCTAGTTCCTGGATATCCAAGCCACATCACCTGTTATACACATATTCATAAAATGAGTCCTCAAGGTCTAGGGATTGGTTGTATTAATTTAGGACTATACTGATGTTCAAGCAGGGGCGGACACCCGGGGGAGCGAAGGGGGGCGGTCGCCCCCCCAATAATTTCGCAAAAAATTTTTACACATGTTGTTTCCGCCTTACAAAATTATCATGTCCGAAAAGTGCGATAGTCAAGCGCGATTAAACGGTTATTAGTTACCGATATTATAACTGTTTTCTTACAAAAATGTAGACCAGAGCGCCTTCGGAGCACCTTACATTTTCGTGAAACATGTGCACCAGCACGGGTAATACTCCGTCTTCAAACGCACCGCCGATCACGCGCCACGGTTTTGCACAACTAATTACAATTTAATATGGTTTTCTCATTGTCAAAATCTTTCAATAGTGTTATTGTTGGCACTTGCGAGAGAAGTGAAAGAGGCAAACTGTATTTCATTACAACAATTAATCATTATCGCTAAAACATAAATAGATTTAAAGTTGTTATAAACAATTTTCACCGCTGGACGTATCTTTTCACGTTTTGGATTTCGTGCAAGGCCCAGCATAATTTGCGGGCAAATATCAAAGCAATTAATATGTCAAAACGCTTATTCGACTTTTCAGACCACAGAAACTATCTGAAAAAATTACACCCCCCTTTTGAATTTATTTAAAAACTGAAAAAGTCGCCAATAACGCGTTCAATTGCCTTTTGCTAAAATCGCCGATTGTTTTCATCATTGTGACCTGTTACGTTGGCGTTTATTCTCATTTAATCACAAATTTGTGACACGACGACTATGATAATTATTTTATTTTTGTACTAGCACGGAATTATGAACCCGGCAAGAATTCTTAGAAGTTCATCGGCGAGATTCTAAAGACAAATGAAGGAGTAAAATCCGAGATCTATATTTTTTTGATTGAAAAGCGGCAATATAAAATACTAAAAAAAAAAACCGTAAACAATATACGTTTTGTTAAGGCCCGCGACAGTCTAAAAACGCTTCTCTAGGCATCGCAAATCGCAAAATTTCGTGTTCCTACAGCACATATTATAGTTGGTTGGCCTTCAAAAACATTTCATTACTAAAATCGAAACACGGCTATTTGTGGGCGGTATTTGCCTTTTTATCCATTACTTTTAAATTGATGTCGAAAATTTTCGTGTTGACTTTAAACAAGGTTGAGTGCGCGACTTTTTCCCGGTTTGTGATGATATACAAGATAATTAAAGTATATTCGATTAATTTTTATTGTACTGAAATAAATTTTACTCCGTGAGAATTGACAGAAAATATACATATTTTTCGAAAGGTTTTATTTTTAAAAATAATCCGAGTGGCAGCATTGCGATTGAGCGAAGTCAGTGTTACAAGTACATCTCAAATTTATCGAATTCGCAAAATAGCAAAAATACGGATCAAAACAATATATAAACGGGCAGTTTACCACACATTTTAATGTCCGCGGATTGCCGTAGTGTTTTAGAGTGGCTCTTGTTTTGTCCACGCAACCGCAATTTAAATTGAAGACAATTAAATTAATAAAGAAAGTCATTTTAAATATGCCCGTATCGATCTTTGATTGATTACTTTGCACAAGTGAAAAATTTTTCGTTGAAAAGTCGGCTCTTTTAACAAGTGGCGTAATCGCACTGTTCGGTGTGGATTTCGAGGCGGTGAATTTGTATTTTTTATTTACTTGTATACTTTATAATTATTTTCATTATATGAAGTAAAATTGTACTATACGGGATTCTATATCAGATATCGAGATTTTTGTAACGGCGATAACGATATCGGAAGATTGCAAAAATACGTATCAAAATTAAATAGATCTGGCAGCTTATTTCATATTTTTATGTCCACAAATCGTTCACGAATATTTTTATTTTGACGTAAGATGTCGCAACCGCGAGTTACGTTGCACACAATTAAATTAATAAAAAAGGACATTTCAGAATCTCGTGGCTGACTTGGATTGAATATTTTACGCGACAGAAAAATCATTACACGCTTAAAAAGGCGGCTCTTTTAACGAGCACGTAATCGCGGTGACTGTTACAGACGGCAATGGGAATTTTCGACTTTGACCCCCCCCTTTTTTTTCGGAAAATCCTGGCTGCGGGCCTGAACTCGTGCCTGTTTATTTTCGTATTAAATTATGAATAAAAACCCTGCAAAGTCATTGCGTGAATCCTGAATGTTATTCCGAGTTCAAATGATGACTTGATGAATCGGCAATAATGGAAATTCTACTAGTCAAATCATCAAATGATAATTCCTTGGTAAAATTTAGAAAAAAAATTCGCACAATAGCTTGTTACCTTGTTTTGCATTTCTAATTTCACGAAACGGCGTTAGTGCGCTTTATGCAGAACTAGGAATTGAAACAATAACCCAATATGACTCCTCAAATTTGTCATTTCTGTTTGACTGTTTGTTAGCAAGAGCCGTGCGCTTATATTCAAGAAATTGGTTCAGTGACGCGTAAGTTCCGTGTCCAAGCAAAGCAGCCCAGGTATTCGATATATGAATAGCAAAATGACATTCTATTACTTAGATAATGACATCGACAGGTTATTGTTACGTGACAACACACGACACGGCGTGTAGGCGATCCAAGTTCGCCCCCCCAAAATTATGGAAAGTGTCCGCCCCTGTGTTCAAGCTATGAGTGAAATACCTGAATTGGTGCCGGTTTAAGTGCAAATATTTCGTTTCTGGCTCCCTTCGTGTAACCGTTCATATTGAGCAAAATATGTATTCCATCCTGATGAATCCTATCTGCAGCCTGAATAAAAAAAAAAAATTATTATACACTTATTTCCCTTCACAAGAGCATGAACTGTACAAAAACTTTACAATTACCTTCCCATTGCAGGGAATCTGAGATAAATCAATGAAATGCTCTACACTCGACGAAACATGCTTCCTGAATTCTGTTCCATCATCTGGACTGAGGGCATAACAAAACACCTAAAAAAGATTGAAAAACGAATAAATCACACAAAATTTCAGGTGATTCAGTGATACCAAAGTTGCTTCAAAATCTTACCTCGACTTTGCTTTTATCATGAGCTCCTGGGATACTTTGCATCAGATGGGATGTTGGGTGGTTTCCGAAGTCTGAGCTGACATATCCAACACGCAAACGACCATTACTGGCTTTCAAATCTCTCAGGTATTCATAAGGAGGCTTGTGGAGAATATTAATCTGCAATTCACAAAGTAATAAAACTAAAAACTCTATTTGGGTGTAAAATTATCATTGCTGATAAAACTTATACCATTTACCTTGTCTAAGCATAATGTGCCGTGTCTAGCTGCAATTGCTTTTCTAAACTCATGAGTGAGTGGATACAACATAGAATGATGTGGATGCACTGATGGAAGTCTGTTCTTCTCCAATTGATCCGAAACAATGGAAAGCAATTTTTTCATCCTTTCATCATAATCATTCCAATCACAGATTATCTAAAGAGAATTTGTAATTAAAACTCTATTGTAATGTTTCCACAATAAGCTATAGGGCCATTATGTAGAATACTAACCTGAAGGCAGTGGGCCAGATTGCAGTATGCATCAGGAAAGTCAGGTTTCAATTTTAAAGCAGTTCTGTAAGATTGAATCGCTTCTGGTATATTACCACTATCCTTGTGTACAGATGCCAAGTTACTGTGGGCATCAGCAAAAGCTGGATTGATCTGAATAGCTCGAGTGTAGCATTGTATTGCTCCTTGTACATCTTGCATCTCTTTTAATGTGTTACCCATGTTAGAATAGGCATCCGCGAAAGTTGGGCTGATGCGGATAGCCTCCTTGTAATGAAGAAGTGCTTCTTGCAGCTTTCCTTGCTGCTGAAGGACGCTTGCCAAATTTGAATGAGCAGCGGCGAACTCTGGAAACACCTGTAATGATTTTATTATAAAAAAAAAATTGAAAAAACAATAAGCCTGATATGAACTAAATTTTAAAAATTGAAAGTGCTGAATATTGAATCAAGCACGTCCTCTGGAAATTAGTCTAATCAGACATCTATAATAATTCTATTAACACTTTCGATGCCAAGGACGTATATATACGTCATTTGGCGCCAACCGTTCCGTGCCATCAATGCAAAATGACGTATATATACGTCATTCGAAAAGGAAAAAGTTTAATAGATAGAAGAAGGTCGAGTTCAGGTATTTGCCGTCTTTTTTTCTTCTCTCTCTCTCTCTTGTTGTCAAGTTGGGGGGAATGAATGACGTCGTCAGCCAATCGCGTCATTCAAGAAATACCAAGATGGAAGGAGGGTCTGCCATGAAGTAAATTATCAACTTATTTAGCATGGCCGAGGTACATATTAGCCGCAAATTATCATCAAACATTTGTACGAGACCGACTGACGCCAACACACGGTTTCAACTTTTTACGGTGAAATGATTGAAAGGTGTGAGGAGAGATGATAATATTATCAATCATGTTACGAAGATGTAAAAAAACATTACTAAACCGGGAAATAATTCGAATATTTTTATATGCATGACCGTCGTCTTATTGGCAGGACGATGAAATGATTCAAAATGTTGGTATTTTTGAACGTTTTTTTAATTTTTTATCATTTTTGGGTAACGGATTGACGGACATCTGCAACGAAAGCAAATTTTATCGTCCTGAGAGGTGATATGTTACATTTTGAAATAATAAAGTGAGAAATTGATATTATTCGGAACATATATTTTTCTACTTGTCAGTGAGATATGATCCGAGATATAGTAATTTAGTGGGAAATATATTACCAATAACACAGAGCCCCTCGTATGCTTTCAGCTCATGTTGAATTACTTCCGTAGCTATTGTATAACCATAATTATAGCAAAATATGCAATCCTACGACTTTGTGTCGGATGAACAAGTTCAATAAGCAGCCATGGCGTACAGATTACGTAGCTACGCAATAGCGATCACGTGTCTGGCGCCACGAAGACGGGACTACGTGCAGTCGAGACGACTTGCGTAGCAAATTGCGTGAGATGACAATTTCGGAAAATCGTGTTCTTGACAGATCAACTGACGAATTTCGATGAAGCTTTAAACCTTTTTATTATGTCAACTTAGAGATACCGGATGCGTATAATGAATATTGAAATTGCATTTGGAAATACTTCATTTGCACGCCAATATTAGTTCAAATATCAACACAAATAAGTATTTGCTCGCTATAAATACCAGATTGAATGAAATGTTTGCCGAGGCAAGTAAAGACTTCGAATTTCATCGTTTACTGACTGAACCCACGAATCGTTTACTGACTGAACCGATGAAACCATGATTGCATATAAAGGAAGAGTTTCATTCAGAAGATATATGCCAAACAAACCGGTTAAATGGGGCATCATTGCTAGATCGATTGCTGATTCAACAACTGGATACATTTTCAATGTAAAAATAGATTATGGTAATCCAAACTTGGAACAACTTCCACCCGGCGTCACAAAAACTTCGAATTTAGTTTTGCAACTAATGGAAAGTCATCTGGATAGAGGATATCACGTATTTGTTGATAGGTATGTTGATTATTCGGTATTGATAAGACAAATTAGATAATTTACGTCTCGGCGCCATACTGCGTTCTATTTTAGATAACGAATCATTGTCGGATATATCAATCAATTGCATAAACTGTTTTATCACAACCAATTTTGAATAATATCCATTTTTAATTTAGACTCTATAACTCTGTCGCATTAGCCGAGGAATTGCAGCGAAAGAAAACATCGATAACGGGAACAGTCACGGCAAACCGGAAGGGACTTCCAGCAGAAATAAAAACAAAACTAAAGAAAGGGGAAATCATCTCACTACGAAAAGGACAATTACTCGCACTACTATGGCAAGATAAGAGGCCGATTTCAATACTTTCGACGTATTGTAATGGTGACGAGGTTATAGAGATACATATGTGTTACAGTTGTATGAATATGCAATGTGACTACTTTGTTTATTTTGCAATATGTTATCCCTGTGAGTGAAAATAATTGGCCATTATTAATGTTATTGGAATATATAGCGAATGAAGGATATATTTTTATGCTAGTAAACGATTTTGTTTTCTTTGTTCAAATTTGATATTTTCGTATAATGAAATGAATGATTCTGATTGCTGAATAAAATGTTCGAATTGAATCTTTATCGCAATGAGAGATCAAGACAAGTTATCATCAACTTATGTTATAATAGCATGAGAGAGCAATTCCGACAAGATACGCGTGTGTAGGTGAGTTCTTTCACCTACGACTGAAGTGTCGGAATGAACGATAACTGATGACACCGCTGGGTTCGCCCCTTTCCCGATGAATCAAAAACTAAATACGAGAGAGAATGAATAGGAGAGAACTCTCTCGTTTTCACCTTGGCACGGAACGGTAAAATTGAAAAAACTGATCTTGGCATCGAAAGTGTTAAGAGATTGATCAAAAAAAAAATTCAGTAATCACCTCCAATGCTTTACAATACAGTGCAATGGCCTCCTCTATCAGTCCTTGTTCTCGTTTTATATTTGCCAAGTTGTTAAGTGAATCTGCATGTGTTGGACACAGTCTCAGTGCTTTATTATAACATTCTTCAGCATCTTCAACTTTACCTGAAAGTGCATTTTGTAACAGATATCAGGGTAAAAAAAATTCAGAGTTGAGAGACAGATGATCAGAATCGAAAAGAGTGGACAAAAAGCTAGTCTGAACATTTTCTACATACTCTCGTGCCTTCAAAAGTCTGATATAACACAATACATTTAACCGGAATAGCAATTTTACCTTTTTCTTTGAGGGCGTTGGCCAAATTGCAGTATGCATCAGGAAAGTGCGGTTGAAGTTCAATCGCTCTTCTGTATGTGTCAATCGCTAGATCGATCAGCCCTTGTTCATAATACACACACGCAAGATTTCCATGAACAACTGCATGGTTTGGTGATAGATTCAATGCACGCAGATAAGCAGCAACAGCTCTACAATGAAAATTGTACATGAAAAAATTTAAGGAATATAGATTTTAATTTAAGTAATAAATAGAATGTTACAATGATTACCTATCAAAGATTCTTGCCTCTTTCAGTACATTTCCTAAGTTGATATATGCATCAAGAAAGTTTGGATCCAACGTCACAGCCTGAAATCCATGATAAAAAACTGAATCAATACCCCATTGTACAATAAAATAATGTTTATACATAAATATACAAAAACAAGAAAAATACCTTTTCAAAATGATGAATTGCAAGCCATATTTCTCCTTGACTGTTGAAGACGCAGCCAAGGTTGCTCCAAGCAACTGCGAAATTTGGTTGTGTTTCTATAGCTTTCAGATAGCATGTCTAAACGCGAGAATAAAAGACAAATTAGGATAAGAAAAAAAGGAGTTTTGATATCGCACAGAGCAGCAGCAGCAGAATCCGGAAATGAAGCCAAAGATGCCGAATTTTCTCTGATGAAATAAATGGTTACATTAGCTTCTACTTCGCTTCATCCGCATAGAGTCTCACATTTGCAAGAATACTTTTTGCAAGTTGTGTCAAATAGATCTACCAAAAATTTTGGCAGAAATTTAAAGTCAAGCAATTGTGAGTGGAAAATGATGCAGCAAGATTTGAACATAGAATTCGCAAAGCGCGGCGCACATAGCAAAAAATACAAGACAATGCACAGTAATACAATACATATAAAAATAAAAGATCCATATTTATATACTTGGACCAACTTGGTATATACCATACCGTTGCCGCATTTTGTCGGCGCTTACATAACAATAAGTAGCCTTGGGTGCCTGAGATATTTATTAGAGATACGAAGAAGTCATCTGGCATGGTGATATTCATGTCCTGCTCTGTTGAATGCTGACGAGCTCTGTGCAATCTTTCTTAAATTGACTTGATAAATATGACAGAGAGATAAAGAATAAAATAACAAGATTAAAATATTGTAAGATGTCTTAAATAAATACTGGTACTTGGAAGTTACATTTGATCAGTAATTGTAATTATGTCATTGACAAAAAACATTTTTTTATTTATTCTTGTTTTTAGATATGTCTAAGAATTTGAACTAGAATCCTTTGGTAACAATAATGTCAAATTTGAAGAAAAACAACATTAACGTCAGATTAGAGAGAAACAATTACTTTTGAAACTAAAGCCAAACAAAGTTTGAGGTTTTAATTAAAATATGCAATACTTGGCATATGCCTTACCATTGCTAACTTTAATTCATACCACAGATGTAAATATATGCTGAGTAACCATCCTGTATCAGGTAGATTTTGTCCTTCTAGAGAAGCTTTTTAATTAAAAAATGAGCACATACAATATCTTACCATGGCACATCATGTTAATAATACCAAATTGCACATAGAATTTAGTTTCGAGCCAATTGATAAAATAATTTGAGATACAATTCCGCTACTGATCCAAGAATTTTGTTTCAAACACCAAATTCTAAGATCAGAATATATTTATAAAGACGCAATTTAGCAAATGAACGTGACAGCTGAGAGTTGCATTTACTGGAAAAAAAACTATCTGGGGTTTTCAAGTTTTCAAGATACAGACATGTCCAAATGCACAAGTTAATCCCAGGAAGATGTCTTTCCAATAACAACTGCTGCGTCAGCTTACAACCCACGAGCGCTTGACTGTCAGTGTAAGATATCGGGATGGATTGGATATTGAGTAGTTGAAATACATTTCAAATGGGTAGCAAAATATGTCCACTGACAGCCATGTGGGTCAATGTACCTTCATTTCAATGCCGAATTCGCCGACTAAGTGCAAAAGCCATGCCCAAATAATATTTCGCTCCGGTTTATAGGAATACAAAAATTACCTCATCCTCAACAGAGCTGAGTAATCCAATTTTAAACAAAAAATAAATAATACAGTGTCACTTTTTGAAAAGTCGTTAAAAATAGATTTGAAAATTGCACATTTCAGTACACTGCTATGTTCACAATCTTCAGTGTTGTTTTATGAGATGAAGAGAAATGAATCTGCTGCTGCTATACCTGTCTATAACATGTAGCACGGATGGAAAACAACACTGACCATTGTGAACATCAGAGGGAGCAAAATATTTCGAAGCAAGGCTAAACATACTATGAAATAACAAGAGCACAAACATGACTTTCTTGTTGAATTACTTGGTTTCAGAATTGAATGGCAGAGGGCTATGACTTATTTGAAAATAATGGCTTGATTGATTACAAAAATTATTATATTTTTCCTGTCTAGTTCAACTTCTATTAAAATATAGAGCTGAATTACAGCAGAAATATTTTCAAGAAAACAGGTGGCGCAGAGCCAGGTCGAACCCAATAATGGGGTGCACAGTCGATTATTCTAGAACTCTTACACATAGACTTAATAAAAAAGCAAGCATGTGCAAAAAAATCATATTTGTGCTAATGTAAAATAATTCTATTTGATGTCTGAAACAGTATTTGGATTTCGGAAATGTGTCGATGTGCCATGGAAGTGATTCAACTTTTCATGTGCTCGAGCGTTTCTCGGTTGCTATCGACACAAACTGAATCCTGAAGCATGCATAGCGAAATAACTAGTTAAGACCAAATCATCATCGAAACGATAAATTGCAAAAGTATTCGAGTCCAGCATGTATGATTCAGGATTCAGGTGTAGATAGCAATATGCCAAGAACCGCAAATGCGCATTTGCTGAATGTAAAAAGCATGCCAATTTAATGCTGCAAATACCTTTGCCTCTTCTAAACGTCCAAGAGCTTTCAACAAATTACCAAGATCACTCCTCACACAATAGAGATCCTGAAATGAGTTGAAGTTGATTATTATTATTGAAGGGGAAAGTATGAAAATATGATCTGCGGAATGCAATTTACCGGATTTATTTGTAGAGCTGAAAAATAAGCCTGAACTGCGCCTTCCAAGTCTCCAGCAGTAACCAAAGCAGCTGCTAAGTTGATATAACCATCAATGAAATCTGGTTTCAAGCGTACAGCATGCCTAAATTCAAATAGAAAACAAATATTACATGTCCAATTCCATATATTAAACAAACACCGTTCAATTCCATATATTAAACAAACACCGTTTGATAAATTGTTATTTTCTCAAATATCATACCTATAATGTTCTAAGGCCTCTTGCAATTGGCCTCTTTCCTTGAAAACATTCCCAAGATTAGAATAAGCTTCAGCAAGCATCGGGTTTGTTTTAATTGCATGTTTTGAAAAATATGCAGACCTGAAAAAAATTGGTTTGTTATGTCACCATTCTTACTTGAAGGAGTACATTTAAAACAATAACAGAATAAAATTGTAAGAACTGGATTATACTTGTCAAGTCTCCGACACTGAAAATGAATAGAACTGAGAAGTAACAGAACGCCAGTATTATCTGGATCTTGCTGCCAAAGATGCATACAATGCCTTTCTGCATTGTCATAATCGCCTGCTTGATATTCACGATGTGCAAGTTCAGCAAGACCTTAAAATAGGGAAACCATGTTAAGGAAACCCAGATGAGTATTAATAAAAAAAATGAATGAACAAAGAATCTTATTTCTGGTCCCACATTTTACAGTATTCAGGTATTGGCTTACATTGAGCTGCCGAGTAAAAGCATCACTCCATGCACTCTTTAACTTTGAAAAATTATGACCGAATGACTTAAAACTCCGTCTCGTGCAGCAATTTTATTTGGAGACTACATTCTCCAAAAAAATTCCAATACGTAATCGACAAATTACAGAATTACTAAATCAAGAAATCAGTATACAGGAATAGACAAAACTTTTGCAAAAACATATTTTTCTAAAAAGTTATCTGTAACGTTATATCACACGCGGTTACATTATAATGGAAATACTGGAATGACTAATCGTACAACAGTACAAGGTACAACAGTATAAAGTTTAGACAATTATTTGAAGTTTATGACAACAAAATTCTGAAATTGTTCAAGTGTACCAAAACTCCTGAAACTTGGTAGTTGGAAAGCAAAATACAGAAAAACAAACCCATGAAACTGTTCAATTAATAAAAAATAACTTATAAGTTTACCAACCCGTGGCATCAAGAACAGCTGCTTGATGATTATTATTTAACATAATTTTCTTAGTGTCGTCCTTCGTCATTGGTGAATACATTGGATCACGAATTATAGTAGTAAAGAGAAATTCAAGTCGACAGCAATGTCTGAATGTGCCAATTTATGACAGGCTGGCAGGGTTAAGCAATGTCAGAATGTGAACTCTTCAAACAATCTTGTGTTGCAGACTATGCAAGACAAAAATCACTCATAGTTTGATTTAATTAGAAAATCTATATAAATGAACAGAATATAAATATCAGTTTTTGCACCAATAACACTTGAAAATAATTCCCAACGCCAAATCGCAAATTTTTTGAATTTATTCATACTCGCAAAAACCTTATAACCAACGATACAACATACAGACATGAAGGAGAACCATATGGACAAATAATCTAACGCTAAACTTTGTCTATATACATCATAATCTAATCACAATAGTAAAAGTTACGATAAGTCGAGGAAAATATCAAAATTAAACATTGTTGTTATTGAGCCCACACGCGTGAATCGTCCTTTCTGATAAAAACAAAGGGCAGTACTATTTACAGTCACGTCGAAGTGTTTCCAGTTTCCACCCAGCTCTGTCGCGTGATGTTATATTCATGCGCGCGAGGCGCCAAATATTCATGCGCACGAGACGCCAATGGTTAACTTGCAATGATACGTGGGTGACGTCATTTGTCGTGACACGCTGACTTTGTCTGGTTTCGGGAGCTTTGAAACAACGAGATGCCTTATCGGCATTATTTTTCAACTTCCGCTTCGGTCCAGTCTCTTATCAGGGAAATAGACGAACGAGAGTATTCCTATGCCTTGTTCATAAGAAGGTGGTTCATTATGATTACTCAGAATTGCCGACTTGGAATCAGAATGAATGTCCAATAATTTAAATTAATTGTTGTGACATTTTTATCTTCATGGATGGGTCGTAAAAACCAACGACTAACATACCGTAAAAACATATTCTTCAAACTATATGAGAGAATGGGTAACACCAAATTGGAAGTATGGCACAAATAATGATATGATTTTGTGCTACTGATACGGTATGTTAGTCGTTGTACTGATATAATTTATCAAACTCGCTATCTACGTTATCATTTTCTATTACGCACATATGTGTAAGCCAGTACGAGCGACAATATCACATAGGTGATCCGGTACATTCTATCCGTCCTAACACAAATCTAAGGTCACTAGGGAAGAGTTTGTGGGATAATGGACCTTTCCCCGACCTTTGACCCCCGAATAAATTCTTCTTATACTTTGCCATTGCAAAATTTTCGGGGCTATTTTAAGAGTGCTTTTGCGAGTTGGCGCCTGTAAAATGGGGTATGTGTTTCAAACCATCATTATGATTCATCGCATACAACTTTCTGTTTTTTAAAAGTACCGGTAAAGAATTTTAGCCTAGTCTATCACAGCTATTTCGACACTAATTTTTTATTACTGCAATTTAATTAGAACTCATGGGAAAACAGGGTGATCATTGAATTATCTTATTTATATTTAAGTTTCCGAAACACAACTGAAAACTAACGAATAGAGTTCAAAAACGCGATAATGAGGTAATGTTTACGACCGCGCTTGAAAATCTGTCTGAGTGAGAAAAGTGTCTGAGCGGATGCAAAAAGGGAGCATTGTTACGTCACTTTTTGCATCTTGTTGATTGGCCAATGTCACGAAGTAAACAGGAAGTCGATGCTCGGGGAAAGGTCCATTGTGTGTAAGAGATTGTTGAACAATGTCGTGGGGTTGTTCATGTAACCCAAGATCGGTTTCGATTTTCTCTACCATCAAGTCAATGCATCTAGTTCCATTTTGCTTATCGTATGGGCTGTCGTTCCGTATTTAAGCCAGTGGTTTTCAGCCTTTTTTAGTGTCGGGCCAGATTTCAAACCTTAAAGTTGTAAGGACGCGAATTAAAATAGCAACAAAACAAAACTGAGTATGTATTTCAAAATAACATCCCCAAAACTCATCTATAAACACCAATTTAACGCTAAACTTGTGGCATTGGCCTTGACTTTTAATTCTGAAACAGCGAGATGCAATCGTGCTTCATATTTCATAGTGTACTGAAAGGTAGGCTACTGCACTTCAGTCTTTCAATTTCAAGTCTTTGATTGATTTTCAGTGAAAATGATACAACGCTAGCAATGCACTTTTCATTTTGACTTTTCATAGCAATTACTCTGAAATGGCCATGTTGATACTGTAGTAAATGTTGCTAGAATACAATTGGAAATAGCTAGGGCTTGATACTTCGTTTGGTGATATGTTGTTGGTATTTTCCCTCTCTCATCGTTATAAAAAAGCGGTACTCCTGAAGTATGCGCATCAAGATGTCGCACAACCTGAACCCTAACCCTGTACAGTGTACACCACCGGGTTCAGGTTGTGCGCCATCTTGGTGCGCATACTTCAGGAAGAAGAAAAACTTTACTCATTAACTACTAATTGCTCTGAAATTTTCAGTGGTTAAGGATTGTCTTATTCGCTAGAAAGGCATTACTTTTATTATTTCCGAAAATTTCTGTGGGCTCTATGGGATTCGTTTTTTGTGTGCGATGACATCATCGATATTAAATATTGCCCACCGTGCCGTGGTTCTCTAAGCGCATTTCAGCGATTTCGTAGTCAGACTACCGGTACTGTAAAATAGTTGATGTTACTTCGTTTTCGCCCTCGTATCTATATAATTGAGCATTGATATCTTGTTTATTTAAATATATATTCCAGTTTTGAATGGATCGATGATCCATCTTTTTCAATCGCGACTACACGTTTATGAATTTGTACATTGGTTAGAAATTATTAGACATTTGTGATAGGTCATGAACTGAGGATAAACTAAGAGAAATATTGATTAAATCCATGTATTTACTAGACTAGAAGTAAACTTGAGATTTTCCAACCCAGGTTGCACGCTCAAAAGGGTTCATTTTAGGCGCACTTCCATGCATGATATATTCACCTGCTCATATATATATTATCACGAGTAGAGTACTCTCATAAGTCCAATCCTACAGGCGTGACACATTCTGATTATCATTTTTTACTGATTGCACTCACTTTACCATACTTTTTAGTATTATTTTTGCAAGGGATACTTACGACTTACTTGTCCACAATTTTTTGTTACCGATCGAAAAAGAATAAAAGAATAGGCCAAACCTTCATTCTATCATTACATGATTCATTTTACAGAGATAATGGATACTAGAGGTTCAGATCCCAGATTACAAGCGAAACAATTAAAACAACAGAATATCAAATGGCCGATTTGATTTATACCAACTATACAGTCTTTCTTTATACAGACCTGGAGATACTGAGATGCCATCGATGCGAAGAATGCATCATTGTTACAAAAAATCCTACGAAAATTGGTTTATTACGGAAACACACAAGATTGCAGCGTATAGTCAAATTGATTTTAAATCGGTTTAAAAATAAAAATTCAATACTTTGTTCAATCTGGGAAGTTTTTGAGTTCATTTCAAACTACTGCAACAATTTCAAATAATGATTTTTTGCGTCAAACATGTATCAATGGCCCTATTACACCGTAAACCCTCAATAGCGTATTAAATCGGACAATTTTCGATATCCTAATTTTCAAACAAACAAACATTCAAACATTTTATTTGTTTTATATCACACTTCTTGGATTGAATCATTAATGTTTTAAATATGATAATCTCATAATATAAATGTTGATAAACTGATGTTTTGTCAAAACATCCAACTTTTCGTGATACCCGAGGCAATATTTGCAGCGATTTTAGTATTTGTGGCACAACAGTCGTCAACAGAACAACGATACTTTTGTGATGAGATTTAAAAGATGATTAATATTTGAGAAACAAGGTTAATGCTATGTAAAACGCTCAAAAAGTACTATTCAACGAATAATATTGCTGACATCTGGATGAGGAAATATTTTGACAAGAAGATAAATTTGACACGATAATAATATTTTACAGAGGGATTAATTGTTTTAAAAGGTTAATAAGAATTTACGCCAAAGCAACAGTTAGAAATGTGTGACATCATAATTGTTTGAATTAAATTATTCTATTAATTTTCTTTCAATTTTACTGAGTGCATCACATTGAATTGAGGAATATTGCCGGCTTATTCTTAGAGCGGATAGTGGGATATTTAATTTTTGTTTCCCAAGAGGTAGAGTTACGAGTGTCTAATTGCATATATTATAGTGAAACGATCAATTGTTATAAGGGGAGTTTAGCCTTTGGGATATCATATACGGATCCTCTTTTCATATTCAGCCTAACCTTAATTAAAGAGAGACGATTTGACCGTGTTTCGTCCTTTGTGCTTCTTTATCCGAGTTACTTTCGAGGTTATAGAAATTGGCTAAATCAGAAAATAACGTTTGCTCAGAGCAAAAAAAAATCGATTTCCCTTACTCCCTTCGGAATATGTCCATTATTTCCTATTTCATCATTTTTTCCACTTTTGGTAATTACTGAGACATTTTTCAGTCGATAATTAAATAAGAATGTAAGTTCGAGAATAATGGCATTTCGTGCCAAATAATAATATTTCTAGTTTTATTTATTACATATTTTCTTTGGCAAGATGAAGTTTGGATTTGCTCTGATGTTGTTGGCCTCCTTTGCCTTTTCAAGGGTGAGTAAATTTTTTTATTGTCGACGTTTTGACAAATAAGATCACACGCATTGAGATATGGGCTAATATTGCACTAAAAGAAAATCGAAGAAATAGTATGTTGACTTGCAACCATAATTTCAATATTCTGAAGCGAGTTTGAGTTTTTATAAATTTTTCTTAAAGCATTTAGTTTGGAAAAATCTAGCGCATGGGAATGAGAGAAATGTAAATTTGCATATAGAATATCTTACAACATTTTTTGATTATTCATTGATCTCTGAAATCAATGTCTAACTTTCGTAAAAAGGATATGCCTTGGATTTCATAAGAAAAAAGTGCCGAAACTCTTTGCATTGGACATTATATGCTCTTGTATTTACCATAATATGCACTTTCAGATTTATTGTTCTCTTCATCATAAGACAGAAGGTGAGATTTGAGTTATTTCCACATAGATTTAGGAATTTTGTGTGTATTGTATACACGCCGATCTTAAAATTGTCTTTATTATATCACATGTCACTAGTAAGTTTCAAATAATTATTTTCAAATACACTTTACTCAATGTACACATTCTTATTAAATTCTAATATTTGTTGAATTCAGCGTTTTTGTAAGATATAATCTGACCATAATTCTCAATGTTGGTCCATTGGACGCTGTCGTCATTGCCAAGTTGCCGCTTGTGAGCGCCACGAAATTCGAAATATTCAAATGTATTACATTTGAGTAAAATTAGTCCGTCTTGCTGTACATTTATGAAAAGTAAACTTGTGCTATCGATTGGGTTTCTACTAGACTAACTACTTATCCTTCTTCTAGGATTTTGTGCCGGTAGATCCGTATGCACATATTGCAAGGATGTTGTAGCAAGAGTAAAGATAACTATCCTAAGTCTTGCTGCTTACTATACAAATATATTTCTGTAACGTTGTGTCTGACCAAAGTCAGTCTTCCCCAGACAAACATTTATCAAACTGGGAGGTTGGAGAAACGTTACAGAAATTTATTTTGTTTATAGTGTGCAGCAAGACTCTTAAATCGCGTATAGGTCTTAGGATTTTAAAAGTAATATCAACTTATATTGGCAGAGGAACTATCTGAATTGTTTTCAACATATGTCATTACAAGTCCGGTTCAAGTTGACTCAGATGGGAAATTTTTATCTTACGATTTGAAAACTTCAAGTATTCGTAAGAGACGATCCGCAGCACACGAGCCCTGCAACACAACATCTTATGGACCATGTTCCGGTAATAAAGACAATGATATATATTATAATATCACGGCTTTCGGAGAGTCGTACCATATTGTTCTGAAGCAGAAAGATCAACTTATTGGCCCAAATGCCAAAATTGTCAGACATTTAACGAATACAAGCATTGAGGAAGACTTGATAAGACATGGAATATATGCTGGCTATGTTAAATATTTTGACAAAAGCAAAGTAGCAATGACGAGTTTTGATGGATTGGTGAGAACTTACTTATTAATATAATCTTTTATTTGTGTGTGTTTCCAAGTTTTTTCTGTCCCTGGTTCGAAACGGAAATCGAAGTTTTACCTGTGGTGTAGTGCTTCTATATGATAATGCGCTATGAACTTCTGGTTACTGTTTTTCATGGGTGTTTCATTGGTTTATTTATCAGGTGGACAGAAAAAATGTATGAAATTCAGAAAGATTTGTTATTCATTACGTTACTATTACGTTTTAACAAATAGCTTTTGAAAAAGCCTATTTGTTTGTTTATATTTTGTACAATAAATATCTCGATACTCATCGCGGGTCTGGTGGAGATGTATGATAACATAGAAATCTCGAATTTGACGCTGGACACATGGGTTTCACAGTCCTAGGCTATTAACATATACTACTTCAATGATCAAAATTACATGAATATGCTTGTGTCAATATATAGATTTTGACTATATTTATATTTATTGAAATATTCATAGGCTGGATATATCAAAACTGACAAAGGTGAATATTTTATCGAACCAATAGAACAAAGTCAGGACGAGAATGAAATTGATATCAAACCTCAAAGACATATTGTTTATGAGAAACGTGATCTTCTTTATAAACCGGAAGGTTGGTGGATTTTCCATGTATTATCTGCATGTGGTGGCACACTCGATGTCTCGGTTTAAGACTGGTGTTATAGAATATATTACAAAAAATTTATGAACTTTGCGATTTTAATTTGAAAGCAGTCTAATTGTGATTATTTGCGTATACTTCCCGTTTTGATCTGAATATAATATATGTATTGACGAACGAATACGAATTTAAAAAATATAAATTTATTATGTGTTTCACCAGGTAAAAATGGAAACAGACAACAAACGTTGTGGCCAGCTGTGGAGAATATGAAATTTCCATCATATGAAATGCTCGATGACGGTGAGGAAATAAATTTCATTAAATGTGATAGGACAATGGCGCAATTGTAAGGTTTCGGGATTGCATGCCAGTCTAGTCACCATCCAGTGCCCATCGCCCTGAGGGTTAACCAAACTTGGAAGATTTGAGTCCATATTGCAATCTGATACACGTATATATAGTAAATCGTTTCTGTGTATCTGAATAATTATTTGTAGCTTTGTTCAGAGAATCTCATAAAACCACTATTTTCATTGCTGATGTATAGTGGTGGTTGACAATTTTATATTTTTCATTTCTTCAGCATATCTAATAAGTAATCATCCACAAATTTTACCTCGTGGCCCTTCCTTCCTGGGCAATTGCCTTGATAAACACTGCATGGCAATTAAACATCTTGCTCAAAATGTATTTGCTGAACTTGGGTAGATCAAAATATTTTCTATTATAAGAAAACATCTTCGATAACACAACTAAAAGATCCAAGCGTCAGGTCAAAAAGAAAAAAAAAATTTACAACATAGAAGTACTGCTGACAGCTGACGACACCGTCATCGAATTTCATGGCAATGACAGAGTTCAAGATTATCTGATAACACTTATGAATATAGTAAGTAAATTCTCTCTATCAGCTTGAGATATAATGTTATGGCGGTTCCGATCAGGAAGAAGAAAACAGATACTGATATGGCTCTATTCAATTTTGATATTACGCGATAACAACATTGCTGATATGAGTAAATTCGTCTCCACTAAAGCTTATAAATTGTTCATAAGAATGATAAAAAATAAAATTTTATTCGAATCTAAAATAAAAGACGAGTCAAAACTTTTTAGTACTCTTTGTAAGAATTACTGCGTCTAGCAATATATACTGAATTATCGAAAGCTGCCCGGTTAAAAATTACAATATTCGTTTTTAAAAATATTGATATGAGTAGGTCAGGGAAGTCGGACCCACTAATAAATTATTTTGAATAACTCTTTACAAAATGCTGCAGCTGCATTTGTTCTACGTGTGATTTATGCACCCACCCTCCAGCTATCTTACCACATTTGCACATCGTTTCCATAGCAACGAATCAGAATTTACGCGCAATTTTCAGCTGAAAAATATCGGGGTAAGTTGAACATTTTGTGGGCAAGACGGACATACATCAAAAAAAAAACTTGATGGTGTCTGATAAGATTTCGGTCAACGCCTAGATGCCTTAGGATCAGGGCTTTTAACATTTTGTTTAAACAGAGCATTTTCCTGCATGTTAACCAGTGTGTCCGTCTTTCCCCCTAAAAGATACTACAGGGCAATTTTCCAAAGAGCTTAAACAGCTTTAGGAAAAACAACAAATTTTTTAGACTTTCTCAACTGCAGTTTTTACATCTTATTTATACAAACTTCTAGATTCTAGAGGTATTTACTTTGTGATTTCTTGGCATGACCTTGGACATATTTTAAACGTTTGTAGGGAGAAAATTGAATGGGGTAAAATGAGATTTTACGCCGACCTCGACCTACTATATGAAAAATTGTCCCTGAACATTAACAATGGCGATGAAGATTTCACTATCAGCACCATTGATCGAAACATTCCGATACAAATAAGATTTTGATATAGATTAACGATTTGCAACGTTAGTATTACTTATATCTCTGCCGATTGCCTGTGGCCTGTGTAACTACCAGGAGCAATAAGAGCATTTAAGGCTATAAATTTGTTATCAATTGTTCAGGTTAATGAGATATATCATGACGACACAATCGGACATCAAATCAATATCATTATTGTTCGGATATCATTGTTGAACAAGAAAGATGTCAGTAACATGTTAATCACTTATATTAATATTTTTTTATTTTGCATTGCTTTTATATACACACGTTTTTCAAATTCTTCCAGATTTGCTAACAGTCTAACAATTCCATAAATTCACAAGTATTTTTCATGATCAGCCAATGAATCGAATTTATTGTTCTTCCAGATTTTCTAACAGTCTAACAATTCCATAAATTCACAAGTATTTTTCATGATCAGCCAATGAATCGAATTTATTGCTCGAGCTCAGTAGTTGTTCATCCTGTGAATTCGCTTGCATTTGACACGCAGAAAAATTGAAAAAAGTTTTTTGAAATTATCAATAATATTACTGCTAAATCTTTGTAAAACTTGAATTCAGGTTTTATTTGTTTATCACGAAATGAAATTTCTGGAAAATTCTTCATTAGTCTAACATTGGTCGACGTAGTATTTTATCTTGAGCCTTTTCATAAAAACCTTACCACAGTGGTTCTCAACCTTTTATGGCTCGTGGCCCCCTTCCGGAGGCTTTTTGCACTCGTGGCCCCCCTGTTCACCATTCTGAAAAAAATGACGTGTTAGATTGTATTATGTATTTACGACCTTTTATAGAATGCAAAAACAAACTACAGGCAAAAAAGTCAAAGCTTATTAGTAAATAATAAATGGGAATCTTGCGCTCGGTTCTGTCTAACTAGGTTCATTATATTAGACACCGTCTTTCATATAGCCAGGCAATTGTGACTGTCAACATCCGGACGGTTACTAGATTTTGCTTTGTTGGTAAAAAGATCAGAAAAAAAATAGATTGGCACAGATAGGTTGTGGCAAATTGAACTAGCAATGAAGAAGCTTTCTTACTAAGTAGTAGGTAAGAATCGCAAAGAAATAACCATAAACTCGAAAAGTCTTCTTTGCTCGATTTCAAGCAAACTTGTTGGCAAACATAAGCAGCCATGTCACCAATGAAGCCAACGTAACTGTGGTTCATTTTCGTATTATGGGCATTGGGAATTTACATATAGGCTTATGCAGTTATATGATATCGACGGTTATGTCGCAGACTAGCGAAACTGCCCGTCTGCAGGTTAGACGGCCCACCAACGAGCTATTCTGACTAGTAGATTCAAAATTCCATTATGATCAAACAATTCACACATACAAGAAAGTGAATACACCTCGTGACTGGAAACAATCTATTCAGGAAATAAAACTGAGGTGAACGGGGAATTTTCTTTTAAATGGAAAGTATGCAAATGAAGTCGCTTCACAATCAATTTTTAGCCTTGTGTCGTGGCCCCCCTTGAACTGCTTGGTGGCCCCCTCGGGGGGCCACCGGCCCTCGGTTGAGAACCACCGCCTTACCAATTCAAAAATCAATTTTTGTATTGGCTCAAAAATGTAGATGATAACTTTTGCTTTTCATACTTGACAGTCGAGAAATCTAATTGCACACGATGATCCTTCAGTAAGTCTTAAAAACGTTTGTAAGTGGGCACATGACATGTATAATGCTGGCCATGAAGATTCAGGAAGCACTTACGACCACGCTATATTTTTAACAAGACAAAAATTTGGGCCGACAGGAATGGAAGGTACGGTGTATTTACTTTGTTCAATCGCAGATTACTGCACTGAATTATGAAGTATACCAGTGTACCTCGGCACTTTCAAAAGATCTTTTTTTTCGCATATTTATTTGTTATTATCAGTTATATTACTTTTATATATATATCATAGCAAAATGTACATTACATAGTTTCAATTCGAAGGTTACGCTCATGTTACTGGGATGTGTCATCCACTCAGGAGTTGCACACTCAATCATGAAGATGGTTTTTCATCCTCGTTCGTCGTTGCTCATGAGACAGGACATGTGTGAGTATGAGTATTTTTAGTGGTGTCGTTGGTTACGGTTCATACCAATTCAACTTACATTTAATGAACACAGTTTAGGCATGGAGCATGATGGCGAAGGTAATAAATGTGGAGACGAGACGAGTATGGGATCAATTATGGCTCCACTTGTTCAAGCTGCATTTCATCGTTATCACTGGTCAAGATGTAGCCAATATGAGTTGAAGGGACATATTCGGTATGAAAATAACATAAGTAACATATAGTAATTAGATTCTAAAAAGTCAACACAGCGTTCTGAGTCAAGAAAATTTGTGAGGGTAGTAAGGGAAGTATATTCTTCGGGGATAGTTAGATTCAGCTCTCGGCTGTGCTTTAACATATAATATGAGAAATGCTTTTTTATTGTTCTTGCTTTACGCATACTTGGTCCCACTGGCTACAAATCGTGTGTAGGTTTTCACGACTAATTTCACTACTACATTTGACAGAAAGTTTGACTGCTTGTTGAATAATCCTCACACACCTGACTGGGGAGTCACTCCAGAATATCCTGGAGTTTATTATTCGTTGGATGATCAATGTAGATTCGATTTTGGTCCTGGATATAAGCAATGCATGGCTGTGAGTATGATCATCTTTTAGTGAGATTCGGCAAATTCCCTTATTCCTTCAATTGTGAAATTATTCTAGTTTTACATATGACAATATCGGGTAAATTTCCAACTATTTTATATTCATCAGTTTCAAAACCTGGATGTCTGTAGAACTCTATGGTGCAGTCATGACGATAATCCCAAATTTTGCAAAACTAAAAATGGGCCGCCTGTAGATGGAACGGAATGTGCGGAGAATATGGTAATATATGTATAAATGTAAATGGTAATTTTGAATTGGAATACGGGTGTAAATGGCAAGGCTCTGTTACTACCTATTATGATTTAGTATGTAATAAATCGATCACAAATATGAGAATTTTAAACAAACTTCTGAAATATTATACAGATAAGATATTTGTACATAAAGTGAATCAAAATTTATCTTTAAACTCTCCACTTCCTAATTATTCTAATGATTAATGTTGTCAATTTTGGCAAATTTAGACGGTCCCAAATATTTACCAAAAACTTTAAATCTCTGTATTGTATACACATATTTGTATTATGTTTTCTGGTTTGGCAAATCGAGAATTCTTCCCTTTTCTTGCATTGAAGTCCTAATCAGATTTATATTTATTGTCTGTCAGTGGTGCTTCAAAAGTCATTGCGTCTGGAGAAATCAGCGACAAGGTCCGGTAGACGGGGCTTGGGGAGTTTGGTCAAGTTATGGAATATGTTCGAGATCGTGCGGGACGGGGGTCATGATGCGAACGCGTCAATGCAACAGACCTCGGTAAGATCCATATTCGCCACCCCCGTATTTAAGATTCCAATTGATTTTCATGCAACTTTTAGATAAGAAACGCATGTATTGGCGATTGAACATACAATTTTAGATATTTCTAGTCCCTGCTTTCATGATATTTATTTCCAATGAACTAATTTAACAAGTAAGTATCGGTGATTTCCTGTAAAAAACAGACACCATAAATTCCTTTTAATCCAGAAGTTTAGGAGGTAATTCAGGATTCTTTACACAAACGTCAATTCCCTCTGGATTCTAGAATATGTTTCAAATGACATGGGTTCTGCGTTTTTTGATTCACTCTGTATTATGTATTCATTCACTCTATCAATTTAGCTGGAACGTAAAACTAAGCGAAAGTTTTTGTTACATATTTGTTGATACAATCACGTCATGTGGTCTCCATATCTCTGTTCATCAATTTTATTTATTTTACTTAACTCGAAAAAATCATCAAAACAGGATGTATTTTACATAGTATTTGATTTTTCTTGAGATAATAACACACGGGTGGCATCTTTCCATGTACGTAGATAAAATGTGAATGCTTAATAGATTTAGCTTATTTGTTTTTACGTATGGTAAAGGCCATCGGATGTAGTTTTCAGAGTTCAAAGACTTATAGATACATTTACCATTCTTTGTTTACGTTTTTTGTGCGGTAATACAAATTTAGTGGTGTTTGATATTTGCGTTGTGTAATTTATGCGGTCACTCAACAACCTTTGAAATAAGTCTTTCATTAAATGTACTAGAAAAGATGCGTTCTGATATAGGCTGCCTAATTTATTAGAACTTGCGTGAAGTGCTTGCGGTAAAGATAATTGCCCATGGTTAACCCTGATCCATGATTGCCACCAGGTATATCTATGTTTAGAATATATAAAGCACAACCGGTGTTAAACGATGTAATACGATAATGTATTTTAACCATATCATGCTCGGATGAAGATTTCCTCATAAAAACGGCTCCGTGATGGCAACGCACAGTTTTACCTAATGTTTTACATTTAGAATCGGATAAAAAGGAAAAATTAACTCGAGGCACGTTATATTTTACAGGCCAGCATACGGGGGCAAAACGTGTCCCGGATTGTCCATCGAATATGGGCTTTGTAACAAACAATCATGCGTTGGATCGTACGATTACAGAGCAGAACAATGTATATACCATCAGAAAAAGGAATATGCAAATCGTAGACATACTTGGTTACCGTATGAAAGTGAAATAGGTGGGATATTGGGGTTGAACTGCTTTAATATTTCCCATAATCCCGAAAAAAATCCCCAAATACTTTAAAATTCGATTTCATTCAAAGATAGCAATTTAATTATTTCATTTTGGGAGTAAAATGAGAATTTTTTTCAATGGCTAAAAACGTATCATGGATATGTATTATTTTTTTTGTAGCTGATTTGAAATGCGAATTGTTTTGTACATCGAAAGAAACAAACACAATATTATCAATGGGGTCTCCTGTCGCTGATGGCACGAGATGCAGCTATGATGATCCATATAGTATTTGTATTAACGCAGAATGTATGGTAAGAAAGCTAACCAGATATTTTTAATACTTTTATATTTTTTGTTCCATATTGAAAGCGTTTTACAAATTTTGATTGTCTTAGATTTTGGGAGAATTCCGTTTTTGTTGAGTGTTTCATCTTTCGGAACTCAGTTCAAAGTGATGATAATAAAAATTGCGTTGTACTTAATAATAAGTTTACCTCAAAATAATTTTACCTTCACAAGTGATCGCTGAGTGTTTCTCGTTCTGAGTAGCACTGTCAAACAATCGCACCTTTCTCGAAACAATCGCAGTAAAATTGTCGATATTTTATTGCAAAGTATTGGGTCAATCAGTAAGGTTGTTGATCGTTATAGCAATGTATTCGTAGAAAGTTGGGTGCGACGGTATTATTGGATCAGACAAGCGCGATGATGAATGTGGAGTATGCGACGGTGATGGGAGTCAGTGCAGACGAATAAACTCAACTTACAGAAAATTGATCAGAAAACCTCATAATAGTTGAGTATTGCAGTAATTATACAACATTTCTAACAAATTACGTGAATTCATTCAAGAAATAGCTCATTTATAGAGTCAATTTAGTTTGCACAAAAAAATTCAGCAGAAATGATTATTTTTCCATAAATTATCCCGATTCCAAATCACAGCGTTTCTAAAACAAAATTCATATTCCCGTCTCAAACAATAGTTTGTAACATATTTTTGGCATTAAAAATGTCTTAATTATAAAAATGAATATATACTTCAATTAGGTTACATGAAAATGTTTGCAATACCAAGGAAAGCAAGACGAGTTCAGATAAAAGAAGCAATGCCTGATCCAACCGATATCATAGGTATGATTATTTTCTGTTTAGTGTTTTTTTTTCAAATAAACTCCAATAAATAGACAAATTAAACTTCTAGTTGGTTCCCTAGTTTATCGGCATAAAATTCTGTCATCATGTTAAAAATCTAGTCGAGCCAGTATTGAATATCCCGCAGGACTATGTAAATGATGTCCTTTGCGTGAATAAGATTTATGCAGTACAAGTACTGATTAAATATTCATCAAGTATTCCGTACCGTTTTTTGCATTGCAGCTTTGAAAAATCGACGAACTGGAAGGTATGTGTTGAACCAAAAAGGTTCTATAAGTGAAGGAGATGTTCAAAGACAAATAATCGATGCTGGTACTAAATGGACATACACAAGAAATCGAGATAAGGAAATGTTACAGTCAGCAGGACCCCTCCAATCCGATTATGCTATTATGGTAAGACACAGCAAAGAATGTGTTGCTTTTCCGTAATACATTTGCTCAGATCTGAATCCCGTGCATGATGATTATATGCGAGTGGATTGTTGGACTCCTCATCGTCGCAGTCTAGTAACCTCTGGTGGGTTACAGCTATATAATTGAGACGTCTCGTCGGCTTTTCTCCCCTCCGAGATAAATATGAAAATCAAAACTTATTTACAAAAGTACCATGTTTCCCCGAAAATAAGACAGGTTCTTATTTCAATTTTCTTTCGAAAAATAACACTAGGGCTTCTTTTTGGGGAATGTCTTATTTTCATTTACCAAAAACAAAATTACAAAGAAGAGAATTACGAGATTTTTAAATATATATACAAAATATGAAAACCGACATTCATTTACTCATAAATAACACGTTTTTGTTTGAAAAACTGCTAAGCGTAGATTATTAATCATTTAAAAAGTGGGAGAGAGATTTTTTGCTATCGACTAAGTCAAGAAAAAAATCGCGCTATAGACTAGGTCTAATTTTAAGGGTAAGGCTTATAATAAAATCATTTTTAAAACTCAGATAAGACTTATCTTCGAGGAAACACGGTATAACAGCTACTGGCACCTGAAACCAGAAATTTCAATGTAAAAAGATTTCTTGAGGCGCGTAATACGGCGACTTAGAATTCATGGAATGTTCATAATTTTTCTATTTTATTTTCGAAGATACCCGTTAATAATATTTCATATTATTGCATTACTGTGTTCCACATATACAGCTTGTTTCACGAAATCGTGGGAAGCGAGTAAGAGTTCATTACAGTTATGTACTGCATTCAAGCGCTGTAGAGAACGGATTATATCAGTATGAAATACGAAGATGGTATCCATGCTCCGTTACCTGCGGAGAAGGAACGAGGTTTGTTGTTATATAGCAGGGCTAATCAACTATTTCACCAAAGGTCGTACACAAGATTTGAAAATTACCGGGGTCATTATCACGTTTCGGTGGCGGTAAGACAAGGCATTCAATTGTGTAGCTGAGCGCCGACTTTGCTACAAATATGTGATATATTCGCCCCCATATCACCCGTACCTATTATATTTTTAAAAGTCTTCCAGCGACTTGAATTATCTCCATTATCAACAGCTGCTTAATTTATTCTGTCTGTATTTTCAAAAGTACCTCACTTTCTCAGGTTAGCCAGGTTTGGCTGCAGGAACAAGTGCACAAAGAAGTGGGTGCGAAAAACCTATTGCATTACTGTACCACCAAGACGAATACGTGAACGATGCTCCAAGGAATGCGAGTCACGAGCCAGGTAATGTTACCGGCATTCTACTACTATTATTTTGAGGTTTGATTAAACTATAAGCTAGTGATATTAGAAGACTAAATCCTTTATAAAATAATAGGAAGAACCAGTTGTTTTTGTAGACCAATAGTCGTGAATCACGTCGATAACGTTACTTCAATAAATACAAGTATATGCCTTAGACATAGATTTACTTATGGCTGGATTTTTGACCGTACTCATTCACTTATACGATACACTATGTCGCGTTTTATTAGCTTCCCCGAAGACTGAAGTTTTAAGTTCAGTAGCAATTTTTTTCAAGATAACATTACAGAATGTATATAAAAATATAATTTATTCTCTCTTAGATGGCATGTTGGGCATTGGAGCACTTGTTCAATATCGTGTGGTCAAGTTGGCAGAAAGACTCGAAAAGTTTATTGTGAAAGACAAGACAGTCATGAATCATGGGGAAAAACAGAGGACTTAGCATGCAGGAATATTTCGGCAAAACCATCATCAAATAAAGCATGTCCAAGAACAACATGTCCATCAGAGTGGAGAACTGGGAACTGGTCTTTGGTAAATTACAATTAGTCTCTTGTAGTGGGTGTGGATTAGTATCAACTAAGACCAAAATTTATATTTTTTTAAGTATTTTTCCAGTTACTAAATGTTTCTAGTGGTCGGCGTTTTGATACCTATTTTAGACTGTTAGTGCTTTTGATATATCTGTGATCAATTTTTCATTATTAAGTTTCTTTTGGGGGCTTTCTCTTTTGAGAATTGTTGCTGTAAACTTTTAAAACTACATATTCTCAGATCATTTTTTTTACCGTCATTTTTTTTTACCTCATGGTGCGTTGGTGCCTGCAGATATTTGCATAAGTTGGAGCTAAACTTTATACTCACATCATTATATCAACCAACAGTCAAAATATATAGGCTTTATAATGCTTTTGTCGTTGACTATATTATCAGTAAAATATGTATCATTTTGATAATTCAGTGTTCAGTTTCTTGTGGTAGTGGAATTCGTAAACGCCGAGTAGCATGTGTATCGACAGGTAAAATCGTTTCGGATGTCCAATGCTTGGGAACAAAACCGATGGACGTTGAAGATTGTCACCGACCAGGATGTTCTGGTGAGATATGCGATAATAAGCCACATTATTCAGCATGATTAACTATTCAAATTTGGCAATTTCATTTGGTTATTCAAGAGTTAGATATTTATATTTGCACTATACAGACGGGAAAGAAAGTTGGTATTTTCATTTTTATAAGTTTCATATTTAATACAGGTCAAAGATTTTATTAGTTTATTAAATCCAATTTATTTAGAGAAAATCTGCGAAAGAGATGAATCTAACTCTATCTGCAACATTGATTCAATGGCAAAATATTGTTCAGTAGCTGGATTTTATCAACTGTGTTGTCATTCCTGTAGATCCAGATACGCCAGACATAGCCAAGGTATGATGATGATTTTTCTGCTATAGTTCACTATTTTTATGGGTCTGAAAAAAAAATCAGGGAATAATATGTTTCACATTTTTAATTTTTCATCAGTTTTGTTTTGATTATGATTGAATGCATGGGGTCGTATTTACGGAAAGGAATAGTAAATGAATCCGTGGTCAATGGATCTTCCTTTGAATAATTTTATGACGCTATTCCCATATTATAACGCCATGTTGTTGTAGTTCACTTCGTACTAAGTTAACATGATGCCTTTTTTGTTACATTTTTTGTACTATTTTCTACATTCCTTGTGATTCGACGTGGCCTTTCCAATCTGAACGTTTATAAGATTTCATCGATAAGAACAAAGATGTGAATTGGATAAATAATTGTCATATTTTCACCAATTATTTTTATTTATATTTGCAGGTACTCGGGTGCACAGAGCTACAAAGAATAATAATTCTCGATCTCCGAGATAAATACAATATTTCAAATTACAATATTATCTAACGACTCTAATACTGCGGTTAAAGCTATTTAAGACAAGAGAGCTGTGCTCAAATATATTGACACGTCACAAGGTGTCGCTATTTTTTATTCTGACACATAAAAAAACGAATCTCTTAAAGTCCACAGAAATTTTTGAAATAAGTAAAAGTAATAGCCATCTGGCAAAAATATCATTCTTTAACCACTGAAAATTTCAAAGCAATTGGTCCAGTATTCGAAGGGAAAAGCGATTTCATCATGACGAAAGAGAAGAATAATACGAACAGGAACAACAACCTAATATTGAAACGATCGTTATGTACACTGACGTGTCCAATAGTTTGAGCCTATCAAAACAAACAATAGGTTCTTCCCCCTCTAAATTTGTACCAATAGTACCAGTACCAATAGTCGACTGAATTCTGAACCACAGTGCAGACCTTTCTCAGGGGTAAAATTTTAGGAACCAGATTATCTTGCAATAACCAATATCGCGTACAGTGAGTTGCCAGGCAGAAGAGCGTTGCCAAAATACAATTTACGCTACTTCAAGACTCAATAATAGACTTATTAATAGCAACGAATTATAAATTTGGTGACATGCAAACAATATATATATAATACCACAAGCGCATTTATCAATTGTGAATTCTACCACTATACTGTACTTGCTCTTTATCGCATCGACTATGTTCCGAGCCAATCAGCAATAGCATATCAGTGTCGCCACAATAAGTTTTCAGCAGCTGCTCAGACACCCTTTCAACTCAGACGTCAAGTATGGTGAATATGTACTAGTTTCCGTCGTTTTGACTACCAGTTTCTTAGTAATGTGTCTAAAATTTAAGATAATTCATTTCATCTCATAAGAATCAGTTTACTGGCTGTAACCAATAACGGAACGATTTTTATTAGCTTACATATTCTGGACATTAAAATCTGGAACGCAAGCCATCAGGTGGCACTGGTGTATCGTGCCTCTTCAATTGCGTTACCATAAAAAAATGATACGGCACGAAAATGAGATACTTTCGCTGGCAACTGTACGTACGCTTTACGTGATATTTTTTGCAGATGTAGTTCGATGAGAGACATAAGGTGAAGAACAGAATAAACTGGGACCACAAATCAGATCAGCATTAAAATGAAACACGGGGCTTACGACGATGGTGGACCGGCACCAAGTTACTGACCAACCAAAGTGCCGTAGCGTATTAATGAGAGACAAGCCTACAGTAGTCAAATAGTAGACCTCGTGGTGATCTTACGCAGCTGCGCACTGTATCGGACTTATTCTTATGACACGTTTGCTTGTGGTACCGGTACCAGTAAACTACAGCAAGCAGCAAACCCAAGTTATCGTAATTAGCAGTTAAGATTTTAAATTACCCCTACATTATGCGAAGTGCGTACCAATAAGTTATTTTTTGAACTGACGTACCGTACATTTACTGGATTACTATTCCACGTATATTGGATACACGTGGAAGGTAGGCAGGCACCCAGCCAAGAAATTTGCTAGTTTTGCGGCAAGTCAAAATTTATGGTAGCACGTATATATAGATAGAGTAGAAGCTTTGGCTGTAAAAAAATAATTTTGTCGAAAGACGTCTAGAATAGACGAGCCCTTGCCGAAACCTTAATAGGACTATTAGATACAATGGCGATACAACACCTTAGCACCATCGGTTCGCAATAATAGAACCTAGCAACTTGGACAATAGAGACCGTTTTTTCATACTATTTGCATATTATGGCGTTTCCAGTGCTCAAGCTTTTTTCCGTAAACAGTGTTCTGTGCTTGAATATAACTAGAAGGAAAAAATACTAGGTTGTTATTATGAAGGTACACGGATAGGTAAAACTTCTTTATTAAGTGCGTTTGGCAAGTTGTTGGTGGGGGTTAATTGGGCGTCGATCGTTTAATCACGCGAGAATGGTAGGTTAAAGTATTACGTTGACGGTTTCGTTGTTTCACGCACAAGCGACACTTTCGCTTATGAAATTTAGTACGTCGCAGTTGTGCGGATGAATAGCAATCTGCGGGACCACTTTATGGGCCCTAAAAGCGGAGGAGCTTGGCACAAACTTTCACAATCTTCACATTTCCGACAATTACAATCCAGCGACCACGAGCTCTGGAGAGCTTATTGGACACCGGAAACGGCATTCCAAGTGAACAACGATTCCTCAGTGTACGATACGACACCACCAACAAGCGGTACGAAAATACACATTTGCGTCAACGCAGCAACATTTCCTGTGTACCGTGATGCTCATAACTCTCAATTTAGCAAACAAGGAAGCTTTTGCCGTTTAGTTTTATTACACCAACTGAAACAAAATTAACTTTAACTGAACACTATTCCAGAACTTTTGGATTTCTGGACTTCCGTGCAAATGAAATTGCAGCTAAGGCGATAATTATCAACAGCAGCACTACAGAAATAGTTGTGGCGATTCCAATCTGGATGCGTCTGATTCCTGTTAAGTAGAATGGATTGAATTTCATAATGGCTTGAATGTAACGTTAAAACTTAGTCAAATGACGAAGACTCACCAAATTTTGCCACATCCGTTGCGGAAGTTGTAAATAACAGATTTTTTCCGATAGAGTTAATTGTGGGCGCTTTCGACTTCAGTATCTTAGGGCCATCGGAGTACATCTGCATTTCTGGTATCCCATTCGAAGCATTCAATACTAAATATAGTGGCCCGACAATAATATCATCCTTGGATGCGTATCTTCTCTTTCGTGTGGATGATAACCCATTCTTGCAGAACTGGTTTTCGAACGACGAACAGGACTGAAGAAGAATTAGTAATGTTACACGAGGAAGTAGTATGTCAGTCTTAACGAGTTGAGTTTTAAAGGAACTACCACACTAGGAACAAATACGTCCGAATATGTTAAAGCAATACTAATTATATATTGTTATAAGGTTTTCAATATTGTTAAATAAATCTGATAAATTCTGGCATATCCACCGTAAATACTAGGCTGTTGCAAATATTATATTGCTTCATAACAGCTAATTCGTTTAACCATTACCTGCAAATCTGTAGACCAGCAAGGTTTCATCACGGCATGTATAAAGAAAGTAGTACATTTAAGATCCGGTACGGCAAATGACACGCAAACTTTAGAATGCCCCGATAATGAAACTTCGAAAGGAATTCCCGAATTTGCCTCACAACTTCCTCGTAGTAGATACACGTCGGAACCAGAGCCACCATTGGAGCAAGACAAATACAATTCATCCACGGTGCTCACTAAGTCCATGTTCTGTGTAAAAAGCAGGAAGTTTAGAGCGTTAAAACCTGTTTGCTGCTTTCTACGCCGGATTTCTACATCGCATTGTATAATGTACCATATTCCTTGTTCGCCTATGTTCAATGTATAAATATATTATATTACCTGTTCTCCTATGTCAAGTGACAGCGTTAAATGTAGATATTCACCAACAGAGTATGCTGCACCATCTGATAAGTTTAAATAGGAAGGACATTTCTCTGGACAAGATGGCGATTTACAAAGACCGATGTGCGGCTTTAGCTCAAATGTGTTTGAGATCCGTGTGATATCCACACGCCTATAAAAATAGGAAATAATTAATAAATCTGTAGGAAAGAAATGTATATTGATTGAGTAATTATACACTTACACTGGTCTTATCGATGTCACAACTCCGTACTGCCTCGAATATGTACACTGAAAATGCGCAGCTGGTATTGGAACATCAAATCCACCTGTAAGCACTTTGTTGTACCACACCGTGTTCCCGAAAACAACATCGCCGTTTGATGAAACTTGCGATGTCATCCCACACCCGTTGAACGGTAGAGGGATTGAAAAATCATAATTTCCGTTCGTGGCAATCTTGGCTGAAATTAGATCGTTAGTGGCAATAAAGTGTGGCGATGGTACACAAAGCGTGTTTTATTTACAATGCCAGTTATGCAATGAAGGATATTTGCCGCTGGCCCACTCCCTACTTGAGCTAACATTTTGGGCCAGAGGATATCACTACTTACTAGCCTTAAGCGTCAATGCGATGACCATTACCATATTTGCTAAAATTCAGCATAGTATGATTTCAATACAATTTAGCTTGAAAACAAAAGATACTTACCGACACAGCTAGACTCCTCAATGCCAGGAGCAGGAGACAGAATGAGAAAGCCGTTTGCAATGCCAAAATTATTTTCGATGACAAACTCTTCGGATACTGAAATTTCGATACTATTTGTTCCACAAACCAGGGTCGGTGCACCTAGAAAATTACACAGAAAAATACACAAAGTTGTATTTTAGTAGAAAGCATTTCCTTTAAGTTCCCAAAAAGTACTTTTGCTAGATATGCGGGCATTTAGATTTACCGGTATTGTTGGGCATTTGTTTTCATTAGTTCAGATACTTTTACAAAACGACTTCTACAAAACGGCTGCAGCTTACAAGGGGAATACTTACGTATAGAGCAATTCTTTCCTAAAAATCCGGATTCACTTTGACAGAAGTAACCGTCAGCACGATTGCATGACAATTCACAAGAACAATCTTTCAAACATGGATTAGGATCACAAGGAGAAGTTATTTCTGAAGTTCCTATGAATTCTAAAAAAAAACATATATCACGCGGGGCAATAATTTTGTAGATCAACTGCTATGACACAAATTATGTTTAAATTCTCACTTGTACAAGTTTCACAATTGTAACCGGAACACCCAGGCGGACAATAACAAATTCTTGTATTTCCAAGGTCAACACAGGTTCCATTATTCTGGCAAGCTCCCTCTTCACAATTCGGTCCTTGCCTGGACTCGTATCCCAGCCCTAAAACCAAAAGTCATTGCATTGAGTCCAGCCTAAGCATGGTAGGCTGCGTTTTCTTTTGCATGTCATAAATCTCCTGTGTGACGTGGACGATTCATCGTGAAAGCACAAGGTATTTTTTATAGCGGATACATACCGTAACAATTTTGACAGATTTGCCCACTGCACCCCATCGGACACCGACAGCGATACAGAGCTTGTAAGGTCGGGTCAATGCTGCGGTCGACGCAGTATCCACCGTGAAGACAAGTGATTGAATTGGTTGCACAAAAACCTGTAGCTATATATATCTTTACATCTGGAAAATAAATGTAGTAAAGGTGCAGAATAAAAAAAATAATAACTAAACCAATAACTGCAAGCGGTATACGTTTGTCACGCAGACGAACGTGGCTAAGAAACTTTACAATTTTACTAGACCTAATTTTTAATTAATATTATTTCTAAAATTTAACCTGATGGAATGTGACACCGATCTCCCGTGTATCCGCTTTGACACCGGCATTTGTATAATGACACAGAAGAATCTTGAGATCTGTCCACACAAACTCCTCGATTCAGGCATAGATTCGGATTTTGAACACAATATCGACCAATGTTAGCTTAAAAAAATGTAAGTTCAGTTATTTATTATGTACAACTCTGCTCCCTTCCACATATATATATATATCTGTAGTTACCTGTTCCGAAAAGTTCGCAGTGATCTCCAGAGAATCCCACGGGACAATCACAGACGTACCAGGAAACAAGTTCAGGTCGAGTTGATCTGTCCACACACATGCCACGGTTCAAGCAAGGATTTCTGTTCATTGCGCAGTAATAGTTTCTCGTTCCACTTGATCCTGAATAATATTGGTTACTAATTAGCAAATGCTAGTGTTGTGTGTACCTGTCTTATGTACCATAATGTAATCAAACACAATTGCATTGTACAGGCCTTCAACCCATAAATACAATGCTTCTCACCCGTAAATTCACAATGATCTCCCGAGTATCCAGTTTGGCACTGGCACACGTACCACGACACAATGTACGGGCGAGATGAACGATCTATACACATTCCATTGTTTAAGCAAGGATTCCTATTCACCGCACAATAATTGTTGTTTTTCTGTTTATCTTGATCTGAATAAGTAAACATTACTTTACTTTTGAGTACTAAACTCATCGGAGATGGGTATAAATGATTTAGTCTCCGAATTAAACCAGCTGCCAATGCAACGCTCTCTCTCTCACCTGCTGCCCTATTTCAGCTGTACTTTCAGAGTTTTACACACGCTAGATTTAAAAGTTTCATCTCGCAAGTAGTCGAAACCAATAATTTCCTACCAGTATATTCGCAGTGGCCACCAGTGAATCCGGAAGGACAATCGCATATGTACCAAGATGGTAATATTGACGGCCTAATTGAACGATCGATACACCTTCCATTATTCAAACAAGGATTTCGGTTCACTGCACAATAGTTGTTCCTTTGGCCACCTGAATCTGAAAATGGAAATCGCAAAAGCATAAAATGAGTAATTAAATGAAAAAGCGTTTTCGCCCGGAGTCTGAACAAAAATCAGTGTTTATTCTGTGTCGATAAGGTGTCCACTCGCTAGATATTGACCCTAAGTCGCTTGTTTCGCAAATTTCCAAGACCGCCGATGGAACGAACTTTGATAGTTCGTTAATTTTAACTTTAGATTATAAACTGGCTATTATTACGACCGTCGTTAGATGAGGTTTAGCAGCTGGTACGTGACACGTGACAAGTTTCTTTAATACCTTACCAGTATATTCACAGTGATCGCCAGAATAGCCGGAAATGCAGTCACATGTGCGAAGGCGGAGTTGAACGATCAACACATAATCCATCATTCAAACATTACTTTAAACACAAACTACTGTTAACTGCACAGTAGTTATTCTTTCTTTTTAGTTCGAATCCTGATCAAAATTTCACTAAATTTTTTCAATGTTGATTTTCTCACTTTGTCGGGATATTATCAGTAGAAAACTTTTAATCACTCTACCGAATTAAATCCTATGAATTTGATCGTATTCAATCCTATCTAGTACCTACGGATTACCCAATGGAACTATTTGCTTGATCATTAAAGGAGGCGTTCGACTCAGTGCGCAGTTGGTGCATGTAGGTAGTACCGTTACACATCTCTTGAAATAATAAATTCTTACCAGTATATTCACAGTGGTCGCCAGTGTAGCCGAGTACGCAGTCACACGTGTACCAAGATACTATCGAGGGCCGAGTAGAACGGTCAACACATCTGCCACTATTCAAACAAGGATTTTTGTTCACTGCACAATAGTTATTCCTTTGATTGCCAGAGTCTATAACGGAGGTTCAACGGGTTGAGAATGAAATCGAAATCGATAATATTGGCCACGAAAGAAAAAGTCAGTGTCATACCCACCGCAACGTATTTTTTTAGTTTTAAATCCTGATCAAAATTTCATTCGATCGGACATTTTCCAAATAATAATTTTTTGGCAGATTATCAGTAGAAAACGTATACAACTTGAAAACTTTATTCACTCGAGAACAAGTATGAGAAAACAGGAGATAATTATTTGAGAATTCAAATACGTGCAACTACTTCTGCAGAAGCACAGAAATCAAAATACTGTACCGTTATTCAAACAAGGATTTCTGTTCACTGCACAGTAGTTATTCTTTTTGATTACGAAAGTCTAGATTCAAATCAAGCAATCTAATTAGGTTTGACGGACACAAACCTCATGCTACTAAATTAAATCCTATAAATTTAACCGCATTTAATCCTATCTTCGGATTACACAATGATCACATTTGCTTGATTAATGAAAGAGGCGTTCGACCCAGTGTACAGTTAGTACCGTTACACATCTCTTGAAATAATAAATTCTTACCAGTATATTCACAGTGGTCGCCAGTGTAGCCGAAAACGCAGTCACACGTGTACCAAGATACTATTGAAGGCCGAGAAGAACGGTCAACACATCTGCCACTATTCAAACAAGGATTTCTGTTCACTGCACAATAGTTATTCCTTTGATTGCCAGAGTCTAGATTCAAATCAAGCAATCTAATTAGGTTTGACGGACGCATACACGAATGTCATGTTTATGAATTGAATACTATGAATTTAACCGTATTCAATCCTACCATTGGATTACCCAATGATGAGTTACAATATTTTAGTGACTTCAAAGCGGGACGCCTCATACGACCCCAAAACCCTTAGCTGAAATTTTTCAACTTTACAAAACCCTTAGCTGAAATTTTTCAACTTTACATTGTCCGATTTTACTACATATATATGCTGAATTTAAAGCCATTCGGACTGTCTTCATCGACCATATTGTCATCGAGAGTTCATGCGCATATTCTTTGTCAAAATATCTGTTTCGGTTTGAAAAATAGAAAGGAATTGTCTATATCGATACAAAAATAATTCTGATTTAGCCACACCATGATTGCAGTGCACTTTATCACCAACGGTTTCTTTTTAATATGGGTATTCTTGTTTAAATCATTTGTAAATGTACATTTACACGTACTGTAACAAATTGTACCAATTATCCGCTAACAAAACGAAAATAACAAAATCACACATCCACATTTAGTGGGTAGCCTATCGCCACGCTACACAGTAACAGCAATAACGAAAACATACTAATTGGTAATTTTCGTGCATTATGCTGGCTGGCTGAACGCCAAAGCGGGACTTTCGACTGACCGGTCGGGACCCGGGACAAGGCGTTAAGTAGCGGAGGACAGTCTCGCCTGAAACGGGACGTATGGTAGAAGCCTACTAATGATCCTACCTGCTTGACCATTAAAAGAGACGTTCGACCCAATGCGTAGTTAGTGAATGTAGGTTAGTACCGTACCTTACCTCTAGAGATAATAAATTCTTACCAGAATGTTCACAATGGTCGCCAGTGTAGCCGAATACGCAGTCACACGTGTACCAAGATACTATTGAGGGCCGGGTAGAACGGTCAACACATCTGCCACTATTCAAACAAGGATTTCTGTTTACTGCACAATAGTTATTCCTCTGATTGCCAGAACCTTAAAGTTGCATACAAGAAACGTAAGTTGCTGATGCAGTCCGTGAGGAGAAGACGTCGCTATATATATATTATGTTTTTACCATCGAGCAGTCCTATTATAAAATGACAACAAAATGAACAAAATCTCACTGACAAATTCGAAGGATCGAATGCCACTAATATTTGCGTACTAGTTTGACAAATATCTTTCAACCAGTACCTGTCAATTCACAATGATCTCCAGATAATCCCATAGGACAATCGCACACGTACCAGGAAACTATGGAAGGGCGAGCTGAACGATCTATACACGATCCACCGTTCAAACACGGATTCCTATTCATCGCGCAGTAGTTATTTCGCTGCCCACCTGATTGGCCTGAGAATAAAAGAAAGCAGGATTGATCGATCTGATAACGGTTGTAAAAAAAACGCATCTATTTCTTTTTCTTGCGCAGAGTGCTACTAGTCGTTTATTGCACTATAGCGTCAGATCCATCTCACTCCACACACACAATTCAGGCCAAGGAGAAATTTGAGACTGCATCCTGGCACCATGTTCTCCACCGTAAACTCGATTTGACATTGAATGTTCCAAATGCTAATCTTGCATCATCAGTAATGGTATATTAGGTGGTTTATAAATTCTACTAAGATTTAATCTTGCCCTTACCCGAAGTTTCGCAATGATCTCCTGAGAAACCGGATTGACAGTCGCACACATACCATGACACTATTGAAGGTCGAGCTGAACGATCTACACAAGATCCACCATTTAAACATGGATTTCGGTTTACTGCACAGTAGTTATTACGTTGTCTTTCACCAGATTCTGTTGGAATAGTATATTATTATGATTCATTTCCTTACGAGCTGATAGTTAGTGCTTCACAAAAGTTGCGCCAATGTTGTCTTATGTTCAGTCGGTTAAATAAAAAAATAGATTTGTGGGAGTGTAGTGCCATAATCAAGTACTACACTATTATAGATCTAAATATTTCCAACGTTAAAATACAATAAAATTTCTGGATTAATAACGTAGATGTCGTACAGGCTATTGGATGTTAGTCGACCTGTTCACTCCCTTATGCAAAATGGGTACAAACTCCCAAAACGAAAATGAACGAAAAATATTTTATCATATACATGCTTACCTGGCCTGTTGAATTCACAATGATCTCCCCTAAAACCCGCAGGACATTCGCACACGTACCAAGAAGCAATGGAAGGCAAAACTGACCGATCAAAGCACAAGCCACCGTTGATGCATGGATTTCTGTTAACCTTGCAATAATCGTTTTTCAACCCTCCGCCAGACACTGTTGATTAGAATTAAAAATGGTAATACAAATTATGTGTTCAAAATAAATATATATGAATAAAGTACGAGAGGGCGAATAAGACAGTTTGCCTGTCGGGCTCTGACGAATACAGGTAGAATGCGAGATATATTTGCAGAATAAATACGATACAAATGAAATTATTTAATATAAGACATGCTTTTTTGGGTTAGCGTAAGTATTCCAGTCTTGTATTTTTATGTTCGGGTGCAGTTTCGGACAGATGGAAACTCGACTGATCACAGCTCTGAAGAGAGGATATCTATAGTTTGTTGAATAATGGGAGATACATGCCATACTGTATGAAGATCTAAACTTTTTTACTCAAAATTTCAACCAACCTGGAGAGCCGTATTCGCAATGATCTCCAGAAAACCCAGGTGGACAATCGCAAACGTACCACGAAACTATTGATGGACGGACAGAACGATCCGCGCAACGGCCACCGTTTAAACACTGGTTTCCAACCACGGTGCAATAATTGTTCTCTCCAATACCCACATGTTGAGCTGAAATGTACAATCCATTAAACCACTAACTATGGTGGTTAAAACTAATTAAGATAAAAATTGATAGATCAGTAAATTACATATAAACCGATTGTGAATCTTACCATTCGCAACCAGACATTTCATGACGCTCAGCGCACAGATTCTGCAAAATAGCAAAGTTAAACAGATTAATAGGCAGTGGAAGATGTTACAAATACAATATTATTTTATTTGCTAGAATGTAAAAAGTATTTAGCAGCCATGCGGACAGCGAATCTACTGCTGCTATGCGGTTGAAACAAAGAAAAGGTTTTTATGATACTACTAGAAAACAAGACATAAATTATATCGACGTGAGCACCAGTTTCATAATTTGAGATTCGTCTTGTGATTATATTTTTGAACGTTGATTTTTTCCCACTCAAATCTGGATTCAACGTAGAAATCTAACCCGCTTCGGTTCCGCCGGTTTTTGTAGTTCGGTTTGAACGAGCTGAATAATAAATCTAATAACATCAGGCTACTATACTCACAGAAATCCAAAAGCCGATATTTCCATATTAATTGAGTAACGAAGGAAAAAACATTAACAAAAATTTTCCAAAACTACCAAAGTAACCCAACAAAGAAAACCAACGTCTTTACAGCGAACACAAAAACGAACTAAAACTCCAGGCCTACACATGTTGGAAGCCGTCCCTGTGTCCGCGTCACCTTGTAATAATTGCAACCAATTATATTTTGCGAATTCCGTATTTTAACTGATTGTTTGTAAACAGTTGCAACTGCTGACCAAGTGATTGTTAATACAGATACAGTCAAACGTTAAGTATATTGGGATTTAGGTTAAGTGTCTCCAGGCTGATATTTGTACCCTAGGAAGTAAAACAGAAAAACAAAAGATTTTTGTGCGTGGACCTTTGGCTTTAAAGTTCATGTATTTTTTTTACCGATATTTTCTCTATTCATTCAGTGAAATTGGGTGGAAGTCACAAAAGAAAAATCGAGAAGAAAATGAATGATAAAAGAATATTTAAACGAATGGTTAAACGAAGTATGCGCGACGTATAGTTATATATATGTAAAGATTTTTTTACTTTCCAATAGGTAGGCATTCACAATTTTGCACAAGTTTAAACGTGTGTTAAAAACCGCTCTACACAATGCATCAATATTTAGGTTGTGTTCTGTACTGCTTCCTAGAATTTTGGTAATATCTATGTTATTGGACAGCACGAAAGAATCGTTTTGTTATAATGTTGTTGCTGTGAAAAAATCGCTTTCACTTCAACTACAAGAATAATTGCTTGCACTTTTCAGTGGTTAAAGCTTGCTGTTGTCTCTAGAAAGCTATTCCTTCGTGATTCTATTCGATCACGAACTATCGAGCTTTTGATAACAGAGATCTAGCTTCACTAATTGTGCCACCGTGCCAACCAAAATTCGACCCATCACGCCCTTTATTGTAACGCATGTACATGTGTAAATGTGTACTTATATGGACTCTCTGTGCCGATAGCGCCAAGGCTGTATTGATAACAAAGAAATATTTGCTCTCAGTCCCTGTGACTGTTATAAGTCGTATAATCACAATAAATTATGAATAAGTAGTATTTAGAATTACATGGCTTGTGGATGATACATTATTTACTTCTGAATTTAGTCATCTGTGGATCATACTAAGAAAATAACAATTTTTTATTTGATATTTCCTCTGCCAATAAATAAACTAAAGATCTCAATATCCGTTTTGTTATTCCCCAAGTTATATTAACTTCTATAAAATGCAAGTAATGCTGCTTCTTTATAACAATGCACACTAACCATTTGCTATCAATATATTCTAAAGTAGACCCTGCAACGCTATATTTTTTCGTATTTAAAAAAAAATAAAAAACTGTTTTCAATGTACGAATTTATTTATTGTTCTTCCAATGATTAACCGGTCGTCCAATTGAAAAGGTTACTAAAATGTATTGAAAATAGCACTGATAGATAGATTTTATAGTTTGGCCTCGTAGCGTATTCGGCCTAAATCGTGAATCTCTAAATAAAATAGTAGTAGTAATAGTAAAGTGCCAAAAATATAACAAAATAAACAATTTAGAAACATTTTCTGTGGACAATTGAGGGACCAGATTCGTCGTATTCTTGTTTGGTGATCCACATCTGTTGGAAAGTGGAAAGGGAAGCAAGAATGGATCCTCCGATCCAGACGGAGTATTTCCTCTCTGGTGGAGCGATGATTTTGATTTTCATTGTGCTTGGTGCAAGAGCAGTGATTTCCTTTTGCATACGATCAGCAATACCTGGGTACATGGTGGTACCTCCGGAGAGAACGTTGTTGGCGTACAAGTCCTTACGGATATCAATGTCGCACTTCATGATGGAGTTGTAAGTTGTTTCGTGAACACCGGACGATTCCATACCTAGGTGAATTTGACGAATTCGTTAATGCGAAAATAAAAAAACATATACAACACCCGCAAATTTAGTTTTAAAAATTATTTGCTTCTGACATACGTGGCTACGACAAACAACCGAATTTATCCTACAAGTTCCACGATATTTCCACAACCCCTATTTACTGCGGTGCAGTATAAATTTGCCCAACTACCCATTTTCCACTATTACTTTGCCTCAAATTTTATGTTTCATAATATGAAATAAAGATTGATTCATAGCAACTAGTGGTGTATACTACAGTCTACAGAACATTCCATGGTGCAGAACAGTTTTGATAATGTTGCAAAACGTGAAACCCTAATATAGGCCTAAGTGTGTAAAATTTAAACTCACCGATGAATGATGGTTGGAACAAGGTCTCTGGGCAACGGAATCTTTCGTTACCGATTGTGATAACTTGACCGTCAGGAAGTTCGTAGCTCTTTTCGAGTGAAGATGATGAGGCAGCAGTTGCCATTTCTTGTTCGAAGTCAAGAGCAACATAGCACAATTTTTCCTTGATGTCACGAACGATTTCACGTTCAGCTGTAAAGGTAATATTTTCGTTTGATTTGAGTAGTTTGGTTTTGCGATAGATGGATTTCAGGCACAGCATGGACAACGTAAACCGTACATATATGCCGGCAGTAAACTAGACTCACGGTGATAAAGTTGAACGTCTGCCGAGGCGACCATACAAAACTAATGATTCGCACAGACTGCATTCATACCAAAATTTTAAATTAACAGCAACAGCA